>NC_137344.1:19397658-20142904 GCF_965287045.1 Carcharhinus amblyrhynchos | reverse complement strand
AGTCTTTTAGAATTTTATAAGTCTCTATGCGATCAGCCCTCATTCGTCTGAACTCCAGCAAAAACAATTCTAACCTAGTCAATCTCTCCTCACACATCAGTCCCGCCATCCCTGGAATCAGTGTGGTAAACCTTTGCTGCACTCCTGTGAGAGCAAGAAATGTTCAGTTCATGCTTCATTTTAGGGGTACACCAGAGGGAAAACAAGTATCCTATTTATTAAGCTAAGTCTTGCTGCTTGAAAAGAGTTATTCTCTAATGAATGAATACCACACTATTCTCAGTAACCAACCACTATGAAAGAGCTTGGCAAGCATTGGTTTGTAATACATGACTTGAGACAAAAGTTGCATCTAAATTTCCCTCAATGTGGATTGCCATAAAAACAATAGATAAGGGTCATGGGTGGAGGGGGACTGGAAATATTAAAATGGCGGCGCGGGCTCATTGGGCCAAAGGGCCTGTTTCCCAGGCTGTTTTTGTTCTTTTTTTTGTTCTTTGTAAATGCGCACTTTTGTTGTTATCAAGAAAATAATGGCACAGGGCTCCACTGCTCCCTCCTGAAAGAAAAGATTTATCAATCCTTTCTCATGAGATTTTACAATTTTAATGGACACCTGAACTAGGGTACTATTGTTGCTTATATTAATAATGAATACTGGAAAAGCTCTATTTTAATGCAGGAATTAACTCATTAATTTTAAATGGGTTGATGCTTCCGTTAAATTAGTGAACAAAGGAATGTCATGTGTTAGGTGTTCAAATTTTTCCAGCCTCTAGTTTATTTATTTTGTTTTGTACATAGGTGATACATTTTTCTACAACACAACTCAGGGGTAAAAATAAAATGATCTAATTGCAGTTGTTTGTTATGTAGTGGCCAACAATACATTGTGCATCTTGCATCCCTTGATCACAGTGACTTCAGCCACATAAGACAGCCATTGTGAGCTAGGGACCTTAATGCCCTGAAGGTAATGTCCCAGAAAATAGAATTCTGCATGTAAGAAACGGACAATAAATCTACCTTAGCAGGTGTGCTGACTGACTTTTATTGGCAAAGAAAGGCCAAAATGGAGTCAAATTTCAAACATATTTGACTTTGAATATGGTTTAACATTCATTCCAGTTCAAAGCGGAGTGTGTAACTTATTTTCCAATGTCTTTGATTTGATTTGATTTACTTTATTATTGTTACATGTTCTTGGATACAGTGAAAAGCATTGTTTCTTGCACACTATACAAACGTTACCATTGCAGATAGGGTGTTGAGAAAGATTATCATAATATATGGTAGGTCCATTCAAAAGTCTGATGGCAGAAGGGAAGAAGCTGTTCTTGAGTCGGTTGGTTCATGTTCGCAGACTTTTGTACCTTACATCAGGGGTGTCAATTCTTTACGTATCTTGTACCAGGGTGTAAAATAAAGAAATTATCACAACTTTAATCAACATGTTTTGTGACCTAACCCGGAAGATGATAATTGTTATCCATTCTGCAGGAATGCGCTAAAAGAGATGTTTGCTTCAGCTCACAAATTTCAATACAGAAATAGACATGATTACAAATTACAAAATAAACTTCTTGCCTGCTAACTATAGGAAACAAAATAAAATATCCTAACCAAAGAAAATAGGGCGGGGGAGTGAAACGAGCTAAATAGCTCTTAGACAAAGACGGCATGAACACAGCAGGCTGAATGGCCTCCTTCTGTGCTATAGCTATTCAATGATGCTATTTTATAAGAAAATTGGCATATCCAATTTCACATAAAAGGTCTTACAGTAGCCACCCACAGAGGGTGTGAATGATTATTTTCTCATTCCCAGCACTTGTGTTTTAATCTATTGCAAATTAATAGGTTGAAAGGTTTATTTAACACAAAAGATGAAGTTTTAATAATGTTCCCAGGGAATGCAAGTACACAGTTGCCAGTTACCATCATGAAATATATTTAGCATTCCTACTGTCAAGTAGATTTCAGGTAGAAACTGTGCCCAAAGGTAGAAAGACTTGCAAATTTAAAACAACAAGTTGCACTAGATGCAGGTAATACCACTGACAAGCACTTGCATATTGATCCACCCTATATGTGCAGTCTGCTTGTTAAGTACTTGTCACATTTTGATTATACTCAGTGGAGATTGGCAAGAGGAAATGTGTATTGCTTTGATTACTACAGGACCCATTGATGATATAATTGACAAATTCTGTTAGTAACAAAAGCACAGACACTCTTCTTGTGATTTTAATCAAGTTTGTTCGGTCTAGTGGCTCCAAAATATTCAGTTGCCATTTGGGATTTTAATATTTGAAATCATAGAATGATACAGCACAAGGAGGCCTACATGCCTCTGTCAAATGGCAAACTCTTTGGAGTTTGCACTTCCTCCCCATGTCTGCATGGGTTTCCTCCAGGTGCTCTGGTTTTCTCTCACTGTCCAAAGATATGCGGGCTAGGTTCATTGGCCATGCTAAATTTGATCCGAGTGTCACAGGATTAGCAGAGTAAATGTGTGGGGCTACAGGAATAGGGCCTGAGTGGGATTGTGGTAGGTACATCCTTGATGGGCTGACTGGTCTCCTGTACTGTAGGGATTCTATGATTCTGAATCTTTGATAGAGCTATAAGAACATAAGAACATAAGAAATAGGAGCAGGAGTAGGCCATCTAGCCCTTCGAGCCTGCCCCGCCATTCAATAAGATCATGGCTGATCTGTCGTGGCTCAGTTCCACATTCCCGCCCTCTCCCCATAACCCTTAATCCCCTCGCTTATCAAGTCTTGCTCTTTCCCACAAGCCCATGTGTTTTCTCCCATACATGTTAATAATGTTTTGGGTATAACAGATGTTAATCTGAATGAGAAAGGCATTAAAGATGAAGATCAGACCACAGGTATGTTTCAATGAAGTAATTTACGTGAAACATTTCTGAGAAGCAACAGATTTCATTCAATAATTCAGTTAATTATCTTCTTTCACACAATTATTTTAATTAACAATTTTAATCTCACAAATATGAAACACAAATGCCGAAATTCACAAAAACTTACTATATTCAAAATCATCATTTGGCAAAAAGTATTTATTTACACGATGGATTTCCTTGCTAGAAACATTGATACATAGAAAATCAGAGCAGGAGTAGGCCATTTGGCCCTTATAACCTGTTCTAACCATTCAATATGATCATGGCTGATCCTCTATCTCAAAGCCATACTCCCACGCTCTTCCCAGAGGCCTTGACACATTTAGAGTCTAGAAATCTAAAGTTTTTAAAGTTTACTTATTAGTCATAAGTAAAACTTACATTAACACCGCAATGAAGTTACTGTGAAATTCCCTTAGTTGCCACAGTCTAGTGCCTGTTTGTGTCAATGCAGCTAACCAGCCCGTCTTTCAGAATGTGAGAGGAAACCGGAGCACCCAGAGGAAACCCATGCAGACAACATGCAAACTCCACACAGACAGTGATCTAAGCTAGGAATTGAACCCAGGTCCCTGGCACTATGAAGCGGCAGTGCTAACCACTGCTCTACTGTGTCTATCCGTATCCTTTTCAAATATATCCAGTGATTTAGTCTCCATGGCCTTCTGTTGAGAATGTGACCCTTGCTCTGGATCCACCCAAGCCTGAGGAAACAACATCTCTGCAACCATTCTGACCAGCCCTTTCGGAATTTTATACGAGGGTTCATTTACCTTGACGACAGTCAGGAATGAAGCCAGAGGTGGAGCTGCAGCTGGTGAATGCTGACTTTGAAAAAAAATTGTACCTTGACATCACAGGAGATTGGTAAGTTAACTGGCTGCTCAGTGGTGCTGCTTGGGGACTGAATGTAAACAACTGGGAGTTTAGAAAACCTTAAAAAGTATCAACTATTAACAACAGGTTACAAAGGAGTAGCTTGTGAGTCTTGTATGTTTACATCAGGTTTATTTCTACTCGTAAGATGTATTATATATTGGTAGGTTTTATCAGTATTAGTGAGATTTATTAATGGAAGTAGGGTTTATTAGTATTCGTAAAGTTTTATTTGTATGTATAGGCTTTATTAGTGGAAATACCATTATTAATTAATAAATAGAGGAATAACAGGGCACCCCAAAACTCTAGATGAACATCCTGTGCTATGTAGGGACTTCAGGGCACTTCCTGTGTCCTGGATAACTATTTATGCAGTAAGTGTCATCAGTTGCAGCAGCTCAAGGTCTGTGCTGCAGGACTTGATTAGCAGCTGGCATCATGGATGCGTATCCACATAGCTGAGAGCTTTGTAGTTAGCACATTTAGAGTTGTAGTCACCATACAGTTTAAGAGTATGCAGGAAGAGAAGGAATTGCTGACCACCAGACATGTTATTGTGGGAGTCCCCTGAGTGCATTCTTCTCTCAGTTCTGAATATTGATGAGAGTGATGGTTCATTTGGGGAATACAATCAGGGCCAGATATGGCGCCATGAGTGGGTCAGCTATACAGTGATGCTGGAAAACAAGAAGAACAATGGTGACAGTTAATTCAATATGCATTGGAATAGACTGGCATCTCTGTGGCCACAGATGTGAATTAAGGATGGTGCGTTGCTTCTCTGGTACCAGAGTCAAGGACAGCATTGAATGACTGCAGACCACCCTGAGGAGAGAGGGTGATCCAGTACCTCTGGTGTACACTTGTTTGAACAACATAGTTAGAAAGAGCTATGTGGCCCTGCAGTCAGAATTTAGGGAGCTGGCTAGGAAATTAGCAAGCAAGACGTAAAAAGTAGTAATGTCTATATTACTCCCTGTACCACAGGCAAGTCAGTATAAAAATAGGACAATAAAGCTAACGAATGCATGGCAGGAGAGATGGTGCAGGAGGGAGGGCTTTAGATTCCAGGAGCGTTGAGATTGGCTCTGGGAGAAATTGGACTTAGAGCCAGATGGGTCGCAGCTAATAAGAGCCAGGATTGAATTCCTTGAATTTTGCTAGTACTGTGATGATATACTGTGTCTTTAAGAAACATATGTATATCATTTTTCTTGTAAGGGATATAGTCAAAAGTCAGAACTGTTTTGCAAGGTGCCAATTTCTCTAAGTAATATTTTAAATTGGTAGCTGGGGGAACAGGATAAGGACCTGGGGTGTTTGTTTTCAGCTGAGCTAATGCATTTATGTTTACTTAGGTTTACTTTGGGGTTTCAGATTAGAGTTTTGAATACATTGATTAATGGGGTTGAGTGATGTGCTCATGGGAGAAAGTAAGCTTGCAGGGAAGATACACATTTTCTAGTTCATTTTTAAAATACAAACAGTTTGCTACCTGGACTGCCAGATGGAAGAAATGGCTTTCTGTCTCTCTCTCACTGAAAAGTCTTCTCTGAGAGCTCTCAGAGTGTTCACCTGAGACAAGAAGATGGGCCTGTGTATTGCTAACTAATTTTTAGAAGGGGGTTTAAGTCTGTAGGAGGTATATTGTTTGAATTAGAAGGGCTGATTACGTATCAGAAAGTGATCTACGCATTGAGCAAGGGGCATTGTTGAGGTATTAAATTAATACTTTGAATTTATCTTTAAACAAAGCGAGATTAACTGGCAGACAGTACACAGGTAACCTTTAGTCTGAACCTGTGAACCAGTGACCCAATTTGCTTCATGTTGTATCTTTCTATTTTCATGATTTAAACATTTAAATATTGCTCTTTGTTATATTGAAATCAATCAATCTGATTATAGTTCATATTCTCACAAACATTTTGGTGAAATAAAAGCATTCAAAATTAGCTTTTTTAAAATAAGCCCATTTTCTTGACTCTAGCAGAGTACACCCACATTGAGTTCATGACCTGTCCATGCCATGTTCCTTGATGAATTTTCCAAAAATGACAATTGCATTGCCAGGACACAACGACATTTTCACTGTCAAGAGGATACAATCTAATCAAATAGAACAACTCATAGCTTGCTCAGTGTTTTGCACACTTACTTATTACACTGATCAAGGTCTAATATGTGATATATTATTGTCAGATAACAGCGGTGATAGTAAACTAAAGTCACCATTGCCAAAATTATGCTACAACCTGCTAAATTCAGTATTTAATAGAGGCACATTCATCTTGGGTAAATCAAAACAATTGTGCAATTGTTGAATAAATATGAATGGTTCTCAATGATTTACCGTGATGTTACAATCGACCTTGCTTTAACATGATTAAAAAAACTCTGTTCACATTATGCCAATTGATCAATTGATGATGTACCATGCTGATTCACTTAGAAAATTCCTTTAAACTTATAGCTACAGCTAATTAATGGACTGCTCCTTGTTTGTCAAATTTCACTAGTAAACGTCAATGATTGGGCTTTTGCAGTCAATTCTGACTACACGGACTGTTTAAATAAAAAGGTATGTTGGACTGGGGCAATCTGAGATCCAGGCTGATATGTTCAAGCTGACAATTTACTTAAGACAGGTCACTTTCTATATCCTTAGTCACATAATTGGTCCATCATTTACTCTGCTCTTATTTGTTTTCTTGCCACTTAGTGGAGTGTTTGTATTTCAGTAAAATAATCATTGTGGCAGGTGGGCTAATAACATTTGGTGTGTCTGAACTTTTTCATGCTTCTTTAGCACAACATATGACTGGTGCTAGTCTCATAATGATTCATTCAGCTACTATGAGTTCTTTTTCCATGTGAGGCCCTGCCAATTTGTATTCATTGCATGAGGTAGCACTGGATGTTCAGTTTGAATACTGGTATAGCCCAAGTTTTTTTCACTCCGCAAACTGATAGGATCCACAGCTACTTTACGGGTTTCTGTGTCCTGTAGTTACTAACTCCTAAACTTTAACAGAATTTTTTCGAAAAACACAGAATAATGTCTCACTAAATCTCATAATGTATTGTTTTATATATATGCAAAGCTCTGACAGACAACTGTTTTTTTTTACTCATACATAAGATTAGACTCAGGTTTACTGTGTCTGGTGTACTTAGATGCATCTAGCATTGTTGGTTTTTAGGCAGGCTTTCACAGGTTTAAGTTTAAAGATTATTTGTGAGTGTCACAAGTAGGCTTACATTAATACTGCAAAGAAGTCCCTGTGGAAAATCCCCTATTCATCACATTCCGGCACGTGTTCAGGTACACTGAGGGAGAATTTAGCATGGCCAATGCACCTAACCAGCATGTATTTTGGACTATGGGAGGAAACCAGAGCACCCGGAGGAAACCCACGCAGACATAGGGAGAACGTGCAGATTTCGCACAGACACGGTAGCACAGTGGTTAGCACTGCTGCTTCACAGCTCCAGAGACCTGGGTTCGATTCCCGGCTTGGGTCACTGTCTGTGTGGAGTTTGCACATTCTCCCTGTGCCTGCATAGGTTTCCTCCGGGTGCTTCGGTATCTTCCCATAGTCCAAAGATGTGCAGGTTACGTTGATTGGCCATACTAAATTGCCCCTTAGTGTCCCAGGATGTGTAGGTTAGGGGGATTAGTGGGTAAATATGTAAGAATACGGGGATAGAACCTGAGTATGATTGTGGCCGGTGCAGACTTGATGGGCCACATAGCCTCTCCCTGCACTGTAGGGTTTCTATGATTCTATGTCAGTGACCCAAGGCCTGAATTGAATCCAGGTCCCTAGCGCTATATGGCAGCAGTGCTAACACTGTGCCACCCAGACCACCACACCGCCCAGTGGATCTTCCATCAACTACAAACATGGTTTCTCACATCACAGGAGCTCTGTTAGGGGTGGGTGTTGGGATGCTCCCTCCTTTTCGGGTATCCTGTACGCAGTGGAGGGATCTGCTATCACAGCGGCCAGGGTAGATTCAGTACCCATAAAAGAATTTTCCTCAGCCTCACCTATTTCTGTCGGGAATGCCATGACATTCATTTCTTTAGGAGAAGTTGGGGCCCACCTTGGAAGTTCATGGACTCCAATAATAGCTGAATGAACAACCTATTTAAGATAATCAGCAGAGTTCATAATATTCAATTATACTTGTTAGAAGAATATGCATTCATACACAGGGACTAATTCTCTGCAAACTAAGAGAGTATGTTCAAACCTAGAGTCTCTTTTCAATTGACTGGGCATTTGGGGAGCTAATAATTTTTTACTGCTTTCTCTATGGCAACATCTCAGTCAATATCAGAGTCAATTAGCCAACCAATAAGTATCCTTTTCTCCTGTAGTTTTTAAAAATTATTTCAAGGCATATGAGTTTAACCGGCAAGGCCAGCATTTCTTGCCCAGGTTCATTTCCTTTCAATCAAATGGCTTGCTCAGCCATTTTAGGGCAGTTAAGAGTCAACAACATTGCTGTGTATCTGGAATCACATGTAGACCAGACCAGGTAAAGATGGCAGATTTTCTTCCCTAAAGGACATTAGTGAATCAAATTTTTTTTTCCCAACAATTAGCAATCATTTCATAGACACCAATTGATCTTCCAGTCCCACCAATGGAGCACCCCATCATGGATTTCCTGGCAGCATTGGGTGGATTCAATGGGAAATCCTATAGACAGCAGTGGGACCAGAAGATCCCACCTCCAACCAACAATGGGTCACCCCCTGCCACCAAGAAACACACCATGGGGGTGGAGGGAGGGGGTTGGGCAGAGAATCCCACACTGATGTGAGTAGACATTTTTGCTAATTTCAGATTTACTATTTGAGTTTGAACTCTAATTTCTAAATTTCAAACAATCTGGCCATGCTACATTCTCCCTCAGTGTACCCAAACAGGCCTCAGAGTGTGATTGCTAGGGGATTTTCACAGTAACTTCATTGCAGTGTTAATATAAGCCGGTTTGTGACACTCATGAATAAACTTGAAACACTGCGACAATGATTACAACATCCTAGAGGAAGCTGTGCAGATTAATATGGACTGAGTGTGGTTGTCATTGTTACTGAAGGTTGATTGAGAAATGTTTCTTCCTTGTGTTTGATGATTTTTTCTATGCTGTGTTGGCAGGTTAACGGTCAGATTTATTTATCTCTGTTAAATCAGAGTAACTGAACGACTACAGATTAGGGTCTTGGACAGTTGCATCACATGACCTTTCTGGATGACATCCATTGCCTAGTTAATATGTAATTTGCAATGTGGCGAGTGCGGCACTCTAACACTGATTTCAATGACCCAAGCACTTTATTTCCGCTATGTTATTTTGACCACTTTGGCAAGGAAAAAAGGGAAAATGTGCTGACTATTTTCAAGGAAAGCTAGTTGATTATTAAATTGAGGGAAAAAAAACACGGGCGTTAGTTCAACATTGATAAGATTGTACCCTGTGCAAACAATACAATAAAATCACTCCGGTATCTTTAGAAAAGCACAAAATGACAGAATGCTCATGGATCCCCAAGTCGGTGGAATTTCCCGCAAGTTGTCAGGGAACTGCAGATAATCTTCACTCACTTTTTGCCACAAGATAACACGACCACTGAATTAACAGAACACACGACTGGTTTAAGGTAACATTGGGCTGGGATTTTCCCAGAGGCTCCGAGACCAGGGCATCAGAACCAAAAGCGGGGAAAGGGAAGGGGGGGAGGGGGGGTGGTAGTTCTCCGCGCCCCCGTCCCCGGCCCCTGAGGCTGGAGAGAGGAGGAGGGGGGGAGATGCCCCGGGTCCCCCGGGCCCGTACTTACTGGTAGGGGGTGTGCTTCTTGGAACAATGGATATAAGTGGGAAAGGGTAGCAGGTATTTTATTTCGCCTTTTAGGTCACTTCTGAATATCTAATACTTGGTAGATGAATGTTAAATAGCTTCTTTCCCATCATTACCAATATCAGATAGCATGGCCATGCTGACTAAAATCTGCTTCATACTGAGTTACTCACAGCAACCGAAATGGTCCCCACAATTTTCCGACTTTATCACTGCATAAGCTAATGCTGACCTATCTATATTCCCAGGTTATCTGTTCCATTTACCTTTATCTCTTCTCAGAAGCTGCGTACTGTTACGTGCTGTCACTGCTGTATATACTGACTGCCTATCCACAGCAAGGTCCCTCTGGAGCACTGACCTCCAAAGTCCTTCTGCATATCTCCAGTGTAGGCAGATGGCTAGGTGCCACAAAGGACATTGCATACCATACCACACTCCGGCAACACAGGGCCGGATCTTCGACCCAGTTCTCAACATGTAGTTGAAGAGTTTGGCTTCTCGGCCTTTTGGCTAAGATCAAATGTAGTATCTGTTCTTATCAGTTTAATATCTTGAAGAGTTTCATCTCCTGCAGCATATGGGCGAGTTATCCAGAATCAATGCTCTTTATTGAACCCGGTTATAATTATTCCTCTTAATGTCCACAGGTTAGCATTTCAGAACAAAAGAAAATGCTCGTGAATTAATTTAGATTCTACTAGGTGCCTAAAGAATAAACAGAATATTTCATTTGGGCTTCAGCTCCGCTTTCATCTATTCAAAACTGTCAGCTTATACACGTTTGGAAACAAGCAACTGTGAGGTTCTCATGTTCTCATATCTCACCTTCTGAGTGGTATAAATAAATGCAAGGAATGTTCTAGTGATACAATATATCAGTGAAGCTTTTTTGTGGATCAAAATATACAGGGTAACACAGTGGTTAGTACTGCTGCCTCACAGTGCCAGGGACCTGGGTTCAATTCCTGTCTCGGTCACTGCCTGTGCGGAGTCTGCACGTTCTCCCAGTGTCCTCGGGGGTTTTCTCCAGATGCTCCGGTTTCCTCCCACAGTCCGAAAGACTGGCTGGTTAGGTGCATTGGCCATGCTAAATTTTTCCTCAGTGCACCAGAGTGTGGCGACATGGGGATTTTCACAGTAACTTCACTGTAGGGTGAATGTAAGCTTACTTGTGACACTAATGAATAAGGTTTAAACGTTGTTGTTGTGCACTGGGTATGAACCTCGCCTCTGTGGAATGCTAATCTAGAGGTCATCACTTTGTTTATGATAGGCACAGGTCAGAAGTCTTCAAATCTTAAAAAAAAACACCCTGGGCAGAATGGGAAGGGGCTTGTAAGCTTTGGCAGCAAAAATAACCTCCCTTCCGCTTCACACCAGGACATCTGTCTTTGTCCTTAATGTTGCTACTTTTGTTGCAGTTTCCACAGCTCTAACACATTCACCCTCCCTTCAATTCTGGCCAAGAGACAAAAGATTCAAAGCCTCTGTTTCTCTCCTAAAATTTGGTATTTATTTGTGTCACAAGTTTAACACTGCAATGAAGTTACTGTGAAAATGCCCCAGTTGACGCCCTCTGGCACCTGTTCGGGTACACTGAAGGAGAATTTAGCATGGCCACTGCACCTAGCCAGTGTGTCTTTCAAACTGTGAGAGCAAACTGGAGCACCTGGAGAAGACCCACAGAGACATAGGGAGAACATGCAGACTCCACACAGACCGACCCAAGCCAGGAATCAAACCCACGTCCCTGGAGCTGTGAGACAGCAATACTAACGATGCCACCATGCCGCCACAATAGATATTAATCCTAATAGATGTTGCCAAATGTACTAAGATGTTCCAGCCTCCCTGGATTCAGCATCTGCAATATTTTGCTTATTATAATCATTTTCAGTTCCAGGAACATGGGAACATAGGAATTAAGAGAAAAAGTAGGCAGTTCAGCTCTTCAAGCTATTGTATATGATCATGGCTGATCTCCATCTCATCCTAACTCCACTTCTCTGCCTTTTCCCCATACTTTTTATCCTGCTTTTGGTCAAACATTTACCTATCTCTTTCTTGAACCCATTGATTGATTCTGCATCTGCTGTACTCTGGAGCAGCGAGTTCCATAAATTCATCCTCTGTGAGAAGTAGTTTCTCCTTATCTTTATCTGAACCTCCCCCTCTTACACTACAACTATGTCCTCTTGTCCTAGACCATTTTAGAAGGTGGAACATTTGGTTAACATTTACTTTATCAATCCCATTGAGTATTTTATGTAGCTCAATCAAATCCCCCCTCATTCTTCTATACTCCAGCCAGTACAAGCCCATGCTACTCAACCTCACCTCATATGACAGCCCCATCAAACATGGAAACAATCTAGTGATCATCTTCTGAACTGCCTCCAGTATCACCACGTCCTTCCTCAAAGAAGGTGACCAAAACTGAACACAATACTCTATGTGTGGTCTCACCAATGCCTCATTGTAACAACACTTCTCTAATACTCTAGACCCTTTGCAATAAGTGCCAAGATTCCATTTGCCTTCCTTATAACAGTCTGCACCTGTATACCCACTTTCTGAGGCTCATGCACAAGGCACTCTGCGCAGGTGCCTTTTTAATCAATTTCCCATTTGATTAGTAACTTGCCCTTTTATTTTTCCAGCCAAAATGGATAACCTTGCATTTATTCACATTAAATTCCATCTGCCAGATTATGGCCCATTCCCCTAGCCTGTCAATATCGATTTGTAAATTTTCTATCTCTTCATCACACCTATTTTCACATCATCAGCAAATTTTGCTATGTTACACTCTGTCCCTGCTTGTAGATCATTGATATAGATTGTAAATAGTTGTGGTCCAAGAACTGAACCCTGTGGGACCCCACGAGTTACAGACCGCCAATTGGAGAAGGACCCATTTATCCCAGCCCTCTGCTTTCTATCAGTCAGCCAATCCTCAATCGAAGACACTACCCTACCCCCAACCCCTTGGGATATAACCATCTGGATTAGGCTCTTGTGTGGCACCTTGTCAAGTGCCTTCTGGAAGTCCAGATAGATCATATCTACAGGATTCCCGATATCTACCTTGCTCAAAAGACTCTAACAGGTTTGTCAAACAAAGCTTGCCCTTCACAAAACCGTGCTGGCACTGGTGAATTGAGCTTTGCTTTTCCAGATGCTCAGTCACCTCTTCCTTAATGATTGACTCCGACAATTTCCCACCACAGAGGTCAAGCTGACTATAGTTTCCCACTTTTTGCTTTCCTCCTATCTTGAATAAGGGAGTCACGTTAGCGTGTTTCCAATCCACCGGCACTTTTGCTTGGCAAATATTTCATCGATTTCCAAGTTAGCTCAACTACTTAAAAGGAGAAAGGGGGCTGGGGGGGGGGGGGGGGGAGGGAGGAGCCGGAAGTAAAATATTGATTTCAAAGCAATTTGTCTCACAGCGGATCCTCCGCTGTATTCACTTCAGTAAATGATACGGCAAGGAGGTGTCGCTGACATGCTGGTAGGAGGGAGGGCTACGCTTGAAGACATTGCCTCACCTACACCCAGCACTGACTTCCAGAATCAGTCTTCATGTTAACAAATTCAGTGCAACTCTACCCAAACAGATTCGTTGGAAAGCCTGGCGGAAAGTTGGCTTCTCTCTTTAATTTATGCTTGGAATGAAATTAATTTCCTCTTAATCCTGGGTCTTCGGTAACCAGGAGATGAACGTGTCAAATTGAGCGAGGTGCGATTAGCTACAACTGTCAAAATCATTTCTATTCGCTCCTGTTAAATGGGCCACAGAACCCACTCCACTTGAAGCAATGAATATTCCTTGTGTGACTCCAGAACAGACCAGATAAAATTTAAAAGATTTTTTGGGGGGGACTGAATAGTAAGGAAGCTTTTGTTTTATTTTTTGTGTTCCCTAACATCCCTGCGAGCTCGGTATTGGGAGCTCTGGGAGCAGTGTCACTTTAAGAAGGCGCTGCGGTTGAGCTGATAAGCGTGGGTCGTGTTGTGACAGACTCTCCCTCTCTCTTTCTGGTAGGCAAAGCTCTGAGCGCCTGACTGACTACTGACGGACTGACTCAAGCCATGTGGAGTGCCAGGAGCAGATTCCTAATAGTCCTGCTCCTCTCGACTGCTTTCACAGTCGACCTACTCTTCAACATCCTGCCCAAGTTGCACCAGCGGTCCATCCGAAGCCACTGCCCGTGCGAGGAGTCCCTCAACCGGAGCGCCGTTCTGCGGAGCTCCTCTGCAAACGGCAGCGGGACTCCGGTGGAGTCGGTGCGCTGGTCCCTCCACCCAACTCTCTCCAAACTCCGCAAACTCTTCTCGCATCCTTTCTACCAGAGGCGGACTCAACCGCGGCGACCTGGGGACCAGCTCCTAGAGAAGGAGGACGCGGTGAAATATTGCACTTACAAAGCTAAGCGGGCGAATAGGTAAGTTGTCCAACAACTTCTAGCGGGGTGGGGTGGGATTATTTCGATTACTTGTGTGGTCTCTAAGGATCGTGAGCAAATGTAGGTGGGAGGTCATTAAGTTCACCGCACTCTTAACTGTTGCAGTTCAGGTAATGTTTATGATGAGTGTGTAAACTCTCAACGTATAAAGGATTCCTATTCTAACAGTGGCTCTGTAAGGAAGTGCACCAATATTCGGTGTGCCTGTTGTCTGACACAGGCATGATTTGGAAACAGTTGTACACTGTACAGAAATAGATTCATTGTTACAGTCCCATCAGTGGAAATTGAGGCTGCTTTTTTTCCCCCTGGCATCCCACAGACACATTGTAATGTGTCCCCGGGATGTGTGTGTGTGTGAAGGGGGAAGAGGATACTATGTAGACTGACAACAATGTTACTTTGTTCCCACCTTGGTCAAAGCCCTGATATTAGTTCAGCGGCCATCGTTCAGATATGCTCCCCTGCTGTTGTTGCAGCAGGAAGCTGTGGATTCAATGGGGGACCCTTGATTTTTGTGATGTTGATCCACAGCTGTCAATCCTCCCTCTCTAACAGCATCCCAGTCCAGCCCTGTAACGCTCATCCATCGCTGGTGTCAACTTTGGCAACTTGGAATTGCTGAGACAAGTGTCTTAAATCAGAATTCCTTGTATTAGGAGAGGGATACCTTTAAACCTGCCCCGAAATGGGTAACTCACATAACCGACCAATAGGTCAAGAGGAAAGCCTGCCTAATGCAATGGCGGGGGGGGGGGGGGGGGGGCACTTCTTTGGACCCCATTTTAACCCTGAATGGAAGGGTTTAGAATGGGTGAAAATCAAACCCAATATCAATGCAATCTGTATTAGTTGGAACATACTTGTGTATATGCTGGTTTAATTTAACAAAAATAATTAATTTACCATTTTTTTCGGCTGAACTGAAAAAAATCTATAAATTCCATAGATAATCCCCAAGCGTCTGGAGGTGGAAATGATTAATTCCATCTGGAAATCTCCCAAATATGATGATTGGATGGGCTCTTAAATCCAGTCCTCCGTGCAGTAAATCCGAATGCTTTCTGCACAATCTACTTTTAGCACTTGCTAAACCAGTTTGAAGCGCAAAATAATTAAGCAACCCAATTGGAAGTACTCCACCAGCGTGTTCCATCCCTGCCTGCCTCACTTCACGGTTGGGCGAGGAAGACAGTTTCAGGCCGTTTCTTGAATGTGTGCCTGATTGTGGGTAGTGATTCCGCCAGTCGATAGTGTGTCAGTCAAGTCCCATCTTCAGTCAGAGTGCAGGCTGCACTTCTATCTGTCAGCATATGTGGCAGGTTTTAGCACAATTGTGCCGGGGAATTGCGTTGGGATTAATTTCAACGGCCCCACACATCACTTGCAGGTGGCGTGATTTCCTGCGAGCCTTTTAACATCGTGGAACAGATTCATTTGCAACCACACTGTCAGGCAGATGAAGTCGTGTGGAATTTTATGGTGCGAAATGTCTCATTTGCATAGCGTGTTCATCCTGTCCTTCGAGACTAGCCACTCAGCAAATGCCGAGTTTGAAAGGGGGTCTGTTTTGAGTCCAGCAAAATACTGCTGATGCCGGAATCCGAAACAAGAGCAGAAAATACTAGAAAATCTCAGCTCTGACAGCATCTGTGGAGAGAGAATCACAGAATCCTTACATCTGCCCTAACCCTTACCCAAGTTTATCCCATAACCCAATGTATTTACCCTGCTAATCCCCCTAAGCTATATTTGGGGCATTAAGGGGCAATTTAACATGGCCAGTCCACCTAACCTGCATATCTCTGGACTGAGGGGAAACCGGAGCACCCAGGGAAAATGTGTAGACTCCACACAGTCATCCAAGGCCAGAATTGAACCTGGGCCCCTGGCATTGTGAGGCAGCAGTGCTAACCACTGTGCCACCATTCTGCCAAGAACAGAACTAATGTTCTGAGTCTGGATGACCCTTGGTACAGATCCATTCTGACGTGGGTCATCCAGACTTGAAACTTTGGTTCTGTTGTCCCCCAAACCTGTTAAGGTTTTTCAGCTTTTTCTGTAGATGTCTAATAAATTGGTTTTGGAGATTTAAAAGCATAGGATGGGTTTCAGCATGTGGCCAGCCCCCATCTGATTTAAATAAAAAAAACCTGAAATACCTTTCTCCATTCACCCCATTCTCTATCCTCCACATTCAATACTCATGGTGTGGAGATGCCAGCATTGGACTGGGGTGGGCACAGTAAGTAAGTCTCACAACACCCGGTTAAAGTCCAATAGGTTTATTTGTTATCACAAGCTTTTGGAACACTACTCCTTCACTCGCCTGATGAAGGAGCAGCGCTCCAAAAGCTTGTGACACCAAATAAACCTGTTGGGCTTTAACCTGGCATTCTGAGATTTCTTATAATAATCATGGAGCTGTTCATGAGTCACTCATTGCCAGGGCAGTCTGGTCAGCTATAATCCTGCAGGTCTTTTGAGAAATTGACAAAGATGATTGATGAGGGCAGACTGGTGAATGTTGTCTACATGGTCTTTAGCAAGGCTTTGACAAGGCCCCTCATGGCAGACTGATACATAAGGTGAAATCACGTGGGATCTATGGTGAGCTGGTAAGATGGATACAGAACTGGCTTGGTCATAGAGATGGAGATGCTAGCATTGGACTGAGGTAAGTACAGCAAGAAGTCTCACAACACCAGGTTAAAGTCCAACAGGTTTATTTGGTCGCACAACTTTCAGAATCTCAACACCCGAGGAAGGAGCTTGAGACTCCGAAAGCTAGTACTGCCAAATAAACCTGTTGGACTTTAACCTGGTGTTGTGAGACTTCTTACTGTCCTTGGTCATAGAAGACAGAGTAGCGGTGGAAGGGTGTTTTTTTTTGACTGGAGATCTGTGATCAGTGGTGTTCTATAAAGATCAGTGCTGGGACCTTTTGTTTTTGTAATATATATAAATGATTTAGAGGAGAATGTAGGTGGTCTGATTAATAAGTTTGCGGATGACACAAAGACTGGGGGAGCTGTAGACAGTGAGGAGGATTGCCAGAGGATACAGCAAGATATAGATAGGCTGAAGAGTCTGGGGGAGAAATGGCAGATGGGATTTAATCCAAACCAATGCAAGGCAATGCATTTTGGAAGATCTAATGCAGGAGGGAAGTATATAGTGAATGGCAGAATCCTTAGAAACATTAACATACAGAGGGATCTAGGTGTATAGGGCCATAGTTCCCTGAAAGTGGCAACACAAGTAAATAAGGTGATCAGTAAAGCGTTAGGCATGCTTGCCTTCATCGGTTGAGGCATAGGGTATAAAAATTGGCAAGTTGTGTTGAAGCTGTATAGAACTTTAGTTCCACAAATGGAATATTGCATACAGTTTTGGTCACTACACTACCAGAAGGCTTTGGAGAGGTACAGAAAATCTTTATCAGGATGTTGCTTGGGTTGGAGGATATTAACTGTGAAAAGAGATTGGACAAACTTGGTTTGTTTTCACTGGAACGTCAGAGGCTGAAGTGCGACCTGATAGAAGTTTACAAGATTATGAGAGGCATGGATAGAATGGATAGTTAAAGTCTTTTTTCCCAGGGTAGAATTGTCAACTACTAGGGGACATACCTTAAAGGTAAAAGGAGATATGAGAAGCAGGATTTTTACAGATGTTGGTGAGTGCATGGAACGTGCTGCCAGAGAAGGTAGTAGAAGCAGATACAATAGCAATGTTTAAGAGGCATCTTGAGAGGTACATGAATAGGCAGGGAATAGAGAGATACGAACCACATAGAGACAAAATGTCTTTAGTTTAGAGAAGCATCATGTGTTGGCGTAGGCTAGGTGGGCCAAAGGCTTGTTCCTGTGCTGCACTGTTCTTTGTTATTAATTTACTCGCCCATCTGAAGGACAGTTGCCCTATCAATGCAACACATTTCCCCAGTAGTGCATGAAAGTCTGAATTTAATTTTTGACAAGAACGATTAACTCTCTCTGTCACAATAGAACAACCTGCTTATTTATCCCCAGAATTCCACAAAATGATTCACTTTCCCCGAGAAACAAATCGTGTTTCTTGCATTTGGGAAGAGTGTGATTCACACTGTTTCAATTTTAATTGGCAGATAGCCCAGGATGTTGCTTATAGCGATTGCAAAATCTGCTGGTTTCTATCAATGTGGGTATTAACAACAATGTGGATAGTGGCAGTGTTTCAGGAAGTAAATATGATACAGGAAGTGTTCAGGTTTTTAAATCTATTTTATATAGATACTACAGCATGAGATTTGTAGCTATGGTGAGATCAATAAGATTTTCATTACCTGTAAACTTTGAAAAGACTGATACTGGGCCTTGTATAGCTTGTTATTTCCAAGTTTTACTGCCTTATTTCCTTCCCAGCACATATGCATTAAATACAGATCAAGGTACAGATCAAGTCTTATCTAGTTGAATGGCATACCAAGGTCTTATTATTCTTGTTCCTAGATATAAAGTACAATTTTCAGCAGGTACTGTCCAGGTACTGTTTGAAAGCTTCTAATCGCACTCTGCAAGAAAGTTTTGCAGCTGTATGCATATACACACTCAAAAGAACACTGCATCTAACCTGTAGATTGCTAATGGTTTGGGAACATGCGGGGCAACTATGTCCTTACGAGGAGAGATTGACTAGGTTTGAATTGTTTTTGCTGGAGTTCAGACGAATGAGAGGGGACCTCATAGAAACTTATAAAATTCTAACAGGACTAGAGAGGGTAAATGCAGGGAGGATATTCCCAATGGTGGGGGAGTCCAAAACCAGGGGTCACAGTCTGAGGATTCAAGGTACACCATTTAGGACGGAGGTGAAGAGACACTTCTTCACCCAAACAGTGGCGAGCCTGTGAAATTCATTACCACAGGAAGTAGTTGATGCCAAAACATTGAATGTATTCAAGAGGTGGCTGGATATAGCACTTTGGGAGAATGGGATCAAAGGTTATGGGGAAAAAAGCAGGATTGGACTCTGGAGTGGATGATCAGCCATGATCATAATGAATGGTGGAGCAGGCTTGAAGGGCCAAATGTCCTCCTCCTGCTCCTATCTTCTATGTTTCCTACACATTAAAAAACTGCTGAGCTTTAATATATAAAATGCTCAGAATTCCAGAGGGTCCTGTGATCCTTACTCCATGTAGTGTCAAATCAAAATGGTGAGTGGTTTGTGCACTGTTGCATTTGAGAGGTCAGATTGGGAG
Organism: Carcharhinus amblyrhynchos; assembly: GCF_965287045.1. NCBI lineage: Eukaryota > Metazoa > Chordata > Chondrichthyes > Carcharhiniformes > Carcharhinidae > Carcharhinus > Carcharhinus amblyrhynchos. Next base: position 20,123,505 of record NC_137344.1, on the reverse strand, counting down.
CTGAGAGTCATTTGGGAGCCATATTAAAGTGGCAGTTTGACAGCATTCTCAGTGAGAGAGACATAAATAATGTGTGTTATATTAGAAGAGGTGGTTGTTTTGACGATGCAGAGTATTGCATTTGATTTGATTTATTATTGTCACATGTATTAGTATACAGTGAAAAGTATTGTTTCTTGTGCACTATACAGACAAAACATACCGTTCATACAGTACATAGGGGAGAAGGAAAGGAGAGGGTGTGGAATGTGCTGTTACAGTCATAGCTTGGGTTTAGAGAATATAGGATGTACATATTTTGTATCCTGACAATAACATCTTTAGCATTTTTCCAATGACGATCTGCAGGTGGAAACTCTTGTACCCTTCAAATCATTGAATAGTGATGGCGATTAGTCACCCATATGAATAAATAAACACATTGAGATAGAGATAGACAAGAGGGAGGATACATTTAAACAGAAGTGTTATTTATGTATTGACTTTGGCATGAACAGCATTGGGATCATGAGAAATCTGATGTCTTCCCCAATCCAAGTTTTGTGTGTAATTAGTTAAGCCTTACATGGGAAAAATAACTGAGCTTTAACCCTCCTCAATCATTTGTTCTCCATAAAAAAAATCGCTAACCTGTGCAACAATTTGTATCTAATTTCTCTTCCTAAACATTTAACATGAAATGAAAGCTAATTTTAATCTTGCCTACCCTGATCATCTCAACACTCCCATTATCTTCTGTTCATATTTTCCAATTAAAAGTCAATGTTAATGGCAGCAAATTTGGCTGGCAGCAGTAATGTTGACTCGAGGTTTACTGAGGTCACTAGCAGTATGTTTTAAGCTGAGGGTACCATTGCATATATATTTTGTAACCAATTATAGTTGGAAACAACTGCAGCCAAGACTTGTTTCATTATACCCTTGAGCTAGTTTATTTTTAAAACAGGAACCATTTGTACCTTTTGTGCACAAGCCTGTATTTTGTGATGGCAATCCTTGTTTCTGTTCTAGTGCCTGAGTTCATTTACAGGAAGCTGTTGGCCACTAATGTCTATCAACTGACTTGCTGCAGCTTTTTTTCCCCATATACTGTGGCTCTTCCTGTATTTTAGCCCTTCAGACCAATGTCATAAGTGACAGGGTAATTGTCGGAAGGAATTAGAAGCCAGTAATATGGCCAAGAGGTGATATCATAAATTGTCAAATTGCAACTTAACTTTGTTTATATTTAAAGAGTTGCACTTATACAGATTCTGTGGGTGGCACAGTGGTTAGCACTACTGCCTCACAGTGCCAAGGACCTGGGTTCAATTCCAAACTTGGGTGACTGTGTGGAGTTTGCACATTCTCCCCATGTCTGCATGGGTTTCCTCCAGATGCTCCAATTTCCTCCCATAATCCAAAGATACATAGGTTAGATAGATTGGCCATGCTAAATTGCCCCTTAGTGTCCCAGGATGTGTAGATTAGATGGATTAGCCATGGTAAATGTGTGGGGTTACGGAGATGGGACAGAGTGAAAGGTCTGGGTGAAATACTCTGCTGCAGAGTCAGTGCAGATTTAATGGGCTGAATGGTATCTTTCTGTTCGATAGGGATTCTATGATTCTTTCACAATCTCAGGACATCCCAAAGTGTTTTACAATCAATGAAGTACTTTTGAACACTAGTCACTATTGTAATGTAAAAACCAGTTCCACACACATCAATGAGATAAATATCCAAATCTTCTTCTGTCAAACGGCTGAGTATGGAGTGACAGTGTGTATTGCTGTAATACTTCTTTCATATTTATGAGTCTGGTATTATTGAGTCATTATGTGTTCCGTGATTTGTTCTGGGTGACCACAGTCACACATAGGAGAGCTTTGAATTTTCCATTTGTGCATCAGATATCTGAACCTGCCATGGTTTGCACAAATGCAGCTTATCTTTGTTAGAGGCTGTAACCAGAGACCTTCTGTGTGGATCTTTTACGAGGCGTTTATTTGTGTCTTCTTGTGAGGCGATAAGAATTCAACCCTGAAGAAGCTTGGGAAGGGGAATGACCAGTTAATCTGTTTAGTCGGTCAGTCGGTTGGTTGAAGGATAACTCCTCTGTGCTTCTTTGAATAGTGTCAGTGATCGGAATCCTGAAATACCTTTTCAAACTTCAGAATCAGTTTTGTTTTGTTCCTTAAGCAAATCTGTGAGAGAGGATCAGTCACCAGAAATTTTGCCTCAAACTAAATGCTACCTTTACCTCCTGTGGTCCTCCAAGGATTTATCCCTTGGCTCTTACTACAGCTGCCCCTCAGTAACATCATGCTAAAGCACAATGTGAGTTTTCACTGACAATCCCCAGCCTCTGCCTCAGTGCCATCTCTATGGATGACTGCACCATTGCTAAGTTATCATATTGCTTATCTGACATACTAAATTGGATGAGCAGAAATTTCTCCAAATAAATTTGGGAAGGCTGAAGCCATTGTCAATGATCCCCAGTCCAGACTCCATTCCTTGAATACTGACTCCATCTCTCTCCCTGGCATCAGTCTGAGACACAACGTAACCTTGATGTCATATTTGACCTGAGATGAACTTCCGACCACAGTGCACCATCACTAAGAACATCCACTTTTTCCTCCGTAACTTTGTCCAACTTTGCCTTTGCCCAGGCAGCTGAAACCCTCATTCAGGTCTTCATTATCTCTAGATGCCACTATCCCAAAGCACTCCTGCCTGGCCTCCCACATTATATATTCAGTAAACATGAGGTCATCCAAAACCTTGCCGCCTTTGTCCTTACTTTCACAAAGTCTTGTACATCTAGCCCCCCTGTGCTCACTGGCCTACCTTGGCTCCTAGCAAGCAAAATCCTGACTTAAAAATTCTCATTCTTGTTTTCATAACTCTCCATGACCTTGCTCTTTGCTAAGTCCATGATCTCCTCCATCTGTGCAACACTCCAAGATATCCACACTTTTCTAATTCTATCTTATTGTGTGCATTCCCGATTATAGTTTTTCAACCATTGATGGCTGTCTAGATTCCAAGCTCTGGAATTCTCTCCCTGCACCTCTGTACCTCAGATTCTTCCTTCAGGCTACTCCGTAAAACCCCTCACTTTGACCAAGTTTTTTGTACACTCTGGTTTCTCTTGATCCTATAAATATTTTCAAGGCATCTGACCTAGTACCGCCTTATGTGTCTTTGTTATTTTTTATTCATTTTTGGGACTTGGGTGTCGCTGGCTGGCCAGCATTTATTATCCACCCCTCGTTGCCCTTGAACTGAATGGCTCACTAGGCCGTTTCTGAGGACAGTCGAGAGTTAACCACATTGTGTCATATTTTGATCTATAATGCTCCCGGGAGGCAATTTGGGTTGTTTTATTACCTGAAGACATGATAGAAAGACAAGTTGTTGTTGCTCTGTACATAGACTATCTCTTCATAATACAGTGCCATAAAAACAACACTCGTAAATAATTCTTGCTTAAGAGATGGGCTTTGATCAATATCTCAGCTTTTCAGTTTGAGATGGTTTGCTTACACATTTCCAGAGATTCACCGTATGAAAAATTCAAGCCATAATGTAAAGACTAGAGTCTCTGAGCTGTCACTTCATGATGTGCAAATGGGGAGTCAGACAGAGAGAGAAGTTGGCTTTCAATGCTAAATAAATGTCAGATGGATTGACAATTTATGCAACTAATTATAAATTGGCTGCCAAGGGTTTTAGTACTTGTTTTTAACAGATTGACTTACTAAGAATTTTGTTTTAAGACAGGCAGACGGATGAGCTCTTCATTTTGCTTTTATTGAGTAATCAGCTACACACTTGTGTTTTTCTGTGTTAACTGGTTGCAAGCTCAGAGAAAACGACAACACAACAATATAAAGAGAGATAGAGAGAATCTCAAAGTACGGGGAAAATTGCTTAAATGTACAGATTTTCATTCCACTTTTAATGACATGGGGAGAAGCAATATAACGTTATGAATTGCATTCAGAATAGAATTGAATCGAAGCAAAGGATTGTCATGTTCATTCTGTCTTATTTATATTGCTGTAATCATAAAATAATAATAACTGCTGCAATGATACAGGTTTTGGTATGACCGCATCTGAAGTGCTGTGTGCAGTTTTTGTTTCCACATTTGAAAAAGGATATACTTGCATTTGGGGTGGTAGGGTGAATGTTCACTAGATTGGTCGCTAGGATGATGGCGTTGTCCTACATAGAGAGGCTGAGTAAATTGGGGTCATATTCTCTGGAGTTTAGAAGAATAGGCAGCGTGGTGGCACAGTGGTTAGCACTGCTGCCTCGCAGCGCCAGGGATCTAGGTTTGATTCCCTCCTTGGGTCACTGTCTATGTGGAGTTTGCATGTTCTCCCTGTGTCTGTGTGGGTTTCCTCTGGATTCTCTAGTTTCCTCCCACAGTCCAAAGATGTGCAGGTTAGCAGGAATGGCCATGCTAAATTGCCCCTTAGTGTCAGGGGGACTGGCTAGGGTAAATGCATGGAGTTATGGGGATAGGAATTGTGGTTGGTGCAGACTCGATAGGCCAAGTGGTCTCCTTCTGCACTGTAGTATTCTATGAATAAGGGGCAATCCCATTGAGAATTTTAAAGAGATTTGATAGGGTAGATGCTAAGAGGTCATTTCTGCTGATTGGAGAATCTAAAACACAGGGCAATTCTTAGCATTCGGGGCAATCATTTAGGACTCTGAAGAGAAATTCACTCAAAGGATCATGAGTTTTTGGAATTCTCTACAGAAGGGGGTTATGGATGCTGCATTGTTAAATACATTTAAGGCTGGAATGGATAAATTTTTGATCTCAGGAAATTGAGATATGACGAGTGGGTGGGAAAGTGAAATTGAAGCTCATGATCAGCCATGATTGTATTGAATGGGGTAGCAGACCATATGGTCAATCCCTGCACCTATTTCTTGTGTTTCTGTATCATGAGGCAAATTTCTCTGAAGGAGGCTATAAGGCTTGGTCGGGCGACTTCCTGACTCGGCATGCCCACCACATTATCATTCCGGTAGGGGCAGGATGGAGTTGGGGCCATGCCCTCTGGATGTAGGCCTAAGCTGGCAATGGAAGCAGGTGGATTGCAAAGCCAGCAGGCTAGAATACCCATTGGGACATCAGCCCCATTGTAATGCTGAATATCAGATCCCAAAATCCTTACACATCACCTCCCAAACAGCTCCATGCTCCCTCATACCTCCTCATAGCTCCCTATGCTGCCAATGTGTCAGAGTATTAGCAGGTACATGCTGTGAAAATTTCATCATTAAGCTAATTGCCTTATTAAAGACAGGTAATGTTTATTGGGTCTATCTCCGATGACTATAAATGGACACAGCTGCTGTGGGGATTTTAGATGGCACTCATAGCTCTGCTGAGTTGGGTGCACAATAAACTTGCTGAAGGTAAAAAACAAGCTGCTGTATTATTCCTCCGCCATATATAAACACATGCTCATCCATGCCTCACAGGTATCTTCCATTCACCCAGTATCTACTGTTAAGAATTTAAAAATTTCTTTAAAATGGACATTAAAATAAACTTCTAAAAATCTGATCTCATTTAAGCACACCATACGGTTAAAAAAAAACCTCCTTCAACAAAAACCAATCAAAAATACCTAAATCCCCTCAGTAGGCAATTTTTAAATAAAAACAAGCATTGATTTCACTAATCACAAAGACGACTAATTATTTAATCTTAAAATGGTCAATCAGGTTGTCTAGAAAGACTCCTGGTGATGAAAATGGGTGTTAGAATTTGAAGCTCAGCCAAGCATTCATAAGGGTCTCAGCTATTGTCATAAACCATTCCAGCATACAGACAATGTTGCCTATTAAATAACAGATGGTTAAGATATTTTTCAAGCTATAGCAGTTAGTCTACTGCACAACTCTGTTAAATGTAATAGTCATCTTATCTTTGCAGGACTGAGCTCTGCAATCAATTGTTGTAGTAAAAACATATCTATCTGACAAGACAGCATCTATTAAAACTGAAAGAGTAGATTTATTTTTACATTTCAACGTCTGTCAATGATGGAATTCAAGAAATGGACTACTGTTTTCATTGGTTACCCACCTTAAAAGTTTAAAGTTTATTTATTTGTCACAAATAGGCCTACATTAACACTGCAATGAAGTTACTGTGAAATTTCCCTAATCACCACATTCTAGGGCCTGTTTGGGAACACTGAGGGAGAATTTAACATGGCCAATGTACCTAACCAGCCTTGTGGGAGGAAACCCGACTGCCTGGAGGAAACCCACACAGACACGGGGAGAATTGGCAGACTCCCCAAAGGCCCAACTCCACAAAAATTGTGGGGATGGTAGAGAATCCAGTTTTGGACTGTCCACCCCAGCAATGGAGTCAACAAGGGTAGAAATGCTGGGTCCACTTTATCCCACACCGGAGAAAATGGACATCAAAGGGAATAGATAGGAATTCCAGAATTAGCCTGACTCAGAAAGCTTTGGCCCAAAATAGTGTAGCCAATAATCTAGAGCTGTAGTGAAACAGTAGACTTTATGCGAGTCACTTGCTTAGTTATGCCCAACCTAGATAGATTTATACTGTTTGAATAAGCTGGGCATTTTATGCACATTACATTCAGATAACTATACTGTTTTGCTGACCAGTGCTATGGATTAATTTAGATTACTTTACTCTTGAGCTTATTGCTGATGTTCATCTGTGGATCGATCATTGAGGTAAATTGTTTGCAAATGTATTTGTTGATATGGATATCACTTTGGACAGGTTGTTGTGGAACCTGGGTTGAAGGTATTCCTGGTGATGAGTGAAAATCAGCTTTCTGCCTGATGTCCATAAGAGTCCGAATGAAATGGATTCACGCAAACTTATCCCAGTTCCATGGGTCGAATACAAAGCCACTCAATTCAAACAAATCACTCAGTTCAGAGACACCATATTGAGAATACAAATGTCTGAGGTCACGTACCAACCGACTCAAGAAACAGCTTCTTTCCTGCTGCCATCAGACATTTGAATGGATGTACCTCGCACTAAGCTGATCTTTCTCTGCACCCTGGCTATGACTATAACACTACATTCTGCACTCTCTCCCTTCCATCCTAATGAACGGTATGCTTTGTGTGTCTCGCTCGCAAGAAACAATACTTTGCACTATATACTGTACATGTGACAATAATAAATCAAATCAAAAATCAAAGGAAATGTGGAGCATTGGAACAGTGATGAGGTATTTAGCACTCCTGAGGCTGCTCTGCCAATCAGGTTAGACCATGGCTGGCCTGTACCTCAACTTACATCAGCATAATATTTCCATCTGAGGTTCAGATCCCAGCAGATACTCAGTGTTAGAACTCACGGTCGAACAATACCAGTTGCAATTTCAAGCTCTGGATCAAGTTCTACTTGCAGAGACTTCAGCAAGTAATCTAGACTAATACTTCAGAACAGTGCTGAGAGAATACAACACCTTCGGAAATGCTGTCGCTTGTACAAAATCTTCAAGCAATGTCTGCCCACTCAGATGGGCATAAAACATTCCGCATGGAATTATTTAAAGAAGATCTGGGGAATTCCATCCTGTGCCCAGGGCAATATTTATTCACCAATCAACACCACTAAAATAGATTAGCTGACTGATGTTTGTGAAAGCTTGTGCACAACTTCATTGCCACATTTTCTGCCTTCAAACACTGACTACATTACTAAAAATAAAAGCATTTTGTGGGCTGCAAAGTGCTATGGGATGCCCGAAGGTGATTAAAAGGTTCCATTTAAATGCAAATTGCTTCTTTAAAATCTTCCTCTTTCTTTAAGATGAATAAAGGGGGCTTAATGACTCTAGCCAATTTTACCCTTTCCCTCAGGAAACCAAAGCCAAGGCATTTGTGCTGGTCTGTACCCCTGTCAGCTTCACCTCTCTGCTGGAGAACCAGTAAAATTCCAGAATATACATGTGAATCCTTTTCCGCAATTAAAAATCCAAGCTTTCCCAACTGATATCATTAGAAATCGATTTGGTGACTAATTAATCACATGCACATATTCCACAGCTGATCCACACTCAAAGCTTTTCACCAAAGTTACATGGAGGAATGGAAAAGGAAGAAAATTATAACAATTAAAAATGGGCACATCATTTAGCTGTGACAATTGTGAAATTTAAATATATTGTACATTAATTCCACAAGTAGCCCATAGATAAACCCAAGACAGATCATTGCGTTTTGACATATCTGATCCAGACTGAAAGGTTGCAGGGATAAAGTTGAAGTTTATTAGGTTTACATTAACGCTGCAATGAAGTTACTGTGAACACCTCCTAGTTGCCACACTCTGGCGCCTGTTTGGGTACACTGAGGGAGAATTCAGCATGGCCAGTGCACCTAACCAGCACATCTTTCAGACTGTGGGAGGAAACCAGAATACCCAGAGGAAACCCACAGGGAGGATGTGCAAGCTCCAGAAAGTGATCCAAACTGGGAATCGAACCTGGGTCCCTGGCACTGTGAGACAGCAACGCTAACCTTTGTGCCACCCTCTCTTTTGAAAGGAAAATTAGGGAGCAGCAAAAAGCATGGTTGACCTAGGTATAATTGGATGACAGATGTCACAGACTGGCTGTCGACACGCTACAGTGGATGGCTGAGGATGGAGACAAGTGTGACGTACCTCAACAGCAAGATTCCTGGCAGGAGTAGCTACAAGCAGCAGGTTATAGAAACAAATAGTTTACTCTATGTTTATGTTAGTTGAAAGAAAAACCTGACGAGTAAGGAAAATGAATCTTCAGTATGTCTGTAGTGTGTAGGTTAGGATTTCAAGATTCAATTTCTTTCACTCGCCCTTTTTGAAAAAATATTTTTACTACTTTGTTTATATTCATTTGTGGGACATGGGCATCACTGGCTGGCCAGCATTTATTGCCCATCCCTAGTTGCCCTTGAGAAGGTGGTGGTGAGCTGTATTCTTGAAATGCTGCAGTCCACATGTGTGGATTGATCCACAATTCTATTAGGGAGGGAATTCCAGGATTTTGACCCAGCAACAATGAAGGAACAGCGATATGTTTCCAAGTTAGGATAGTGAGTGGCTTGGAGGGGAAGTTGCAGGTGGTGATGTTTCGATGTATCTGCTGCCCTTGTCCTTCTAGATGGAAGTGGCCGTGGGTTTGGAAGATGCAGTTTAAGGATCTTTGAATTGAAGCAGTACATCTTGCAGATAGTGCACACGGCTGTTACTGAGTGTCGGTGGTGGAGGGAGTGGATGTTTGGATGTTTGTGGATGTGATGCCAATCAAGCAGGCTGCTTTGTCCTGGATGGTACGGAGCTTCTTGAGTGTTGTTGGAGCTGCACCCATCCAGACCAGTTGGGCGGGGGGCGGTGTATTCCATCACATTCCTGACTTGTGCTTTGTAGATGGTGCACAGGATTTGGAGAGTCAGGAAATGAGTTAGGGGAACGGCAAATTGTGCGGAGGGTGTGGAGAGTCTGCAGAAGGATCTAGATAGGCTGGGCGAATGGGCCAGGAAATGGCAAATGGAATTTAATGTTGGCAAGTGTGAGGTGGTCCACTTTGGTAGGAATAATGGTAGGAAGGACTATTACTTACGTGGCGAAAAACTGCAGCAGGCAACGGTGCAGAGGGACCTTGGGGTCCTTGTGCATGAGTCGCAAAAACCCAGCTTGCAGGTGCAGCAGGTGGTCAGGAAGGCGAATGGGATGCTGGCCTTCATAGCGAGGGTGATTGAATATAAAAGTAGGGAGGTCTTGCTGCAGCTGTGTAGGGCATTGGTGAGGCCGCAGCTGGAGTACTGTGTGCAGTTTTGGGCGCCGCACCTGCGCAAAGATATTTTGACCTTGGAGGGGGTGCAGAGGAGGTTTACTAGGCTGATACCGGAGTTGAGGGGGTTGAGCTATGAGGAGAGGCTGAATAAACTAGGCTTGTACTCGTTGGAGTTTAGAAGAATGAGGGGAGATCTCATTGAGACGTATAAGATGATGAATGGGATGGATAGGATAGAGGTGGAGAGACTCTTCCCGCTCAAAAAAGACAGTAGGACTAGGGGGCATAGCGTCAAGATAAAGGGGGGCGGTTTAGAACGGAGTTGAGGAGGAACTTCTTCACTCAAAGGGTGGTGAATCTCTGGAATTCTCTGCCCGTTGAAGTGGTGGAGGCTGCCTCGCTAAATATTTTTAAGACACGGGTTGATGGGTTCTTGATAAGAGAGGGGATTAAGGGTTATGGGGAGAGGGCGGGAAGGTGGAACTGAGCCACGACAGATCAGCCATGATCTTATTGAATGGCGGGGCAGGCTCGAAGGGCTAGATGGCCTACTCCTGCTCCTATTTCTTATGTTCTTATGTCATAGTATTCCTAACCTCTGACCTGTCTTATAGCCAATGTGTTTATGTGGCGAGTCCAGTTGAGTTTCTAGTCAATGGTAACCCCAAGGTTGACAGTGGGGGATACAGTGATGGTAACACCACTGGATGTCAAGCGGCGCTGGTTAGAGTGTCTCTTATCGGTGATGGTCATTGCCTGGCATTTGTGTGGTGCAAATGCTACTTGCCACATGTTAGCCCAGGCCTGGAAAATGTCCAGATCTTGTTGCATTTGAACATGGACTGCTTCAGTACCTGAGGAGTTATGAGTGGTGCTGAACATTGTAATCATCAGCAAATATCCCCACTTCTGAGCTTATGATGGAGAAAAGGTCATTGATGAAGCAGCTGAAGATGGTTGGGCTCAAAACAGTATCCTGAGGGACTCCTGCTGACATGTCCTGGAGCTGAGATGACTGACCCTCCACAAATAAAACCATCTTCCTATGTGCCAAGTATGACTCCAACCAATGGAGTGTTTGCTTGCTGATACCCATTGATTCCAGTTTTGCCAGGCCTCCTTGATGCCACACTTAACTGAATGCAGCTTTGATATCAAGACCTGTTGCTCTTCCCTCACCTCTGGAATTCAGCTCTTTCACCCATGTTTGAACCAAGGCTGTAATGAGGTCAGGAGCTGAGTGACCCTGGCGAAACCCAAACTGGGTGTCACTGAGCAGGATATTGCTGAGCAGGTGCTGCTTGATCATACTGTTGATGACCCCTTCCATCACTTTACTGATGATCGAGAGTAGACTGGGCGGTAATTGGTTGGGTTGGATTTATCCTGCTTTTTGTGTTCAGGACATACCTGGCAATTTTCCATATTGTCGGGTAGATGCCAGTGTTGTAAGTGTACTGGAGGAACTTGGCTAGGGGAGCCGCAAGTTCTGGAGCACAAGTCTTCAGTACTATTGCCAGAATGTTAGTAGGGCCCAGTGCCATTGCAGTACCCAGTGCCTCCAACCATTTATGGATATCACATGGCGTTTTTAATGTTACAAAGCCAGTGGGCAGAGTGGACCTGACGAGCCCAAATCCATTATTTGTTTGCCCCAAAGCAGAAATGCAAATTCCAACTGAATCCAATTCATGGTCCCCACCAGAGAGACAAACAAGATGCAAGCTGACAAGACAAAGCACTGCACCCCATCTTGGTCTTGATCCAATGCTTGGCCTTAGTCAAAAGGCCAAGAAATGTTTTTTTAACAAAGAAAACGAAGGTGAAATTCTGAAACACACTGCTACTGGAGTAACAGCATTGAAGATGAAGATTCTCTCTTGCTGTATCTGCACTGTTAACCTCCTAGTTTTTTTAGATTCTGGATGGGGACTGAAGTTTATTTGTGTGAATGCCTGCTTATACCGAAGCACTGGAATTTGGCTCATCCTATGGGGATTTCATAGTCACTGTTGATTACCATTGGCAAGAGTGCAAACTCTCTAAGTAATGATGGCTGCTGCTAATTTTCCAAGTGTCATTCAATCAGCTACAGCAAGGAACACGCACTGACTAAGACATCAATTTAAAAATGAGTAAGGGTGGGTTGCAATGATTTGAGTGAAACAGATTTACATGTTCACACAGTGCCCATCATTTGGTATTTAAAAAACAAATCAGAAGCAAGGTCACTAGTTTTAAATAGTCTTGTCCTGATGCTTGCTCATAGATATGCTGTGTATTTTGCATATATAGAAATCTGCTATGAGTCATGAAGCTATCAGGCTTCATTAGTTCTTGCTGTGAAGCGACACTTTTTGAATTTTAAGTACTTTAACCAACAGGTTAATCTTACAGATAATATTCAATTTAAAAGTGCTCAAGAATTATTCACATTTTCACTTTCTATGCAATCCAGTGCTTTATAAGAACCAAATGAGCTACCAGCAATATTAGTTATTGGAAGTCAGGACTCAAAGGATATAATAGTATGTGATCACACAATATGTTCCAGAACATCTCAGAAATTGAAAGTGCTGAACGTGAAGAAATGTATGACAGGAGAGAGTGAGAGGGAGATGATGGAGGAGAGAAGGGAAGAGAGAAAGAGAGTAAGGGAGTGCAGACAGAGAAAGGAGCACTGAGGGAGAAAAGGGAGGAGAGAAAGGAGGGAAGGGGGCAGAGAAAATAAAAAGATTTGATGTGAGGAACGGTTAATGACACTGAAACTAATTTTGATGTTGCGTATTAGTGTAACACTGGTCATAATGGATGGGCAGCCTATCTAAAATGGGCTCTTGTTATCATCCACATAACATAGGTGTACAAAGCCATTGTTACTCCAAATGATTTTAGGTATGAAATTGGAACCAATTGACTCCATCAAGGAAAAATGATGTTGGGTGAAAGTCCACTCACCTTGAATTTCCTCAGTATCTTTAATATTTACACCATGATGTCATATTGTTACCATGTGAGAAAAGAACAAGGAAACTTGTGTTTAGTAAGTTATGATATTTTAGGCATTGTTAATATGCTAAAGAGAAGTTTCTTCATTCTTTTTGAAATCTTTGATGCTCCCTGCTCAAGCTTCATAGGACTCACTTGTAGAGGAGCAAGATGGTGTGATGGCTGGGAATTTCCTGTTTGTACAACAATGTTGCACTTGGGAACTCATATAAAATGGAATAACAGTTGCCCTAGGCCTCTGATTCAGCTACACGGAGACACTTTGAGGTCCTTTTCTCGATATTTGCTGCCATGTTTACCGAGCAGGGATGTGCTCCTTGGTCTTTTGGCTAAGTCAAGAGTGCAATTAAGCCCAAGTTAGGGTGCAATGCCTTTTCTTGTCAGCTTAGATCTTGAATGTGTCTCTTGTGGGGACCATGAATTGGATTCAATTTGAATTTAGATTTGGAAAAGCAGGGAGGTCTATTCAAGGCTGCCTGGTCCACTCGATGCATTGGTTTTGTAAATTTAATAATGGGAGTAGAACAATTTTTTTTAAAGTTTGCTGCCTTCACAGAGGTCCTAGCTAGTGGTGAGAAAAGTCTTCCCTATCAGACCCTTCTGGAGTCTCACCCCATCTGCGCTTTGCCCTTGAGGAAACTGGGGGGGAAGAGACTGTTGACTACTCCTTGTGGAATGTGCCTTTACGAAGAAGGTCTGGAGAGAGTTGAGGTGGTTCATCCCAAACTTCTCTGTGACTCTGTGCTCTAAGGGCTATTCCCAGGGACACACACTAAGACAGACATCAACTGCTGCTGAAAGATCATCAACTCAGTGAGAGACGTTTTTTGGTCTGTCTGAAACTTGTTAGTCTTCCAGTACAAAAAGTTATCCTCGTATGAGTGTTGCACTCATATGCACATTCCGAAGCCCCAGACTACATGCTGAGGGATGTACTGAGTTTATTTATTGGTGTCCCAAGTAGGCTTGCATTAACACTGCAATGAAGTTAATGTGGAAAGTTCGGGGCAGCTGTCACAGAGGCACAATGGGGAAGGTCACTGTTCAAAGCATTTCAGCCAAAGTGAACTGAGAGAAGTGGAACTGTATCGAGCTCCCTTGAGCTGTATGAGTTGTATTGAAGGTATACAGTGAACATTACAGGTATCACAATTGTATTGAAGCACCTCAGAGTGCAACATGATGTATGTGGAGAACCTGAATATTATTGCACTTTATTTCGTGGCCAGTTTGAAATGAGCTGTGACAAAGGGTCATCTGGACTTGAAATGTCTGCTCTTTTCTCTCCTTACAGATGCTGCCAGACCTGCTGAAATTTTCCTGTGTCTTCTCTTTTTTGGTTTCAGATTCCAGCATCCGTAGTAATTTGCTTTTACTCATTGCAATGTTTGTTATATTCTTTCAGATATTTTATGAATAAAGTATATTATTGCTTTAAAAAAAACTTCACAAATGCTTTTTCACCCCTTTGGCCAAGACTTTGCACCCAATTTTGCCACAGACGTAAATGGCAATAGAGGCGCAAATTCTCATGAGCGATTAAAAAAACAACGCGTGCCAGTGAGATCTTTCATGACGCAATCGTCAACCCTGCCCCACCTGTGACATAATGCATGGCAGGAACTCCAGGTAAATACATTTTAACGTTGTTATCGGACTTGCCTGCGGTATCGTCCGCCCACATTCGGATATCCTCCCCTGCCAATGTGACATCACTTCGGTGAGGTTTACAAAAAAAGTCTGGATCAACATGAACCTGGCAAGAGAGCTTGCTGGGGGCACAGTTAAATACAGTCCTCAGGGGCAGGGAGGAGGGGTTGAAGGGACCTGCCTCCTGGCACAGCTCCCTAGGAACCGGCACTGCCCCCCGTACCAGAAAAGTGAAATTGTATCATTGAAGTATTTAAAGTAGGTATTTTTGGATTTTGTCTTCTCTTGCCCCAGAACTGGGAAGTTGATGGCCACCCATGTATTTGGCGATATTGATTTGTTTGGGAAAGAAGCAGAATTTCACCCATTGCCACTAAATCTCCTCAGTTTGGCTTAGTGATCCTGAGTCACGACATAGTTTACATGTTCTTGAATCAAGTATGGTAATGATATGAAAATATGGGCAGCTTTGTTGGTGGCCTTCTTTTGTTCATTTACTAAACATTTTAGTTGTGTCCTATTGAAGCAAGTCTTTCTGGTGAGTTTAGTTGCATAATTATATTGATAATATAAAGAAAAGCCAGACTCGCTAACAGACACTAGCTTATTTACATTTGGTACAATTTGATTTCCTTATTTTCTACTATTTGCACGAACGCATTCTGTGTTGTTTTATTTGGCAGAGTAGGGCTATTAGCACTGCAGACAATCCCTCCTACAGAAAATACTTGATCATATGTTTAGATGCTCGGAAGCACCAAAGATGAACCTGGTTCTGTCCAAGACAATGTTTGTAATTTGGCTGGTACCAGCCTGTTCTCAAATAGTCACAGGCTGATTGGGAACAAATTTTGGACTACCAAGTAAATAGATTATGGAATTTTGGAAGGACAGAAAATAAGATGAATAAAATGTTTCAAAGCTACATATTTTACAAATAGCATATGCAACAAAAGGTAAACGCTGGGATTTGCTCAGAAAAATTCTAAATGTTCAATTTGCATGAAAACTGGAGTAAGTCGTGCTAGTGCTTTTAGCAGAGTTTTCAAATGAATCTCCCGCCCTTTGTGCACTGCAGAGGTCACTAGCATGAATCCCCCAGAAGTCAAGGGGCAGTGCCTATTCCAGCTGAAGAGACTGAAATCAGCATGCTGAGCGGGCCACTGTGCATGTGCAGATCTCTGGGATACTGCTAAACAAGTCCTCCCAGCATTGAGATCGCTGGTCTCAACCCCCCACGGACATTGCTGGCCTCTCACTCCCAACCACTCCCACAGACATTGCTGGCCTCTCACTCCCACCCGTTCCCACAGAGGTTGCTGGCCTCTCACTCCCACCCCCCACTGACATTGCTGGCCTCTCACTCCCAACCACTCCCACAGACATTGCTGGCCTCTCACTCCCAACCATTCCCACAGACATTGTTGGCCTCTCACTCCCAACCATTCCCACAGACATTGTTGGCCTCTCACTCCCAACCATTCCCACAGACATTGTTGGCCTCTCACTCCCACCCCCCACAGACATTGCTGGCCTCTCACTCCCAACCACTCCCACAGACATTGCTGGCCTCTCACTCCCAACCAATCCCACAGACATTGCTGGCCTCTCACTCCCACCCCCCACTGACATTGCTGGCCTCTCACTCCCACCCCCCACTGACATTGCTGGCATCCCCATTCCCCACTGACCCAGACATCAGCGGCATCACTCCTCCACCGATCCCGACTACTGAGTGGAAATGGGACACCTCACCGATTGCCCCCCATTAGGCCCCACCCCCTTAGCACTGACCAATGAGCAGTGCCAAGGTGCCCCCTGGGCATTGGCATTTTGCCACTTGAACAGTGCCAAGGTGTCAATGCCCAGGGAGCACCCATGCGGAGCTGACGCCACCAGCGCTGGTAAACACAATCGGGGCTTGACTCCCGGTGCGAATCCCGCAGATTGGGTGCTGCTCAAATCTCCCAGCTCACTGCATTAAAAAATCAGTGCCGCAGGATGGACGAATTGCCCCTAAAGTGAATTATAACAGTAAAAAAAAGTAAAAATTTAACTTGAGTAGAGAGGCTTGCTGCCAAAGCTTTTCATCTTAGCCTTTGGAACAATTTGCAAAAATACCAAATTGTAAAGGGAACAACAATTTATGCTGCTTTGGAAGAGAGTACTGAATGGTTGAGTCTGATTGATAGAAATATTGCTATGGAGATTGCCCCATTAACTAACAACTGACAATTAATTTCCAAGCTTATTTTAAATTTAAACCCTGGGGAATGACCCAGGAAACGATTGTCCCTTAAGCTTCTGTTTAGTTGAAAAATGTGCAGTGTGTGTACACGTGCCTATTGTCTGCAAAGGAAATGCATGTGAAGGTCAGCTGCACTGCAAGCCCTATTGAATTGTCCTGATGAGTGCAAAATGAAAAACTTGCACTCTCTTTTGTCAGCAATACTCAAATTCTGTAATACCAAATGACTATTAAATTAAACTGATACTTCTATTAGTTTAATTAAGAGTAAAAGACGGGGATGAACAAATGAAAGCTCTTATTTTTGTGTAAGATGGTTACATTTCATATTGATTGGTATTAATATGACTATTATATTGTTTCCAGATAGTCATGTTGATGGAAATTGCTCTAAGGCTCAGTTGGTACAGTTGGTGGCACTCTTACCTGAGCCAGAAAGTGTGTGAGAGAGGATTGGGGGGGTCAATTGTTGTCTCACCCTCGGCACTTGAGCAGCAAATCTAGGCTGATACCTTAATACAGCACTGAGGGAGCATTGCACCATTAACGGTGCTGTCTTTTGGATTAGAAGTGAAACCATGCCCTGCTTTCCCACTCAGAGGATGTGGCATTATTTCAAAGCGAAACAAGATGCTTCTTCCCAGCGTTCTGACTCTATATTACAATGTCTCAACTGACATGAAAGGGAAGCAAAGAATCAGATCATTGTCACATCGCTGTTTGTGGATTGTTACATATGCAAATTGGTTGCTGCGTTTGCCAAATTTCAACAGTGATTACACATCAGTGATTACACTTTAAGCATATTTCATTCACTGTGAAATGTTGCGGAATATGCTGAGATCATTAAAGGTGCCACATAAATGCAATTTCTTTCTTTGTAATAATAATCGTGTGATCAGAATGATGCTGTGTTGCTGAAAACTTGACAACATGTAGACAGCCCAGAATTTGCCAGGAAATTTTCTGTGGTTGATTTTATGGAATTTCTGGCAAATAACAAGGTAAATGATCACTGATGATAAAGGACCATGTGGATTATTAAGGGCACCTTCCTTACAAATCAATGCTCTTCCATCAGGAAAAAGATACAAATGTTATGTACCAACTGACTCAAGAACAGCTTCTTCCCTGCTGCCATCAGACTTTTGAATGGACACTACTTTACATTAACTCGATCTTCCTCTACGCCCTAGCTATGACTGTAACATTACATTCTGCATCCTCTCCTTTATGAACCATACGATTTGTCTGTATAGCACAAAAGAAGCAATACTTTTCACTGTACTAATACATATGACAATAATAAATCAAAATCAACATGTGCTGTTCACTGTTAGATCTGAGAATGGTAAGTAGTTGAAACAGGTCCTTACATGTCATAGAATCTATACACAGAAGGAGACCATTCAGCCCAATGAGTCTGCACCGACTACAATCCCACCCATGCCCTATCCCCATAACCCCATGTATTTACTGTAGCTAATCCCCCAGACACTAGGGCCAATTTATCATGGCCAATCCATCTAACCTGCACATCTTTGGACTGTGGGAGGAAATCCATGCAAACACATTGAAAATGTGCAAACTCCACACCAATAGTGACCCAAGCTGGGAATTGTACTCAGGTCCCTGGTGCTATGAGGCAGCAGCTGAAAAAGCATTTTTAGCTGTCCACAAATGATGCATGTTTTATGATATAGAAATATTGTTCAGACGCACTGTAATTTTTTTTGTTTGAGGTGCTAATAATGAAACGTATTAGAGGTTTTCATAAATTATGTTGTTCTCTTAAAAATGTGCAATGCTTGTTCTCACTTGCATTTTAAGTACTGTAATTAATTGACAGGAAGGTAATTGAACTTGTTGTAACTTGACAATAATGTATTAGTAATTGGTACCTTTATCTAAAAGTTACAGTCAGCATAAAGACAATTTTTTTTAAACAAAGCAGCAATAAATTCAAGAATGCACATTTCAACATAGCTCTACACACCCATCCATGGCTGTACAATGTGATCTCTGTATACTTAAAATGCACAAACACAATGAATACTGTTAAAATCAGCATAGCCACTAACAAACATTGGAAACAAACTATATTTTTATCTTCTGCATCAAACCTGCCACTTGTTCTTTGCATTCATGTAATTTGACTTTTAAAGCTGAGTCTGTATTTCTTGTGGTGGCAACGGCTCACTTTCTGGGAATGTCATTTGGAGTACACAGCACAATGGGAACCATTCAGTGCTCACCTGTACTCAGTCTGCCTGAGAATATGAGCAAGCACAGGGCGACAAGGGATGTAAAGTGGCACAAACAGTATAATATCTGTACCTGCCTCTCTGCCACCCAGCAATATTTTCATATTTGGGGCTTCTGAAGTCAAACCAGTCAAGTCTGTGCCCATCTTTCCTTCCCATGAATATGCAGATGATCAGTGAGGCGTCCTGCTGCCTTCATTCTCGGACAGCTCCCTGTCCTGCAACCAGCTGAAGGAGAAAGCAGCTAGCAATGGCCACCTCTAGAGCTCCACTACAGTCACCAGCCTTATGCATGTCCTTGGCATGTCTTCAGTGTGCAGTTAATAATCTTGCACTCATAGAGTCATGGAGGTTTACAGCATGGAAACAGGCCCTTCGGCCCAACATGTCCATGCCACCCCTTTTTTTAACACATAAGCTAGTCCCAAATGCCCGTGTTTGGCTCATATCCTTCTACACCTATCTTACTTACGTAATGGCCTAAACACTTTTTAAAAGACAAAATTGTACCGGCCTCATCTTCTACTTCTGGCAGCTTGTTCCAGACACTCTCCACCATCTATGTGAAAAAGTTGCCCCTCTGAACCCTTTTGTATCTCTCCTCTCTCACACTAAATCTATGCCTTCTAGTTTTAGACACCCCTACCTTTGTAAAAAGATATTGACTATCACTCCTTGTTCCCATTGGCAATAACATTGCTGGTTTGAGTGTCAGTGAGAGGCTATTGGAATAAAGTGTCAAGTATCCCCTTAACTGAGTCATGAGACAGCTCTGTGTATGATACAACCATTAAGGTGAGTGACTAATCCATGCCATTCTCTGGCGTATCTTTTGTCATTTGAGGGTATGTGGGGGCTGGATAAGCTTAATGCAGCAATGCCCAGCTGCAACAAACTTATTGGTGTCCAATGTATCTGTACTCCTGCACTCTCTTCCCTATTGATCAGGGAACAGAGTTCTAAGCAGTTAGAGCATTGACGTCCTGTATCACCAACGTATTGAAACCAGGCAGAGATTATTGTCAAGTTGAGTCCAAGCTCTTGTAACTTTAGGCCAAGCGTCAATGGAAGGTATATTGCCTAGGCTTAGGTTTTCTGTCGCTGGCAACTCCATAGTGGAGATAGCATACAGTAAATCATGTGGACTCCAGTTCTGTTAAACATTCACACACAATTATGCCGGAAGTGACCTTCACACGCTTGCATTCACCTCCTACAGGCTATTTGGCCACTCTACTTGTGAAACAGAACATGGTGCCCAGATAGCAGCCTTATTTCAAAACCTGTAAGTTGTTTAGGTTGAAACTGCCTGTACTCTCCAGCTGAATAAAGCCTTTTCGAGCTGCACCTGTACATTATTCTCTTCTCACAGTGACAGCAGACAGGTACAGGTACAACGGACAATTCCGGAACATCTTGTACGTACTCAACAAGGGCCAAAATCGACTGATCCTGCCAGCTGGGACTAGTGGAAATGCTGCAAACTCTCACCTTTTGTGTGTTCCATAGCAACCATTTCAGTGCCAAGGGCCATCAAATTTTGTGCCATTCGATGACTTTGGCAAATAAACATTGTGCTTACTATGGGTTTTGAATCAAAGAGCTTATTCCTGTTGGTTTAGCCTTAATTTAAGGATTTGTATTCCTTGAAGAATGGGCGGCTGAATAAATTTCTGTTAAGCTCTTGCTCAAGGTAATTAAGTAGAAACTTATTCAATATTCCACAGGTGCAAAATGGAATTTTACTCCATGTCAGAGCTGTATTAATGAGGTTGAAGAGTGGGAAGATTTGAAGGTGTCATCATAGCACAGACAGAAGTGAATTCTACAAGCGCCAGGACAAATGTTGTTTGTGTTGCTGCCCCTGCACCTGTGGGAAACCTCAGCCAAAAAAATTCCTTAGAGCAATATTAAATCTTTTATTTACTCTTCTTTCAAAAACCCCCTATGAGGGATTTAATTTTGTTTTTACTTTCCCAGCTATTATTTAGTCGGAATTTCACGTTTAAAGAATGTTAATACTTTCCATCTAGAAGTCCATCAATACATTGGGGTTGCTGGTCCTTTTAATTGCATTAGTTCCATTTATTTATTAGTGTCAGAAGTAGGCTTGCATTAATACCGCAATGAAGTTACAGTGAAAATCCCCTAGTCACCACACTCTGGTGTCTGTTCGGGTACACTGAGGGAGAATTTAGCATGGCCAAGGCACCTAACCAGCACATCTTTCGCACTGTGGGAGGAAACCAGAGCACCCAGAAGAAACCCACGCAGACACAGGGAGAACATGCAAACTCTGCACAGTGACCCAAGCTGGGAAGCGAACCTGGGTCCCTGGCGCTGCGAGACAGCAGTGCTAACCACTGTGCCACCGTTAATCTCCAATTCATAATTATTGATCTCTGATACAATTTTGTTTACTTGGCCAAGCGAAACCAGGCTTAAAATAAAGAAAACAAAAAAAAAGTAAAGCAAGTTTTTAATTTTAATGCAACTGTTAGACACATATCCTAAGAATTGTCTCACTGAGCAGTTCACTAATTATAACTTGTTTTCTGTTTTGTGTTCCATACAAAGGAAAAGAGCACGGGCCGGGGAGTTAACAGGTACACATTACAGCTCCAAAGTTTACCTGGCTTCTAACTGGCTGAAGTTTCACTTAGCCATTGATCGCTATGCATTGTACCCGCGATCAGACCCCTTTCTCGATCGTCTGCTTGAAGACCTGGCTGTCCTTGACATCAGTGAAGCTGGTAAGGAATCTCATAATCCCCTTATAAATAGACAAAGGCGTCTTTGGCTACAATAGTATTGCATTGACACAAACCCACGTGATGGCCTCCTGGGATTTGCACCCCAGTGCGTTGGGTGCTCAGGACATTCTCAGGCTGTTCCGCCTGGCTGGTCTGCATCATTTCTATTCCATATGAGCCTCCTCCCACTCTGCGCTAAGTTACATTGCCAGTACAAAAGTGAGACTGTAAACTCCAGCTTTGGGAAACACAGGACAAATCTCTTTGTTGTCGCAGTTTTGATTGCAGCTCAGCTTTTGAGAGGTTTTGTGACATTTCCCTCCCTCCACCCCCAGTGGAGTGGCTGCTCTGACATTCCCTCTGGCCCCCTGGTATGGGTGGCTTTTCTACTGAGCACTGCAAAACATTAACCCTACAACAGCTTGGAAATCCAGGTCTGTTCAGCCACTGTCCTCTCAAATGATGTTAATGTTCAAAATTTTCATGCTTGACTGTTCTAAACCACTTTCCATTCTGAACATCACTTCATCTCATTATTCACTGGGTGTGTGCTCAAACTGCAAGGGGAAAATTCCAACTTCACCAGCTGTTTGTGACTCACAATCTTGAGGCACAGTGGATGAAGGAAGAGGACTTGTAAGGAAAATCACAAGACGAGCTTATCACAAGGGTTTCTGGTAAATTCGTTGGGAATTACGTAATATGTAAGGTGTGCAGTCCTGACTTTTAGCTGGGAGCAGTAAAGGTTAGTCATAATGAGGTTTTGTTTGAAATATTTCCCAATCTATAACATTTAATACTCTTTGTTTCCACATTTAAAGCAAATCATCACCCAGGGAAAATTAAATCATTTTTTAGATAGCAATAAAAGTACTGAAAATGTCAAAGGCGTTTTTTTTTGTGTGGATTAATCTCAGCTCATTCAGACATCAGCAGCACTTGGTGCTGATCTAAAATGTGTAATTGTAGTCTCAGGGAGGACACTGGAAATGAATAGTGACTCCATGATTATGTAAGTCTTGTGTTACTTTACATAATCCGGTGGCACAGCAGTTAACTGCATCCTCACAGCGTCAGGGACCCGGGTTCAAACCCGGCCTTGGGGAACTATCTGTGTGAAGTTTGCACATTCTCCCGTGTCCACATGCGTTTCCTCCGGGTGCTTCAGATTCCTCCCACAGCCCAAAGATGTGTGGGTTAGGTTGATTGGCCATGCTAAATTGATTCTTAGCGCCAGAGGGATTAGCAGGGTAAATACACGGGGTTATGGAAATTAGGGCCTGTGGGGGATTGTTGTCGGTTCAGACCTGATGGGCTGAAATATCTCCTTCTGCATTGTAAGGATGCTATGATCTAGATGTGACATTTGGAATGCTCGTACACTGGTAAAAAGTAATTACTATTGTTGGAGTACAAGAAATCATCAATTGTTTGATACATGTAGACCTAAAATGAAGGTTTGAGCGGAGTTCAGGCAAAACTATTCATAAGCTAAAGCCGGTGGGGGGGGGGGGGGGGCATCTTATGGGGCAGTGGGTAGCACCCCTACTACTGGGCCAGAAGCTCCAGGTTCACCATCTGCTTCAGCACGTTGGCTATGGAAGGTCCATTCATAACATGGCTAATTATCAGCCTCTAAATCCTTCCAATGTGCAGCTGTTAAGTGTGGGAGTTTCCTGGTCAGCAGAATGCAACAGCAAGCTGCAATACTCTGCCAAACATAATCATGTACCCAGCCACTGGATGTCTGTGGTCGCCAACACCCTCTTAAGGCATGATACCTGCTGCAGGAGAGGGAATGAACCAAAGACCACATCAATTCCAGTCTTACCAATGTAGGCAGTTTGATATGAAAAGTTCTGAATAACTTTCAAAGTGTGTTAGTACTTTAGCACTGGCACAGTGCCCTGTGTAATAAATTGGTCAGTTCATTCATTACTTCAGGTACTGTTCATTCAAATTTTAAACTGTTTATTGCTCAATGCGTAAAAGCAGCAGATTTTCAGAGGGTGAACTAAATAGATGTTTTATGTCGAGAAGAGAAACTGGAGTGGGGAGGCAATCTCCCAAAAACGTTCTAAGTGCTAATTAATGGGAAAAGTGATGTAAATCACAATTGTTTTTTTCAGTGGGAGTTCAGATTTGAATCTCCCACACTCTGTGCAATGTCACAATCATGCATGCACAGTGGCCCCAAACTGTCTGCCTGCATCGAGCTGGCCAGCCTGGGGCCCCCACCTGCCCACAGCCTGATCCCACCCCCAGGAGCATTCCTGGGCCAGCTCAACCTCCCCCTGCTCCCTCCCCAGCAGTGATGGTCCTCCCATCCCCCATCCTGGCAGACCACCTGCCCCAATCGCTGGCCTGCCTCCAACCCCAAACGATCCCAATGGCAGAGTGCCAGCAGGACCCTCATCCCCACTGATTGCTTCTAGGCTCCAACCCCTCGGCACTGCCCCATGCCCGCTGGCAGTGTCAAGGGGCATGGACAGTTTGCCCCTTGGGCAATGCCAGAGGCACAAGCTGGCACTGCCAGGGTGCCCATACCCAGAGAGCGCCACCACCTGACCCACTGTGGGGCCCTGATTGACCCCTCCTTCACTCCAGTAGGGTCTGTCCCTAGTTCCCCAAAAGTGAGGAGTTAATCTGAACCATGCCAGAGTGAAACTGACTGGGGTGGAAGATGATATGGGGCCCAAAGACTTCACTCCTGGACCTGATAATGACATTCAAATAATATTAAAATAAGATTAAAACGACTTACCTGCTGGTCCCGCTGGTTTCCAGCATGGTCCCAACTGGGCCAGATATCCGGGGCTCAGAGATACGCACACATCAGGAACGCATGCACAAATCCTGCAAATCGGCCCAAACGCGATTCTCCTGGCCCAAGGTGCTAAAAAATGAGCAGGTCAGAATGGGAGAATCGTCCCCTGGGTTGCACAAAGGTTTGCAAATATTGTCCTGTACCTTCTGGGATTGGACATGAAGTGGATTAGACCTTTTCTCTCTAGGAGTTCTACATGAAATACGGAGGAGTTGACGGGGTAATGAATTATACCAGGTTATTAAAGGTTAGTGCCAGCAACACACAGGAATCAGCAGTTAGATGTGAAGTCTGGTAGTAGCAGCTGTGCAAAGCCAGTTGTTTTTTTCCCTTTTTCAGCCTGTTTTTTTTTATTGGGAACAGAGGTTGCTTTCACTGAATATTTTACCAAGATGCCGCAGATTAGATTCGTTTTATTCAAAAGATTTCGTACCTAAAAAATAAAACTTTAAAGAAAGTTATTGAGTGCTTTAATACATTCTTAGGTTGACCATTTCAAAGAAAGACTTTTGAAAACCAACGTCTACAGTCACACTCCTAGCTGGCAGCACCTTAATCATGCAGCCTGTTGGAGAATCTAACCCGTGTAACCAAGAAAGAGCTCCACTCCAGTGGATTTGCGTGTGGATTGCAGATGGGAGCGCCTGCTTACTTGAAGCTTTTAAATAAGCTCTGCTTACGTTTAGGAAGTGCCCAGGAGGTCAAGCTGACTCACTGAACACTTTTGAAACTTGGTTTTGGAGTTCATCTGTGTCAGGTAGCCTCCTTGGCGATTCTGACATTTGCTGTGTTATGGAAACAGATTCCAGTTGTACCCTGAAGTTGCAGTGTCGCTTGCCATACAATCATAGAATCCCTACAGTACAAAAAGAGGCCATTCGGCCCATCAAGTCTGTACTGACCATAATCCCACCCAGGCCCTATTCCCATAACACCCACACGTTTATCCTGCTAATCCCCCCTGACATTAGGGTCAATTTTGCACGGCCAGCCAATCTAACCCGCATATCTTTGGACTGCGGGAGGAAACTGGAACACCCGGAGGAAACCCACACCGACATGGGGAGAATGTCCACACAGACAGTGACCTGAAGCGGAATTGAACACAGGTCCCTGGCACTGTGAGGCAGCAGTGCTGACCACTGTGTCACCGTGCCACCCTAAATGATCCTTCCAAATTATGAACTACTTCACAGAGATCCAAAATGACACACTATCGGCTTCTTAGATTATTCATCTTTAATCTTTGCAATTATGTTATGAATAAAGTGTCATTTTACATATTTTATAGATTACACATACGACGAGAAGGCTTTGGATGGGCGATGCAACTGTAAAGAAGGTATGAGAGACATTTAACCTTCTCTATCCTGAACAGTTATTTGATTCCCAGCAAAAGGATCACAATGCAGCCTCATATCCCAGTTTAGCAGAAGGCCCAGAAGCAACAAACTTAATCTTGATATTAATAAATATATTCTACACATCCATGAACAAAATGAAGCAAATAGTTTCAAACTTTAAAACCAGCTGATTTTTTTTTGGAATTTGGGTCCTTTCGGCCCTTTTAAGTCATTTTAATTTGTGCAGTGCCTGCACTATTTGAGCTGGTTTAAAGTAAATTTTGTTTCTGCTCTTGCTGCAGGAAAGAGATACATGAGTCAACAGAAATGAGAAAAATAAAAGCAACTTGATTTTTGTGTTACTTGCGGCTAAGGCTCACTGTTACTATTAGCACATCAGCAACTTTTTCAGAGTCATGGTTAGGGACAAGGAAATCTGCTGACAAGTTGTTCAGCACCCTGCTTGTTATGGAAGGATATTTGTTTTAAATGTGTAACCCTTTCACCCTTGTTCACTGCTTGGTATGGCTGATTGCATAGAAATCTGTTTAACGTTAGACAGTCGTACAAATGACTCATATAAATAAACGCTACTTTCAACACATACACAAGCATGATTTCTTTTCATGGCAGTAGAACACAAACACTGTTTGAAGCTGATAACGTGGTGCTTGTGTCTAAGATAAGTAGAGAAGTGGGCCTTGTGCCCAAATGTGTGCCCATTAGATATTTGATTTGACATGAGGCAGGTAAAAATTGGAGCCCAACCTGCAGATACAGACTCTGTGTACCCCTAAAGAATTGGGGGAGTTAAATCTATAAATATGCTGTTGTTTTCCTACTATCTAAAGTTTAGATGGCCTAATAGTATTATTGCTAGACTATTAATCCAGAAATTCGGCTAATGTTCTGGAGACCCGGGTTCGAATCCCGACACAGCAGACGTGGAATTTGAATTCAATAAAAAATATTTGGAATTAAGATGATCATGAAACCATTGCTGATTGTCATAAGAACCCACCTGGCTCACTAATGTCCTTTAGGGAAGGAAATCTGTTGTCCTTACCTAGTCTGGCCTACACAGCAATGTGGTTGACTCTCAACTGCCCTCAGACAATTAGGGATGGGCAATAAATGCTGGCCAGCCAGAGATGCCCATGTCCTACAAATGAATTTAATAAAATAATCAGTACAAAGCTCACAGCAGGTCTGTATCTTATAGAACCACTGACCCCAGGCGTGCTATTTTTCCCTTACTCAACAGGAAGTCTTACCAAACTGCACAAAGCTTGCTTCCTATGTGGGGAATAGTTTAAAAGTCAAACTAAAAATTTATCACTTTATGACATGAAATTTAGGAATATTGACGAAGCTATTTGTTATATAGCTGCTTAGAAGATGTATCCATTTCATAGGATCTTAGAATGGTTACAGTGAGGGAGGCTGTTGTGTCCGTCCTGGCTCTTTGCAACGTCAATTCACTGAGTGCCATTCCCTTGCCTTTTCCCCCCATAGCCCTTGGAGTAAAGAGGAATATCTGAAACACGCTACCCCAGTCATCCTGGACTAAAAGTTCAGAATGGCAAAGGTCAAATTAGCAGAATTGCTGTGACGTACGCTAATTGTCAGATCAGTAAACAGCTCAGCTGCCAATTTAGTAGGATTATTCTTATCCTCCAAGATTGCACCGCCACCAACATAAAATAAAAGCAAGACCATGTGTTTAATAACTTTCTGCCACGTTTAAGGTTGTAAAGAACTGATGATATGATCCAGGCTATATGCACCAAAATTGCAAGTCCAGAGGTGCTTCACACATCTGTCCCAAAGTGAGCATTCTTACCCCATTATGCTAAATTGGCTCATTGTATTTATAGTTGGTTCACAGGACGCTACTGGCTTCCCAAGCACAATGATGTCCTTAGACCTCTGCACCTGATAATATGGTATATTTCTGATTACGTGATTGATCCCAATTCTGTACAGTAATGGTGGAGAGTTAATGTTAGAACTGAATTCCCCAGTTTGACATTCTTGCTACCTCAATCTGGTACTGGTGTGCAGATAGGACAGTAAGTGACAGGTGTATAAGGTTCTACAGTTGATGATTAGGAAGCATGAGCTTATCCAGCATTGAAATCGCGCCCTGAAATCCAAGGTCATGACATGGGTTGTGGCATCTATGTGTAAACTGGTTTTGCTTGGCGCCAATGGTAGCTTTTGTTGAATCTGAAATGCACAAGCAAAGCTGCACTTATTTTAATTGTTTGGAACTTTCTGCATCATTCTGCGGAAGGCAGCACTTTTCCCTGAACCATGAGAATTACAGCTTATAACTAAATAATAAGAGATATGGGCAAAAGATGTGGATTTCCCACTTAAAACTACAAGGATGTGTTCAGTCTGCCCCTCATTATAAAACCCAAAGTGGTTTCTCTGTTCTAAAGCCACCACAACTTAGCTCTCAAGTTTTTTTATACTGTGTTTGTCTTGGATAATGAGTGGGATCTGAAGGCAGAGTTCAAATGGAGATAATATATACGATATGGAACGCTATTTTATCTGTTATAACTTGCAATCTTCTTGTTTTTTTTCTCTCTTGCAAGTTGTGAAGCCAAGTGGAGTCCATCTGAAACTACTTCTAAAATTTAAGAACTTTGGAAAAGCCATGTTCAAGCCTATGAAGTAAGTTAGTTCACCAGCACCCACATTTAACCTTACTGCAAATTAAACACTCGGCCACACTCACCTCTGGAAAATCCCGCCCGAGGTCAACAGACTTTTCCATGGTTCGCCCCTCACCCGCTCCCATTCCCGCGGAACAGGAAGACTTGCCTCCCACCCTCATGTCCCTACCATATTGGAGTGAATCATCATATTTTGTATTTACTTTATCACAGTTGCAAACATACAAATGGGAAAGGATATTATTTATTTGTGTCGCAAGTAGGCTTACATTAACATTGCAATGAAAATCCCCTACGCATCACACTCCGGCACCTGTTTGAGTACACTGAGGGGAATTTAGCATGGCCAATGCACCTAACCAGCACGTCTTTCAGACTGTGGGAGGAAACTGAAGTGCCCGGAGGAAACCCACACAGATACAGGGAGAACGTGCAGACTCCTCACAGTGACCAAAGCTGGGAATTGAAGCCATGCCTCTGGCACTGTGAGGCAGGAGTGCTAACCACTGTGCCATCGAGCCACCTAGCACAAGTAAGATATTGAACCTGTCCTGTAATGTCTACATGCTTAAACCAAACCCCAAAGATGCTGCTGAGAGATGAGTGTTAAATTCATGCTGTGAGATGAATCATTCTACTTTTAGTTCCTGGGGTTTGTTTTATTGAAAATAATCAGTTTCTTTTTTAAAACACTCACCAATTTTGTCTCCTTCCCACTATTCTTAAAGGCACTGTTTTCAACTGTGAACTGGGGTGGCGCAGTGGTTAACACACAGTGCCAGGCACGGGGGTTCAATTCCAGCCTCAGGTCACTGCCTGTGTGGAGTTTGCACATTCTCCCCATGTCTGCATGGGTTTCCTCCGGCTGCTCTGGTTTCCTCCCAGACTCAAAAGATGTGTAGGTTAGGTGAACTGGCCATGCTAAATTGTCCCTTGGTGTCAGGGGATTAGCAGGGTAAATAGGTGCGGTTACAGGAATAGGTCCTTGGTGGGATTGTGATCGGTGCAGGCTCAATGGGCTGAATGGCCTCTTTCTGCACTGTAGAGATTCTATGATTCTATGAATGAGACTAAATGTGCTGAGCATACTCAATGACATCACTCATTTGGCTATCATTCCATTGCTAAGTCTTCGCATTACATTCAAACAAGGAGCAGGAGGTGGCCATTCAGCCCCTTGAGCCTGCTTTTAAAGTAGTTTTTTAAAGTATATTTACTAGTCATAAGTGAGGCTTATGTTAACACTGCAATGAAGTTACTGTTAAATTCCCCTAGCTCCGCCATTTAATAAGATTATGACTGAATAGTAATTTCAAATCTTCATCCTCCCTATCCCCGATCATCCATTGGGGTAGGTAGAATCTATCTACCTTTGCCTTAAAAATATTCATGGAATTAGCTTCCGCCAACTTCTCAGGAAGAGAGTTCCAAAGACTCACAACCCTTTGAGAGAACAAATTTCACTTCATCTCCATTTCAAATGAGTGATCTATTATTTTTAAATGCTGACCCCTAGTTCTGGATTCTCCCACAGCAGAGAATATCCTCTCCACAACCACCTTGTCAAGACCTTTCAGGGTCTTGAAGATTTCAATCAAGTCACCTCTCACTCTTATAAACTCCAACAGATACAAGTCCAGCCTGTCCAAAGGGCTGAATGGGCCACTCCTGTTCCTATTTTCTAAGGTTTTATGTTACTACATCTCTCATGATCTATCCCTTACCCTAATTTGCCAATTTACTTAAGCCAGCTCCAATTTCATGCCCTGATAATTCTCCTTATTTAAGTCTAAAAACATAGGGCAGGATTTTATGACTCCGCTTGTCCTGAAACCGTAAAATCCCACCCATGGTCAATGGATTGTTCCATTGTCCACCTCTCACCCGCTCCAATTCCCACGGTAAAATTCTGGCCACAGCCTCAGACCCACTCCTCTCTCCCTCAAACTGAATGTAAAATTCAATCATCTGATAGTCACAACCACCTAGGGGTGCCTTCACTGTGTGATCATTAATTACTCGCACTTTACTGCAGAATACCAGATCAGGTTTGATCTGCTCTCTGACTGCAGAACTTGCCGTTAAAAGGAATTATCTCAAAAACATTCAATGAACACCTTATTTAGGCTCTTTCTGTCCATCCAACCTGTCCAGTTGGATACCTATATGTAAATTAATCTATCACGATTACTGCTGTACTTGTCTGACAAATTCCATTTATTTCTTCCCTAATGCTCCACCCTACCATGTGGTTACTGTTAAGGGGTCTGTACATGTACTCCCACAAGTTACTTTTTGCCTTTCCGTTTTTCATCTCTACCTAAACATTTCCATATCCTGGTTTCCTGAATTTAGGTCATCCCTGTCTATTGTGCTAATACCATCATTAACTAACAGAGACTCCTGCCTGTACACCCACCTCCTCTCCACCGCCTCCTACCCCACCCCCACACCACACCCCTTCCTCACTTCCTTCCTTCATAAATATCTTGTACCTTTCAATATTAAGATCCCAATCTGTCTTCCTGCAGCTGGGTCTCTGTAATCACTATCAAATAGTACTTATTTATTCTATATGCGCTTTCAGTTTGTTTTGTTTTGAATGCTATGTGCATTCAGTACAGAGATTTTAGCTTTATCTTTTTATTCCTTTAATAGCATCTAGTCTCACCTGTTGATTTACTGCTAAATTTGTACTCTCTATCCCTTCCTGTCGTGGTCTGTTTTTCATCTCCCGGAATAGTATCTTTATCTTTTGCTCTTTGTCTGCTCTTTTATTGACCATATCTTACCAAATTGATCCCTTGCCCCCGTTATTTTGCTTAAAACATTTTTGTTTCTCTATTTATGCAGTTCACAAGAACACAGCTCCCTGCACAGTTCAGCCATAGACTGTCCCTAGTATTGGTGCCAGTGCCCCACAAACTGGAACCCACTTCTCCCACACCAGTCTTTAAGCCACGGATTCATCTCCCTAATTTGATTTTTCCTTTGCCAATTTGCACATGACTCAGGTAACAATCCAGAGATTATGACCATTGAGGTTCTGCTTCTTAATTTGGTGCTGCCTTCTTTGTCCTGCCAACGGAATTGCTACCTATGTAAGCCATGACGACTGGGTCCTCCTGCTTCCACTACAAGTCCCTCTCCAGCCCAAATAAAGTCCTGAGCCCTGGTACTAGATAGACAACATGCTGAACTCACACTTTTTGCTGTAAAGAATGGTGTCAATCCTGCTGACTGTACTATGCCCTATTTCCACTACATTCCTTTTTGCGCCCCCACTGCCCCCGCCATATTTGAATGGCTTTCTGTCAGACTATTTGACCACTCGGGTCATCACAACTGACCCTGGTCTTGACCTTGCATGCACTCCAGCCATGACTACTGAATATCTATCAGGAATTGGAAGCCTTGTTCATCTCCCCTCCCTGAGACAGCCTCGATGATGCTGATTGAACCCTCTGAATGGCTGCCTCCATTGAGGTCAGCTAATGTGGCCCCAGTTGGATATTGAACATGGGACTAGCTGGTATAGCTCAGCTTTTCATTGAATGAACCCATCCCATGCCATCAGAAAACACAACAAGTATCTAATGTCCTTTTGGAATGGAGCCATGCCATTCGATTGGTCTGGCTAATAATGTAAGGCCAGACTTCCAGGAATGTGGTTGGCTCTTAATGGCCTAGTGAGCCTCTCAGCTGTTGTCAAGATGGGGGCTCATCACCATCGTCAAGGGTAAATAAGGATCTGCAATAAATGTTGACCTTGCAGCAATATCCATGTCCCATAAGGGAATTTAAAAAGGAGCTAATTATGGGAAGAGTCATTGCATTTTGCTGTTTGTTGCAAAACTATAAAGAACATGATTATAATTTTTCTACAAATAGCAAATGAGGAGAATCCTTTACTTGTTATATCAAAGGCATTTAAGTTAATTACATACTCTATCTTCAAACGCATTGGAGACAGTTTGATTAATTTGAGAGTACAATTATATGTCTCAAACCAGTCAATGTTGAAAGAGATTTCTGCATAACAGAACAGTTTTAAAAAGTTAGGTCAAGCAACAAAAGGAAATGTGTTCACTGGCAGTATCGGACTTTCTCTATAGTAGAGATCAGAGGTAACCGGTTATATGAAAGGATGTGACTTACAGCCTCATCCTGCAGCCTGAACTGTCAATCGTTCTGGAATAAAGGAATCCATGATTCCACTGCCACACATGGAGAGCTTATGGCTTCGCCCACAAATCCAACTGAAGCAAGCAGCAGTTAGATTAATACCTTACTTCCTCTTTAATTGGAAACTGTTACTGGTCAAATTTCCAAGCCTGAGATCCTGGTGCAGTATTGACAGCAGCACCCCAAGCAATGGCATGAATAAATGTAAAAGCTGTTTCTCTGGAATTCCTGCTGAAATGAAAGTGGAGATCATCAGAATGCCCCGTGGAAATTCTACCCTCATGT
The DNA here is from genome assembly GCF_965287045.1 of Carcharhinus amblyrhynchos. Taxonomy (NCBI): domain Eukaryota; kingdom Metazoa; phylum Chordata; class Chondrichthyes; order Carcharhiniformes; family Carcharhinidae; genus Carcharhinus; species Carcharhinus amblyrhynchos. Next base: position 20,090,448 of record NC_137344.1, on the reverse strand, counting down.
GAACATTTGTACTAAAATTTTGAAGGTATCAGGACAGGCTGTGTTCTATTCACAGGCAAAACTAAAGCTGGATCACATGACATACCTCACTTCCTGTGATGTCATGCAGCTATCTCATAAAAGCATATACAACATCCCCCTTTCTTTTTAAAGATACTTTTTCCTACACTTCCAAAGAATTATAACTGTTTACAGTCAATTATCATGGTTTCTAAATGGTAATCTGCTGGTGCAGACCTTGTAGAAGTAACATTATCTGGAGGTGTCTGTAATTGCTCTCAGTGATCTGTGGAGGCTGTCACTCTTGAGTATTTTCTCAAGTTACATAAGAACATAAGAAATAGGAGCAGGAGTAGGCCATCCAGCCCATCGAGCCTGCCCCACCATTCAATAAGATCATGGCTGATCTGAAGTGGATCAGTTCCACTTTCCCGCTTTCTCCCCATAACCCTTAATTCCCCTGTCTATCAGAAACCTGTCTACCCGTGACTTAAATATATTCAGCGAAGTAGCCTCCACCACTTCAACGGGCAGAGAATTCCAGAGATTCACCACCCTTTGAGTGAAGGAGTTCCTCCTCAACTCTGATCTAAACTGCGCCCCCCCCCTTAACTTGAGGCTATGTTCTCTAGTCCTGCCATCCTTTCTAAGCAGGAAGAATCTCTCTACCTCTACCCTATCCATCCCCTTCATTATCTTATACGTCTCTATAAGATCCCCCCTCATCCTTCTAAACTCCAACGAGTACAGACCCAGTCTATTTAGTCTCTCTTCATAGTCCAACCCCCTCATCTCTGGTTTCAGCCCAGTGAACATCCTCTGCACTCCCTCCAAGGCCAATATATCCTTCCACAAGTGCAGCAACAAAAACTGCACATAGTACTCCAGCTAAGAACATATGCTATGTTCATATGTTCTGTGGAATCCTGGATGTGAATTTGTTGTCCCAACAGTAAACCTGGCAGTTCTGTATCTGCGTTTCTATCATGCATATTGGTCACCTTCCCTTGTAGGGTATTTTAATATTAGATTGTGAATTGAAGTGATAAGAATAGTTTCTTTTAGTTGATTTTCCTTGTGATGTCTGATGAATTCCATGGATTGTCATTGGTGTAAGCTCATGGCATGGTGATAGATCTGTAATTGCTGGACCTTTAGAACATCTGTGATATCCGAGAGGACTGAGGCTGGTCCGACAGTAGTGGGTTATCGTTGAAATCGTTGTAAGTCAGTTACAGATTTCCAAGAGGACTGATTGAACTGGCACTCAAGGACTATGGACTCTGCACACGGAATTAGTAAACACTGTTCGCTGAGAGTTTCACAACAGTGGCTTTTACCTTGGCCGTCCATTTCTGTGGATACTTGTAGAATCCGCAGGGGTAGTATGGTGGCACTTTCCCCTGCGTCAATCTTTGTCAATACTCAGTAATTGCCAACTTTCTTAGGGCAGAAAAACTGAAGAGTGAAATGGTATCAATGTCCTGCATGAGATTGACAATGTGAAACATGTGTTCACTGTTCTTTGTCTCATTGTGCGTATCAGCATCATTTTCTGGTTTGCGAGTCACCTCATGTACATGTTTCTGATGGGACACCGAATGGTCATTCTTATCGCTTGAAGGTTCCCATTGTATATGGTCCGTTTGGATCAGTGCATGGCTCTTTGTAGCTACACCAGTCTGTGCTCGAGTTCACTGCCGCTGTCAATGGCCCTTCTGCTAGAGATTTTGCAGAATTGCTGGAAAGCTGGGCATCTCCTTGATGCATGTGGAAGGCCACACAATCCACATGGATTTTCTGGTAAGTGGATCAGCAACTGAGGTTGTGATTTGGATCTGTAAGCTGCATTTGTCGGCAAGGATCACTTTGTATTTATGTTCATCTCCAAGTGGATCTTCGATGCTATACATACTGGACGTGTTTAGCAGCTCTTTCTGGAATGGGAGTGGATGTGATCACCAATTCTGTCTGCCGGCTCTGTGTTTGAAAAATCACAGTGTGAACCCATTTCCCTGCTTCTGCTGACAAAGCGGTCTACAGGTTCTGTAAGCTGTTGTCAAAATGACATGAACTTGCCTCGATAAATAAGGAGGCCATGTGGCTCATCGAGCCTGCACCGACAACAAGTCTGCCCAGCCCTACCCCCGTAACTCCATGTATTTGCCCTGTTAATCCTCCTGACATTAAGGGGCAATTTACCATAGCCAATCAACCTAACCTGCACATCTTTGGACCATCTTTTTGGGATCCTTTAGCTCTTCTACTGTTAGTCCAGATATGTCAGTCTGTGTAGACTTTTATTCTGATTTGCTAGGTGAATACTTATGGCTTGATTGTTTGGTTCAGACACATCTGAATCCAGAAACCATGTTGTTTAAATGTTTTGACATCAGATAGTTGGGTCACCAGCATCCCAATTCAAACTGCAAAATTTTGTGGACGATTTGGCTAATTACTTTTGACTTTCCTTCTCCTACAGGGATGAGTGTCACTATGGCTGCTTCCACATGCTTTTGCTTGACCCTCACTTGCAATGAATTTGGTCCACACCCTGGTCACTGGCCTTTCTCAGCTGAGCTAATGCGGTGTTGGTTCTTGCAAATGTACTATCACACTCACTGAATTGACAGGCTATGTGCTGCAATCTCACCAGGAGCGATCCATCTGCTTACCAGCTCTTTACTTAAGCAATGTGTCTTCAAAACTTTTCTGTGCATTCAGTGTGCTGCATTCTCAAAGCTCTCTACACTTCATCTTTGTTGTGATCTGACCAAAATGTCAAGAGTTGTCTTATGCCATATAGCATGATCTAAGGCGGGCCACTAGGTTGCATCTGTATTTAAATTGTTGCAACAATCGATAGACAGATTTTTGAACAGCAAAGGAATTAAGGGTTGTGGTGAGTCGGCGGGCTGGTAAGTAGAGCTGAGTCCATGAAAAGATCAGCTATGATCTTATTGAATGGTGGAGCAGGATCAAGGTGCAAAATGGCCTTCCCGGTTCCTAGTTCCAATGTTCTTATGTAACAGTGCTTGATCACAGCTGAACACCATGTCATGTTATAATGATATAACAATCACATAAGCGATTTGGCAAACACATTGTAGGTTCATTTATTCAGACAAGCCAAATGGGAGCATTTATACAAAGGCAGAGAGCTTGCAGGTTTCAGAGCTGTGCTATATTCAGCTTGCAAGATGAAGTGAAAATAAAACTGGATTACATGGCACACTTCTCTTTGAATGATATCATCCAGCTATCCCTTAAAGACATTGTACAACTGGGTGAAGAGGTTGAATTGCAAAAGTGATGATGGTGCAAAGCAAAAGGGGATAGTAATGCCTGTGTCCTTAAAATTAATCAGTGATTATGACAGCCTCCTTTAATTCTGGGTACATCCCTCTATTTCTCTCTTACTTTAACAATCACACTCTCGCTGTACTTGCCAGGAGATTTAATATCAGTAGCATTTTCTTCTGCTCTACAATATGTTGTATGTTGAGCTTATCCAACTAGAAAGAAAAAACATCTGTATGCTTATTTTACATTGTAACTCTGACCACCTAATATCACTTACTGGGGAGCACAGGGATGTTGTTATGTAGTACATATCTCTACATTCAAAACATACTGGCTCCAGGTCACTTACTATAATAGCCTGGCAGTTAAAAGAAGGTATTCTCAATACACAGGGGTAGGCATCTTCTGGTAGCAAGAGGGTAACTGAGAAAGCATGCAAAGGGGAATTAAAGGGGGTACTGTGCGTTTATGTATATAACTGATTTCCGATGTCCCTTTTTTATGTGGTGAATGGACCAGACCACAAAAAAATGTTCTATTCACTTTTCTTAGGCAAAAACGAGAAGAGGAGACTCCAGAAGATGTTTTTTATTTTGTTGACCTTCAACGGCATAATGCGGAAATAGCTGCTTTCCACCTGGACAGGTAAAGCCCTGATTTCATATAGTGTAATGTGAAGATGCCAGCGTTGGAGTGGGGTGGGCTCAGTCAGAAGCCTCACAACACCAGGTTAAAGTCCAACAGGTTTGTTCAGTATCACGAGCTTTCGGAGCGTTGCTCCTTTGTCAGATGGGTCTGTTCACCTGGTGAAGGAACAGCACTCCGAAAGCTTGTGATACCAAATTAGCCTTTTGGACTTTAACCTGGTGTTGTGAGACTTCTCACTGCGTCTAGTGCGACAAATCCAATTTTATATTAAATTAATGTGTGAAGAATTTTTAAGAACAGCAAGTTGGTAATGAGATGAATTATGCGCTGAATTTCAATGATTCTACAAACATCAGTAATAATAGCTCCCTGAGACTGGTTATCCAACATAATGAGATTGTATGATAGTCCACTTATTTGTGTACTCAAGTATTCATCTTAAATTCTTGTCAGTCTTTGTAAAGGCTCTGAAGTGTGTGAATTTTTGGTGGAGGCTTTTCGTAAAATGTATGTTCAAACAATGTGGGCGAGACAGGCAAGGTCACATTTATTGTCTATTCATTGTCGCTGTGATTTTCTGATAGAGCGGCTCACTCAGCCACTCCACAAGAGCAGGAAGAGAGCCAGCCTCATAGAGGTCCTGTGTAGGGCAAACCTAGTTGGCATGACAGCATTTTAATGAACCACTGGGTTTTTAGAACAAGCCGTTTGCATTCTTTATTTATTTTTTTAGGTTACGGTCCACAAATGACCAGATTTGTAGAAGGACCAGACGCACTGGGTTTTTCAAGGTTGTGTGATCTTGGAGAATAGCATTTCTGCTATTCCTTCATTTGTGGAAAAAAGGCCAGTGTGAACACAAGACATGATTTTGTGTTTTTCAGAGATTCTTAGCTGGATTAATGCTTCCACGCTGGCAGGATTGAACTTGGGGCACATGAAACCCAGTGGCACCGTGCCCTCTGCCTACCTGCCAGCTCCCCCTCATTTTACTAGCAACAGGGCTGGGGGTGGGTGTGGGGTGGTCAGTTTATCGGCTGATTGAGGCCCTTAACGGGTTTTAAGTTTAAATTAATTTATTAGTGTCACAAGTAAGCACTTCAATGAAGATTCTGTGAAAAATCCCCTTGTTGCCACTCTCTGGCACCTGCTCATGAACACTGATGGAGAATTTCAGCATGGTCAATGCTCCTAACCAGCACATCTTTCGGATTGTGGGAGGAAATCAAAGCACCCGCAGGAAACCCATGCAGACATGGGGAGAACATGCAGACTCCACACAAACAGTGACCTAAGCTGGGAATCAAATCTAAGTCCCTGGCGCTGTGAGGCAGCAGTGTTAACCATTGTGCCACTGCCACTTAATGCCTACTGTCCCTGTGGGTATCAGTCATGTAAATGCACATCTGACTGGGAGGACAGAATGACAGTGTACCCACACTCCCCCAACTCTATCTGTTTGTATTGTTGATGTTATTAGAACATAGAAAAACTACAGCACAAACAGGCTTTTCGGCCCACAAATTGTGCCGATGATATCTATACCTACTAGGCTTACCTATAACCCTCAATTCTATTAAGTCCCACGTACTCATCCAGAAGTCTCTTGAAAGACCCTATCGAATTTGCCTCCACCACCACCGATGGCAGCCGATTCCACTCATCCACCACCCTCTGAGTAAAAAACTTACCCCTGACATCTCCTCTGTACCTACTCCCCAGCACCTTAAACCTGTGTCCTCTCATAGCAACCATTCCAGCCCTTGGAAAAAAAATCCACCCGATCTATACCTCTCAACATCTATACACTTCTATCAGGTCACCTCTCATCCTTCGTCTCTCTAAGGAGAAAAGACCGAGCTCCCTCAACCTATCCTCACAAGACATGCCACCCAATCCAGGCAACATCCTTGTAAATCTCCTCTGCACCCTTTCAATGGCTTCCACATCCTTCCTGTAATGAAGCAACCAGAACTGAGCACAGTATTCCAAGAGAGGTCCGACTAGGGTCTTATAAAGCTGCAACATTATCTCCCAACTCCGAAACTCAGTCCCTCGATTGATGAAGGCCAGTACACCATACGCCTTCTTAACCACATCCTCTATCTGCGAGGCCGATGTAAAAGTCCTATGGACCCTGACCGCAAGGTCCTTCTGATCCTCTACACTGCTAAGAGTCTTACCCTTGATATTATACTCCTTCATCCCATTTGACCTGCCAAAATGGACCACCACACATTTATCTGGGTTGAAGTCCATCTGCCACTTCTCCGCCCAGCCTTGCATCCTATCTATGTCATGCTGCAACTTCTGACATCCCTCCAAACTATCCACAACACCACCAACCTTCGTGTCATCAGCAAACGTACCAACCCATCCCTCCACTTCCTCATCCAGATCATTTATGAAAATTATAAACAGCAAGGGTCCCAGAACAGATCCCTGGGGCACTCCACTGGTGACCGACCTCCATGCAGAAAAAGACCCATCTACAACCACTCTCTGCCTTCTGCGGACAAGCCAGTTCTGGATCCACAAGGCAACAGCCCCTTGGATCCCATGCCTTCTCACTTTCTCAAGAAGTCTTGCATGGGGGATCTTATCGAAGGCCTTGCTGAAGTCCATATAAATCACATCTACCGCTCTTCCTTTGTCAATGTATTTAGTCATATTTTCAAAGAACTCAGCCAGGCTCGTAAGGCACGATCTGCCTTTGACAAAGCCGTGCTGACTACTATTCCTTTTACAGATGGGAGATCAGACTCTATTTCTCATTAGAACAAAAGGGACTTTCTAGCTTTTAAAAGATCAATAATCTTTCCAACTCTGACAAGAGGTATTGCGACAAATCCATGCTGTTTCTGAGCATAGAAAGTTGCGGGCTTAGTATGAAAGTTTTTCTGTGAAGTCTGTGCTTCCTGAATTTCTTTATAAATATTGTTATTGTAAAGTTTACAGATGGCTCACAGCCCACCAAATGTTTAAGCCTAAATACTATAATAAGGGTCAACCACAAACCACTGAGAGCCAATATAATCATATGCAACCTCTCTAGGGGGTGACATATCTATCCCTGGAAACAGTTGGGTGGGGGAGGGATTTTATTTATAATTCACTTTTCGTTCCTAAAGCTGAACTATGAAAAGGGAAATGTTTCGAATGAACGAGTTCACTAAAACTCACTATTTACTCTGTTCCACCTACCAAGTTACCCCTCCACAGAAGCAACACATTGCCATCCGGTTTACATCCCTCCCCATTCCCCCCTCTTTTCAGTGGGAAAAATGTTTTACTTCAGGCTGAGTTCTCCTCTGACTGAATGTATGTTTGGAGGAGGAAAGCAGGCCTTTCATTTCCTCCTTTGAAGATCAGAAATCCACAGTAGAAGCTGCTCCATCCAGCAGCCTTGCTGAGAACAGGCCCATACTCTATACCCGAGGACCTGGGATTGGATTTATCCCTGTGGCTTCTGAGGTACAACACAACTGCGTTGGAAAGAAATGCCACGTGGTGTGTAAAACAAGTGGCTGATCTGCTGCCACCTGTTGTTTGTCCATGCTGAAGTTACTTCTTATCCATCGCAAAGTTTTCATAACATCAAAAGGTCTTTAAATTATGCAAATAGTCATTGTTTTGACAGTCACCTACAAATTGTACCCAACGTAGACTCTTGGAAGAAATGGTGCAGTGACAAGACAGGGCTGGAGGCATTTTATTGAAGTTTGTTGAAGGCACTGATGTGGATAACAATGGGGAGTGAGAGAGGGGACTTCCACCATTAATCGCTGTCATTAACAGACCAAAATCTGTAGTGACATTGCTATAAATAACAGGATGGACAGACATTAGCGATAGTGGGCTAATTGCCTGGATGTATCTAGTGGTGTTCCAGAAGGATCTGCGCTGGGACTGCAACACTTCACCATATTAACTAATGACTTAGGAGATGGGTAGAAAGCCACAGGTCCAAGATTTCCAATGACACAAAGATAGATGGCACTGTAGACAAAAGAATAAAATTACTAACAGCAAATGGGGCAAAACTCTGGCAAATGAATTTTCATATCGACCGTGTGGGATCATCCAGTTTGGACCTAAAAAAGACAGGATGTATTTTCCAGATGATGAAAAGCTATAAACGGTGGTGGTGCAAAGAGACTTGAGAGATTGCATAGACAGATTTTAGATAAGGTCATGGGCAGGTACAGAATGTAATCAAAAAAATACAAATGGAATGCTGGCCTTTATTTTGAGAATTCAAGGAGATAGAATTCAAGCATTGAGTCCGGGTGAGACCACAGTTGGAGCTCTGCGAGTGGTACACACACACACACACACACACACACACACACACACACACACACACACACTTGTATCTGAAAATATAGTCGTCAAATATATTATTCTTTGTTAATGAATTGACACTTTTTTTATTCAAGAATTCTTGATTTCCGGCGTGTTCCACCAGTGGCTGGCCGGAAGCTTAACCTAAGTAAAGAAGTCCAAGACCTGACTAGAAATGAAGATTTAAAAGGCACTTTTTTCATCTCACCAGGTAATGAAGGAAGAAGCTGAACTTTACAGAAACCTATGCAGTTCAGAGCAAGATATATATGCACCACATGGCATTCCGAAAGCAACTTACTTTTATTTCAACAAGCAGAAGTTAAAAATATTTTAACCATCTTACCTTTGACTTTAGGATTCTGTTTTGAGGGCAGATCTTTGCAATAAGCGAAAGCCTGGGTTTATGTACAATCATTACTCAACATTGTAAACTTAAATGAACAACTCCTTTGGAAAATAATTAGGAAGATCCGGTCTGAGATGTCTACACATAGAATTGGGTGGTACAGTGGCAGAGTGGATAGCACTGCTGCCTCACAGCATCAGGGACCCAAGTTCAATTCTGGCCTCGGGTGACCACCTGAGTGGAGTTTGCACATTTTCCCCGTGTTTGTGTGGGTTCTCTCCGAGTGCTCTGGTTCCCTCCCAAACTCCAAAGATATGCAGGTTAGGTGGATTGTCCATACGAAATTGATGACCCTTAGTCTCAGAGGAATTAGCAGGGTAAATATGTGAGGTTATGGGAATAGGGCCTGAGTGGGATTATTGTCAGTGCAGGCTTGTTAGGCCGAATGGCCTCCTTTGGCACTGTATGCAATTGATTGCCACCAACCTGTTCTTAATGTGCAAGACATCTGGTCCTCCATTCTGATAATGTCTAAATTCAGTAGCAAGTTTTGCTGTGTAAAAATAGAGACCAATTTCCATCTGGTTTTACCATGAATAAATCTTTTGTGTTTGATTAATATTTAATTTGCTGTTTACATTTCATCTTCTTTCCATCATGTTGAGGTATTCACTACGGGAGGATTTGGAAAAATCCACTTGCAACCGTCTACCATTTTAAATTTGGCCGCTTAACTTCTTAGGCAATCTAGTGTAATTTTTGATCCCTGCTCCTATTGATGGTTATAAGAACATACAAGAATTTAATTTGATCCATCAAGCACTTCTTTCAGATACCACGTACATTCTTTCCTGTCGCTAATTTCAACATAGACACCAAACACAGCTCTCCCTCTGTGCCTCTTCTCTGCTAGTCAATGCTGCCCAATGGTAATGGAAAAAATCTGCCATTGCTTACCTGGTGTCAGGTTATTTTGCAAGTGTTTATTCAAGTCAAACCAAGAGGTCTTGTGAAAATACAGCCAGAGGAACTTTCCTGGGATATGACGTATGCGTGTCCATGGAAGTGAAGGAAAATTGAGAACCCACATAGAGGGAAGTTCTTTACTCTCCCAGTGCCAATAGCCACAGTTTTCTTAGTTTCTGTGGAACTTGTTGAAGTAAAAACAAATGTCCGCTTTCCTTTTCTGTTGTGCATTATTTGTTGGTTTGCCAAACCTCCATGTTAGTGCTCAAACCACAGGGGGTTTCTAGATATTGCTGTCAGCAAGCCTGAAAGACTGTTAGACCATTAAAAAAAATCATATGCTCTCATTTTCTTTGAATACTTTTGTTTATTAGTTATAGAAATATTAGCGATAGGCAAAAAAAGACTTTTGGATGGAATTTTCCTGTTCATCCCACCACGGGAATTGCAGCAGTTGGGTCAGGATCATGTCCGTTGACCTTGGGCTGATTTTCTGGTCTTGAGGTGAGTGTGGTTGGGAGATCCCACCCTCAAACTTACTGAGGTGATTGGAGGAAGGTTTCTGATGATGTCTGAGTGGAGTTGATGACCCTAATATTGTTAATTTTAAAAATAAGGTCTGCACATGGTCGTAACGCGATAAGCTTTGTTGTCTCTACTCTTTTGCAGAGAACAATGTGTGTCTTTTTGCGAGATGCCTGTACTCGTGTAAGGCAGAGTATGCAGTCTGCGGGCGGCCTCACTTGCTGGAAGGGTCAATGTCTGCCTTTCTGCCTGACCTTTACCTTGCACAGCGAGAACTCATCAAGAATCCATGGAGCAGGTCCTACACGTTTGCGGGTAAAGAAGAGTAAGTGTTGGGATTTATATTTAGGTGGTTCAAAGATTGTAGATGGGAAATGTGTCCCCAACTCGCCGCATGTGTCTAGTACCATTTTAACAGAAGTGAAATTTGAGGCATGTGAAGGCAGCGCACTTCATTAACATATTCGAATCAGGCTTCCAACCTGTAATGGGCGTCTGATTTAAAATGAATGGTGTGATGTTACTGTGCCTTTAATACATATATGTATATCATGTTTCTTGTAAGGGGTATGTTTAGAATGCAGACTGTTCTACAAGGTAGCGATTTGTCTAACAAAACCTTGAGATTGGTAGCTGGGATAAGTATTCATTTTAGACCTGGAGTCTTTGTTTTAAGCAGAGCTAAGGCTTTTGTGTTTACCTGGGTCTCCCCTGGGGATTTCAGTGTGGAGTTTTGATTAGGTTGATTGACAGGGACAGAGTCCCTGTGAGAGGAGCTAAGCTTGCAGCGAATAAATACTGTTTCAGTTTCATTTTAGAATAGAAGCAGTTGCTGCTTGGGCTGCCAGAAGGAAACGGATGTCTTACTCTCTCTCTCTCTCTCTCTCTCCATCCCTCCCTCCCTCCCTCCACCTCCGCCCCCCCCCCCCCCCCCCCCCCCCCCCCCAAACTCTCCAGAAGTGTTCTGGAAGCTCAAGGACTTAACTTAAGACAAGCAATCAGACCTGTATTTTGCAACTAATTTTAAAGAAAAGTTTTGAGTCAATTAGAAGAACATTGCTTGAATATGAACTCATAACAATAGGCTAGCAGGTTAGGTTAAGACTTGCATCTTGTCACCTTTAAGCATTGTGCAATTGTTAAAGGTTAAACTAATTCATTTGTTATAGTTAAACTGTGTTGTTAAATAAAGTTAGAAATACAGGTCCCTTTCAGAGTAAACCAGGACTAGCCTCATGATGGATTGAGAGTAAGTGATTCTTGTTGAAGCTTGTATTTAAGAGCTGGGTTTTTCTCCAGTAGGGGGAAGGTTTCTGGCCCACTCCTTCACTGGAGGTTAAGTCCACATTGGTTAACTATGTTTTGTTGCCCGTTTCCTGGCCAGCAGTTAAGTCCAGTTTGTTTAATGATGCTTGCAAGATCCGTTCAGGGTCGCACCTATTCCCGTCATTCCCCACCGTCTGCAGTGCTCTTCCAGGGCTCTGACCAGGGAAAATCCGGTCCCTTACACAAGGAGAAGGTTTCTGGACAGGGAGAAACCAGTGTTTGTAATGAACTATAGTATCACAATTAAAACAACCGTGAATCATCAGAATGTCTGCTACTGCTTCCTTCGGTAAATGGATTTTCACTGATTTAACGTTAACTGTCCCTGAAATGGCCTAGCAAACTACAGAAAAATCATAGTGGTTTACAGCATGGAAACAGGCCCTTGTCCATGCTGCCCTTTTGTTTAAAGTCCTAGCTAATCCCAATTGTCTGCATTTGGCCTATATCCCTCTATGCCAATTTAACCCATGTAACTGTCTAAATGCTTTTTAAAAGACAACATTGTATCCGCCTCTATATGCTACCTCTGGCAGCTTGTTCTAGACACTCGCCACTCTGTGTGAAAAAATTGCCCCTCTGGACACTTCTGTATCTCTCCCCTCTCACCTTACCTACACCACTACCTTCCCAGGGGTAATTAGAGATGAACAGCGCATGCTGGTCTCACACCCCACAAGAACAATTTTTTTTAAAGAAAATCACACTTTTGATTTGAACTGGCGGAAAATAGAAGAAAAGAAAATACTGAACTCTCGGCATTGAGTTTGGTGAGATCGCCACCTATCCTGCCTCGCTGGGATTTCCCCATATGACTGTGCTCCCCACTACCCTCCCAATCAGAGTCACAGTGTCAGAGTTCTGATGGAGGTAGGGTGGTTTGCCTGGCACTGACGGCGCATGAGCACTCCACCACTTCCACATGGCATCTCAGCTGGCAACTGAGAGGTTCTTATGGTGAAGATAACTGACACTGTCCTGCAGGGATGAGCACACAGTGGGTAAATCCAGAATATCCTCACACATCCAAACACCTGGATAGTCACACTTGCAGCACCCTGGCAGGACATTCTTGGTTGTGGTCTCAGTTTTGGAAAGGTACACACCATGGGCAGACCCGAAAGGAAGAAAAGCGGCACGTAGGCACAGCGGTTAGCAATGCTGCCTTTCAGCGCCAGGGACCTGGGTTCATTTCTGGCCTTGGGTCACTGTCTGTGTGGAGTCTGCACAATCTCCTCATGCCTGCGTGAGTCTCCTCCAGATGCTTGGTTTCCTCCCACAGTCCAAAGATGTGCGTGTTAGGTTAATTGGCCATGCTAAATTGACCCTAGTGTCAGGGGGATTTGCAGAGTAAATATGTGGGGTCATGAGAAAAGAGCCTGGGTTGTGGTTGGTGCAGACTCAAAGGGCCAAATGGCCTCCTTCTGCATTGTAGGGATTCTATGATTCTATGAAAAGCCAACTAATAAGAGGATCAATAGAGGAGAGTAATGGAAACAGCAGTATTGGTTTCAGAAATAATACAATTGGTCTTGATGATGGAGGAGGAAAACTGTATCAGCAATTGGAAAATTCAGAAACAATTCATCTGACCCACGTAGTCAAAATGATAAATATTAGACAAAGCTGAACTGCCTTGAAGCAACAGTTAGTTGAGTAAACAATGCTTAATGCACTAGCACGTATGTTGACATTATGATATGCCCTCAATGTTATCATGATTGGGGGCTTTCATCACATGTCTAATCTCTTGCTGTTTTGTCTTCCTACAGGTGGGAAGTCAACCCAAAGTATTGTGAAAAGATTAAACGTACCCCTCCTTACAACGCAGGTAGCAGGTTACTGAATGTTATCGATATGGCCATATTTGATTTTCTAACAGGTAAAACTTCAAAGGAAAGTAATTTGCTCATTGACTTCTGACTGTTCTAACAATAGCACTCTTAATATAGCTAACGTTTTTAGGTATTTCGCGGAGCCACAGGATACTAGGGCAGCTGGCCTAGTATCCTGTGAGGGAGAGGCCTGGAGAGGGAAGAGGCAGAAATGTGTCCACTAATGCAACACTATATGACTATAATTCCCTGTGGAGGATTGGCTAAGCCATCCTCGGTGCCACAACTTGGTAAAGCTGGTGCGGAGAACTGTCTGCATGTAGATATGAAGGATTAAATGCCACCACACCCACATATCTCAAAATCTGTTACACCATCACACCTCTGAAATCACAACATGTAACCACATGTAACATGCCTCCACAACCTTCTGTGCCAATGAATTCCATCAATTCACCAGCCTCTGGCTGAAGAAATTCCTCATCTCGGTTCTGAAGGCCCTTTACTCTGAGGCAGTGCCCTTGGATCCTAGTCTTGCCTGCTAAAGGGAACATCTTCCCCACATCCACTCTAGCCAGGCCTTTCAGTATTCTGTAAGTTTCAATGAGATCCCCCTTCATCCTTCTAAACTCCATTGAGTACGGACCCAGAGTACTCAAACACTTCTCATACATCAAGCTTTTCAGTTCTGGGATCATTCTTGTGAATCTCCTGTGGACTCTGTCCAGGGCCCAGAATTGCTCACAATATTCCAAATGTGGTCTGACCAGAGCCTCTTGTTACTTCATACATTATGAGGGTATTGAGCAAAGGCAAAATGGGCTCAACTGTGTTGCACTCGATTAGCCTGACAATACTCTAACATTAAGATTGGCCATGTTTGACTGGGGGCATCTGGCATCTGTAGGGTACTGCCTCCCAGCACAGTGCAGGACAAGGATAAGAGAAAGGGTAAAGGTCCTATCTCCATGTAACAAATGCTACATTTCAATACAAACAGAAGTCACTTTAAAATGAGCCAAAAAAATCATGTGCAGCACAATAGGTAGGCATCACATTAAAATGCAACAAATAATGACGGTAACACGAAATATCCAAACCCAATCACAAATAATGGATTCCCGCAGAGGGAACACAGTGCAGGAAAGTCTGTCGGATTGATCGTTTTTTTTGATTAAGCTGTATGTCTGCAGTACTCCAACTAATTAGACATCAGCTCCGAAATTGAACCCAGTTCCTTAAGATGTAAAGTATTTTCTTGTGGGTCTGTTGAAGTGATTGGAAGTAAATTGAATGGTATCTTGGTGCCACACACATTGATTCCTCATATGCAGTCCCGTGCTCCTTGTTTAGATTGCTCAGAAGAGAAATAAGTATTTGAGAGGGATCGGAGTCAGCCTGCTGAGTGGCCCCCAGCTGCCAGGGATTATACATTGCTGATGGAGCCAATTCAGCAGCTCCCATAAGCCAAGATAAATGTCATCTGAAACCACAATGATTCTACATCTTGAGTTTACTCCTTTTCAGTCCTATAGCCTGAATAAACAGTATGTGCAGTAACAATCTGATATATTTTCCAACTGGAAACAACAAAAACACTTGAAGCAATTAATATGAGTACAAGGAACCCAGGAATGTTATTTCAATCTGTAGTTATGTTAGATGAAAATATAGAAAGCATAAATTCATTTTTACATTATTGTACAAGAACTAGTTCCTGCAATATTCAGAGGATTGACTCATTGCTTCACTTTATAATTCAGAAAAAGAACAGTTTGCTGCCATTGTATTACCACCATCCCATTCAAACCAGCCTTCATCACCCCTATTCCACTCCTCCAATCTTAGCCCTAACCTCTTGAACTGCCCTCTCTATAGATTATGGTGTGATGTCTGCTTTTCTTGTCCAAAGCATCTTGAGACAGTAGCCTGAATAATCGTGCAGAGAGACTCTCTGTCTTAGTGAAAATAGCTCCTGAGGCCTGGATCCAGAAGCCCTGCTCCCAGACACAGCCCTCACCATTTTTGCAGGGTGGGTGATGAGAACAGGGCATTGGTCGCACTTCACACAGCCGTGATTCATGGAAGCAATTTTCACGTTTTAACTGTCTTCAGGCTGATCTTATTTGGCTAGTGGGATTTCCAAAACACCACTTGTGCACTCTAAACCTGGTAGAAGAAAATTATTTGGAGAGATAGGGTACCCTTTTGGATGTGGTCCGAGGTCGCTGTAAAACTGCACTGTCAAGGCATTTAAGTCTGCTGCCCTTCAACTATTTGAAAAAAACCTGCAGTATTTTTTAATGTTCTTGATATTTCATTCTGTTTGTAAAATAAATCCAAGGGTTATCATGATGGGATTAGTGCTGCATGACTGCTTTCACTACCTATCATTATTACTGTCAGTTCATAGTATGACTGACATCTCCAAGTGCTTACAAAGGCATTGAAGTGAATACAATTGCTTGCTTATTTTAAATTATTTTACAGGATTTGGTCATTACTGGCTAGGTCAGCAGGCATTACCCATCCATGGTTGCCTTTGAGAAGGTGGTGGCATTGTTAGAAAGGGAGTACCAAGGGATGTTATTAAGGATTAAGCATTTGAAGAAAGTTAAGTGCAGTTAATGCATTTGTATCAGTCAGTGATTTTTAAACTAGTCAGTTCATCAAAGGATACTTAAGAACTTTATTTAATTTCAGCATGAGTGCTGAGGTATGCCCATGGTGGATGCTTGATGAGTTGGCCTGGAGGCTGTAAGGGCATGGGTTGGTGGCACTAAGTTGGTATAGGGGCTGTAAAGTGTCTTAGGGGGTAGGTAGAGGGGCATAGGTTGACATGTACGATATGAGGGGCCTTGGGGTGTGAGCATGGGGTGTGTGTGGGGATGAGGGAGTGTGAGGAGGCAGTGTTTCATTCTTTTCTTCACAGCTGGGACAAACTCCACAGCAGTGAGGTGGACCTTCATGCCCAGCCTACCTCCATGTCTGGCAGCTCCTGTGCCTCCTCCACACGGTTTCCAGTGCCACCCACCACAACTCCCATTTCAACTAGTACCCTCCCAAATGAAAATTGGAAATTCCAGGGCATTTTTTCCAGGTTGGATTCGTAGAGCTGGGAATTGTCCTGACTCTGCGTTCCTGACCCACAAGTGAAAACTCAGACTATTTTCTTTCCAGTGACTGAAGTAAGCTACTGAAGCTTTTAAATGCATTTAATGAGATCACTGAACAGACAGAGCCAGGAAATGTAATGGATCCAGGAACGATACAGTGATTAATATTCACAATTAATTATATTTTATTCGGATCATGAATTGCCAAGCTCATTAAGAATGACAGCAGCCAACTGTACTCAACTAAGAGTGAATTTTAAAATAGAGATTCATTCAATGTGAAACCAGGCTGCTAATTCCAATGTTTCTAAATTTATTTTCAGGAAATATGGATCGACATCACTTTGAGGTTTTCACTAAGTTTGGGAAGGATGGATTTCTCATCCACTTCGACAATGCCAGAGGGTAACAGACTTGTTTAGTTTATATATATATATAGTTACTAACATTATGAATGCAGAATAAATATTAATAACTTTTTTTTAGTTGGCACACTGCTGCCTCACAGTGCCCGGATTCGATTCGCGGCTTGGGTCATTGTCTGTGTGGAGTCTGCACAATCTCCCCGTGTCTGCGCAGGTTCCTCCGGGTGCTCTGGTTTCCTCCCATAATCCGAAAGACTGGTTAGGTTCCTTTGGCCATGCTAAGTTCTCCCTCCATGTACCCAAGCAGGTGCTGGAATGTGATGACTAGGAGATTTTTACAGAAACTTCATTGCAGTGTTAATGCAAGCCTATTTGTGACACTAATAAATAAACTTAAACTTTATTTTAAGAGTTTGATTTTTTTAGGTGGTATAAACCCATGTAGAATAGGATGAGAGTGTGAGACTACAATCAGGCTTCTTTATTGTCACTTCATCGCTGTCCATTGTGATTCACTCCTTTCAGTTGAACGGATGTTCCTGTTTAACAATCAGCTCATACAACATATCAGAACATTCTCAATCCATGGAATTTTCAGCATTTGTACTTGCTGAACTCAAGACACATTCCGTGTCTCGCGATCATATCCTGACAAACCAAACCCAAAATCAAAACATACTAGAGTGTGTTCAAGTCTATGTTTAGGTCAAAATTCAGGAACTCCCGCCCAGAACTGTGGGTGTACCTATATTGCAGCAGTTCAAGAAGTCAGCTCACCACCACCTTCTCAAGGGCAGTAGGGATGAGCAATCAATGCTGGCCTGGGCAGCAATGTCCACCTCCCTCAAATGAATGAAAAAAACAGAAACCAAGAGAAAAATTCTGCACTTGTTGGAAATCAAACATATTAACAGTAGGTCAGGTAGTATTTGTGGTGCAGAGAGGAAGTGAGTTAACGTTTCAGGTTAATGACTTTTCATAAACTAGAAATGTCTCATGTTTGAAGTGAGCGAAGTGGCTATGGAAGAAGTTGGGATGGGGGTGGTGCAAAGACAAGAACAAAAGGGAAAATGTCTGTGCACCAGAGGTTAATTGGCAAAAAGCATGATAGTAATGGAACAAGCAAAGGAATAAAAGGTGTGTCCAGAAGAGGCATTCTGTTGCTGCCGAGTGACTACAGAAGATCAGGAGGTTTCTCGGAAATTCTCCTCCATTCTGTTCTATATTGAAGTCACCACCTCCCTCATTTTTCTTTTATTCATTCGTGGCATATGGGTGTAGCTGACTGGCCAGTATTTATTGCCCATCTCTTATTGCCCTTGAGAAGGTGAGCTGCCTTCTTGAATCACTACAGTCCACCTGCTGCGGGTTGAGCCACAAGGTCAATAGGGAGGGAATTCCAGGATGTTGACCCAGCAATTGTGAAGGAATAGTGACATATTTCTGTGTCAGGATAGTGAGTGGCTTGGAGGGGAACTTACCACTGGTGGTGTTCCCATGTATCTGCTGCCCTTGACCTTCTAGATGGAAGTGGTTGTGGGTTTGGAAGATGCTGCATAAGGATCTTTAGTGAATTGCTATATATTTCTTATATTTCAATTTTACTGAATCCTGCCCAAATATGAACTGATTTTATAATTATTAGTTGCAAATTCTGTGGAAACTCCATTTCAATAGCGGCGTACTTGGCCAAGAGGAGAAATGTTCTGATTAGTGTGTTATGACAACTAACCACATCCTTTCTGCTCCTCTTATCTTTGGATTCAGATTGTAAAGGGAATGATTTCAGTTGTTTAATTTCTTGCCGTATGCAGTAAAGGGCGGAAGGGTAGGAACATCTGCTCCAGCTGTGAACTGCAGATTAGCACTGGGAATTTTTTAAAAAATATTCAAGATGGTCTAAGTGCAGAGGAAGCACAAAGCTGGAGCCCTACTCATTGATAAAGCGGCTCCAGCTACACAGTAGGAAACATTTTAGAAATGTTATTGCCAGTGCACCGTTAAAGACTGCTTCAGCAATTTGCTATTTAGGCTGATTGGAGGTAATAAATTGTCCATAAATTAGTTTCTCTCAATGTGGAATGCCATAAACAATAGATAAGGGTCATGGGTGGAGGGGGGGACTGGTAATGTTAAAATGGTGGCGCGGGCTCGTTGGGCCAAAGGGCCTGTTTCCCGGGCTGTTTTTGTTCTTCGTTCTTTGTTCCTTTTTGACCATTATTGTGGCAGCTGTTCTGTTCCTCCAGCGGAAGATTTCCCTGCTGATTTCTGACAGCTAACCTCAGGTGTAGGGGAGGATTGGAAACTGGCAGGCTTGGCAAGGAGCCGGTATCCGCAGTCATTTTGACGTTGCACTTTGGAAATAATTTTCTCAAGACTATTAAAGGGAAGTTGTCAGGGTACAAAGACTGTTGGTGAACGGGATTGCAAACAACATAGGCAGCGAATGGTAAGAAATCCCAGTCCAGTCTGAACCAAATATCTCCTCGGCAGTCTTAGTGGTTAGAAATAAGTCTGCAGAATATTAAGGTGATATGAAGTCAGCAGTCCATTGTCACCATTTCCACAAGGTGTGTATGAAATGAGAACGCAGCCTGTCTGGAGTT
The DNA here is from genome assembly GCF_965287045.1 of Carcharhinus amblyrhynchos. NCBI lineage: Eukaryota > Metazoa > Chordata > Chondrichthyes > Carcharhiniformes > Carcharhinidae > Carcharhinus > Carcharhinus amblyrhynchos. The sequence goes on along the minus strand of NC_137344.1, from coordinate 20,071,065 downwards.
ATTATAACTAGTCTGGGCTAGCTTTCTAATGTACTAGAAGTGATTTTTGCAGTGAGAATGCAGCGCAATGTTTCTTTAATGTGGAGAAGAGACAAAAAGTACTTCAGACTCTGGAAAAACCTGCCACTTGGAGATCCAAAGTTGGCAAAGCTTTGCAAATTTCCATCATCTCCAGAGAACCTATTGTTACTGGATTTTAGTTTTAGTTTAGTTTATTTAATAGTATCACATGTCAGCATACATTAACCCTGCAATAAAGTCACTGTGAAAATCCCCAAGTCGCCACACTCCAGTGCCTGTAGGGGTACAGTGAAGGAGAATTTGACATGACCAATGCACCTAATTAGAATGTCTTTCAAACTGGAGGAGGAAACTTGAGCACTTGGAGGAAACCCACACAGACAAAGAACGAAGAAAATTACAGCACAGGAACAGGCCTCTTGGCCCTCCAAGCCTGCACCAATCGTGCTGCCCGACTGAACTAAAATCCCCAAGCCTTTTTGGGGGCCATATCTCTCTATTCCCATCATATTCATGTATATGTCCAGATGCCTCTTAAAAGTCACCACCGTATCTGCTTCCACTACCTCTCCTGGCAGCGAGTTCCAGGCATCCACTCCACCCTCTGTAAAAAAAAAACTTGCCTCGTACATCTCCTTTAAACCTTGCCCCTCACATCTTAAACCCTATGCTCCCTAGTAATTGACTCTTCCACCCTGGGAAAAAGTTTCTGACTATCCATTCTGTCCATGCCCCTCATAATCTTGTACACTTCTATCAGGTCGCTCCTCAACTTCCATTCCAGTGAGAACAAACCAAGTTTCTCCAGTGTCTCCTCATAGCTAATGCCCTCTATACTCGGCAACATTCTGGTAAATCTCTTCTGTACCCTTTCCAAAGCCTCCACATCTTTCTGGTAGCGTGGCGACCAGAATTGAACACTATATTCCAAGTGCGGCCTAACTAAGGTTGTATAAAGCTGCAACATGAATTGCCAATTTTTAAACTCAATGCCCAATCAATGAAGGCAAGCATGCCGTAAGCCTTCTTGACTACCTTCTCCACCTGCATTGCCACTTTCAGTGACCTGTGTACCTGTACACCCAGATCCCTTTGCTTGTTAATACTCTAAGGGTTCTGCCATTTACTATATATTTCCTATCAGTATTAGACTTTCCAAAATGCATTACCTCACACTTGTCTGGATTAAACTCCATCTGCCATCTCTCTGCCCAAGCCTCCAATCGATCTATATCTTGCTGTATCCTTTGATGGTCCTCATCACTATCCGCAAATCCACCAATCTTTGTGTCGTCCACAAACTTACTAAACAAACCAGTCACATTTTCTTCCAAATTATTTACATATATTACAAACAGCACTGATCCCTGAGGAATGCCACTTGTCACAGCCCTCCATTCAGAAACACACTCTTCCACTGCTATCCTCTGTCTTCTATGACCGAGTCAGTTCTGTATCCACCTTGCCTAACACAGGGACAATGTGCAGACTGCGCACAGACAGTGACCCAAGCTGGCAGTCAAACCCAGGTCCCTGGCACAGTGAGGCAGCAGTGCTAACCACTGTGCCGGCCCTGGGTTGGGGCTTCTGTAATGATCTCAGAACAGCCAGCAAAGCAGTAGCGACATGTACTTTCTTATATAACATAGAAAGTGGCACCTCTGAGTGAAAAATATGTCATGCTCAATTTTTCTGCCTCTGTCCAAGGTGATTGGTTCAGCTTTGATCATTGTTTTAGATACCAGTGAAATTTAGTCTCAGTCATTAGTTTATCATCCTTGTAATTTCTTGCTTTTGCTCATAATAACAGAAAATTTGGTACGTCACAGTAAACCCAAACTAAAATCACGGCATTCATTTATAGTAAAATTTATAGACTTTTTTTTGTGAATTCTTCCCTGTTGCGAACAACAGTTGCTGTTGTCACTTCCTTGCTGTGACAGACTTACATTGTCATTATTTTTATAATGGCATCTTGACGTTTATATAGCATTTTAGCATTGTAAAATAGCCCACTTTGATCAAGTTTTTTGCCAGCTATCCCAGTAATGTTTGCTATTGCTCAGTGTCATGTTTTGGTTGATAATGGTCTAAGGGATGCATTGCAGGGTTACCTGGGAGTCCAATACAGACATTAGGTATACCAACTTTGATTAGATTTCTGTTTGTACTTCATCCTGATATGCGCATCTGAATGACAATGCTCACTTGCCAACCTCAACAAACCAGTTTTTAACCAATTTCTTTCTTTTTCTTAGGTTTGGGAAGCATTCACATGATGAACTCTCTATCCTTGCCCCCCTGATTCAGTGCTGCAGGTAATCCCACACTGTCAGCATGGCATCAAATAGATGAAGAGAAATGGGTTCAAAATTATTTATTTATTTTATTCATGTCACAAGTAGGCTTACATTGACATTGCAGTGACGTTACTGTGAAAATCCCTTGGTTGCCACACTCTGTCCAGGTTCACTGAAGGACAATTTACAACGGCCAATGCATCTAACCTGCATGTCTTTCGGACTGTGGGAGGAAACCGGAGCACCCGGAGGAAACCCACACAGATAAGGGGAGAACATGCAGAATCAAAACCATGTCCCCACAGCAGCAGTGCTAACCATTGTGCCACATCTGTGCTGTGCCTGTGTCTCAGTCCTAAAATGAGTATGAAACAATGCCAATTTAGCAGTGAGACCATCTACGCAGGTAATGGTCCCGCTGCTTTTTTTAACCCTGTGTTTGCTTATGAAGCACAAGGTTTAATTGAATTTTTAAAAGATCTTCAGCAATGATTAAAATCTGAAGGAGTGAGAGGCCGCAAATTTACATTTTCAGCGCCAGAGAGGTTGTCGGCTGTAATTAAGACTTATCACCCTGTTAAAAATTCAGTAACACTTGAAGGGATTAGCCCTAACTTTTCCTGGCATGTTTAGTAGATACTGAGCGATGGATACACCATAGTCTCTATCTGTGCTGAGAGTGCCCAATCTCTCAGTGAGGCATCCGTGTAGTGAAATTGTATAGGAGCTGGAAAACTCGGGCAGAAACTTCTAGATTGCTGCACTCAATGTGCTGTACAGACACCTGGGGTGGGATTTCTCAGTCTCGCTCACCCCAAAACCATAAAATCCTGCCCGAGGTCAACACACCTTTCCATTTTCCGCCCCTGTCCACTACAATTCCCGTGGCGGGCGGAGCGGGAGAATTCCCCATTGGAAGTTGCTGTTTGACTTAATTGTAACTATTCTTAATGCAAAATCCAGTCCAATGTGCTTCCAGCTGGAGATCCTAATGGTTGTATTGTCTACTTTATAGAATAAAGAAGTCAACACTCTTGCGTTTGGAGCTGTTGTCACAGCCGGATTATCGACTGAGCGACGTTATGCGGGAGTCCTTGCTTCACGACACTCTCAGTCCAGTTTTGACAGAGCCTCATTTGCTTGCATTAGACAGACGGTTGCAGACCATCCTGCAGGCAGTCCGGAAATGTTTGCAACAACGTGGAGATGCCGATGTAATTGAGGATGATGTGGGAGATGAGTTTGACTTCATAAACAGCAGTGTGCCGACCAGGTAACTGGCCACTTGCTCCCTCTCTGAACCTGAAGGAGAGAAAACGGCGAGGACAGAAAGAACTTCCCCTTGCATTTAAAAAGAACACCCTCTGTTGAAGTGTTAGATATAGTTTTTGTTTCTTGTGCCATCCTCAACTATTTTGGAAAATGCACTACTGTTGACTGATTCATAGCAATGTTTTAAAACAGCACAATTTTACCCATCTCAGTAGCCTGGCTCCCCCCGTCGTTCAGACTATGAGATGTGGCGCTTTCTCAAAACTACTTGATTTTGCTGCTCAAGTTTGACGGGTTCATTTCTTGTCTGAGCCAATAGATGGAGCACCAGCTCATCAGATGAAAACTGTACCAGGAGAGGGTGAAGAAATCACGCTGTTCATCTCATCTTGCTTTGAGACCTTCTCCTGTTTCGAGGTGGGACACTGGCACTTCAACAGGGAAGTCAATTTCAGTGCCTGCCTAGTGCAATATTGTATATACGGTGCTGTCGCACTTTGTTAATTACAAACATATAAATGGGATCTTGGCTCGAGTTCTGTTGTTTGCTTTGCAGTGATGAAAATAGCCCTTCAACCGTAATGGGGTCAACTTTGGCTGTTGGGCATTCGACCAATGCGGTGTGCTTGCCAGGCGCTGGATCCTTCTGGCCAGATGCCCAGTCCATTTTGATGGCAGGTATTCAACAATATGCTGCCAGTGAGCTGCCTTCTCTGTCTGAGGTCAGCACAACAGTGGGCACTATTGACAACCAAGTTACTGCATGAAATGCCCACTTCACCCTTCACTTTACAACAGGCCCGACATGCATGATTGGACCCTAATTTGCATCAATTGACGGTGTTCCCACCTGACACAGGCCAGTGTTTGGCCCACTGTGTGGAGGTCCAAGTTAAAATGCTGGTGGAGCAGAAGGGGCAGTTGGTTGACCCTCTACCATCTTAGCTCGGCGAACACCACTCTGCCATTAGATGGTGGGAGTTAAATTCATTCCTAATTCTTCCACACATGAGTGAGAAAACAGAATGGCTGCTTTATAAGTCAGAGGGCAGGATTTTACTACCTCCCTCGGGTGAGATTATAAAATCCTGCCTGAGACCAATGGCGATTTCCTTGCTCGCCCTGGTTTCAAATGCCAGTGTGTGTTCTAGAAAGTTATGAATATTCATATAGAACAAAATTGGCCTGTCCCATTCATAACCAGCCAGATGACAACACTGATTGAGGCTTCCATTTCTCAGGCACTACACTAGTGTCAAAAAATAGTCATCTCCACTTAACACTGACAAATCCATTTTTTTGTCTGTAAATTGTCATTTTGCTGTGTCATTTCTGGGTCTTCACTCAAATTATCAAACACTTCAAATTTTGTTTAGCGCACAAATGATTTACAATTGTGAAAAGGTAGACATTGATTCGGAATTTCGCCCGGGGATCAGAGGGTAAACTCTCTGGTTGGAGTCATACCTGGCACAAAAGAAAGATGGTTGGAGGTCAGTCATCTCAGTTCCAGGACATCACTGCTGGAGTTCACCAGGGTCGTATCCTAGGCCCACTCGTCATCAGCTGTTTCATCAGAAGGTCAGAAGTGGGATGTTCACTGATGATTGCAGAACATTCAGTATCATTCATGACTCCTCAGATACTGAAGCAGTTCATGTCCAAATGCAGCAAATCCTGGGATAATATCGAGGCTTGGACTCAAAAGTGGCAATTAATAATGGGTACCACACAAGTACAAGACAATGACCACATATAACAAGACAGAATCTAACCACTGCCCTTTGACATTCAATGGCATTACCATAACTAAATCCTCTACTATCAACATCCTGAGGGTTACCATTGACCAGAAACTGAACTGGACCCACCATAAAAAAATACTGTGGCTTCAAGAGCAGTCATGATGTGGGTATGCCGGCGTTGGACTGGCGTAAACACAGTAAAAAGTCTGACAACACCAGGTTTTAGTCCAACCTATTTATTTGATAATATTCTCACTAGCTTTCGAGGGGACAGCCTCTTCGTCAGGTGAATGGAGAGTTCTCCATTCACCTGACGAAGAGGCTGTCCCCTCGAAAGCTAGTGAGAATATTATCAAATAAATAGGTTGGACTAAAACCTGGTGTTGTCAGACTTTTTACTGTGTTCAAGAGCAGGTCAGAGGCGGGAAATTCTGCAGTGAGTAACTCAACTCCCCAAAGCCTGTCCACCATCTACAAGGAGTGTGATGGAATATTCTCCACATGCCTGGATGGGTGCAGCTCCAACAATACTCAAGAAGCTCTATACCATCCAGGACAAAGCAGCCCACTTGATTGACACCCCATCCACCAAAATTCACTTTGTCCACCACCAATACGCAGTGGCAGCCATGTGTACCATCTACAAGATGCATTGCAGGAACTCAAGGTTTCCAAACCCATGACTAGAAGAACAAGAGCAGCAGATACCTGGGAACACCACTACCTGCAGGTTCCCTTCCAAGTCCTCATCTGATTTGGAAATATATGACTGTTCTTTCACAGTCACTCGATCAAAATCCTGGGACTCCCTCCATGGGTGCACCTACACCACAGGGACTGCAGTGGTTCAAGAAGGCAGGTCACTAGCATCTTCTATAGGACAACTGAGGATGGTCAATAAATACTGGCCTAGCCAGCAATGCCCACATCTCATAAATTAATTTTTTTAAAATTCCCAAAAGCCACTCCTGCTCTTGAATAAGGAGTGAGGTTGTAAAGTTGAAAGAGGCCTAAGGAAGTGGGTGGGAGGAAGAGCATTTATTTATGACTTTTGTGATTCTGGTAACTTGCCCTATTCTCGTGGGCTCAGAATTTACAAGTACATGCCAAACCTCAGAAATGTCCTTCAACAAATAATCTGCAACGGGCCTCAATGTGTGCCTAATTTAATAAAGAACTTCTGAGAAGCAGCTATCAGTACACAAGCCATGTTTAAAAAGAGCTCCATCTTAACTCTATCCCCATCCCAGATGTAATCAGAGACAAGAAGGTGACAAGGTCCTCACCCTCCATCTTTTCACTTGATTAAATTTGCAAAGAACTTGCACATTCTGGAACACCTTTGCTCAATCCCCAAGCATGAGCCCAACCTTCCTGTTGTGTAGCATTTTTAGTCAGTATCTTGCTCTCATGCCCACATTTCCATCCTTGGCCTGCTGCAATGTACCAGTAAAATCCACTGTAAACTGGAACAGCAGCATCTCATCTTCCAATTAAGCAGGTTACAGCCCTCTGGACTAAAAACTGAGTTCAACAACTTTAGATAGTGACCCCTCTCCTCCATCTGAAACCTAATATCTCATTCATTTATTGTTGCAATGCAAAAGCCCTTCCTTCCCTTTAACACCACCCCACTTCCCACTAGGCTGTCTGTCTGGTGTTCGTAAAGTTGTTACATCTTGTTGCAATCCTACCCAGCCACAATTTAATATCCAAAACACTTCTCCCTCTTTAGTTTTGATGTTGAGTCAGGTGGACTTGAATGTGAACTCTGTTTCCTGCCTCTACAGGTGCTGCCAGACCTGCTGAGTATTTCCAGCCTTCTTGGTTCTTGTTTCAGTCTTAAAGTTTATTTATTTATTAACACTGCAATTAAATTACTGTGAAAATCCCCTAGTTACCACACTCCGGCACCTGTTTGGATTCACAGAGGGAGAATTGAGCATGGCCATTGCAACTAACCTGCACATCTTTCAGACTGTGGGAGGAAACCGGAGCACCCAAAAGGAAACCCATGCAGACATGAGGAGAATGTGCAGATTCCACACAGACAGTGACCCAAGCCGGGAATCGAATCCATGTCCCTGAGGCAGCGGTGCTAACCACTATGCCACCCAACCAGATGTTTAGTCAGATTCCACGTATACACCACTGTGATTACTTCTGTCCTGCCCACTTCTATATGCTGCACGTAAGCACAGCACTGCAGCTGGCAGCTGGCATGCCTGAAAGTTTGGTCATGTGATGTTCTGACTACATCGCATCTGATCATGTGACCATCTGATCAGACAACATCTACAATGGTCACCCCCCTCCCCTCCTCTCACTGTGCCCCCCTCTCGCTGTCGCTCCGCTCCTTGTTGTTGTCCCCCCACCGCAGCGCTGCAGCCCCCGCCTCGATATCACTCTTACAGTTTTCAGCACTTCAGAAAATGCAGGTCGCCAATTTCCCCTTCCACCTGCTGGAGCTCACAACCACCTCCCCCAGTCTGTTTCCCTTATTTCTCATCGCGATCCCACACTGTGTCTCCCCATTTACTCTCATCCATCTCTCCCTGACCCCAGAGTCTCAAACCTCCCCCCCATAAAGCCAATTTCCCCAGAACGTATCCCTCTGTCCTAACACTCCTGATCCTCTACCCCCGTCAACTGTCAAACTGAGCTTCTGGAGGCACTATTCTGTCGGGGGAACAATATCCCTCTCAGTGCTCCTCTGATCCACAGCATATCTGCTGATAAAAGTATGGATATAAATTGGCATTACCACAAACCTTTCCACCCAGCTGCCAACAGCATGCATTGGGGAGATCAATCACTGGTAGTGGTGGACCCCCCCACCAATAAGGTTCGGGGAAGCTCAGTCTGGGTCACCGCTTTGCGAAACACCTTCTCTCAGTCTGCAGGCACAACCCTGGCCTTCCCACTATTTACCACTTCAACTCACCGTCTTGCTTTCATGCCCACATGTCCTTCTTTGGCTTGTTGCAATGTTCCAGTGAAGCCCAACGCAAGCCCAATGAGGAACAGCACCTCATCCTCTGATTGGACACTTTACAGCCTTTTGGATTCAACATTGAGTTCAACAACTTTAGACCATGAACTCTCTCCTCTATTTTGATATTTTATCATTCTCAAATCCCCTCCCCCATGGGGCTATTGGTAACTTGCTTTGCTTACACAAAACGCTGACCCTTGTTCTGCTATTAATACATTCTGCTACCTTGATGCCACTATTAGCACCTTCTATTCATTAACACTCCCTTTGTCTTATGTCCACGACATACTTGTTAATCTCTCCTGAGATTCCACCTATTCCTGACCTTCTATTCTGCTCATAGTTACATCCTCTCTGACTACGTAATCCATCATATTTCTCCTCCTCCTCAACTGAAGAAGTGATAGGAATCAGAATGTTATCTCATTTCTCTGGCACTCGTACATGGTTTGGAATAGTAAGAATCTGTCATTGTCTGTATTAAATTTCACAATTTATTTCTGGAGAAAAACAATTGTAATTTTTTTGTTTATATGAAGGAAACAACCTCTTGAAAAAGAATTAAAACAAATCTTTTATTGGACGTTTTTGAAACTATTTTATGACTTCAGACTGCATTCAACATCAAATCAGAGATGTAAAAACTCTCTAATAGATGGAGATATCGCCTTACCTTCTCCTGCTTTCAGTCAAATTACACTGGTTCATGCTTTACATTCAACCCTCTCATAGGCCGGAATTTTATCATCCCACCCAACGCGGGAATCGAAGCAGGCAAGGGGGGGGATCCAGGGAAAGGTCTGTTGATCTCGGGCGGGATTTTATAGTTTCAGGGTGAGGAAGGCCATAAAATTCCACACAAATAAGGTATGGAGGGTTCAGGCTGGTGAATGCAGTCAAATTGAGAAGTCGACTGAAATCCTTTCCCACATCACTTCTTAATATATTGTGCGAGACTTTCCGACCTCACTCAGGCGAGGCTTAAAAAATCTCACCCAAGGAGAATTCTATTCTGTGAGCTTCACCCACCCTGACTGCGGGGCGGACAAGGCGGTAAAAATCCAGCCATTGTCCCGATCTCTGTTGTAAATATGGACCTTAGTCACGATCACTTGTTACAACTCTGTATGAGCCCTGGCATTGGAAAGCAGGCTATAGAGGAAATTCATCTCATTCACAAAGCAGCTGAAGAATATTAACTGTGATGAAATTGTAATTGAATGTGCGCAGCCCCACTCTGTTCTAATGAGCAGAAGGCTCTGTGGTTTACTCTGCACAATGAAAACAATAGATTGTGAACACCTACCTGACAGAGTTGGGATTCTTGGATGGGTATCACACCAATTATACTGTTTTGCAGCAACCAAGTGTATACTGATGGACTGGACTGGAACAGCACTTCCTTCCATCCTCTTTTACTATGATTGACAATAAAAAGACAATTTCTACACAGAGACCCGACTCTCCTCTGGTTAAAAACCTTACGTATAGCAGGGATTCTCAACCTCTTTGCATCTAACACTCCAACGTTATAAAAATTCCGCAGGTCCTCATGATGCAATGGAAGTATGCCGTCCTGTATAAAAGAGGTTATACAATTAAACATTGCTTCAATTATTAAATGTGGAACTTCTTACTGGTGCTTAACAACAATTCCATGAAGATATTGCGGTATATTCGACAGCACGTGTATTTGCCATATTCTGTGTTTGATCTGACTTTGTATTTCTTTTCCAATGATGTCACCACTGAAAATGCAGCATTGCATATTGAACCAAATAGAAGCAAATTTGTTTCAATGACGCAGAAGAATTAGCCCTGTCATTATCATTCACTCCCAGAACCCTCACTGCTTCCAGCAAAATAAATCACCGGCCTGAATTTTTTCAAATGATGGAGTCTCCCTTCCCACCACCTGACGTCCCCCCACCAAATCCAAGTGTTCATTCGAGTGTGAACTACTAGCTGTGTGTGTGTGATTGGGGGGAGAGGGGGGAGCACCTCTGCCCCTCACTCAGGAGGAAACTCCCTTTAGAGAGCTGCCAGCCAATCTGAGTGGGGTGCTTCGGCTGTCAGTGGTGGGGTGGGCGAGCGGGCAGGGGTGGGCACAAAGAAGTTCCAAGGGCCACTGGTACTTAATCCTGCAGAATGAAGAGAGCTTTCTAATGGAGGCAACCCTTCCACACCCTTTCTTTCCAGAGCCAAAGCCCGTTCCTTTTTAGATTTTTACTACACCTGCAAGCCTAAAATTGGACGGTGGGGGCAGAAAACAGCCTTGAAGTGGTTGTGAATTGACCATTCAAGGGCCTCAACTGGGGCAAGGGCTGATATCGTTTTCTGCCATGCAATGAGATAAATGCTGATTTGCAATCTTGCTCCAGACTCCCACCTTTGCCCCGTATTCCTTAAGACCTCTGATTTTATTTAAAAATGTATCGATCCCAGGTTTAAAATTTACAACTGAGTGAGCATCAATTTGTAATATACAGTGCAGAAGGTGCGGGGGGGGGGGGGGGGGGGGGGGCCTGGGGGTCTGTAGACCAGGTGGGCACGTGAGAACATGATGACGTGGCTTCAAAAGAGGTCATGTGGCGTTAGCACAGGGGTCCATTACCCCCAAGATCTCAGGCGGAGAACAAGTACTGTTTGTAACTGAGAGTTTAGAAATAAAATACCTTCGTTGAAAGTCTATGATGTCAGTGAATTAAGGAACCCACAACATTTTTACGTGGTGTTAGGAGTTGGCAGTTTGGCACAAGGACTTCATCACATCGGCCCAGTCATCTTAGATGAAAATATTGTGGATAGTTGGGAAATGTTCCAGAAGGAGTGGCATATTTACTGCAGCACAGCTCTCTGACAAATCAAAAAAGGTACAACATTACATCCTATTAAACTTTGCGAGCTACAAGGTCATTGAAAAATTTGAGTCATTTGTCTTCCAGAGAAGGAGAAAAAGACACTGAGATCATCCCGAAACTATCTGGGAACATTTCTCTTCCAGAAAAACATTAGCTGAAATTTTGCTGCTGTTCACATCAGCAGGATCTTACAGTCCCACCAATGGCACAACCCTCTGGCATGGAGGGGTGCATGTAACAGGAAACCCCGTTGGCAACACTGGGATCATAAGATCCATCCGCCAGCGAGTGGTGCGTCACCTCCCACCGCCATGAAACATGTCGCGGAGAGGGAGAAAAATCCCATCCAATGTCCCTGATAGACATGGGTTCAATTCAATGAACCAGAAAGCAGTTGAGTCAATACAATTTTATACAACCACCCTAAAAATATTGGTAAAGAAATGTGGGTTCAGAACACTCACTGAAGACCTAATCAGGCACCAAGTAGTTTGGGGAATATATAATGATTCGGTCCACAAGCAGCTGCTAGGAAAAAAAGATGTAACGTTACACGCAGCCATCAATATCTGCATGCGAGGTGAGCGAGTTGAGAAATGAAGCAGAGATTTTAGGCAGAAATCAGAGGTATTTGCAGGGGATATCTTGCTCCAATTGCAGCAGCCAGCACCCACCAGATAGAACAGCTTGTTTTGCATATGGTAAAAGATGCAACCAATGTGGAAATTGAACCACTTTGCTGAATGCTGCAGATCGAAACCACAGGGGCCCTTCCCTGTAATCAGCAACAGGGGCGCAGCTCAATATTCCACGGGTAGGCGAGTCAGTAAGGTGAATGAGTTGGTATTCAACCAAAGCAGTGAAGCTATACAGCCTCCAACAACAATTATCGCAACAGTGTTGAAAGTACCATGGGAAAGGTACAAGATCTTTACCACTCTTAACATATCTAACAGTAATGCCAGACTTAAAATCAAGATTGACACTGAAGCAAGTAACCAGCCCACATCACTCTATGAAGACTGTGGAACCGGTGATAGCAAACATGCCAAATGCTAAGGTGCATTCTCAATGCAAAATCTGAGTCCAGGCAGATTCCACTAGGTGAGGAATCTCTGAAACTAACTATTCATGTCCCCAGTAGGCAGCTACCATTTTCTTTATGCCCTCTGGGGTCTCCACAGGTAGTGAAGTTTTCCTACGGTGCCTGGAGAAATTCTTTGCAGGCCAACCTTGTGAGATTATTGTTGATGGTATCTTTGCTTGGGATTGTACTACGTAAGAACAGGATGTGCACATTAGTCTTGTCCTTGACAGAATCAGGACCATCCAATTAAAGCTGAACCCAGCAAAATGCAGATTCAGGGTCAATCAGGTTTTTTACTCACGGTTGATTCATATTCCGGGTGGTTTGAACTCGACTACCTGCCAAACATGATGAGTAAAACAGTAATCATCAAGATTAAGAGACACTTTGCCACACACACACACCATCCCACAGAGACTCATCACAAACAACGTGCGCCAATTTGTCTCTGCTGAATTTCGTAATGTTGCATGAACGCAGGACTTGGATTATATCAAAAGCAGTCTCCTATTTCCACATCCAAGTGGTTTGGCAAAGCGGGCAGCTCGTTCAGCCAAGCAGCCTCTAGAGAAATGCGCATGGATCACCCAGACTTTAATGCTGCACCCCTCAACCTGTGAAACCTACCACAACAGGTCTCACCTGTGTCAGCACAATGACGTTTTCTGGGCACACCAGACTGTGAATCCTATTGTCAATATCTAGCTGCAGCCTAAACCTGAAACCAACGTGAGTGAAGCTCTCCAGCAACACAGATTGAAAAGCAAAAAGCAGCATAGTGGCACAGTGGTCAGTACTGCTGTCTCACAGCACCGGGGACCCAGGTTCGAATCCCAGCATGGGTCCCTGTCTGTGTGGAGTTGCACATTCTCCCCATGTCTGTGTGAGCTTCCTCCAGGTGCTCCAATTTCCTCCCACAATCCAAAGATGTACAGATTAGGTTGATTGGCCATGAAAAATTGCCCCTTGGGGTCAGCGAGACTAGCTAGGATATTTGCATGGGGTTAAGGATAGGGCTTGGGTGGGATTATGGTCGGTGCAGACTTGATGGGCTGCATGGCCTACTTCTGTACTGTACGATTCTGTGATTCTATTATCAAGTTGCACTCAGATTCGGGTACTTTAGCACCAAGTCATAGATTGAGACTGCACATGGCCATGACCACTTGGAGGTGGTACACAGTAATGACCCACAACTGGTCAGTTACGTGATAGCCTCAGATGGTTCCTATTATGTGCACAATTACTATCACCTTCTGCAAGTAGCAGAACCAGTGCCAAGAGATAACACACCACATCAGTCATCCAACTTATAGCACTAGCCTCCTGCACCAGTGAACACGCAAACACCTACAGAGGCCAACGCAATGAATCTGAACCTGACAAACACACATAAGTGAAATGTTGCTATCAAGGAGGACACTGATCACAGAAACACAACTCCACCTACCAGTGTAATCACACAGTCAGGGTACCTGAGCAGACTGAACACAGGACTTCAGGGCTTTATTTCCATTTAGCTTTTAACTGATTTTTGAAGTCCAATTCTTTTACCAGTGGGTTATGCACTAGTAGTTGCTGCCTAATGCATGCTTTAAATATACGTGAATAGTCATGTATTGTCAGATTGTTTTATTGTAGGTCACGCAATTTTTTTTGAACGTCCTTGATGTCAGTGATTTAAGGAATCTGCAACGATCTACAGGGAGCATTGATCCACTGGTTCTTGGAAGCTTCTTTCAGAGACAACTCAATAAACTCGACTCCTGGCCTTTCCCTGTCACCCTGTGATTTTACTTTGAGTATTTATCCAATTTTCTTTTGAAAGCTATTAAACTTATTACTATGCACAGATCAGGAGGGAAAATCCTAATGAACCAGAGGATGCTGTTCAAGGAGCTGGCAACAATTTTTCCTCATATAGCACTTTTATCATAATAAAATGCCCTCGAGTACTCGACAAGGCCATTATAAAATTTGACATGGAGACACAAATGGAAACATTAACACTGGTAAAGAGTTAGGTTTTAAGGAGCTCTTTAAAGGCACATTGAGAGATAGAGAGAGAGAGACTCAGGGAGGGATTTCCGAGTTTAGGGCCTTGTCAGCTGAAGGAACGACAGCAGTTAAAATCAGAGAAGCTGATAGGGGCAGAACTGGAGGATCAGAGATATTGGAGGGCTGTGGGGCTAGGGGAGGACAGGGTGGGGTTGAGGCAATGGAGAAATTTGAAAACAAAGATTTTTTTTTAAATTGAGACATTGCTTAAGCTCAGTGAATGGGACTTAGCAAAAGTTGGACACAAGTAGAAGAATTTGGATGATTGCAAATTTACTGAGAGTAGAGGCAGACCAGGAGCTGTTAGAATTATCAAATCTGGAGGTAACAAAGACATGGATGAGGATTTAAGCAGCAGATATGCTGAGGCAGAGTGAAGTCATGAAATTCTACAGAGCTGGAACTTGGCAATGCTGAGGACATGTGATCATAAGTCCATCTGGGGGTCAATTATGACAACAAGGTTTTGAACTGGGTGGCACAGTGGTTAGCACTGCTGCCTTACAGCACTAGGGACCCAGGTTCAATTCCCATCTTGGGTCACTGGCTGTGTAGAGTTTCCTCATGTCTGTATGGATTTCCTCCAGGTGCTCCAGTTTTCTCCCACAGTCCAAAAATGTGTGGGTTAGGTGGATTGGCCATGGTAAATTGAGCCTCAGTGTCAGGGGGATTAGCAGGGTAAATATGTGGGGCAATGGGGAAAGGAGGTGGATGGGATTGTTGTCAGTGCAGACTTGATGGGCTGAATGGCCTCCTTCTGCACTGTGTGGATTCTATGAATTGTCTGTTTCCACCTGAGACAATTCCCAAGGAATGGAATGGAATTGGGGAGAAGGAAAAGAGTTTGGAAGGGAGAACCAAAAACAATAGCTAATTGGAGGACAGTTCTGCTTATCCAGTATTGGATGCTGGACAAGCAGCCTGGTCATTTGAAAACATTGCTACAACAGGTAATAGTGAAGTTGAGCTGGGAATTGTCAGCACACCTGTGCACTGTCTGATCTTTTTAAAAGTTTATTTATTAGTATCACAAGTCGGCTTACATTAACATTGCATTGAAGTTACTGTGAAAACCCCTTAGCCGCCACACTCCAGCGCCTGTTTGGGTACGCTGAGGGAGAATTTAGCTGGCCAATGCATCTAACCAGTACGTCTTTTGGACTATGGGAGGAAACCGGAGCATGCTGAGGAAACCCAAGCAGACACAGAGAGAAGGTGCAGATTCCGCACAGACAATGACCCAAGCTGGGAATCAAACCTGGGTTACTGGCACTGTGGGGCAGCAGTGCTAACCGCTGTGCCACACTGCCATCCTTGTTCTCTTGTTTAACTGTTGCACAGTTTAAATTTAACACGTCAGACGTACAAGTTTCAAATATCATTTCAAACAATACACTTGTTCAAAGGTATCCAAATGCTGTCTACTTTGTTATACAGTGTATTTACAAGCACTTGTCACAGTGGGATATCACCAAGGGACAGCAAGTACTTGAGAAATAGAGGGCCGGGATAAAAGGTTAGTGTCTGCTAGAGAAAATGATGCTAACACAAGAAGAGGAGGCACTAAGGATGATTCTTTGTCTACAAAGAGATAAATAAGAACGTGTTATACATTTAAGTAATTGCATGATTGCTTCAAGAGCAATGATTTGATGGTGATGTTATTTGTGTGTTTCACAAGCTGTTATTTAGTTTCAGTTCTGTGCAGAGAACATCTCTTTCAATAAACATGTTGTGTTTTACTTTGAATCTATGTGTGCAAAACAAATCTTTTCCTTTTTGCTAAAAACCCACAACCCCTAATATAGTTAGGGCAAAAAGAAAATTGCCGATGAGGCAGGATCTTGTTGCATCAAGAACATCAAGATCTTTAAGTTAAAGAAAAAAACACCGTGGGTCCTCACACTTTGAATATTAGAAGGTTTGGGAATATCAACAATAAGATTAACAATTAAGTGCCAGTGCAGGAAGACCAGTTAAGAAAAAAACTCTGTATGCATTTAAGAGATGGGGTATTTCCAATTAAAGAACGAGAGATTTCAGGCAGTATGTGGCATATTTGAAAATAAGGGATGGTCTACTATACGCTGGGCCATTTGAAATAAAAAATACATCAAGTCGATAGTCTCCAGGGTAAAAAGGGGAATACAAGAAGACAGTGAAAAAACAATATATTGAACAGTCTCAAGTTGTCAGTGCCTGTAAGAGAAATGGTGGGTCAATTAGAATCCTTTCAATTGAAAAAATGAATCATGGAATTCCTATGCAGAGCATTTTCAGTAATTGGTACAAATGAATAAAATAGCAAAAAGGTTGCTGGTACCAGCTTTTCTCTGTACAATAGGAAGTAAAACCTTCAATTTGCTCCAGAGCTTGGTTCATCCAACTAAGCCAATCTACATCAGCAAACCACATATTTTTATTTTTGTTTAAACCCCACAGCCTCCATCATAGTTAGGACATTGCAGCTTTAAACCAGGTGAGTGCAATCCCACCTAGTGGGATGATGGCGGAGAGGCGCTGGAGGTGCGGTCACCCACATGAGAGGCTGCAGGCAGGTGAGAACAAAGGCACAGAGTTTAACTTCGTCAGTCACATGGGATGCATTTTGTAAATTTGATAAGAGCTGTTGCGATACCGTGATGGAAACCGGATTCGAACAAAGAAAAATTACAAACAGCGATTACATTACATTAAATTACATTCGAAAGATTCAAACATGGAGTTCCTGGAAAAAGTGGCAACAACTTGGGTGAAGACACGTTTTTAACTTTGGAGAGGAAAAGGAGATTGGAGATGGGGTCCACCCGAAACATGTCACTGAGAAAAGAGAAATGCGGTGGTAATAAAAGGATTTACACACACAGATACACACTCAATAAATCGAGACAATCACTTCCCAATGGGAACTTCTGTTTCCCTGCACCCTGCCTCTCCTGCACCAATCACTGTTTGTTCAAATGTGTGTGAGAAATGATAGATTTTACCCAAAGAGTCGAAAACAATTTTCAATTGATCCTCAAAACATTTCCGGGGGAAATAATAATTTCAAATCATCCTATTCTGATTTGAGATGTTGCCCAAGTTACTTGACTAGAATGAAGAACAAAGAAAATTACAGCACAGGAACAGGCCCTTCGGCTCTCCAAGCCTGCATCAACTATGCTGCCCAACTGAACTAAAACCCTCTACCCTTCCAGGGACCATATCCCTCTATTCCCATCCTGTTCATGTATTTGTCAAGATGCCCCTTAAAACTCACTATCGTATCTGCTTCCACTATCTTCCCTGGCAGCGAGTTCCAGGCACCCACTGCTTTCTGTGTAAACGACTTGCCTCACACATCTCCTTTCAACCTTGCCCCTTGCACCTTAAACCTGTGCCCCCTAGTAATTGAGTCTTCCATCCTGGGAAAAAGCTTCTGACTATGCACACTGTCCATGCCTCTCATAATCTTGTAGACTTCTATCTGGTCACCCCCTCAACCTCTGTCATTCCAGTGAGAACAAACCAAGTTTCTCCAATCTCTCCTCATAGCTATTGCCCTCCATACCAGGCAACATCCTGGTCAGTCTTTTCTGTACCCTCACCAAAGCCTCCACATCCTTGTGATAGTGTGGCGACCAGAATTGAACACCATATTCCAAATGCGGCCTAACTAAACTTCTATAAAGCTGTAACATGACTTGCCAATTTTTAAACTCAATGCCCCAACTGATGAAGGCAGGCATGCGTATGCCTTCTTGACTATCTTCTCCACCTGCATTGCCATTTTCAGTGACCTGTGTACCTGTACACTCAGATCCCTCTGCCTATCAATACTCTTAAGGATTCTGCCATTTACTGTACATTTCCTATCTTTATTTGACCTTTCAAAATGCATTACCTCACATTTGTCTGCAAACTCTGAATAATTCAGAGTTTAGAGCCTCCATAAGATTACTTTTAAGAATTAGGGAATTAGTTTGTTAGTGAACATCATGGACTCCCAATCGTCACTTACCTCCGTGCATTCATTTTAGAATAAGGACATAGAAACCTAGAAAATAGAAGCAGGATTTGGCCCTTCAGTCCTGCTCCACCATTCATTTTGATCATCAAACTCAATATTCTGATCTGGGGATGCATTAACTCTTAGCTTGTCAAAATGAAGACCAGACTAAAAGTGTTTTTTTTCTGGTTTTATTATTTAACAGTTACAAATTGTTGTTATAAATCTTCTGTTTGTACCATAAGCCCCTTACCAGCAAAATGAAAGTTTAGAAATTAAACAAAATGTGTCCTTGATTCAGAGTTCCCAGATTGAGATTCGGTCTGCATAATACTGGAAACCGCTGCAAGTGGCTGGTTGTATACCATGGAGAAGAATTGTAATGAAGATGAGGAAGCTCTTCTCAATTATTGCACATCGCAAGTGGATCGGGCAGAGACCCTAATGTTGGAGAACCCATCACACAAAACATCTCTGTAGCCTCAGCTCCTGATTGTCTTCTTTAGACCATCTAAGGGGAAGGATGTCGGCACAGCCCAAAGAGAGAGTAGAGAGAGAGAAAGAGAAGACGGCCTCCGTAATGCATGCAATATGTTTGTTGTTTTTCAGCTCTGTCCTTTTAGTGTTGAATTCTGGCTGTGAGATTACACCTCAGTTGTCAGTTGATTGTCGATAATATTTCGAGGGGAATCTGAAAAAGAAATGAGATGGTGAGATAACGTAACTGGCACCGAGTTCAAACTACTGTGTGGTTTCACCATTAGATTGTGTTTCATTAAGTAGTCAGGGATTCAGTGATAAAATTAATCTAAATTGTGGCCTTTCATTTCTGGAAAACATCGTCTAAGGATGATATTATTGAACTCTCTTCTCTCTATTGACTATAACAACCATTTATTCACTCAGTGTGTTCACTCAGTCCCAAGCAGTCCTGATGCTCACAAGTTTTAAGCACAAAACTTAGCTTGTCAGCATTTTCATTTCCAAATGCTGGAGGTTTAGTCGGTGTGAGTGAGGACACAGCTCACACAGACACAGTAGCTGCTGTTCTCACTGGCTGACGTTCCGATACAGGAACCCTTTTTCCTCAATGATTCTGTGTTTTTTTTAAGTTGGAGAGGGATGGATGCTGACAAGGATGCTCAACGTGAAAGAGTTCCTTCAGCCCGACGAACAGGGAAGCAGACAATGTGGGATTGATTGGAAAGTTGTCGGCGACTGAGATGAGCCTGTTAGAATATGAGCTCCCTGATTAAAGGCCAAATTAATGGGCCAATCAGGGAGCCTATTGCTTTGTATTTAACCAGGAGTGCCAGTTCCTCTGGGACTCTGAGTGTAGACTGCTCACTGAAAGCACTCTGTATACTGTCATCAGACTTGTAAATAAAGGGATTTTGGTGAAGGGACTTTTGTCTTCGAGGACTTGTTACAATAATGGGAAAAAAAAACAAATATTGATACATTCTATCATAACAGGATTTCAAAATTATTACCCAGCATCTGTTACTTACACCAAAAATTCTAGCAATGTGACTTGGAATAAAAAGCCTGGTTTCCCCATAAGGATACCTTCCCAATTCACCTTGAGCTAAGTTTCCAATGTGCTGCAATAGGACAACTAACCTCTGGTGGGAATCCCATCTCTGCTCTTCAAATATACGTCTGTGATAATATTTACAAAGCAGAAATGAAACCGATCATTTTTCATCCAGACCCTCACAATCCACAGTCTGCAATATAATCTCTGACATCTAAACTGTCCAAACAGTTGGTCAAAGGAGGAGGGTAACTGTTTCCAATAGGCCTGCTCCCCAATCCTGTTTGGAGAATTAATTTTGATTTGATTTATTATTGTCACATGTATTAGTATGTAGTGAAAAGTATTGTTTCTCGCGTGCGTGCTATACAGACAAAGCATACCGTTCATAGAGAAGGAACAGAGAGGGTGCAGAATATACTGTTACGGTCATAGCTAGGGTGTAGAGAAAGTTCAAATTAATGCAAGGTACTTCCAACACCCTCAATCCCCAGTCCACTTCCCCTTTATCTTTTACAAGTCTTGTAGATTCAAAACAGTAGTTTCAGTCCAAATATTGAAGGAGTACGCACGCGAAGTATACAATTATAAGAAGGGATACAGACTGAGTGGCTGTTTCTACTCTTGCCAGTAGGTGGAGTGCTGTTACCTTTCACAATCTGAGAGCTGAGCAGAGGGATTTGTTACAATAACCATGCATTTTTTCTACATTAACCACATTAAACATGTCTCTTCCAAATAACATGGGATTATAAATCACACAATGATCAAAGCACTTGCATAGACAACTAAGCTCAATTCACTATATTAAAAAAAATCATTTATATGTTATGGGTGGCACAGTTGTTAGCATTGCTGCCTCACAGCGTCAGGGACCCAGGGTTCAATTCCAAGCTTGGGTGACTGACTGTGTGGAGTCACATCTGCGTGGGTTTCCTCCGGGTACTCCGGTTTCCTCCCACAGTGCGGGTTAGGTTGATTGGCCATGCTAAATTCCTTCTTCGTGTTAAGGGGATTAGCAGGGCAAATACATGGTGTTACAGGGATAGGCCCTGGATGGCATCGTTGTCGCTGCAGACTTGATGGGCCAAATGGCTTCCTTCTGCACCACAGGGGTGCCATGATCCTATGATATTGTAGCTTTCATGACTACGTGCAGGACCTCCCAAAATACTTTAGAGCCAATGAATGTGCATTGGTGTTTTTAAATTCGGAAATGTGCAACTCCCACAAACAGCGAAGTGACAATGACCAATTGTAAACTGTTTTCGTGGATTTATTGGACGATAAAATATTGGACAAGACACCAGGGATAACTGGTGAATTTAGAGTTGGATTAGTGCCTTGTTTAAATGCCTCACCCTTTAGGCAGCATCTCTGACAGTGCAGCATTCCCTCAACTGCAATGGGACTGTCAGCTTTGAATTATGTCCCCATGTCCTGGAAATGGGACTTGGAGCCACAGTCCTGCAGTGACCCAGAGGTGAGAATACTGCCACGTGAGCCACAGCTAAGAATAAAGGATAATAACATTACAAATAAAGATACAGGAAATGGGCAGGGAGAATGATTCCTGGTAGTGTGAGTATTGGGGACAGATGTGGAATGCAGGGGGTAAGAAAAGAAAATCGAATAGCCCAAACAAATGACTGTAAAAGGTAAGCAGCAGGAAGCAGGCACCAGGTTCAGGCAGTCATGTGGGGCAGAATTCTTTGGCCTCGTTACTAGGGCTAGGAAATCCATCAAGCTGTTCAAAACTCCATCGATTCCAGCGGGACTGGAAAATTCCGCCGAGGGGAAGAGCCATAAAATTCCGCTCTTGGGGCCACAACTGTGAGGCAAATCTATGATGAGATCTGTCAGCATAAATTAAAAGCACAGGAAGAGTCAGGAACTGGAGGCTGATGTGAAATAATGGAAGCATGATTGCTCCCAGTAAATAGCAACGGGTAAATTATGCAACGATTCTCAGCAGAATTAGAGCAGGTGAGAGGGGAGGCGGTGTAACCTTACATGTCCCGGTCAGCTGGGAGGTTAATGGTGCTGGGCCTGTGGGAGATGGACTGTTACAAACTGAACTGTTCTTTAATGTGAAATGGACAGTAGCACTATCCTCGACCACTGGTCAGGACAAGGAGGATGGATACCAGCAAGAAGGAAAGTTATTTTAGTGAGTAACTTCGATGAAGTATTAATTGGAAATAGCCACCTGGTCAGGAGTGGGTCTTTGTAAATGCAATGCCTGACTGCTTCATGTAAAGTCATAGAGAAACCCGGAAGAGAAACTCTTGACTGGGTGATGGTAAAGAACACAGACAAAATGCAGGAAACAGCGTCTACAACCACAGAACTGTCAAGTTTGACATGACCTCGGATTCAGGAACTTGGGGACCAGGAATTATTTAATTGATAAGGCTAGTTTCAGAGAAACAAGAGAACAGATATAGTAATTTAATAATACTTCGGTGGTACGGAAGTGAAGGCATAGTTTGGTAAATGGAAGATAAAATTGTGGCTGGGTACAGCAAGTTTACACTAAACAACGAGGCCTTAAGTTGATGCCAGTTGGTCAAATGCGAGGTGATGCATCTTCAACCTGTGCCCCCTTGTAATTGACACTTCCACCCTGGGAAAAAGCCTCTGACTATCCACCTTATCTATGCCTGTCCTAATTTTGTAGACTTCTATGAGATCTTTCCTCAGCCTCCGTCTTTCCAGTGAAAACAATCCTAGTTTATTCAACCTCTCCTTACAGTCAACATCCTCAAGACCTGGCAACATCCTGGTGAGCCTTCTTTGCACTCTCTCTAAATCTTCCACATCTTTCTGGTAGTGTGGTGATCAGAACTGCACACAATATTCCAAATGCGACCTAAGCAAGGTTTTATATAGCTGCAACATGATTTGACAACTCTTGCACTCTGTACCTTGGCCAAAGAAGGCAAGTATGCCATGTGCTTTCTTAATCACCTTGGCCACCTTTGTTGCAGTTTTAGGGAACTGTGGACCTGCATGTCCAGGTCCCTTGATATGTTAATGTTCCTAAGGGTTCTGCCACATGCAGTATCATTCACACCTACATTTGTTCCTCCAAAATGCACCACTTCACATTTGTTTGGATTAAAGTCCATTGGGTGGGTAATCGAAGGTTGATGCAGACTCAAAAAGCTGAAGGGCCTCTTTTTGTTCTGTAAAACTCTATGATTCTAAGACTCTATGACACACACAACCCAAGTA
The DNA here is from genome assembly GCF_965287045.1 of Carcharhinus amblyrhynchos. Classification (NCBI taxonomy): domain Eukaryota; kingdom Metazoa; phylum Chordata; class Chondrichthyes; order Carcharhiniformes; family Carcharhinidae; genus Carcharhinus; species Carcharhinus amblyrhynchos. The sequence goes on along the minus strand of NC_137344.1, from coordinate 20,047,961 downwards.
TAATTTCTGTTTTTCCTCACACGGAGTTCATGTTTGTAATGTATTTTGTGAGCTGCTATGCTGTACAGGAGGAGTCTGAGTGCAGAATAGGGCTTGGAAGGGCCACTTTATATCTTGGAAACAACTGTCCCTCTCTCATTTTAATTTAAAGGCCCCCTAAATATTACCCCTCAGCACCCACCCATATCCACATGCCATTCAATATCCCTTCTGTGCCTCCTCAGATTGCCCATGCTCCTCCATGCCATCTCAGATACTTTTGCCCTCTCAGATCCCCATGCCCTCTCCAGGCCACACGTATCCTCCGTAGCCATTCACCCATAATCCACTATGTCCAGTCATCAGGAGCCATGCAAAGCAATGGGAATTACAGTTGTAAAATTTTAAACCTGTGACAATCTAATAAAACTTTCATGCAAATACACCACCACTGATACAGGAAAAAAACTGTCCTCCATTTGAAAAAGTTAATTCTTTAAAAGCCCATTAAGTCAAGTGAACAAATAGCCACGAACACTGAAATTGCATCAGAGGCAGAGTATGTTATCACAATCCTATAAAACAATCAAGTCATTCCCTCCAGCAGTTGTGTCAACAGACCTTGAGCATTTAAACCTCAGTCAAGCATTCATAATGGCCACAGCTATTAAAACGTTAACTCCCAACTCCATAGCATGCAGTTGAAAGGACAGATGATGCCTTTCCCATTTCAAAGCAGATTGTCCATCTATCAACATAGAGGGTCATGTCCTTGGGTTTATTTTTAAGCTGGAGACTTATTTATTTTTCTCCGCAGATCTGTCTGTCTAAATACGTTCAAGAGCCAAACATGACAACACATTTTTCTACATTTTGAATGCATTGTGGGCGCTTGCATTTCAATATTTACACAATGGGTGGATGTAATGCTTGACACCCTTTTTTGGACAGAGCACTGTGAAGAATCATTGCTTTAAAAACACATCCACATCATAAACACACCGTCTAAGGGAGGCATTTGAAAAAGTGTGAAAAATTTATACTTACCTGTCAGATTATTGCCAAATCCTCAGCAGGCTTTCCTCAACGTGAATGAACTCAGCAAGGAGGTGCATTTTTTTGTGGGGGGGGTAGTGGGGCTTGAAGTACCTGGACCAGCACATTAAAAGAGTATGCAGGAGGAAATACAATTTTCCTGTGGTTCTCAGGAGAGGTGCAGTTAACACCCAAAGTGTATCTGACCGGTGAAACGGCCACATGAAAACGCTGAGGGATCGGGCAGATAAAGGAAAATAGTTTCCGCTAAAAAAAATGTCCAACATTTCACATCCCCATTCGCATCTCCACCGGCAAACGTACAGCCAGTCCCTAAACTCAATTAGTGGGCTGTAAGCTCAACATGGCTGGATGGGATCCAATTGCATCTTTTAATATTCTGATTCATGCATCTGAAACAGATGATTCAAATCACAGATGAATTTTGCAGCTTCTTTTTTTATATCCCTGCTTCTGCAACTTTCTCCGTGAGCTGCCAAAGATAATACAATCGCACTGCCGGTAAACAAGACCAAATTAGCCACATCTGCCAGGAAACCAGTAATAGTGTTCTGGACAAAACAACATTTTTGTCTTCCTGATTGGACACACAGAGTTCCTAAACTCAAGCAGGATAATGCAGGGAGCATCTGATACCAGAGGAAGCTTGTTAACAGTAAAAGGAGGGGAAACAAGATGGAGAGTCAATTGAGCACCCACACACCCACTGAGATCAGAAAAAGGCAATAGAAATTCATAGAATCATCATAAAATCCCTACAGCACAAAAAGAGGCCATTTGGCCCATTAAGAATGCACCGATCACTATCACTGATCAACCAGTTCTATCCTCATAACCCCACTTATTTACACTACTAACCCTCTGACGCTAAGGGGCAATTTAGCATGGCCAATCAACCTACCCCACACATCACTGGACTGTGAGGGGAAACTGGAGTACCCAGAGGAAACTCACACAGACATAGAGAGAACGTGCAAACTCCACACAGACAGTCACCAAACTGGGAATGGAACCCAGGTCCCTGGCTCTGTGAGGCAGCAGTGCAAACCACTGTCGCCGTGCTGCCCTGTTGGGGCCTAAACAAATGGGGAAACAATTACCAAGTAGAGAACCATCTACTTCCACACATTTTCTTTTTATATGTGATTCCACACACCGTTTTGGGTGAATCTTACTGTAGAATTTTGAATTGAAACATCCTGATTTGCGGTGGGAGCTGAAACCCTCACCCATGCCCTGTTTGCTTTAATTTTAACAATGCAATGTGCTCCACTGGCTTCGTTAGCTTTGTCTTCCATACACTTGTGGTCATTCAAAACTCCAATACCTGTGTCCCAACTTGCACCAGACCCCATCTCCCCTGTACTCGCTGACCCACATTGACTCCTAGTGAAGCAATGCTTCAATTTTGAAATTCTCATCTTTGTTTTCAAATCCCAACTTGGTTTCAACTCTCCCTCTGTTCTCTCTCCTGTGGCCCTGCACCCTCCAAGATAACTGCACCCCACCCATGCTGACATCCTGAGCATCCAATCATTGGCAGCCATGCCTTCAGCTGCCAAGACCAAGTGCCCTGAAATCCTTCTCTGAAATCCTTCTCCGTCCGTCTACCCTTCTATTAGAAGCTCCTTAAAATCTATTTCCTTCACCAAACGTTTGGTCCTCTGGTCTAAAACTTCAGCGGTTTAGCAATGCACTTTGGCCATTTTGCGGCCACAGACAACAGGGTTGGCTAAAAGTTTAAATATTGCCTCATAAAAATATTTTAATTGGATGTATCCCAGCTGTTCTCAGTTCATATCAACAACTATCTCATAAATACTTCACAAAATATTTCTTCACAACTCGCATACATGGAAAACCACAAAAACACATTTTCAAAGATAAATCTTGTAAACAGTAACAAATTCTACATGTCTCCATCAACTTTATTTATTCAGAGCAAATAACTTGAATTGTCTGGCTTGGTTCAGGAGTTGAAGTTTTCTCCCAAAGTCAGAAGATTGTGTGTTCAAGTCCCACTCCAGAGACTTGAGTGCATGGTCTACAATGGCACATCAGTGCATCACAGAGGGAGTGCTGCACAGTTACAGATGCCATCTTTCAGGTGAGATATTAAACTAAGGCCTGTCTGCCTGCATGGGTGGGCGTAAAATGCCCCATGGTGCTACTTGAAGAAGAGTAGGTGAATTCTCACAGTATCCTGGTCAATATTTATCCCCCAACCAACATCATTAAAAATAAATGATCTAGTAATTTCTTTTACTGCTGTTTGTGGGATTTCTTTTACTGCAGATTGGTCAGCGTGTTTTCTATATTGCAATAGCAATACACACACACACGCACACGCACACACAAAACTACAGTGCCTTATGAATCTATAGGGTGCATTGCTTCATCTGTTGAAGATGCTCTTACCTTGGATGATGTCTTGCTAGCTCTGTACAGTTACAGCTTAGATGCTCTCTGATTGATACAGTGTGTAAGGTGAGCTCTTTCCTACCATATCGGTAAGTCAGCTTCGCTATCTATGCAAATCAAAAAGAGATAACAATATCAGTTTCCATCCCAATGCCTTCATCCATTGAAGAGTTTACATAAAGAAACACATAACATCACGTCATGCTGTAAAATAAATATTTTTATATTGAAACAAACCTTTGAAGAAATGTATAACTTCAATTCCATACACTTCTGTTTTGACTGCCCTTTCAGATAGTGTCCACTGGATCCACACAACACACTGCATTCAAACAAAATCATATCCCCTCTTGGACATTGGTTAATTATCTTACAACTGATCAAGGAAAATAACATGATGAACAGTATGCACAGTATGCGTGAGCTGGTTTGAACAGACACATGAGTTTTTGCCGGGTGTTCCAGTTTCTTCCACAGTCCAGAGATGTGCAGGTTAGGTGGATCAGTTATGGTAAATGTGTTAGGTTAGAGGGGGCAAGAAGGCCTGGGTAAGATCCTCTGTCAGAGAGTCAGTGCAAACTTGATGGGCTGAATGGCCTCTCCTGCGCCATGGGGCTACGAAGGCAAATGGCAGGTTGGCTTTTATGACAAGGAGATTGAAGTGCAAGAATAAGGCAGTCTTACTACAAAGGGCTTTGGTGAGACCGCACAGTACCGTGTACAGTTCTGGCCTTATTGTCAAAGGAATTTCTTCACTGCTAGATTGTGAACCTTTGGAACTGTATACCCCAGACATTTGGGGATGCTCCACTGCTGAATACGTTTAAAAAAGAAATCAATAAATTTTTCACCTCTCAGAGAATCAAGGCGAGCAGGTAGGGAAGTGGAGGCTTGGTGTACGATCAGCCAGGATTGTACTGGATTGTAGAGCAGTCTAATGGGGCTGTATGGTTTATTCCAGCTCCTATTTCTTACGTTCCTGTGGAAGGGATGAGTTGTTGCGACCTTACAAGCATGGAAACAGATTCAATAATAACTTTCAAAAAGTAACTGGATAAATACTTGATGTGGTTAAATTGGTAGAGCTTTGGGAAAGAACAGAGGCGTGGGGACTAATTGGATAGCTGTCTCACAGAGCTGGTACAGGCATGATAGGCCCAATGGCCTGTTTGCTGCTGTATCATTCTCTGAGGCGTCAATTCGCTGTAGGGACCATCTTAGATTCAGGAAGAGACTGTGCTTTCAACCAAGGTGCCCGGATAAGTGAGATTTGAACATAGAAAAGAACTAACAAATGTAATTAGCTGAGAGTGGATGTGGCTTTAAACAAAGTCTGGGCTATCATGGGGGCTACCACCGTACACATTGAACAGAAGTAGAAATTCAACTGCTCATGGGGTATCAGGGGACAGGTCTAATATGGCCAAGGCATCTGGGGAGGGGAAATCCTGCTGTCACTCTGTGATCTGGATCAGCAACAGAGAGAGGGAGGTCATCGATCAAGGCTGGCCATTGGGGTGGGAGGGGGGAAGTTGGCCTGCTGGGGAGGAGGCGGCAGGACTATGGAGACAGGGTTTTTGGGTTGTCGGTGGAGGGTGGGTTTGGGGAGGTGGTGGGGGGGTGGGGGGACAGTCCTGCACACATGCATGGATGGTGGCGACATTGCACTGCCAGCGATACAGGATTGCAGGGCTGGCCAACGATCGCGAGGCGGGCAGTGCGAGGCTACTGTACATGTGCTGATCTCCTTTCTGAAAGATAGGCCCATGCGCGATGGCCCTAACAGCACTATACTGCTGGCCTCTCCAGCAGGAATAGGTCCTGCCCACAGATTTTAAAATGATGCACGCTCAGGCTCTCTGTGATATACAGAGTGTGGGAGATTCATTTTAAAAGTCTTGCTGAAGAAAACTGTTTTAATGCAAGTTTGGCACTTAGAATTTTTAGGGGGAAAATCCCCCCCTCATATTTATTTCACTATGGGCAACTTGCATAGGGTTTGCATTGCCGAGCCAGCAGCTTCTTTAAATAACAGTGCGCTTTATTATTTATTAATCCTACGTGCTAAAGATAATGTGATTCCAGCAAAAGTATAAAAACTTTTTTTTAAAAAAAGTCAGTCAGTTAATACGGTCTAAATTCTGGAAATGATATCCTCCATTACGCACATCCAATATAAGTGTGTTCATTATAGAAGGAATTTTTCACAAAGCGCCAGGTTGCTGCAGCTTGGTCAATACTGAGTAGGTGTTATGTACAAGTCCAGTTATGAACAGTCCCTTTCATGTTTTTTTGCACCAGATCCTGACTCAGCTCACTGACTCAACTATCCAAGTACATATTTATGTTCTGGAAGAAACAAGTGTGATCAGTTACTCTGCTGAATCCTTCACATTCTATAATTCAGATTGTGATTTGGTTCTTTTTTGACCCGTTCTTCTCTTTTAGACACCGTTGATGCCCCAGCTACTAAGATGTTGAATTAGTCCACACTGTGGCAGTTGGCCACAACTTTGCAAAGAAGCCCCTGTTTCACAATGCTGAGATTTCAATTTTATACACCCTTGTGGCTTCTCTGAGAACAACTGCCAGTTTCTTCTAGTTTTTTTTTGCTTTAACCTCAATGAATTACATTCTCACTTGAGACTGTCCAAACTTGTTTTGCATTGAATTTGGACATTCATCAAAACAACTTTCAACAGACCTGGAGGTGTTACATTCACTTCCAAGCTTCGTACAACTTACGGCAATGCTGTAACCTACTGCACCATTAACCATCGCCCACACTGCATTTAATCAAAGTGGTGTCATCAGCCAGTATTGCTCTCACCTTTGAATCAGAAGGGTATGGTTTCAAGTCCTACTCCAGGGCTTAATGCATTGACACTTCACTGAAGTGTCCCATTGTCATAGGTGCCATCATTCAAGTGAAGGTAGGTGTAACTTATCTCATGGCACAATTTGAAGAATTGCTGAGAGCTGAACTCCCAACAAACACCATCAAAAGAGATTAATTGGTCAGTAGCCCAATTTGTTGTCTGTGATATCTTGGTGTCTCTGCTAAGTTTGCCTACAGAAAAACAGTGACTGCACATTTAAAAAACTGGTTGTGAATCACCTTGCGATATCCTGAAGTTAAGGCAATGTACTATACAAATGCAAGTTCTTCTCCTCTAATCACATTTTATTTATAATAGAAGCAAGACAGTTTTAACAAAAAAAATTCACAGAATATGGACATTGTTGATAAAGTCAGTATTTCGTATTCATCCCCAATTACTCTTAAGGAGGTGTTGGTGAGCTGCCTTCTTGAATACCACCTGAGTGGTTTGCTAGGTCATTTCAGAGAGCAGTTAACAGTTGACCGTCTTGCCATGTGTCTGGAATTACATACAGGCCAAACATCTGATTTTCTTTTTAAAGGATGCATTTCTTTGTGATTTTCTACAATTTCATTAAGTTTTTTTCTAAGTTTATTTATTAGTGTTACAAGTGGGCTTACAATAACAATGAAGTTACTGTGAAAATCCCCTAGTCCCACATTCCGGCACCTGTTCAGGTACATTGAGGGAGAATTTAGCTTGGCCAATGCACCTAACCAGTATGTCTTTCGGACTGTGGGAGGAAACCGGAGCAGCCAGAGGAATTCCACGCAGACACAGGGAGAATGTGCGAACTCCACACAGACAGTGACCCCAGCTGGAAATTGAACCCGGGTCCCTGGTGCTGTGAGGCAGCAGTGCTAACCACTGTAACAGGAGACAGCCACTGACCTTCCATAGAGCTGTAGAGGTGATGCTGTCATCAGAATTAAAATGCAGTACACTAACCAGCCTAAACACACTTAAAATGTCCCCATTACAGAATATGTGAAACAACAACTTATGACTTACCTGAAAGGGCTTGTAATTTGCAAGAGAAGGAATGCACTTATAGGTTCTGGTGTTACAACAGCCAGAGCAACGCTGTATTTCAACACATGAAGGCCACAGGAAGAAGCCTACTGAAGTGGGGTCCACTTTGTATCGAGGTACCTCCACCGAAACTATTCTCGTTTTGCATCCAGCTGCTTTTGAATTTCCTTTCGTTAATGAGAAAAGAAAACAGTAAAATTACTGTTCACGCTTACAGTTTCACCTACACCTTTATTACATTTGTACCTTATCCCCACTCCCCAGCCCACCAGTCTATAGAAATCAAATGTGACAATAATAAAGATAATAGAGGTCTATAAAATAATGAGGGGCACAGATCAGCTAGACAGTCAATATCTTTTCCCAAAGATAGGGGAGTCTAAAACAAGAGGACATAAGTTTAAGGTGAGAGGGGAGAGATACAAAAGTGTCCAGAGGGGCAACTTTTTCACACAGAGTGTGGTGAGTGTCTGGAACAAGCTGCCTGAGGTAGTAGTAGATGTGGGTATAACTTTGTCTTTTAAAAGTGTTTAGACAGTCACATGGGTAAAATAGGTATAGAGGGATATGGGCCAATTGCGGGCAATTGGGATTAGCTTAGGGATTTAAAAAAAGGGTGGCGTGGACAAGTTGGGCTGAAGGGCCTGTTTCCAAGCTGTAAACCTCTATGACTCTAATACCAGCTGTTACTTCCTCCAAAGAATGGTCCTGCTATCTGCAAAGCGAGCAGTATATTACAAGAACACCTGCTTTTCCTACCAATTCCAGGGATGGTGCTGTAACATACCTCAGTTCCTTATAACAACCATTCCCACATCTACAATTAACATTCCTACCCTCTTTAAAGAGTAAGTCCTTCAGTTAAACCCCAGGTAGCTTGCAATAAAACAACTCAGACCTTGTTATAAAATAAAACAAAGGAGTTGAAAATAATAAAAACACTGAAATGTATTTTTTTGAAAATTAAGATGATTTTGGTGCATTAATTTTGGGGTAATTTCCTAATACTGAATTCCCATCAGGAAGTCTAAAAGCCCAGCAGCACATCTCAGACACTGGTGAGTGCCCTGAGTGCAATTTTCTAAGCACTGTTATTCAGAAACTATTAGTTAAGGACAATATTTCCCATCCATACGAATGTGAGAAAAGGGAGGAATGAAAAAGATGTTTTGATAATGGACGGCGCGGTGGTGCAGTGGTTAGCACTGTTGCCTCACAGCACGAGTTTAGAAATTTATTTGTTAGTGTCACAAGTAGGCTTACATTAACACTGCAATGAAGTTACCATGAAAAAACCATAGTTGCCACACTCCGCCACCTGTTCGGGTACACTGAGGGAGAATTTAGCGTGGCCAATGCACCTAACCAGTACGTTTTTTGGACTATGGGAGGAAACTGTGCACCCGGAGGAAACCCAGACATAGGGAGAACATGCAGACTCTGCACAGACAGTGACCCAAGCCAGGAATCAAACCTGGATCGCTGGTGCTGTGAGGCAGTAGTGTTAACCACTATGCCTTCATGTTATCTGGTTCAATTCTGGCCTTGGGCGACTGTGTGTGTGAAGTTTGCATATTCTCCCCATGGATTGCCTCCGGCTGCTCCGGTTTCCTACAACACTTCAAAGATGTGCAGGTTAGGTTGATTGGCCATGCTAAATTTGTCAATAGTGTCAGGAGGGTTAGCAGGGTTACATGGTGTTACAGGGGATAGGATAAGACCTGGCGGGATTGTTGCTGGTGCAGCCTCGATGGGTTGAATGGCCACCTTCTGCACTGTAGGGAATGTATGATGCTGTAATAATTGAACACAAGGAGTTCTTGTGGCTCACTTGTGACTCAAACAAGTATTTACTTACGAAAGACATACCTTGCCTCAGAGGCAGAAACAGTTTTTGAAGCTGTTTCCACTAATTATGGACTGCACTTCAACATTTCAAATAAAGAATCCCTCAGAAAGTCTATAGGACTCTGCACTCTAGCTCCCATATGATGCACACTGTGTCATCAATTTTGTCATAACCATCCTCCCAACTCCTACCCCTCTTGTCCACTCTGGGCTGTGAACAGTGCAATCAGCTTTTTCTAGTGATGGCATACATGGCCTTTATTTTTACTAGATCATTTTTCGGGAAACTGAAACAGTCCCAAATTTACATCTGCAGGAACGATTCTGATTGAACCGAGCATGAATCTCCTTCTGGTTTTAATTTGAAGTGTTCCTCACTCCAATTGTCATATGCTTTCTTGGAAGTCATGTCATCGCTACTTCTAACCATCATTAACATACTCCTTAAAACAATCTCCACAGTGGCACTGTCACAACACTGGACGCTATTAATTGCAATGTTGAACGTCTGAAAATGTAGTGAGCCTTGCAGATGTTGAAGGGGGACTTAAAAGCTCTTGATCTTGCTAAAATTTCTAATTGCTTGAGCTACATTCATGTGGTTTTGCATTCAAATAAATCCCAGCCTTTTGAATGCATCTGTCTTATTCATTATTCCAGATATCATCAGTACATCATTTTTAACTCACTAAGTCATTTTGATGATGTAACATTTTCAACTAGTACTATATTGCAGCTTCATATGTTCAAACATGAGTTTTAAACTATTTCTCTTTGCCAGTTAAGCCTCAGTCATGTTAACTGAAATTACATTTGCTGATAGCTTGAGTGGTTTGTATCAGGGGCAGAATCTTCTGAATCTAATTTCGAAGTGGTTTGTGTGAACAGGCTGACCTTTAGCAGAGATGTGTAGGAAATTGGTTGCAGTTATTTTTGGACACATAACCACATGATTGCAAGGACACACCTCAATCAAAAGGCCCAAGACCTCCAGTAAACCAGACCCTGCTTGTACTGTCATGTTTCTAACACAGTTTCCACATGTTGCCTGAATAAATGTCAGACTGTCCGAGGGCAGGTTCCTGAACAGGGGCAGGGTGGCATCAAGCAGAGGGGGAATGGGATGGCACATATGAATACTGGGGAGAAAAGGATACACATTGGTTCCTCCAAATCTAAACAAAACCTCTTCTTTGTTAGCAAATGTGCCTGGTAGCATGTTAGCACAGTGGTTAGCACTGCTGCCTCATGGCACAAGGGTCCCGGGCTCAATTTCCAGCTTGGATCACTGTCTGTGCGGAGTCTGCATATTCTCCCTGTGTTTGCGTGAGTTTCCTTTGGGTGCTCCAGTTTCCCTTCTCAATCCAAAAGATATGCTGGTTAGGTGTATTAGCCATGATAAATTCTTCCTCATTACCCGAATAAGTGCCAGAGTGTAGCGACTAGGGGATTTTCACAGTAACTTCATTGCAGTGTTAATATAAGCCTACTTGTGACACTAATAAACAAACTTTAAAAACAGGTGCCAAGACTATAGTGTCCACAGAAGAATCGTGAATGGCACAGGTCTGATGCCAGATCATTTTCCGCTATGGGCCCAATCCAGCTCATTTTCCCATGTAAAAGGGGCCACCGCCTGTTTTAAACAGCTGCCAGGAACACCTGAGAAACAGCCCAGCCCAAAATGAGCACAATGAGGGCCAATATCTACTCCAGGTCACTATCATGGTCCTAACTAAGAAATTCCCTGCAAATCCACTCAGTTACTGGAACTTGTTCCAATCAAGCAAATTCTTTCAGCAGTTGTGTCCACATTAGTTCATGTTTAATATTTGGACTTTCAAAAACGCTGGATCATGTATGTTCCTGGAGAAATTTAGTTTCTGACAGTCACACAGAGTGCCTGACACAATTCACATACTGTATGTTTTGTTGTTGAATGTATGTCAACTCACGGTCACATTAGCAGTGGACTAATAATGTGTTTTTTCTGTTCACGGGATGTGAGCATTTATTGTCCGTTCCTAATTGCCCTCATTTAGAGACAGCCACATTGCTGTGGATCTGGAGTTACATGTAGGCCAGATCAGATAAGGATGATAGATTTTCTTCCCTCAAGAACATTATGAACCAGATGGGTTTTTATAACGATTGAAAATGGTTTCATGGCCACTATCAACCTTTTAAATTCCAGATTTTAATTGATTTCAAATTTCACCATCTGCCATGGTGGGATTTGAATCTGGGTCTCCAGAATATCACCCCGGGCCTCTAGAAAACTACTCCAGTGACAATACTACTGTACCACCACCTTCCCTTCAATATATTCTTCTCCAGATTATAAAATATGATGCTTCTGCCATAGCTTAGACAGTGTCAAAGACCTGGGAAGTAGCATTGATTAAGCTGACACCACATATAGGCAAAGAACAGTAATGTCAGACATTGTAAATAGTGCAACATCTGTATGCAACATCGTCAAGTTCTAATCCTGCCCCATTCTCCTAAAGACTGAGCAAGACTGAGCATCAACTGACGTCCACTCTGCTGCTCCATCTACCCCATTATATATTTTCTGACCAGAGTAACTTTAAGAAAAGGTTAAAGTCCAACAGGTTTATTTGGTAGCATGAGTTTTCAGAGCGCTGTTCCTTTGTCAGGTGAACGGTGAAGGAACATCACTCCAAAAGGGAAGGTAGTAGTACAGTACCAACATGTTGCCAAATAAACCTGTTGGACTTTAACCTTGTGTTGTGAGGCTTCTTACTGTGCCCACCCCAGTCCAACGCCAGCATCTACACATCATCTTTAAAAAAAGGAATGTCCATTGATGAAAAGACAAGGGCTTGACTTTGCAATGTAGCAATTCTAAGGCAAGCATTATCACCAGCAACACTCCTATTGGTTTTGAGAAGAAAGTTGACTATTAGATCATAGCCAAGGCAACTGATTGCCATTTTTACAGAAAGAAAATGGACAGAATAGAACTGCAGAAGTCGTTAAAATCCCTGAATTATATGTATTAAAGATGGAATTTGCTTTATCCATTCAGTGGCTCTGATTATTGCCCTTATTGCTTCTTGGAGATGTTTTCATCTCCAATCTCCAAAGTCTGCTCCACATTCACCTCCATTCTCTATATTTGCACTCAAATGTACTTTGAGTGGATTCAGGAATGAGGTAGCTTCCCGAAGAGCTGTGGTAATATTAACTTCCACTTCTGGAATCAGAAACTTAAAAAGGTGCTGCCGGAAGTCAAACCGCCATATATCTTAATTATGCGGCAGCAGATAGGATAATGCTCTAAGCCAGTGCGTTTGTAATTGCAACATGTACAAACGTTGAAAGGAAAACAGCATGAGGCCCAAACAAGTTGAAGTAACACCTAGCTTACTCTCACCCAACAGTACTTGAGGAGAGAGGTGCTCCGGTTGATGAGTAGGATCTTGCTGTCAAACAGGGAATGGAAGCTGAGCATGAACTGGTAGTAATACTAGCAGACCTGCTATAAATGGTCGCGGCTGAATCTGTGCTGGTGGTTCTCGCGTTACTGCTAGCGGAGAGGGCGAGCGTCCTTCAGTGCTTGCCATGTATCCAGAGTGTTCACTGGGACCTTTGTGTCTCCCCAGCCTAAGTGGCACACCTTAAAAAAAAAACACAAAGCACAAAAAAGCCTGCTCAGTTCAACAAGCACGCAATGCCAAGTCCAAATCTACCACCAGACGTCGTGTGGCTGTGAAAATTACTCAGCTGGCGACAAGATGGGTCTGGGCCTGCAACCCAGCCAGCAATGAAGTCAGGAGATTCCAGAGATTGCTAAATGTGATGCAACTTGAATAAGCAATACCATCAAGGAACCACTTTTCATGAGGCAATATCCCACAGAACTACAAAACAAAGGGTTCTGATTTCAACAGGAAAGTGTTCTCTATGTAGTATACACGGCAGTCGGTACACCATCAGCATATGTAATAGGCAATTTACCCATTGCACAGTGGATCATTTGCCACATTTTGGACGCTATAATTAGAGTCAGATATCAATGAACATACAGCGGATTACAGCTGGACTGAGTAAATCATTACATGTTTTTTAACAGCCGGGATGATAGTGATTGTCAGAGTTACAGCAACACATGAAGTTTAACGTACACTGCATATACTTTCATCCCTATACATTGGAACAACAAAAAGATGGCAATAGCATCAAAATGGTAATATTTCTGACTATCTCCATCACTACATGAGTCTATGGGAACTAGTGGTGCACACTGATATCAGAGCTGCTAGTCAAGAGTACAACAACCATGTGGAATATGTAGTGGAATAAACCAAGGCTTTGAAAGGATAAGTATTAGTGCACAGGCTCATCATCATCTACTCATAGTCCCAAAGGACCACGAGCATCACTCTCCATTAGAGAGAGAAACTGTTACTGGCAATTCGCAGCTTGAGGGGAACCACTCTGGAAGCTCAGGCTAAGATAGGGTGGCAGAGCCCCCATAAAATACTACAGCCATTATGGGGATTGAAGTGCACTACTGATATCACACTTTAGCCATCTAGGCGACTGAGCTAACTGACCCCTGTACAGACACATAGGCCTGGGCTTTCCAGCCCCAGCCAGCATCATTATGGATAAGATGAGAAAATTTGGGGAGCTGTTGACTCTCCAAATTTCCTCATCTCACTCACATTGATGCTCGTTGGCATCAAGGCTGAAAAACCCCACCCACAGTAGCTACAATAATGTATTAAGCCACTTATTTTAAATGGATTAATGCCTCTGTTGAAATAAAGGAGTTTTATATGATCCAATTATTAGGGATGGGCAATAAATGCTGGCCTAGCCAGCAAAGCCCACTTCTCTTGAATGAACTTTTAAAAATTAAATGCTTAACAATGAATATTTATATAACCTCAAGGGTCCAACATCTACCAAGCAGACTATCAGTGAAAACTTTTCATTAACAAATCCTGGTGGAACCAGGGAACCTCATTAAAGCTTTTTTAAAAAGAAAATCAGACTCCAAGCCTTAAGGAGATGTTTCAAATGGTAAAATTATGCAAATTTAGTTAATGCAAATTCCTTTTTAATGGAGCTTGTTAAACGGGAAGCAACTATACTTAATCTAATATTTACCAGTGAACTGAGGTGGTGAAAAATTTAGAGAATTTGTCACCAGTTATCGTAACGTAATTAGATTTAACACGTGATAAGAATTTTGATTAAGAGAAAGTAAAATGAATAAGACAGATTTCAACAGTTGTTTCTAGAACTGAAAATGTATAGGAATTAGACAGGCAAAGGCACAAAATAAAATCGGATTTTTTTTCAGAATATAATCAAGGTCCATCAATATAGTGTGTCCATATTAAACAAAATAAAAAATACTAAAATGAGATTTCTTTGGTGTTAAATGGCTTCAAGATGGCACACTTGGCATTAAACCAGGAAGGCTTGTAATCCGACACTGGAGTCAAGAATATTCAGAGTACATCTCTGCACTAGTGATGCTGCCAGCCTAGAACATTGGCATGGCCTTAACAGACAGATCTGAGATTCATCATACTGGACACCGTATTATCCTGCAAGTCAATGCTCCAACCTGCAGGGTGGTCCAATTGTGAAACATTGACCAATGCATGATGTCAGTAAACCGCACCGTCTTAACTGAGCTTCACCCAAACAGAATCATAGATTTGTTACAGTGCAGAAGGCGGCCATCCAGCCCATCATGTCAGCACCAACTCTCCAGATGAGCATTATGACTCAGTGCCATTTTCCTGCCTTCTCTCTTTAACCATGCAAAATTTTCTATTCAAATAATCATCTGCAGAGGGCAACAGAGGGCATTGCCCAACCCTTTGAAACAGTGCTCACATACGGGGTGGCAGGGTGGTACAATGGTTAGCACTGCTGACTCACAGTGCCAGTGACCGCAATTTCGATTCCTGGCTTGAGTCACTGTCTGCACATAATGTGCACATTCTCCCAGTGTTTGTGAGCATTACCTCCGGGTGCTCCAGTTTCCTTCCACAGTCTGAAAGGCATGCTTGTTAAGTGCATTGGCCAGGCTGAGTTCTCCCTCAGTGTACCCAAACAGGCACCGGCATGTGGCCACTAGGGGATTTTCACAGTAACTTAATTGCAGTGTTAACCTACTTGTGACACTAATAAACAAATAAAATAAAAAACAAAATAAAATCTCTTAGGCTTCAAGACTTCTGTATTATTATTCAATCATGGAATTTGGTGCAATGACAAGGCCTGCATACATCGCCCATCTTGAATTGTCAATGAGAGGATGGTAACAAACTGCCATCTTGAACAAATTCAATCCATTAGTGAATGTACTCCCACAGTGCTGTTAGGTACAAGTTCATGGGATTTTGATGCAGTGATGGTGAAGAAATAGTGACATATTTCCAATTCAGGGTGGTTTGTGAACTTGAGAGGGGCTTGCAGATCATGGTGTGCCTGCTGCCCTTGCTTTTCTACATGGTAGGGAGCATTGGGTTTGAAAGGTGCTGTTGAAACCTTGGTTCCTGGAAACATGCATCTAAATTCTTGAGGCAGGCAGTTGGATTGTGTCCCTGGAGATAAAGTGTGTGTAATCCATAATAAGCAAACAGGGGCTTGGTTTTGTGAATCACTACTTTGTCTGTTTTTGTGACTCTCCAGCAAAGTGATGGTTCTTGTGTATTTGAGACTCTCAGCTGACCATAAAGATATCAAGGGTGCTTTAATATTCAGTAGGCACCAAGGCAAGCCAAGACTTCACTGAGCATTGCTTAAAAAGTGAAGGTGGAATGATATGATGCTCTTCCTGTCCTTTCTTGGCTTTTCCCTGGCTACCTCGTGTCATTAGACAAATAGTAACGTTACCTAGAAAGATAAAGAAGGCACTTCTAAATTTCTTTGCTTGATATCAATATTTCTACTGGGGCTAAAGGGACCAAGGGATCTGGAGGGAAGGAGGAATCAGAGAATTTGATGAACAGCCATGATCATAGTAAATGGCAGAACAGGCCCAAAGGGCCAAATGGCCTACTTCTGCTTCTATTTTCGATGTGTATCAATAGTTGGAAGCAAATGGCATCTATAAAGAAATAAGTAAGTCAAATGTATTTGCTGTTCATTGCTCTTTACCTTTGTCTGAAATCATGGTATTTGATTTTCTTCCCAGTTACATTTCTCTGAATCAGTTTTTTTTAGAATATCTTTTGAGATGATCTGTTAGTTTTTTTTGTTGCTTTTATTTTCTGCCCTTGTTCTGTTCCTTCGCCACAAACTCTTTTGGCCTTTTTCTCTCTCCCTGAATCTCACTCATTCCATTCCTCCCACCATCGAGTTTGAGGTGCTTCCCACTCTTTCTTCAGAGGTGCTGCTTGTGGCAATATTGAGCAGGATCAAGCAAGGGGAGCAGTTTCTACTGAAAGGGCTAAGCAAGTTTGAGCAGGAGTCATGGGCCTGGCTCAAGAAAAGATTGAACAAGACTGAGCAGAAAGAGGAATAAGCACAACAAACACCGTCAGCTATAAATTAAAAAGAACCCCAGAGTATTTTAATAATGTGGAGATGAGTCTAAATCAAGGTAAACTAGTCTTACTTTGACTTGGATTTTGTACACACTGTTTTTGATTCTGAAGAGTGCAAACACAAACATTACAAGAGACTGGTGCACTGTCGCTGTTGAATGACGGAAGAAAGGGCAGTTTCAGAAGGTTGTGAAGCTGTTTCTTTGGATTATGATGTCGGAGTACAAGAGTAAATTATGTACATTTTTAAAATTAGATTCCCAGGTGCAACAGCTTGTGAAGTTCTTGAACTGCCACATGTGTGTTCAAGATCGAGTTGGCCATTATCAGTCGACTGAACCAAACAACAAAGCCACCAACAGATAATGATCCAATGAAACTTTTTACAGAGAACCTAGCTTTGCCTAAAGCCATAAAGAATTGAAGAGGCACTACAATGTTAAAAAAAAGTACATTTTCACACTTGGTGCACAGCCACTCTCCTAGAGCTGGTAGTTTTTGTATTGTTCACTGATGAATTGTTTAAGAATTTCCAGATTCTTCAAAATACCCTGAGGAAGTTTCTTTTTATTCATTTGCGGCACATGGGCATTGCTGGTTGGCCAGCATTTATTGCCCATCCCTAGTTACCCTTGCAAAGGTGCGGGTGAGTTGCCTTCTTGAATCGCTGCAGTCCACATGTTGTGGGTTGACCCACAATGCTGTTAGGGAGGGAATTCCAAGATTTTGACCCAGTGATTGTGAAGGAATGCCAATATACTTCCAAGTCAGGAAAGTGAGTGGCTTGGAGGAGAACTTGTAAGCTGTGGTGTTGCCACATATCTGCTGCCCTTGTCCTTCTAGATGGAAGTGTTTATGCATTTAGAAAATGCTGTCTAAGGATCTTTGGTGAATTGCTGGAGTACATCTTACAGATAGTACACACTGCTGCTACTGAACATCAATGATGAAGGGAGTGGATGTGGTGAAGAAGGGATGCTAATAAAGTAAAAAGGATAAGAATGAAGCTGCAACTTGCACATTTGTACCCAACAAAGTCCACATAAGAAGATGTATTTAAGGATCATAGCAACTCAAGCAGTTTGAACACTTCTGATTTTTAGATAGCTGTGGATAATGTTTACTGAAATGACAAGTCAAGTAATTGGGCTGTCCTCATGTTTGCATACCATCCATTGGTTTTAGACAAAAGTCATAATATTGGGTTTCTTCATGGCATCCAAAGAACAAGTAACTTATATTCCGAAAGTCAACTTGCCTTGCTCTGTTCTGTCCATGAGATGAACATGGCTATTAAATGATCATCAGTAACTGGACAGCATGGAGAAGTTGGGTCGAAGGGCCCATTTCCATGCTGTAAACCTCTACGACTCTAAAAAAATTCAATTGAGCAAGTCTTCATCACCTCTGACAAGGAAACACACACAGAAGTATGAAAATAAGAGGCAGGCACAGACCAAGCTGTCCCATTCTCATAACAACTGGAGCATGACAAAAAGGCAATGCCTGGACTCAATCATGCAACCTGGAAATAAACAGAGGAAAAGACAGGGCCAACAGGAGGAATAACTGGAAAGCATGTTGATACATTTTAGCTCAAAATAAGGCTTGCGGCATTTGTCAACAACCAAGGTGAGAGCAGACACAAATTCTTCAGAAGCATCTTATTTTGTCAATCCACAGAACTTTTCTGCTGCTTCAGAATATCCTCAAAACTGCAGGGGCTAAAGTCAGTCCTCCTCAGCAACATATTTACAAACAGCTTAAGATCATCTGATGATTCTATTTGCACGATCTCTTATATCAGTAACTCCCTAGTGGGCCTCATAATTTTTCCATTGCAGAGTACTATTTAAAAAATTGTAACTGTTTATTTTCAATGGCACATTTCCAAATCAATGCACAATTCAGGAGTACATAGGAAACTATTTCATTTGTATTAACAAGATTTATTTGTAGTTTAACAAAACTTCACATTAATAGGTAGACAAAGGTGACATACATTTAAGCTTGTTTAAAAATGTAATACTGCCAGTGATATATATTTTATTCTTTTGTGGTATGTGGGCATCACTGGCATGGCCAGCATTTGGTGCCCATTGCCAACTGCCTGTGCATTGTTTGCTATGCTATTTAAAGCAGCAGTTAAGAATCAACCGGATTGCTGTGGGTTTGGAGTCACATGTAGGCCAGAATGGCAGATTGCCTTCCCTGGTGGACACGAGTGAAGCAAATGGATTTTTACAACAATGATAGTTATGGTCACTATTACTGAGATTAGCATTATATTCCAAACTTCTTAACTGAATTCAAATTCCACCAGCTACCATGGTGGGTTTGGAATTCAGATCTCCAGACCCATGGCCTGGGTTACTAGTCCAGTGACATTACCATTACACCACTGCCTCCCCATGTCTTGTATTGTTTGCAATTCTGCAGCCTGGCTGTTTGAAAATGGAGGCACTGATCTAGTGATTATTCCTGTTTACCTGTTTTCTAGATTTCGCCAAGTTTCTCATAAGCTAATACCAGCTCAACTATCTCTACTCGGAATAAGTTGCATGGTTACCTGCAGAGATTTTTGGTTGCAAAAAATGCTTTAGAAAGACATTCCAGTTAAATGTCTGATGGTTATGGTGCTGAATGAACAACTTAGGATGTCATGTGTTCATGATCCCACCATAGCAAATTATGAAATTGGCTTCAATAAATCTGGAAGCCTTCAGATTGGCCACAGGAAGTGAATATGTAAAAATTGCCAGATTGTGTTTTCAGCAATGGCCTTTTAGGACTGGAATCTTGTAATGACTTCAGTCATTGAGGTTGCCCTATTGGAATATAACTGTCTGATTAAAGAGCCAATTGATGGGCCAGTCAGGGAGCCTTTGCTTTATACTCAACCAGGAGTGTCAGTTCCTCTCTAAACTGAAAGCCCTCTGTGTTCTATTGTCAGAGTTGTAAATAAAGGATTTGGTGAAGGGACTTCTGCCTCTGTAGATTTACTACAAATCTGCCAATACTACCTTATCTGTCTTATATGTGACTCCAATTCCACACTAGGAGGGTGGTAAGAAGTCTTGGTGGTGGGATTGATCCCAAAAACAAATAGGGCAAAACTCTTTCATTTCAGGAGATAACTCAGTCGCTGGTTGGGATCAGTCAGCTTGTTAGATCAAGATCAGAAAAAGGACAAAAATACACCTCAATCCATTGTTTCCCATATTATTCCAGAGTAAATAAGTTGGATAGATTGTCCAACTAGAGGATACTTGCAGCTAATTCAAGTCAGTTTCACTGAAGCCAAGAGTGACATCCCAAGTTGCTTAGAAATGTTGCGCAAGCCCTACTTAATACTTAAGGACTCTTGTTAAGCTTTAACTAACTGGCAATGGGATCAGAGATTTAGCTGCTGGATAGATGGAATTCTGCTCAGTTTGATTCCAGCTGAGACGAATCGCTCGTGCTCACAGCTCAAATCACAGTATCTGGGAGAAGGGGAGAGAAATTGATTCTGTTTGGTTGTGTTTTTCTTATCCCTCCTCAGATTGTTCATAAGATTTAGATTAGATTCTCCAAATATTAGCATATGCCAAGTCATTCATTCCCCAAGTGATTATTTTGACAGTTTCTCCTTTGGGCACCTCGTAACATGGTCATCCCTGGAGTCTGAGGTTTGACAAATTAGAAGCAATTGCATCTGTTTTTGGGGCACTGAGTGCCCACAGAGCTCTAAAGTGGTGTCGGTGGAGATTCACAAGACTTTTGGGGAAAATCATGCCATATTCATGAGGCCACCCAGGGAAGGAAATGAATGGCCACTGAAAGAGAACAGGAGATTGTTTTGTCGATCAACATTGGATAACAGTGATGCTGCTGTCCAGCCAACACCTTGTCTTAAGCTCGCACTGCTAAACATACCTTCATCAACAAGGAGGGCTTCCCAGCAATGCTATTTAAAGTGATCGCCAACTATTTATAGCTTTATTGCTGGTTGACTTCCTTTGGTTGTTGTCTCAATTTTGCAAGTGGTTCATACTTTTCATAGTTGTTTCAAATTGCAGAAATTCTACAAGGAGAGGGACGTTTGGTAGCATCAAGGCTTCTGCAGAAACTGCTTGCTTCCAGGCACAAGTACACTAGTCACTATTCCCTTTGCAATACAACATGACTCGGAGAATGAGCAGAGACCACAGAGAGCAGGACAAGCTGCTAGAAGAGGGGAAGGGAAAGGATGGGTTCTTAACAGGAGGCTATATCCAGCCAGGGTGTTCAGGGAGCAATGGTTCTCCCTGGATCAATGTGTGAAATGTCTGTGCTACTGTAAAGACATCTTCACTGAAATTTGCCACATGTTGGAGCCGTAACTGCACCGATAGAGCAGAGCAAGGATTGCTTTGTCAGTGGCTATGAAGGTAACTGAGATGATGGATTTTTATGCCTCCTTCCAGGCTGGAGATATTTGTAACATCCAGCAGTTTGCCATCTATTATAATATAGGGGTGGTCACTAAAGCTTTCCAATTCAATGAGAGCTGACTAAACTTCATTATCCCTGGCCAGAAGGAAGGTGGTGAACGAACACAAGGCTTCACTAAGACTGCAGACTTCTCCATGGTGTAGGGGGGTCATTGATTCATGCATATTATAGGCAGAGCACATCAACTCTAGAACTGAAAACAATTCCACTCCTTTAGTGTCCAGCTGGTGTATGACAATATGCAATATATATTATGTTCATTGCACGATATCCTGGCAGCAGTCAAGGACACCTTCATTCTGTGCCAGTCTGCTGTGCCAGTCACATTTTAGCCAGCACTGACAATCCAGAGGGTGGCGACATGGTTACATGGGTTACCCACTAACAGCATGACCAATGATTCTGGTATGCAATACATGCACATGTGGGAAGCATGCGTGTAATGAAAGCCATTTGGCCACACGGATATATGATAGAAGAAACCACTGGTGTACTGAAACAGCGCAGCGGCTGTGCCAATCGCTCTGGAGAAACCCTGCAGCAGTGGGCAGATCAGATGTTAATTTTGTGCCACATACTGCACACCTCGCCATCATGAAAAGATGGCCCATGCCACCAACCAAATGCAAAACAGCTGCTAAAGCAGGAGTGTGAAGAGCAGGAGGAATCTTAGACATCCCCTTTCTGTCCGGTTTGTCCATGGAGAACTCATCGGAATGCAGGAACTACAGCCCCAATCCCCAATTCACCAACAAGCCCACACCTTGCTTCCCCTCAGTGTCCCCTTGGCCACAACACAAAAATAAAAGCCATCACAAATTGAACATTCCAAATAAATGTATAAAGCAACTGATGCCATATTGCACTCAAACATCAACTTGTACATTCCCTTAGTGCCTACCTTCCATCTGTCTTTGCCTGCCCTAGTGATCCTACGTGTGTTACCCCAGTGACTGGAACTTGAATGACGGAAGGTTGTCTATTCAACAGGGAGACTGCATGTGGTCTTGGTAAACCCCTGAGCAGCTCTGGACCTACAAGGCCAATTGTAGACTGCACCAACTCAGCAAGGGTAACAGCCACCTAGGCTGGCTAGCTGGCAAGAACACAAACCGTGGTATTTGGGGGTGAATGCTCTCTTCCTGAGAAAGAGCAGGACAGTCCTACTCCATGGAGTCACTGCTCTTTCCCAGAGTGGCACCTCAGAAATCCTGCTGATCTGCTGGAGGGGAGCTTGCTGCTCCAACCATCAGAAAGCCTCTTTACACATTCTAATCAATAGCCACAACAGTAGCAGTCTGGGTTTCCCAGAATGCTTACAATGCAGAAGGTGACCATTCAGCCCATCGTGTCAGCACTGTCTCTCCAAATGGGCATTATGATTTAGTACCATTCAATGCCTTTTCCCCACATCCCCTTACATTCATCTAATGCCCTCTTGAATGCCTCGATTGAATCTGCCTCCACCACACTTCCAGGTAGTGCACTCCACACCTGAACTACTCATCGAGTGAAAAAGCTTTTTCTCACATCACATTTGCTTCTTTTGCAAATCACTTTAAATCTGTGCCCTCTCGTTCTCAATCTTTTTACGAGCAGGAACAATTTCTCCCCTTCTGCTATGTCCAATCCCCTCATGATTTTGAGCATCGCCATCAAATTTTTTTTTAGACCATGTGACCATAAGACATACGAACAGAATTAGGCCATTTGGCCCATCAAGCCTGCTCCGTCATTTGATCATGGCTGATATGTTTCTCAACTCCATTTTCCCACCTTAGTCGCCTTCTCTCCAAGCAGAACAATCCCAACCTCTCCAATCTAACATAGCTGAAGTTTCTTATCCCTGGAACCATTCTTGTAAACCTCATCACTCTCACCAACGCGTTCACATTCTTCTTATAGTGCGGCACTCAGAACTGTACACGATATTCCAGCTGAGGTCTAACTAGTGTTTTGTATAAGTTCAGCATAACCTCTTTGCTCTTGTACTCAATGCCCGATTAATAAAGTCCAGGATATTATATTCTTAGTTAACTGCTTTCGCCACCTGTCCTGCCACCTCCAATGATCTGTGCATATATACACCAGATCTCTCTGCTCCTACAATTAAGAATTGTACCCCTTATTTCATATCGTCTCTCCATATTCTTCCTACTAAAATGCATCACCTCATACTTAAGACCATAAGTCACAGGAGCAGAATTAGGCCACTAGGCCCATCAAATCTGTCTGCCATTCAATCATGGCTGATATTTTTCTCATCCCCATTCTCCTGTCTTTTCCCCCATAACCCCTGATCCCCTTATTAATCAAGGACCTATTTATGTCTGTCTTAAAGACACTCAATGACCTGGCCTCCACAGCCTTCTGCGGCAAAGAGTTCCATAGATTCACCACTCTATGGATGAAGAAATTCATCCTCATCTCTGTTTTAAATGATCGTTCCTTTAGCCTGAGGTTGTGCCCTCTGGTTTTAGTTTTTCCCACTAGTGGAAACATCCTCTCCACGTCCACTCTGTCCAGTCTCACAGTATCCTGTAAGTTTCAATACGATCCCCCCTCAATCTTATAAATTCTGAGTACAGACTCAAGTTCTTCAACCGTTCCTCATACGATAAACTCTTCATTCCAGAGATCATTCTTGTGAGCCTCCTGTGATCCCTTTCCAAGGCTAGCACATCCTTCCTTAGATATGGGGCCCAAAACTGCTCACAATACTCCAAATGGGGTCTGACCAGATGCTTATACAACCTCAGAAGTACATCCCTGCTCTTGTATTCTAGCCCTCGCGACACGAATGTTAACATCGCATTTGCCTTCCTAACTGCTGACTGAACCATTTCATCACAGTCAACTTCATCTACAAACCATCTGCCCGCTCCACCAATTTGTCCATGTCCTTCTGAAGTTCTACACTGTCCTCTTCACAGTTTATGTCATTGGCAAACTTTGAAATTGTCCCCTGCAGACCAAGATCTAGATTCCAGATCAGTAATAAATATCATAAGTCATAAAGTTAATCTTGAAGGGCACAGTTTAAGTTCCACATCAGCTCACTCGTGTATGTGGTGCAATAGTAGCTGTAACATCAGCCAACAAAGTATGTGCGTGTTTCTGTGTGTGTGTGTGTGTGTGTGTGTGTGTGTGTGTGTGTGTGTGTGTGTGTGTGTGTGTGTGTGTGTGTGTGCGCGCGCGAGTGCGAGAGAGAGAGACAGAGAGAGAGACTTACCAACATTTCTATACTGGAAAAGTTTATTTATTCATTAGTGTCACAAGTAGGCTTACATTAACACTGCAGTGAAGTTACTTTGAAAATCCCCTAGTCACCACACTCCAGCACCTGTTCGGGTACACTGAAGGAGAATTTAGCATGGCCAATGCACCTAATACTGTGCCAAGTTGCTGCTAGACTCCTTGACGCTCCTCCAACTTAGCACAGGCTTCCTGACAGCTTTCCCAATGCACCCCAACATCTCTGGACATATCCATCAACATTCTTTTGCGCGCTGCCCTGGTGTGTGATCTCATCCACCAGCGAACTGGCACCTGTGAATTTCCTGCCCTCTGCTTTGGCTGCAGGCCACATATATGGAGAATAAGTTTAATTTAGATAAATGTGAGGTGATGCTTTTTGGTAGATTGAACCAGGGCAGGACTTACTCAGTTAATGGTCAGGCATTGAAGAGAGTTATAGAACAAAGAGATGTAGGAGTGAATATAGTTATAGATGTAGGAGTAAAGGTTCATTGCTCCTTGAAAGTGGAGTAATTGGTGGACAGAATGGTGAAGAAGGCATTCAGCATGCTTGGTTTCATTGGTCAGAACATTAAATAAAGGAGTTGGAACATCTTGTTGAAGTTGTACAAGACATTGGTAAGGCCGCTCTTGGAATACAGTGTACAGTTCTGGTCACCCTATTATAGAAAGAATATTATTATTCCAGTTAAATAATATACTAGAAAAGATATGCTAGGATGCTGTCGGGACTTGATGGTTTGAGTTATAAGGAGATGCTGGATAGACTGGGTCTTTTTTCCCTAAAGCATTGGAGATTTAGGGGTGATCTTATGAGGTCTACAAAATAATGAGGAGCATTGATAGGGTAGGTAGTCAACATCTTTTCCTAAAAGTAGAGGAGTCTAAAACTAGAGGATATAAGTTTAAGGTGAGAGGGGAGAGGTACAAAAGTGTCCAGAGGGGCAATTTTTTCACACAGAGGATGGTGAGTGTCTGGAACAAGCTGCCAGAGGCAGTGGTAGAAGCGGGTATGATTTTGTCTTTTAAAAAGCATTTAGACAATTATATGGGTATGAAGGGTATGAAGGGTATAGAGGGAAATGGGGGCAATGGGACAAGTTTAGTGGTAAAAACTGGGTGGCATGGACATGTTGGGCCATGGACATGTTGGGCCAAAGGGCCTGTTTCCATGCTGCAAATCTCAATAACCCTGGACCAATACCCTGGACTCACTGGGTACAATCTTTCCAAAATTGCACAGCGTATTGGATCAGATGAGAAAAGCCGTGAGAAGCTCACCAGCTTCACGGAGACCTTTTCTCACCAATGTAACATCTCTCTGATGCTGGTGAGGATCACACAGCCAGCTGAAGAGGTGGGGCCTAAAAACACCAACAACACTGAGATTCTGCCGATCTCAATGTTAAATTGAGTGGCACAGTGATCAGCATTGGTACCTCACAGCGCCAGAGATTGGGTTCAATTCTGGCATCGGGTCACTGTCTGTGAGGAGAAACATAGAAGACTGGAGTGGAAGGAGGCGATTTGTCCCTTTGAGTCTGCTGTGCCATTCATCACGATCACGGCTGATCATCCAATTCAATAGCCTACTCCTGCTTTTTCCCCCATAATCTTTGATCCCATTTGCCCTTTGTGCTACAGCCGCCTCTGGAGTTTGCGTGTTTTCCCGGTGTCTCCGTGGATTTCCTCCGGGTGCTCCAGTTTCCCCCCAAAGATGTGCGGGTTAGGTTGATTGGCCATGCAAAATTATCCTTAGTGTCAGGGGGACCAGCAGGGCAAATACATAGGGTTTCTGGGTGGAATTGTAGTCGGTGCAAGCTTGCTGGGCCAAATGGCCTCCTTCTGCACTATAGGGATTTTATGATTCTATAAAGTAAACCCCCCTCCCCACCAACCAACAGACATTGTCCCACCCATGGACATGCCCACGCCCCCCTCCCCCCCCCACCCTCCCACAGACATTGGGATCCCACCCCCACACATACAATAGATGTGCCCTCCCCACAGACATTGGGAACTTTCCACACAAACATGGCCCCATCCCACAAATATCAGGACATTGCCCCTCCCCCTGCGATGGATAAGGGGAACACCCCCCAACTCCCACACGCAGAAGAGGACTCTTAGATTAGGAGAAAAACTCCATATGGAGAATGGAGGTTCCCTTATGGTTACAGGGCATCTCTCCTTCCCTTCTCCTCCAGTAAGTTCCCCAGTACACACAGTCTGAAAAGCTTGAAGCACATGCTTTATGTCCCAGGTAAGAATGGCAGCACCTCCCTCTCCAGTCACAACGCAGCTCCCCTTTAAGAGGTGCAGACTAGCTTTATATGGTGTTAGCCGTATTGTTCATAGAATCACTGTAAGGCAGAAGGAGGCTTTTCAGTCCATGGAGTCTGCACTACCATATTTTTCCCTAATAATGTGTCCAACCAATTAACAATATGGTTAGTGTTGACTGGATTCTGAAATAAGAAGGCTGCATGAAGTTGGTTAGTTGACTGTGGCGTGATGCAGGTTAATCACTCATTTTTACCTCGACTGAATTTAGTCCCCACACATTTTTCTTGTTCCTACGCTCTTTCCTGCACAAAGATGTGTTTCCCTCCCCATTTTATTCTATTCTCTGCCTCAAAACTCAAGAGTAATTAGTAATTTGACGTTTGTGCATTGCTACCATCACCCACTCACTGTATTAAAGATCAGGGTGGCACGGTGGTACAGTGCTTACTACTGCTGCCTCACAGTGCCAGGGACCTGGGTTCAATTCTAGCGTCAGGTTACTGTCTGTGTGGGGTTTGCACATTCTCCCCATGTTTGCGTAGGTTTTCTGCAGGTGCTTGGTTTCTTCCCATTGTCCAAAGATGTGCGGGTTAGGTTGACTGGCCATGCTAAATTGCCCCTTAGTGTCACGGGGGCAAGCTAGGGTAAATATGTGGTGTTATGGGGATAGGACCTGGGTGGGATTGTTGTCGGTGCAGGCTCCATGGGCCGATAGAATCCCTCTAATTGAGAAGGAGGCCTATGAAATTTTGAACATCTGTAATTGACACTGTTAGCAACGGGATGCTTAATAGGAGACTTCGAACATCAATTTGCCAATTATAGAGGTACAGTTTGAAACCAGCTGCATGTGTGATGGAACTATAAAACAGGTCATATTGTTCTAAAACCAAACTTCAAACACAGTCAGCATAGCATTAAAAACAAATCATACTATTGAATCTTAATGCTGAATCATTTACACTATCTGCTTATCTGGACTGAGCTTGAATCCTGATGATATAATTTAAACCTTCCCACCCACTATACTTAAACAGGCAATCTGACAGTACATATACAAGGCCTACCTATTTTGAATGTGGGTCTGAAACCAGGAGAATCTGTTGAGAGAAAATAAATTTTAAAAAGATGCAAATAGCTGGAACATATTTTTGAAAGACTAAAATAAATGCAATCCAGTTATGCATAAATTTATTTGAATAACACATTAATTTGTTGCAATGTAGCTTCAGTATGTCAAAAAGATCATTATTCATTGGCAGAGGATTTTCTCCAGCTGTAATATCATAAGCAAGGGCATGACACATCCATACAAGTGTACATAAACGCACTTAGCAAAGTTCACACACAAGATTAATACAAAGCAAATGTCTGCATTTTAAAACCACACATAGTATTAATCCTCTCAGCAAATAGAACTGATATGCCTAGCCAATCAAACAGTTCAACTTGTAATCTGACAGATAAGATATTAACGAGCTTGCTAGAGAGCAAAAAGGAAACTAAAGTGAAAATAAAATGTATCAACAACATTTCTAAGTGACATATTATACCGAGGTTTAGAAAATAAGTTTGATGGGATTCATTTATTATCTGAGTGAAATGTCTGTTCCCATGTCATAACATTGATGCAACTTTGGAATTGTGATGACTGAACAAGTTTTGCACTTAACCCCCACCCCCCTAGCAATATCACCTCTTGGTAGCTCTGTATTATTTAGATTTATTGCCCAATCTGTTATTCCTTCGCCAAGGCAGGTGGTTCCACAGTAGACATTAATTATTAATCACTGATGTAGTTTCAATGCCAATGTCTACAATACTTAACCCCCAGGTATTTCAGGCAACATCTAAAATCAATCACCTCACTCACACAGTGAGCACTTTCTAGAGCAACTGGTCGAATTTGTAAAACTTACGTGAAGTTAAAAGAAAACAGGACGAGTGCAATCAGAGTCCCGACTCTGTCCTCAAATGTGGACTGCTTGATGGAACTGAGCCAACATTAAGAGTAATTAGTTCAGGTCTGGGTGATTATTTCATCTTTTATCTGCAAATGGAGGTTGGAATTCAGCCAAGCTGTTTCTTTCACTGAGTTGAAGGAGACAACTGAGATCTTGTGGTTTAGACTTGGCACCAGGTTGTCTTCTTACCCCAAAAGAAAAATGCTAATAAACCTGAAAAGTGTCCGCAGACTGACTTTCAACAGAGCTGGGGAGACACAGCCTGCAGTTCTTCAGTCATTCATTCTTTTGCGCAAGCGTGCCATTCTCTTTTCTCAATACGTGTGGCATCATCCAAGATCTGACGAAAAGGAAGCTGCACAAATTCTTCCTCTTCTTTCCTGAGTCAACGTTTGCCATCTTAATTCAGTTCAGGAGTTCAATTTTTAGCCAATCACAGATTCATGCGCTAATGTGGGCAAGATTGACACATGGGCAAGCATTTTAACAAATACATCAACCTGCTTAAAAATAAATGGGTTCAAATTGTTAACAGTTTTGCCCTATTGAAGAAAAGAGGATGATTTAGTAACAAATGGTGCCTCAGCAATAAATAACCGACCTGCAAAATAAAGTCTAGTTTCACAACAACAGACAACTGTTTCACGTGGCATGGATGCGAACAACTGTCGTCACTTTCTATGCCCCAGGGACTTCTAAAACAGCAACAGGCCAACATTTTCCCTTGCACTTGGAGCCTTGCTTGTTTACATCAAGTTTTACAGTATTTTGTGCACAACATTCCTTTCATTTCTTGCTTGTTTTCTTGCTCCAACATCTTGTTCTCATGTTTCATGTTCTCCCCCATCAAAAATGACTGCTTGTTTCTCTGAGAAGCTCATAATGCCCAATGAGAATGTCGCCAGTCAGAATATTTAAAATCGCCACAAGCCCAGCACACTTTCAAAATGGACAACTTATATAACACTCACATGAATCATAACATTTTCGACAGTCTCTTATCACTGCAATTATTTATAGAAGGGACTTTAATTAGGTGAACACAAATAGATACATTACCCCTTTTCATATTTCTCGCTTAAACAAAGTTCAGCATAATCTGAAAGCTCTATTGCTCAGAAAGGTTCATCACATTCCTCAGGTAAGACAGGCCACATTTCTCCATCCTCACCCACAGCTGGGATTCTCCGGCCTGCTGCACTGAACGGAGTTTTGGCTGAGCGCCAAGTTCTCAGTTCTCGCTGACAGCAGTGGCAGGAATGAATTAGATCAGAGAATCCCAGCCTCTTACTCGGAGCTCCCATCTTGTACCTACATTGATTTTGTTTTGGTAAAATTATCGAAGAAGAAATTTCATCCCTCAGAATGCCTAAAGCAGGCAGCAGTTCTATTTCTTAAACATTTCTGATATGAATGCATACTCACCAATAAAGATAATAATTTCCCCTTTCTTAAAATGTTGATAATTTCTCAGACAGGCACAATCTGTTGCCTTTGAAAATATAACTTATGGCAGTGGCACTATGGTTACCACGGCTGCCTCAAAGTGCCAGGGACCTAGGTTCAATTCCCAGGTTGGATCACTACCTGTATGGAAGCTGCACGTTCTCCCTATGCCTGCATGGGTTTTCTCTGGGTGCTCCAGTTTCCTCCACGCAGTCCAAAAGACATGCTAGTTTAGGTGCATTGGCCATGCTAAATTCTCCAAGTGTGTGCAAACAGGCACCAGAGTGTGGTGACTTGGAGATTTTCATAATAACTTCACTGCAGTGTTAATGTAAGCCTACTTGTGACACTAATAAATAAACTCCAAATTTTAACTTCAAGGGACATGGGAGAGCTTAACGTATCATTAAATTTGGATCAACATGCAAGTTTCCTCGTTTGCACAAGCGACCGACATACTAGCGATATGCAAACCATCCCATAAATCAATTGTTTAAATCTTTTACACGTCGACAGAGCTGTTGATAATTAATAAAACAGCCAACTTGACGAAATATTCACCTTCCATTTTGAACTACTGCTGGCTTTCCAAAAAATAATCAAGTTCAATGTAAAAATGCCATGTGCAAACTCTTTACGTCGCTCGGGCAGGCACATGCCCAACACAGAAGTGTGTAAAATCACGCAAGAAGGTGTCACGCTCACGTCCCACCGTCATCGTGGCCTCGCGTGATGGGTGGGATCTTACAGCCTCACATCTCGAAACTGTAAAATCCCACCCGACGTCTATAGATGTGCCCAGCATTCGCCCCTCACCCACTCTAATTCTGGCGGGGCAGTAGAATTCCGACCAATATTTCAGTCGTTCAGCATAGACGGAAGTCGGAATCACGCCCATCTACAATCAAGAAGCCAATTTAAATTAACTGAACAGCAATCGAGTGGGGTTTTACACTGTGGCCCACCCATCTGTCTTTACAGGTCAGCAGGTGGGCAAATTGGCTCGGCAGCCTTCAGGCGAGATTCTCCAATCTCATCCTTACCCCATCCCCACCAACCTGAATGGAGAATTTGGCAGTCAGCCACAATTCCAATGACTGCAGTGGAGAATCCCAGCTGCAGACGAGGTCAGAGGTTTTTGACATTTACTTTTGATCCAGGGTGGGGTGAAAGTCAGGGCTCAAATAAAATTAACAAGTGTGCCTGGGGACTGAGATCTGTGTACAATAGTGCGGCCCAAACATTCATAGCATAGATTCTCCGCTAATACTTACTATTTCTTTAAACAATAACTATCTGAGCTCCCTGAAACAGTTCCGCAGCAGATGACCCCCCCCCCGGGAGAGTATGTACAAAGTGCCATCCTGCACGTTCATTTTTCACAGTGCCCACCCTCCTCCCATCCTCCCCAGTATCACTCAGCCTTTCACAGAACATATTTTACACTGGATGGCTGTTAGTTGACCAACCAGTGTAATATCGTGTTAACAATGCCATCTCTGTTGGGTTTCACGCTCACCTCTGCCAACTTCAGGCGTATTCTGAATGTAAAATTCAGATCAATGAAAAGTTACTTAATAAAACTACAGCAACATCATCCTGTCTAGGATACTTACTGGAAAGAGTAAGTAATGTTATGCTTGTGAAGAACCAATTCAATGGTGCAAGCTTAAACACAATGCACTCAACAGTGGTCGAGAACTCTCAGCAGAGGATTTTAAGTGTACACAAAATTACTGAAAAGTTCTTTTCATTAAAGATCCGTTTAAGTCCATTTTGGAGTTTAAAAACAGGGAGGTTATGTTGCAGCTGTATAAGGTGCTGGTGAGCACCCACCTGGAGTACTGTATAGAGTTTTGGTCTCCTTACATGAGGAAGGATATATTGGCACTGGAGGGGGGGGGAGCGGAGGAGATTCACTAGGTTGATTCCGGAGTTGACAGGGTTGGCTTATCGGGAGAGACTGAGTAGACTGGGACTATATCCATTGGAATTCAGAAGAATGAGGGGAGATCTTACAGAAACATATAAGATTATGAAGGGAATAGATAAGATAGAAGCAGAGTGGTTGTTTCCACTGGCAGGCAAAACTGGAAATAGGAGGCATGGCCTCAAAATAAGGGGCAGTAGATTTAGGACTGAGTTGAGGAGGAACTTCTTCACCCAAAAGGTTGTGAATCTGTGGAATTCCCTGCCCAGTGAAGCAGTTGAGGCTACCATATTGAACGTTTTTAAGGCAAAGATAGATAGGTTTTTGAACAGTGAAGGAATTAAGGGTTATGATGAGCAGGCGGGTAAGTGGAGCTGAGTCCATGAAAAGATCAGCCATGATCTTATTGAATAGCGGAGCAGGCTCGATGGGCCAGATAGCTGACTCCGGCTCCTAGCCTTCACTGGGCACTTTAGGATAACACATGAGAATTTATTAATATAAGAGTGAGGTTATTTCCATTAATAAATGTTATTTATCATGAAATACATCATTATTTGGCTTAACCACTTATAATTTCTTGTTCTTAAGAAATAATATAAATCATTAGGTCTTTTCAAACTAAAATCTACTTTGAGAAATTATTCATCCTATTTTTGGCACCATCTTGGCTCAAAAAACATGATGTAATATATATTGGCAACCTGACTGCATCCAAATCAGTATGTGCTATTTATTCATTTCATTTCATTTTAATACATTGTCATTTACCAAGCCACATGCCAACCTCCTCACCAAGATGTTCTCTTTCAGTTGCTGCATTGAACAATTCCTCACTAACAGCGATTTCAACTTGTACCTCAGACCCTCTAACACATGCCCCACTGACTTGGCCACATTCCTGTACTACCCCAGCTCACCTTTCTTGAGAGCTCCCTTTTCTCAACCTTGGCCACCCCTTTAGCTGTTCATCTCACAGACTGTCCAAGCCTGAGATTCAATTCCGGCTTGGGTCACTCACTGTCTGTGTGGAGTTTGCGCATTCTCCCCATGTATGCGTGGGTTTCCTCACACAGTCCAAAAATGTGCAGGTTAGGTTGATTGGCCATGTTAAATTGATCCTAGCGTCAGGAGGATTAGCAGGGTAAACGTGTAGGATTATGGGAATAGGGCCTGAGTGGGATTGTAGTCAGTACAGACTCAATGGGCCGAATGGCCTCATTCTGCACTGTAGGGAGATCTCTTGACGGCATTCCCAAGCACCTCAACCTTTATATAAATGACCAATTATTACCCTACCTCTGACCTCCCTTTCCTTTATAAATCATCTTCAGATGTCATCACATCTCAGCTCCTTTTGATTTTTTCTCCAAATCTTAGTTAAAATCCTCCAAACCAGCTTCCACCCTTCTCCAGGCAGTCACACAGCCCCAGGCAAAGCCATAATGAATATTGCCTGATATAATGATAGTGATGGATTATTGCTTATTGCTGTAACCTATTTGCTGTGTTCAATATGGTTGGTCACACATCCCCTCCACTGTCTCTCCTTCTATCATCCAGCTACTTGGGACTGCCCTTGAGTGGTTCCATTCCAGTCCATTTGAAGATCAGTAAGTGCAGTTTCTCTTCTCCCTCCACACTATTCCATTCCAACATTTATCCCAGGCTCTCCTATTCCTACTACTGAGTGACATTCTCACATGCATGAGGCCTACAATCACACGTCCGTTGATGGTACATTAGTCATGATGTAGAGATGCCGGCATTGGACTGGGGTAAACACAGTAAGAAGTCTCACAACACCAGGTTAGAGTCCAACCAAAACCTTCCATACACCTGACCAAGGAACACCGTTTCTGAAAGCTTGTGAGATTACTATCAAATAAACTGGTTGGACTCTAACCTGGTGTTGTGAGACTTCTTACGATGGTACATTAGAACATAGGAAACAGACGAAGCCATTCAGCCCTCGAGTCTGTTGCACCATTTAATGAGGTCAGAGCCGGAATTCTCCGTCCTCGCCTGCAGCTGCGATTCTCCAGTCCTGCTGCAGTTTTGGCTGAGCACTCAGTTCTCCATTCTCACTGGCTGCAGTGGCAGGATGAACAAGAATGGAGAATTCCGGCCCAGAGCTTACATAGCTTAATTCCACCTTCCTGCCTTCATTCCAGATCCTTCTATACCCTTGTCTGGCAAAAGCCTCAGACTTAAAATTATTCATTAAGCTAGCATTGACTGCTTTTTGTGGCAAAGAGCTCCAAACTTCTCCCACTATTTTCTGGAAGAAATGTTTCCCACTGTACCTCCCAAATGACTTGGCCCTGATTTTAAGGTTATGTCTGTCCTTTTGTCCTAGACTCCATCATCAGTGGAAAAGGTTCCCTATCACGTCTATCAATTCCTTTTAATACTAAATGGCTCAATCAGATCACTCCTAACTGTCCTAACTTTTACAAATGACCACAGCTGTGACCAGTCAGAGCTTTGTCTCGCTGTAGAAATGGGCTTCCTGCTGGGTACCACAACCTCCGTGAGTCTCTGGGCACCAGATTTCCAACGGCGTCAACTCAGCACCAGAAATTTTAATAGAATTTGAATATCATTAGTGGGTTAGCTAATGATATTCAAGGACACCACACTTTACAAAAGATATATTGACACTGGGGGGAGAGCAAGACAGAGTTGCCAAAGTGATACTAGGGCCCTGAAGGGGCGGGGTGGGGGGGTTTAGATTATGAAGAGAAACTACACAAACTAGGCTGCTATTCTCTGGAATATAGAAGGAGTGATCAGATTCAGCCAGTTAGCAATAAAAAACCTTGACAGGAGCGATAGGGAAACTTTTCCCACCGAAGTCTCCAAGCCCTCTAGCGTCCACCCCATCCCACCACACCCCACAACAAGAGGTTTCACTTCAGCAGGGTTTACAACAACTCTCCGTTTGCAGGGAGCTGGCAGCTGGCAGCCCAACCCCGCTGGAGTGAAGAGGGTGCCATTAAGGCCCCCCAGAAGGTCCGGGGGGGAGGATGGGGATGTCCCCTGGGCAAAGCCAGCTTGGCAGTGCCAACCTGGTACCTTGGCACTGCCCAAGGGACAAAATGGCACTGCACACTGGGTTGGGGCATCCTGTTGCCACTCTGCAGTGTGGCTGGGTGATAGAGAGTGGCCAGCAATTGGGACTGGCCAATGAGATTTTGGGGAGGGGGTCAGAGGAGCAGCGAGGTGGAGTTGCAGGGCTGGCCAGCGAGCAGGAAGTCGGCAGTGCAGGGCTACTGCGTATGCATCAATTTCTGTGCTGACAGATCGGTGTATGTGCAGTGACCCACTCTGCAATGCTGCCAGCCTCTCCGATGGTAATAGGCCCTGCTCATTGATTTTTAGCATGATTCATACTGTGATGCAGTGTGGGAGAATTATTTTGAAAATCCTGCTGAAAAATGAACAGATTTACTCCAATTTTTACATGAATTCAATACTTAGAATTTTTGGGGGGGGAAAATCGCCCCAATGGCCTGGGAAGAGCTTTGGAGCTGGAAATGGGAGGTGCAATCATGATGCCTGTGAATTATAGAATCCCTAAGGTGCAGCAGGAGGCCACTCAGCCCAATGAGTCAGCACTGACCACAATCCCACTCAGGCCCAATTCCCATAACCCCACTTATTTACCCTGCTAATCCCCCTAACACTAAGGGGCAATTTAACATGGTCAATTAATCTAACCCGCACAGCTTTGGACTGTGAGAGGGAACCGGAGC
Organism: Carcharhinus amblyrhynchos; assembly: GCF_965287045.1. Classification (NCBI taxonomy): domain Eukaryota; kingdom Metazoa; phylum Chordata; class Chondrichthyes; order Carcharhiniformes; family Carcharhinidae; genus Carcharhinus; species Carcharhinus amblyrhynchos. The sequence continues at coordinate 20,012,084 of NC_137344.1, read as the reverse complement.
ACCCAGGAAACACACGCAGACATGGGGAGAATGTGCAAACTCCTCTCAGACAGCGACCGGAGACCAGAATTGAACCCATGTCCCTGGCGTTGAGAGGCAGTGATGCTAACTAGTGTGTCACCTTGCTGCCCAGGGGAGTAAGCTGGCCTAGGTGGCAACAGCAGCTGCTAAAGAGTTTTGAGAGGCACAGACTTGAAATCTGTTCACTGTCCAAATTCTGTGAAGGGACATAAAGCAGACATCAGGCTATTCATTTACATATTTAAAGGGACCTAATGACTGATGGGCACCAAAAATGCCTGAAAAGGACAAAACTTCAGGTCAGATGTTTCCCAGATAACTTTATCGCACTAAAATTGGGCCTGATTGCATTGGTTTTATGGTTGTAAAAATGGATACATTTCTATTCTATTCTACCCCAATTAAGTGCAGCCGTGAAATGTGTTCAAGATTGTTCTAGATCACTGAATTAACCTCCCTCATCGGTAAGTATCTTTGTGACCTTGTAAACATGTGGCAGTCTTTTCTAATTGGATCAAACATAGTGCTACTTTCCTTTTGCCTGGAGCTGGAAATGTGGTTTTGATTTTCAGTTTGTTACGCAAGTCCAGTCTGATGGTTAAGCAAAGACAGCCCCGAAGGATGATGAGAACATGGGCATTGAATTTCAGGAAGTTCTGCAGGGCACTGCGCCGATATCCTGCTAGTCGAGCACACATCAAGTTAGCCAGAGACTCAAAATCAGGGAAGGGAATGATAGCCAGTGCTGTCGTGATTTGGGCTGAACTATTAAATTCATAGAATCCCTACAGTGCAGAGGGCCATTCAGCCCTTCGAGTCTGCACTGACCACAATCCCACCCAGGCCCCATTCCCACATATTCACCCTGCTAATCCCCCTGACACTTAAGGTCAATTTTAGCATGGCCAATTCACCTAACCCGCACATCTCTGGACTGTGGGAGGAAACCAAAGCACCCGAGAAAACCCACACAGACACGGGGAGAATGTGCAAACTCCACACAGACCTTGACCCAAGGCTGGAGTTGAACCTGGGTCCCTGGTGCTGAGAGGAGGCAATGCTAACCATTGTGTCACCCTGTGCTCCCAACCCCCTCCCCCCATTCACTGAACACATTCAAACCTCATTTTTCACATCAATAACATTGCAGCCCTAAATACACAATATCCCTCTAGAGTTCTGTGGGCTTTATTGTAACCTGGGAACAGAGAGGCAAAAAAAAAGAGATCTTGACTGTTTCAAACCTCAGCCAAATATTGTCAGCTATAAAACACTTCCACTGGCTAAGGAGTAAAACAAATGAAGCCTGTACTTTTTTTAAAAAACAAACAATCATCTTTGTAAGGCTGAAATTAGGTTCTTTTAATTATTCCCAGCTAGAGCAAGAAAACATTTTCAGAACAAAAATAGAAAGAACTGGAAACAAAATCTGCCACAAGTTATGTTTATATTCTCATAAGATCCGTATGGCAGCATTAGCTTTCTGAAGCAAACTTGAAGAACCTCTTCAGACAACCGAAACATTTCAATGAAACAAATTGAAGATATTTGACTCTTGATTTGTTTTTAAGCTAAAGCCTGAGGATTAGGCCCCTCAGCAGAATCTACCTCTTACTTCCAAGGTGAGTTCCGTCAGTTCATTTTCCGCCACTGTTTCCCAAGCATGCCCTTTTGAAAAAGGCAACCCAGCAAGGGAAAGTGGTATTTCCATCTCTCCAGGTCCTGCTGTGTTTAACAGCCAATGAAGGAGTGGCCATGGTGACAGCGATGGAAACGTGCAGCCCTCCCAACCAAAAAAGGAGGAGTCCTAATGGATGATAACTGTGGAAGAGCAGATGAGGTGGGGCTGGATATGAGCTGCAAAATGCCTGATCTGCTAGACAATTCCCAGTGGCACATTGGTTAGCACTGCTGCCTCACAGTGCCAGGGACCCGGGTTCGATTCCCAGTTGGGGCCATTGTCAATGCAGCGTCTGCACGATCTTCCCATGTTTGCGTAGGTTTCCTCTGGATTCTCCAGTTTCCTCCCACAGTCTGAAAGTCATGCTGATTAGGTGCATTAGCCATGCTAAATTCTCCCTCTGTGCTCAAGCAGGTGCTGAGTGTGGCAACTAGGAATCATACCTGGAGTGAAACACCTTGTACTCACCCCAATGCCAAAATCAAATAAAAACTTAGGATTTAGGTTATCTTCATAAAACATCTTGGAATTTCTGGCCTAGATCATAACAACAATAATACACAAGGGTTTCTATGGCTGAGATACTAACGGAGTGATGCAAACCTCACTTCCACATAGTAAGGAAGTCTGTGAATTCTGGTAGCACAACCTCATTATCAGGTTCTGAAGATACTGGACAATAATCGGGTGTGCTACAAATCAGGTTTGCAAGGCCACATACCCATTCCTGAAACATCAGCAGGACCTCTTAAAACTTACTGCAATGTGTTTCACATGCTAGCTAAATCAACCTTGTCTCATTCTTTCCTCCTGAGTGGTCAAATCGAATCAGGAATCTGGATGCCCCACACATCTGAAGAGTATTTAACTCACCAAATTATTATTTACTCTCCAAGGGTGGCACAATGGTTAGCTCTGCGGTCTCACATTGCCAGGGATCCAGGTTCAATTCCTGGCTTGGGTCACTGTCTGTGTGGAGTTTGCATGTTGTCCCTGTGTCTGCGTGGGTTTCCTCTGGGTATTCCAGTTTCCTCCCAAAGATGCTAATTTCTCCCTCAGCGTACCCGAACAGGCACCAAAGTGTGGTGGCTAGGGGATTTTCACAGAAACTTCATTACAGTGCACTTATGACTAATAATAAATAAACTAAAAAGACCTTTCTCTGGACTGGAGATAGCTGGGAGTTCAACCTTGAGCCCCACAAGACTGACCAGCATGGATTTGAAGAAACACCATTTTTGATTGCCTTTGTCTTGGGAATAGTTGAACTCCCAGCAAGAGGAAATCCCATCGGGAGTTATTGAAGTAGTCAGTTGACTGACTTCTTGCCTAGGTTTGTTACGGCTTCTGAGATTTTTCTTATACACAAGTTAAAAATTGTGTCTAAAAAAAATGTGTAAATGCCTGTGTCACCAATTTTAGTAAATAGTCATACTGTAAAACTAGCAGTGAGTATTACTTTGAACGCATTAACTCAAAGGGCAGCAGAAATATATAGTGGCCTGACATGATATGTAAAATCTGTAGAACTTAGACAAGGATTTTCACCTGGTTCAGGTGCATAGAGTCAGGACATTTCCCAGGTTGGGTTTGCAGTGCAGGGGAAAGAGGAAAACGCGAACTGAGCAGAAGGCCTACCTCTGTGTACCAACACACACATCTCACACCCCCACGCACAATCATTACACCTCATGCCCCCATTCATCACACCCCATGGACCCCCACACCCCCATTCACCCATGGCCCTTTATAGATTCTATGCCAACCCATGACACCACTCCCTATTTTTGCCCTTACCCTCTCTATGCCAACCCACCTGGTATCCACAATGAGCAAACATCAAGGGACATGCTGACCTAAAGTAAAGTTGTGTTTGTTAATTATATCACTATTTAAAGAAAAACACTCGGATTTAGAAGTAAAACATTTAGAAATAAAACATTAATTGAAATTCCTTTGACTAATCTCTTGTAAAAATAATGATTTGATTTAAGTACTTAATCTCTTATAAGAACAAACATCTTTTTCCTATAACCTCTTGGAGCAATCAATCAAATTGCTCAATTAACAGATGACCCACTGTGAGAATGTTAGGTGATAAGACCTGTCAGACAGCTCAAATCCTATAGTGATAACACTCAAAATTATTAAAACTGAAGAGTGAAATAGCCAGCACTGACTTTCTTGAACTCCACATTTAGCTTTGACATTTCCAATGGATTTTGACAGTTAGAATCACTACAGTGTAGAAAGAGGCTACTCGGTCCATCAAGTCTGTACTGATTCTCTGACAAAACATTTTACCCAGCCACTCTCCTCTGCCCTATCCCAGTAACCCGACACATTTATCATGGCTAATTATTCTAACCTACACACCTCGAGACACTAAGGAGCAATTTACCATGCCATTCCACCTCACCTGCACATCTTTGGACTGTGGGAGGAAACCAGAGCACCAGGAGGAAACCTACATAGACATGAAGAGAATGCACAAACTCAGTCACCCAAGGCTGGAATTGAACCTGGGTCTCTGGCACTGTGAGGCAGCAGTGACAACTTCTTTGATGGTTTGACAGTTCTTTGACAAATTCAATGAGTTTTGGCACTTTTTAAGTACACTGATGTCTACTTCTAACAATACCAGAGGGCTCTTAGCTTCTCCCAAAGAATTCATTACCCCTCCCAAAGGTTAGCTGGTCTCCCATGATGTGTAATTTTGAATCTGCCCGAGACAATGACACAGATCTGGTTCAGGGCTGAGAATTTGGGATTCGGGCCTCTGTCGACATTTTCACACAGACAGGCAGCCTGTCCATCCGCAAGAAAATTCAGTCCATCGACTCAAAACCAAACCAGCAGGACAAAGGTCTTTTCTTTGATGATGGTCTGTGTGGGTTTCCTCCAGGTGCTCCAGTTTCCTCCCACAGTCCAAAGATGTATGGGTTAGGTGGATTGGCCATGCTAAATTGTCCCTTAGTGTTCAAAGATGTGTAGGTTAGATAGATTAGCCATGGCAAATGTGTGGGGTAATGGGGATAGGGTGGGGAAACGGCTTGGATAAGGTACTCTATCAGAGAGAGTTGGTGCAAACTCGATGGGCCAAATGGCCTCCTTTTGCACTGTAGGGATTCTATGAAATCATTGAATAAGTTCTTATTCTGACACAAGCACTCAGCCATCATGAAACAATTCCCCAACAACATTTGCAACAAATCTGACAGTTGTGAAAGGCAGATATTTAGTCACATTAAAAAGGTCTCGTTGAGCCTTTAAAGTTTCTTAAGCAGGTTATTATTGTTAAAGATAAATTTCAGATGACAAATAGAGTGCACAAAAGCTTTGCTGTGTGCAGAGCATTCAGCATGAAAGGTTATATAAATTCGACTTGTCACTTAACCCTCAATGTTCTAAGTTGAAAATGCTATCATAAAATTTATCCCAGATGTGCGCCTAACTGAATAATATCATAGGCATGCGTGGTCTGCATAAGTAAAAATGACAGACTCAGCAGCTTATTATTGAGCATTCTAATTATACTGCAAGCTTTTGGAAGGATTTTTTTTACTTGTTTGTGGGACATGGGTGTCGATGGTTGGCCAGCATTTATTGGCCATCCCTAGTCACCCTTGAACTGAGTGGCTCCAAAGGCTATTTCAGAGGGCAGTTGAGAGCTAACCACATTGCTGTGGCTCTGGAGTCACTCGTAGACCAGGTAAGGATGGCAGATTTCCTTCCCTAAAGGACATTTGTGAACCAGATGGGTTTTTCACAACAAACAACGATGGTTTCATGTTCATCTGTAGATTCTTAAATCCAGATTTTTTTTATTGGATTCAAATTCCACCATTTGCTGTGGTAGGATTTGAATCATTCTTCCCAGAACATAACTGAGTTTCTGGATTAATAGTCTAGCAATAATAGCACTGGGACATCACCTTCCCGGAGATGAAATTAGAATGAATCGAAAGTATTACATGGTTGGGTTTTTTTGCACTCTTACCTGAAGAGATCAAAAGGATCAATAATGTTGGAAAGATGCTAAGTGTGAAGAATCCTATATGTGAATGTCTCTGTCTGTGTGGGTAGTAGAATAATAGTCAGCTAACTGTGGTATTTGTGGTCTTCCATAAGAATGTAGATTGTGGAATGAGACAGGGGCTTGTGGATGATTGTGAAGGTGGGGGTGGTACAGTGGTTAGCACTGCTGCTTCTCAGCGCCAGCAACCCGGGTTCAATTCCCGGCTTGGGTTACCAACTATGTGGAATCTGCATGTTCTCCACATGTCTGCACGGGTTTGTTCTCAGTGCTTAGATTTCCTCCCTCAGTCCGAAAGACGTGCTGGTTAGATGCATTGGCCATGCTAAATTCTCCTTCCGTGTACCCGAACAGATTTATTGCAGTGTTAATGTAAGCCTACTTGTGACACTAATAAATAAACTTCAAAACTTCAGGGTGACCAGCCTGTTGGGTTAGAGATTTGCGGCATCTTTCATGGCAATGGTGACAATGTACAGCAGAACTATTATTAACATGTATGACAACAGTGAACCATACTTTATCTATCATGAAAATACTGTAACAGCAGTGAAAATACTGTAACAGCAGGTCTAAAGCCGGCTCAAGTTAAAGACTAAGGAAAAAAAATTACAGCATTTAAGTATTTGTTTATGGAGAAATTCAAAACTATTTTTAACTTTTATCAAATTTGCAGCAACTTTCTTGATGCTGATTGGGGAATTTCATGTTTGGATTTTACAGTGAATGGTTCATGATTTATATTTCATTGTTTGTTGATAGCAGCAAGTTTATTCAATATTTAAATAGTCTTGAACGAAGAGTAATGGAATGCCAGGTTCACAAGTTGGTTTAAATTGATGATTAATGATGATGGTGAGGCTCGCTGCTGATAGAAGATGGTTATTGGAGTCTTCTGCTTGCAAGCTTCTCTGGCTACATAAGTACTTTGGATTGTCAATACTTCTACATCCTTCAGGTTGGTACGAGAAAAATGAACATTCAAAAACAATGCAGACTCTTCACTGCGTCTGGAAATTTTCCAGCCTACGCCAGGGAGATAAACAAAATATCTAGTGCTACCCTGTCCTAAACAATGCAAAAACACACTGCGCTCCCCATTGTACATTCCACAGAATTTTACAATGACAATATTCAGACTTCACACATAAGCAGGGAGACATCAAGAGTTATCACCCTGACAATCCCAGATTGTTCACTCCACTCTCGCACCTCAGCCGATGATGATTGCAAAAATTACTTCATGGAATTAGTAGTAGGTTTAAATGTCGCCGCAGTCTAGAAAATAAATATCACAGCTGGTGTTCAGGATCTATGTCTACTTTTATTGCAAAGTTAAGCACTGTGCAGATCTTTGCAGAGTTGACATTCAAAGGTGGTTGTGTCAAAATCAATGGTGACTTATATTTTCACACTATATTAATAGTTTCTCAGGTGCGTTGGAGTTTCTTCTCTAATATTAAAAAGAAAGATAAAAATCTATTCCATGAATACAGAATCCTCCTTCAGTGATATAATGAATTTCCATTCCAATGGCATGTCACTGGAACAAAGGTTAATCATCTACTTAAGTGTAACAGCTGCTCCCAGGAAACCTTTAACAATGAATTTTAAGTTATTAAAATGAGAGACAAGTGAGAGCCACCATCAAGTGAAATTACACAATCTTGCTTTGTACAGTATCATATCAGCATAAAAAGATCATTCAACCCATCAAGTCCATACTGCTGTAATGATGCACACGCACATATTTCATCAAAGTGTATTTATTAGCAAGGAAAATAAACTGCACAGAAGCTAGAAGCCCCTCGCTGCTCCAGAGCAGCTCGCAGGCTGCCCCAGTCCCTACTTGTCTTCTCCAGGCAGAGGACTCCACCCACTGGGGTGTTTATCCACTCTTGGCCCCATTTGGTCCCCCAAAACAGGTTACCCTCTTCTGCTATGTTGCCCTTAAAGGGGGAGGGATGTAGTGATTGCCCCTTTAACTCCCTTATAAAAAATGTGCAATAACCAAATTACTTAAGCCTAAATTCTAACTAAACATTCTACACAAGTTGAACAATTGTAAATTGAGTCTTTGAGGGGGTCTTTCTGCTGAGAGGTATAATTCTGAGATGTTTCCACTGGATCAACAGTAACAGGAACTGCAAATAACAGGTACCTCTTCCGGCACAGGCAGTTCATTACTACTTGCTCCCACAGAGACATCAGTTTTGTCCATAATAGGTTGATCAGACACTTCGGTGGTTACAGGTTTGAAAATATTTCTTGATGCCAACACCAACTGTTGGTGAGTATCTCTATTCCTCAAATGATCCATATCTTTCTGAACAATCCGACCTGTCCCTCAATATTTATTGGGTATGACAGGAGTCCAATCTCAGGGTCAATAATTTCAGGAATCTAATTTGATCCGCTATAGAAGTTTCAAATTAAACCATGTCATATAGTCAGTTTTTTTATTGTTGCAGTGGTGATGGTAAATTGATGGAGATCTTGTGTGTCCAAACAAACACTTTCATTGATGGGCTTTAACCATGCATAGTTCCAAATAATCTTGTATTGAACTTTTCCACACAGGCTTGCTGCTTTTTCATTCACATAATCACTTCAGCAATCTTGTTCTAGCACCTAATCCCAGTTTCTTTCTGTCTGGATTGTTGATTCTGCTGTCAATTTCAACATTTTTACCTCTTCAGTTAATTTCTCATGGCCAAGTTTCCTTCTGCAAGCTTTTATTCCCCTGAATCAATTTTTCCACAGGACTTGGTCTTTTCTGGTTGTTCTTCATGGAGTTCAGTTAGTTTTCCATCGTCTCATTAACTTCTCCTTCTTAATTTCATTGTGTGAATTTTTGCAACTTTTTTCCAAGTTTGCTGTCAGTCATTTTATTTTTATTGCTTTAAATGTCTTCTCTAGAACTTTAACTCTCTTCACGGATTCCTCTTTATGTTCACGAGTTCAAGTTTGTTGGAAGTTTTTAATTTCTGTATTTCTTCCAAGGTGAATGCACCATGTTCTTACAGGACATATACATTTCACAAATGGAATCTTTCTTTCTACTTGTTTTAACCTCAATCAAAACCCCTTTTAGCTTCACAATTTTTTTTTAATCCTTGGGACATGGATGTTGCTGGCTGGCCAGCATTTATTGCCCGTCTCTAGTCGCCCTTCAGAAGGTGGTGGTGCGCTGCCTTCTTGAATTGTTGACCCACAACAGTGTTAGGGAGGAATTCCAGGATTTTGACCCAGAGATTGGAAGGAAAGGTGATATATTTCCAAGTCAGGAAGGTGAATGGCTTGGAGGGGAACTTTCAGGTGGTGGTGTTCCTATGTATCTACTGCCTTTGTCCTTCTAGATGAAGGTGGTCATGGGTTTGGAAGGTGCTGTCTAGGGATCTTTGGTAAATTACTGGTGAATTGTTGGTTGAGTCTGCCTATGACAAAGTGTCAACTTGTTTCCAATCTGCAATTCTCTTATTGCCTTTCATCTGATCACTTAGTGTCTTTTATTGCCCTCCTGGATTCTTTCAGTGTCCTCCTTTCAAGGGTTTTTCATGGTCTCCTTTGAGATCTTCCATTGCTTCTTTCCTGAGGTTTTCATTGCCTCCTTTGAGGGCATGTTGCCTCTTCCTTGAGGCTTTTGTTACTTATGGGCCTTTTTTGAGAATTGATTCTATCTGGGTCTTCTCCAATTTTCGTATCCATTGATGTTTTTGTCTCCTTGTGGCTATCATTTTAAGTGCATTGCCACATTAAATGTATTGCTGCTTTAAATGCATTACCACTTTAAGACTGTCATTTTTTTTCAAACAGTTAGCAGCTGCCGGTTCTCTCTCTCTCTCTGTGCTTTTTGGTGTGAACCTGCTGCGTCTGTGGGAAGTAACAAGAGTTAATGTTTCAGATTGATGTTCCTTCATTAGAACTCACACGAGGTGGCAATAATTAATGTCGGTGGTTTCATCACTGTATGAAAGAAATACATCAAGGGAATTGTAGTTCAGCTTCTGTGGAACTACACTACCCAAAATACACTGTAATAACTCACATGACAACTAAACAAAAACTTAAAAAGTAACTGTCATGTACAAATGGCAGAAATCCATTGAAAAAGGAATTTGTTTTTAGTGTTTTATGGGAAGTTTCTGCTCCCATTGACAAATTCTAATATTTCTGATTGTGTTATGATGATCCTTCATATTTTACTCATGATGTGGAGGTGCCGGCATTGGACTGGGGTGGACACAGTAAGAAGTCTCACAACACCAGGTTAAAATCGGAATCATGAGTTGTCAGAGCGCTGCTCCTTCATCAGGTTCACTGTAACAGGAACATTCATATGTAACACTACATTCTGCGCTCTCTCATTTCCTTCTCTATGAATAGTATGTTTTGTCTGTATAGCAGGCAAGAAACAATACTTTTCACTGTATGTTAATACATGTGACTATAACATAGCAAACCAAGATTTGAAAGCAATCTGAAGTCACACACACTATTAAAAAGTTTCTCTTCCCTTCATTGACCTGGTAAAATTATTGGACTGCATTTTATGGACAGCGGCAAAGCAATTGTGCCCATCACAGACCTGAAGCAGCTCTGGCCATTCCACATTGCTTGGATTTGCTCTTTCAAACATTAGGCATCAAAACAATGGGAATTGCCAAGCATCCAGCAGCAGTGATGTTATCAAACAAGTAGCTAATCACAATGAAGCATTCTCACGTATCACTCCAAGAAATCAAAAACCACTGAATCCCTTCACTTCTGAATTTAAAGTTTTTACAGATAGCAAAACAAATGATTAGGACATGCGCAGGGGATTAAGATAGAGGATGAAATATTAGAAACAATTTTTATATAAATTGAAAAAATGTGGAATTTCTTACAATGGAGAAATTTGACATTCAACAGACGTAAAATTATTAATTCAGGGCCAGTAGGGCTGGTAAGTATAACTTTACTAATCCGTTACAAACCCGAATTACACTACATTCAATAAGGTATAACTTCTTCAAGCATTTTTGCCTAAGAGGGAATTTCTCCAATTCATATCTTTCCAATTAGAAGTTGTTAGAACTTAAACAGTGCACTGTGTTATTTATGTTGGGACATGGCTCCTTTAAGGAAATGTTTCAGGTGACCTGGGGTGTGGGGTGAGCTAGTTGGGAACTTCCCTGAGTGAGAAGTCAATGTTTGGAGTGTGGAGTGAGGAGACTGAATAAAAATCCATGTTCCCTGATGCCTGACTGTAGAGCAGTTCTCGAGGAGATGCCACAGTACTCAGATCTAACAGCCTGGAGAAGTATTGAATCAATGACAGCAACATTAAGATTTCCAGGCACATGTGCAGACTCTGGAAGTTACTCTTAGCCTCAAAGAAGTACTGACGGCTTGGATGCTGACAGTTTCCCACCGCAAAATCTGGGCCATTAGACTTTGTCCAGTATTTTTCCCAACTGCATCATATGGTGCTCATTGTATCCATCACCCAATGCCACTGTGTCTGACCAATTCCCCTGGGAGTCCAAAAGTGCTCATTTCTGAAAATGGCCAAACCCACTGGCTGACTTTCTGCAGATGAATTTCAATAGCCTCATCCAAGACCCAGTGTTTAAATCAGCTACAATCTTTATAGATATCGTGAAGCAAAGAACCAGACTGCAATCAAAACAGTGTCTACTTCTTTGTTCAGAAACCTTTAAATCCTGCAGCAGCATTGGGTTCCTCAATTACCCATGATGTGGAGATGCTGGCATTCGACTGGGGTGGTCACAGTAAGAAGTCTTGCAACACCAAGTTAAAGTCCAACAGGTTTATTTGGTACCACAAGCTTCTGGAGCACAGCAGATGAAGGAGCAGTGTTCCAAAAGCTTGTGATACCAAATAAACCTGTTTGGGCTTTAACCTGGTGTTGAGACTGCTTACTGTGCTGTCAATTACAAACAGCCACACTCAACCAAAACCATTTTAAAGCCAGGAGCTTACCTATGTATTGTTAACTAAGTTCACTGTCAACCTGCAAGTGGGAGTAACGCACTAACTATCATACAGTCTTCTTTCCAAATCAGCCAATCTCTGGTCAAGTCTTTTCCGAATCTGAAAATCTGGATGTCATAAGATGGCAATGCACAATTCTCAACTATTCATCCATCACAAAGTAGAGTGAGAATGTTGAGACTGTTGGATCTCATTTGACAGCAGGTTCTCAGCTGATGGAAGATTACCGATGTGAATCTTTAATTGTGTTTCTCTTTCTGCAGATGTTTCTTGCCCTGGTGAGTGTTTGCAGCATTTTCTGTTTTCATTTCCAGCATCCACCATGGTTTGTGTTTGTCCAGCCAGATTGAGACTTCACTTCCAAAAACAAAAGATGGCATTCTCCTCTACTCTACCACAAAAACACCCCTCCTGGAAATTTACTGTCAAAATCATGCCCTCGGATGGATTACATTACAAGTTACACAGAACCTTATAACACAAACAGGCCATTTGGTGTTTGTTTCCACACCAAATTCTTCCCACCTTAATCTCACCATATCAACATATTTTTCTGTTCCCTTCTTCCTTCCTCATGTCGCTTTCCCTTAAATGTCACAATGCTGTTTGCAACTTGGTAGCAAGTTCCACATTTTTCTTCCTCTCTCAGTAAAGAACTTACGGCTGAGTTTCGTATTGGATTTATTAGTAACTACTACCTCCAGCTTTGGATTCCTCCATGAGTGAAATATCTTCTGTTAGTCCACAACCATCCATCATTTTACAAACCTCTCTCATCTCCTCTCTCAGTCTTCTGTTTTCTACAGAAAAACAGAGTTCCCCCACCAGCCTACTCAGGTTTTCCTGATTGTTGTACCTTCTCAGTTGTGGTACCATCTTGGAAAGTCCAAAGTAAAATATTTGTAAACAACTGACCTTTGGCCTCAACACCCAGGAGGTCTTCCAGATCATTGATACTTCTGATGTCTGCTTGAGCGATCATCCTCAACACATCCTCTGGGAGACCTTCTTCTGCATTCATGCTTTTTGGCATTTGCTGTTGGAGACACAACACAGTTTAAAATTTGTTTATTAGTGTTACAAGTAGGCTTACATTAACACTGCAATAGAGTTACTGTGAAAATTCCCCAGTTACCACACTCCAGCGCCTGTTCGGATACATTGGGGGTGGGGGGTGGAATTTAGCATGGCTGATGCACCTAACCTGCACACCTTTCGGACTGTGGGGGAAACCGGAGCACCCAGAGGAAACCCAGGCAGACACGGGGAGTATGTGCAGATTCCTCACAAACAAACAGTGACCCAAGCCGAGAACTGAACCCAGATCCCTGGCATCATGAGTGCTAACCACTGTGCCACCATGCCGCCCAAATTATGAATGCCGAGAGACAAAAAAAAATTACATGGAGGTAGCAATAGATTGTCCCTGAATTTCAATTATATCCCAATTTAAAAAATATGAGAGAGAAATCTGGAGCAGACACGAGGAGAACGTGCAGACTTTCCACAGACAGAACCTCTTCGATAGTTCTGTAAACAAGTCACACAGACTTGAAACATTAACTGTGTTTCTATCTCTACAGATGCTGCCCAATCTGCTGAGTTTATCCAGCATTTTCTATTTCAGCAGACATGTAATACCAAAGAGAGAAAAAAAACTCAGAAGGATGGGTGACAAATAAAAAAAAAGTTCCTCTAACCTTTCAGGAGATCACCACAACATCAGTCTCATCTTACAAATTTTTTTTTTTAAAACATGCCAGGAGCCACAACCAGAGGTTGGTCAGCTCTCTTCCAAATTCTTGTAACAATTATGCATTCACTGCATGAGCTAACAACCACTTGTTCCAAAAGTCATCAACTCCGTTAAAAAGAGACACCTCTTGCATATAATCTCATTCTATGGTAATGTGAACACTACCATCTGAAGTTTCTCCTCCATCTCCCCTCCCAGAGTATTTCCAGGCTCACTTCCTAAGTGGTCGATGCATTGGTGGACATCTGTCAAGATTCAATTGATTGGAGCAGTTCCTACAGATTGGAGGGGAGCTAATGTAATCCCATTTAAAGAGGGAGATAGAGATACTATAGACTAGTCAGCCTGATCTCAACGGTGGGGAAAATGCTAGTCCATTATCAACGATTTCATAGCAGAGAATTTGGAAAACAGCGCAGCATAGGTCAGAGTCAACATGGATTTAAAAATGGGAAATCATGCTTGACAAATCTACTGGAATTTTGAGGGTGTAACCAGTAGAGTTGAGGAGGGGAAGCCAATAGATATGGTTTATTTGGACTTTCAGAAGGCTTTTGTCAATGCCCCACAAAAGAGATTAACATGTAAAATTAAAGCACGTGGGATTGGGGATAGTGAATTGAGATGGATAGAAAACAAGGAGTGGGAATATAATTCCAGTCACGCTATTATCAAAAGGATATTATTAAACTAGAAAGATTGCAGAAGAGATTTACTAGGATGCTACCAGGACTTGAGTTATAAGGAGAGGCTGGATAGACTGGGACTTTTTTCTCTGGAGTGTAGGAGGCTGAGGGGTGATCTTATAGACATCTATAAAATAAAGAGGGGTGTAGATCAGCTAGATAGTCAAATCTTTTCCCAAAGGTAGGGGAGTCTAAAATAGAGGTGAGAGGGGAGAGATACAAAAGGATCCAGAGGGGCAATATTTTCACACAGAGAGTGGTGAATGTCTGGAACAAGCTGCCAGAGGTAGTAGTAGAGGGGGGTATAATTTTGTTTTTTAAAAAATGTTTAGACAGTTACACGAGTAAGATGGATACAAAGGGAAATGAGCCAAATGCAAGCAATTGGGACTAGCTTAGGGGTTAAAAAAAAGGGGAGATATGGACAAGTTGAATTGTCCTATGCTGTAAACCCCTATGACTATGAATAAATGATCGTTTTTCCAAGTGGCAGGCAATGACTATTGGGATACTGCAGGGATCAGTGTTAGGACGCCAGCTATTCACAACATATACAAGGAAGATGAAGGAACTAAATGTAATATCTTCAAATTGGCAGATGACACAAAGCTGGGTGGGGGGGTGAGCTGTGAGAAGGATGCAGAAATACTTCAGATTTGGACAAGTTGAGTGAGTTAGCAAATGCATGGCAGATGCAGTATAATGTGGATAAATGTAAGATTATTCACTTTGGTAGCATAAAGAGGAAGAAAGATTATTATCTGAATGGTTATAGATTGAGAGAGGGGAATACGCAGTAAGACCTATGTGTTCTTGTACACTAATAACTGAAGGTAAATATGCAGGTGCAGCAGACAATGAAGAAGGCAAATAATATGTTGGCCTTCATAGCGAAAGGATTCGAGTGTAGAGCAGGGATGTCTTGCTGCAATTATACAGGGCCATAGTGAGACCATACCTGGAATATTGTGTGCAGTTTTGGTCTCCTTATCTGAGGAAAGATGTTCTTGCTATTGATGGAGTGCAGTGACGGTTTACTAGACTGATTCTCAGGATGGGGGGACTGACAAACGAAGGGAGATTGAGTCAGTTAGCATTATACTCAATGAGTTTAGAAGAATGAGGAGGGATCTTGCAGAAATCTATAAAATTCTAACTGGATTAAGACAGGGTAAAGGAAGAATGCCCCTCCGATAGTGGAATTTCTTCACCCAGAGTGATGAGCTGTGAAATTCTCTACCACAGAAAGCAACTGAGTCCAAAACATTGTTTGTTTCTGAGGAGGAGATAGAAATAGCTCTCGGGGTTAAAGGGACCAAAATATATGGGGGGAAAGTGGGAACAGGTTACTGGGTTGGATGATGAGCTATGGCCATAATGAATGACGGAGCCAGCTCAAAGGGCCGAATGGGCTGCTTCCCTTCCTATTTTATAAGTTTTTACGTTTCGAAGTCACTCACCGGCCTGACTTGGAACCAGATCACTGTTACTGGGTCAAAATCCTGGAATTCCCTTCCTAACGGCACCGTGGGTGTACCTGCACCTCAGGGACTGCAGCAGTCCAAGAAGGCAGCTCACCATCACCTTCTCACAGGCAACTAGCCTCTCCAGCAACTCTCACATCCTGCAAAATGTTTAAAAATCCCAATTCTTCAACTAAATTTCCCCAAAAACTACACTTCTATAGAGTAGAAAGAACAAACTCTCCAGCCTTATCAAGCTATTTAAGATCTTTGAACTAGCAGCTAAATTCTCTAAATGTTTTCCAGCATCTTCCCAGTGCTAATTTTATGACTGCACCAAAGCTGGACACTGTTCTCCATGAGACCTAGCCAAGGTCTTTTTAAAAGATCATAACAATGCTTTTAATGTTTTGTCCAGGATCATTCTACCCGAATGCTCTATTTCTAATTGCTACAGAGCACTGCACATGAACCCCCAGAGACTTGTACATTATAGAACATCTAAATCTCCCTCCTGTTGAACAGATTTTAGTTGGAATCCTTCATGGCACACACATGCTTGGCATAACACTACATTTAATGAATATGTCAGACATGAGCCCATTCTAACTGTAACTTTATTTTTTTGTCTCTTTTAAGGTTATAAAAACTATGATGAATTTTTGTGTCATCTACAAACAGCACCTTCAACCAGATTATTAATATATATTTTTTATTCATTCATGGAACATTGGTGTCACTGACTGGGCCAACGTTAATTGCCTATTCCTACTTGCCCTAGGAATGGCTTACTAGGCCATATGAGAATCAACCACGTTGCTGTGGCTCTGGAGTCACATGTAGGTCAGACCTGGTAAGGACAACAGATTTCCTTCCCTAAAGGACATTAGTGAACCAGATAGGTTTTTCCAACAATTGACAATGGTTTCATGGTTATCAGTAGATTCTTAATTTCAGATACATTGTATCGAATTGAAATTCTACCATCTGCCACAGTGAGACTCAAACTTCGATTCTCAGAATATTATCTGCATTTCTGGATCCATAGTCTATCGATAATACCAGTAGACCAGCACCTCTCCTTAACATGGATGATAAGGAAGTTCAAAGATATGCAGGTTAGGTGCATTGGCCATGCTAAATTGCTCCTTAGTGTCCCAAGATGTGTAGGTTACATGGATGGCAAATGTGTGGGACATAGGGATAGAGTGGGGGGAGAGGGCCTGGGCAAGATACTCTGTCAAAGTTGGTGCAGACTCAATGGGCCCACATGGCCTCTTCTGCACTTAAGGGATTTGATAATTCCATAATTCTAAGAACATTGGTTTTTCGAACGAATCTGGGCATTAGCTAAAAGGTTTTGTGCAGAACCATTATAAAAAGGTTCTAGCATAGCAGTTGGGGCTCTACCCTTTTATGTTTTTAGCCTCATCATTAAGAAAAATTGTAATGTTCATGTGGAAAAACCACAGACTATTTCTGACCCAGTCTACCTAGTTTGTATGCACCGATCAATCCTATAAATGCATCTCCTATCAGTAAATGAAACATTGTGCTGTACAGTGGCCTAAGGCTTCATGCTATCATTTTACTTGTAATTAAATCCAGATGGGTCATTTGGCCTGTACGAGACGATCTGACAAATGTAGTATTTTCTGCTACCTAAGGTAATGAGAAATACCGTGACCATTTTACATATTTTCTCGCAATCAATTTACTGTAATCAGATTTACACCTGCACTACATTAATGCAATATTAGGGCAGCGCAGTGGCACAATGGTTAGCGCTGCTGCCTCAGCGCCAAGGACCCAGGTTCAATTCTGGTCTTGGTCACTGTCTGTGTGGAGTTTGCATTTTCTCCCCACGTCTGCGTGGGTTTCCTCCGGGTGCTCCAGTTTTCTCCCACAGTCCAAAGACGTGCAGGTTAGGTGCTAAGTTGTCCCCAAGTGTCTCGAGATGTGTAGGTTAGGGGGATTAGTGGGGTAAATATGTAGGGTTACTGGGATAGGGCCTGGGTGGGATGCTGTGTTGGAGAGTTGGTGTAGACTCGATGGACCAAATGGCCTCCTCCTGCACTGTAGGAATTCAATGAGAATATTGCAGAGAATCAAAGCCTAAACTTCAACCCATTTATGGCAAAGGTTGTTTAACGATTTACACAGGGGGAGGCGAAAAGTCCAAACTGGAATAACTCCCTTTCAAATAAACGCTTCTGTTCAGAGAATCGCTCAACTTCAACCATACTTTCCTCTGATGGTCCTTCTCCCTCATTCATTCCCCATACATCCAATCTTCATCCACCACTCCATGAATAAGTAGAGGCTATGACTAATGATGAGCTGGTTGTGTTCAAACTTGTTTGTAATGGAAAATTTCCCTCCTCACAGACAAGGTCAGCCTCACAGTTACAATGCCTCTCTGTAAAACTAATAAGCTGAAAGGATTGTGGTTACCCCGTTAACTGGCACAACCCTGTACTTGGGTTTGGGCCTATTGCCTATGAAATGTTTTAAACCTCCATTTGGGTTGTACAGCTGTCTTTTCATATTTGTACTGTCAAAAGAGCATTTCTACAGCACTGATGAACAGAATCTGCAAAGTAGGAGCTGAACTGTACAGTAAGAGTTACAGAACAAGAAAACCCTACTTTAAAAAATATTTGACCTTGAGACACCCCAACTACAGCTTGCATTTGGAACTATTTCCTTAGCATCAGCCTTTCAAAGGAAATAGCGGTCTCATCCCTGAAAGCTATTAAGTCACATCTAGTGGTACAAAGCAGGGATCCACACCAAAGTAAAAACTTCAAACCAATTCCCTGAAGCCAGTTGCACAATTAAGTACTGGCTGCATAGAGTACACTAACAGAAATTGATCATAGAACCATTGAATCCTACAGTGCAGAAGGAGGCCATTGGCCCATTGAGTCCACACCAACCACAATCCCACCCAGGCCCTATCCCTATGCATTTACCCTAGTTAGTCCCCCTGACAGTCAGCGACAACTTAGTACGGCCAATCCACCTAACCTGCATAAGTTTAAAGCATGGAAGGAAACTGGAGCACCTGGAAGAAACCCACACAGACACAAGGAGAACATGCAAACTCCACACAGGAATTGAACCCGGGCCTCTGGCACCGTGAGGCAGCAGTGCTAACCACTGTGCCACCAGTCGTATTTCATTCGTGTGAAATATGTAATCATGACTCTAAAACAGAGAAAACGTCACAGATAAAAGGTTCAGAAAGTGTACTTTGTTTCTCCAAATTACAACTCAATGTCCTATTGTGGAAGTTAGCAGGAAGACACACCATATCTCCCAACCCCAACCTGGTTAATTATGTAACCAGATATTTCATGGTCCAAGCCTGGATACTGCACAGTCCACCACTGTGTCCAAGGGCCATTTGAAAAGTTGCCAAATATCACTGACCCAATATTGAAGAAAGATGGGCCTCTAGAAATGAAGATGGATCTCTGGGAAAATTCTGAGCCGGAACATGGACATGCAATCTGTCCCAACAGGCTCTGCCCAGCATTTAATATGAGGGAACATTTTGCAACTTTATACCAGGAAGACCAATTGTTTTGCCCCTTTCGATAGCATGATAACATTTTTTGTTGAAGTGTACATAAGCAGAAAATTTAGACAAAATATGTCAAAGCTGGGAATTAATCACAAATAGAAATATCATAAAAATCAGAGTTTAACCAGGACAGCAATAGCAATGTTACTCTTTGCTTCCAAGTCTCAGTCACAGACACACCCGCATCAAGGTCACAGTGCTATTCTGAGGGTGGGTGGAATACAGTGAAATCTCCTCGTCCAACCTTCCCCCATTTCATTTCTCCCCATCTTAGTCTCTCTGCCCAATTCACAAATACACCAGCAAGGATTCGCCAACCTCGCTAGCAGCTGGAATTCTCCAATAAATGGAGATTTGGCTGAGTGCCAAATTCTCCGTTCTCAGTGGCAGGGCATACGACATTAGAGCATTCCAGCCACAGTCTCACTGCCATTTCCAAGTTTAAACATACATTCCCCAGATTTTTAAGAACTTATGACATAGGAGCAGAAGTAGGCTATTTGGCCCATTGAATGGCAGAGCAGACTCAATGAGATCATAACTGATCTGATATACTAATCCTCAGCACCACATTCCAGCTTTATCCCCATATCCCTCGATTTCCATACCGATTAAAAAACCTACCTATCTCAGCCTCGAATTTCAGTTTTCCTCTCTTGGTCCTATTTACAAAAAACACGCTATCCATTAGCCTCTGTCCATTAATTATAGTCACGCTCCCTTCATCTTTCCTCTTGGCACCACATTCAGCTTTCCATCTCTCCCTCTAGTACCACTTCTGCTTTCTGCCTTTAGTTGCTGCTGGCCAAGGGATTGGAAGCCATCATTCTGGGATAGGAATTCCTAACCATAAGAGGCTTCTCACTGGCAGCGTACAGTCTGGAGAAACAGCAGTAGGACAGAGATGGTGAGCATTGCCCTGACTAAAGGTGGCAGCTATTGATTTCCATCCAAGAACACAGGCAGATACTTCCTCAAAATGATTATCCCAGGAAATGCGAATGCCTGGCTTACGAATGTGTGTAATTTGCTGCACAGTCAGATACTGCTAGCTTCCTAGGGATACGTATGGGAAAGACAGTATGCTGCATCTTTAAAGTGTGCTTTCATTAATCCCAAAAGTAATTTTCCCCACTTTCTGTAATTCCTCTTCCATGCAGTTCTCTTACAAAGAAAGCAGACAAATAGCAGAACCAGCTGCTCCCAGATTACTGCCAATTTTGCCCCAGAGGCAATCTGTCACCGAGTGTAAGAATTGGCTCCAATCTCTGTTGTTCGGCCTGAAGAAAGGCCTCACCTCCCTGGAAGCCCAGGAATTCAGGGGTATGATCATGTATATGGACTTTCAGCTTACTGTGCCATAGAATCACCACAGTGCAGAAGGTGGCCATTTGGCCCATCAAGTCTGTACCAACTCTCTGAAGGAGCATCCAACCCAGGCCCGCCCCTGATCTATCCCCATGATCCCATGCATTTACCATTGCTAATCCACCTTACTTATATATTTTTTGGACACTAAAGGCGCAATTATTTAGCATGGCCAAGCCAGACGCACCCCATCCCCACCACCAACTTATGTAGAATGGACTGTTTTGACTCAGCAAAATTCTGGAACATGGGGTGCAGGTTACGATATTAAACGATAACCAAATTACTGTGCCAAGTTTTAATCTGCATGACCTACTGGTTACCTGAACAAATGAAAATACTCTTGATGTTTAAGTTGTAATGATAGGCCCTAAATAATCAATCTTAACCAGTCCTACAAAATATTACAGCAACTTTAAAAATAAAGTTAGTAAAACACAGGAGAACCAATGCACAATGTCATTGGTAGTGAGAATAATGTTCCGCCTCCATAGATTTGAGTTCCCACTCTCAGCCATTACTGTTGGGAGGCGCTAAGTAGAAGTCATTGAAGGGCAGAAATAAGAAGACTCATTCCTGGATTGTTCATACATTTCAGTCATCTGCTAGCTCAAGCTGGGATTAATGGATGTAGGAGCAAGGCCACCCACTGGAAACCACTAGAAAAAAAAAGGGGGAACAAACAAGGCTGCAAGAGCGATTTGTATATTTATTAAACTGAGAAGTAGCTTGTATATTTTTCTGGTGATGCTGTTCACCTATGTTTAGGATGAGTCGTTTCCTGCACCAAGTCATTTGTTACTGCCTTCACTGTATTTGGGATTTTTAAAAGGAAAATTGTAGTACCTAGGCAACAAACCAAACTGAATATTGTAAGTGCAGCAATCAACAGCATCCACGCTGAAGAGGTGAAAGAGAAGCAAACAGCTTATCTAGAATCTCTTCTGCTGCCATTCCCTATGTTATTACAGATCACACAAAACACAATAATGTAAAATCCCGTTAGAGTACAGATCCAAAAACAGAGGACAAATTACAGAGAGGCAGAGGTCAAGCATACAGGTGTGTGCATGTCTGTGTGCGCGCGTGCGACATTACTGAACACCCCGGTTGTCTTTTATTTCCATAACTATCAGGGACATTGTACTCCCTTTCATGACTACCACACATTTCAAAATACTTAAAATAATCACCAGCCGGGTCACACCAGCTGGTGTAGTGGTTAGCACTGCTGCCTCACAGCGCCAAGGACCCGGGTTCGATTCCCAGCTTGAGTCACAGTCAGTGCAGAGTCTGCATGTTCTCCCTGCGTCTGCATGGGTTTCTTCTGGGTAATCTGGCTTCCTCTCGCAGTCCAAAAGACGTGCTGGTTAGGTGCATTGGCCGTGCTAAATTCTCCCTCAGTGAACCCAAACAGGCCCTGGAGTGCAGCGTCTAGAGGATTTTTCAGAGTAAGGATTTTCAATGTGAGCCTACCTGTGACACTAATAAATAAACTTAATAAAGAATTCAGGAGAAACATCTTTACCCAGAGAGTGAAGAATGTGGAACTTACAGCTTACAATGTAGTTGAGTTCGCTGGCATGGATCCATTTAGGTGGAAAATGGAGAAGTACATGAGGGAGATGGGTGTATGTTAAAGGGCTAGATGATGTAAGAAGGGAGGTTGGTGTGGGGACAAAACACCAGCATAGACCAGTTAAGCTGAAAGACCTGCAAAGGTGCCTTATAGTCTATGTAATTCTCACAAAGCACAGCTGTGACACCAGCAACTGACTGTAGTACAAGAAAAAACATTTTAAAAAAAACGCATCTTGGAAACTGAGCAGAATGAGTAGACAAAGTGTTGGAGTACCAAAGAGACAACTGCAAGTAAGAGGGATGAAGTAACGTGAGCTGGGGAGAAACAGAGGCAAATGTTTCACATAAAGGAACAGTTTGGATCAACACAGTAGAACACAAGAACATGAGAAGTTGCAAGGACAGAAAATGGCACAGAGAAATAGGAAAGTTACAGCCAATATTCTTGAACCTTTTTCTTCTCTTGCCCAAAAAAACTGAGCCAAACCATGGTCCCACAAAACTGACATTAACTTTGGTGGAAAACTATTTTTAAAAGGCCACATTTAAAGTCAATGTGATTTTCCTGAATAAGCTATAATTGAAATCAGAATGATAAGTTCTTCAACAAATGTTGCATATTTCTAAATTGGATTGATATCTCATGAAATCATGCATCTTATACCTTGACAACGGTCCAGTTGTCTCCAACATACTTGCAATATTATTTAATCAATTCACACTCTGGTATCAGATAAAATATATAAAATTCTAAAATATGGGGTTAACTCTCTTGATTCCACAGACTTGCAGTAAAAATTCTTATGACTGCATGACACTTCCAGTGTAAATTCTCATTATACATTAAGGAGCAACTGGTGAATCAGTATCCTATTGTTTGTAAACTATAGAGCACCAGATTGTGGGAAAAGATAAAGATGCAAATTTGTAGGCAAGTTGTAGAAGATGTAAGAAATAACTAACAGTAATATTGGGGGCTTCAGTTGCTTTAACAAGGACTGGGATAGTAACAGTGTAAAGGACTAAGTGAGAGGATCAAGAGCTGAATGGCTTACTCCTGCTTTTATTTTCTATGGCCGGAATTCTTCAGTCTCGCACACCCCATGCCATTGCCAGCAAGAATGGAGAATTTGGCACTCAGCCATGAGGAAAGAAACATTTTTGGGTCTACTTCTGAGGAATGAAATGGAACAAACTGAATGCGTTTCAATGAGAAAGACTTGGTGATCATTGCATCAGGTTTGGGACCATAATGGAAAAGGCCAACGAACAAACAATCAAGCATTAAAATATGTAATTGGATAGGGGGGAACTAACTTCAATGAGTTGAAAGGAATCCAGCTTCTGTAGATTGGGATAAAATTTGGTAAGCAAAGAAATAAATAACTAGTGGGAGGCCTTCAAAATGGAGTTGGTTTGGGTTCAAAATAGATAATTCAGATGAAAGGTAAAGGAACAACAATCAAAGTTAGAGTCTCCTGGATGATGAAAGATATGAAGTAAAAAAGACAAGTGTGAGGTTTGTAATACAGTCAAGGGCCAAGATGAATATAGAAGTTATAGAAGGAAATAAGGGAAATTCTCTCAGGGTAGAGGAGCTTGGTTAAGGTACTGAACAAGAGAAGAGGATGCTGCCAATGTAGCAGCACTAGGGCAGATATTGATATTAGATATGATAAAATAGATAAAGAAGATGCTTAAAATGTTGGCAGCCCTCATAGTAGAAAAGTTAGCTGGTCTGGATAGGACGCACCTGAGTTTGCTAAAGGAAGCAAGGGTAAAAATGGCAGAGGCTACAGCATGAAATGTAATAGAGAAATTAGTATTATACTTAAAGTGATGGAGAACATGTACATATTGAACTGATAGAGGAAATAGAAAAACAAAATAGATATATGTAAATGAGATACATGTACACACAAAGAACTTTGGCAATCCAAGAGCATTTTTCTGGTTAACTGAAGTAACCACATTAGTAAAGGAAAGTTCAAAAGCAATTCACTTAGAGATCATTTCATGCAGAATCCAATATTCTACAGCAAACGCAGTTTGTTACCTGGGTAGCAGTCAGAGGGATCTTACGTGAATTGTGTCACTTGTTGGCACACATTCACATGACCTGCGTGGGAGTATGTTTGCTGCATGCAGCATCTGTTGTGATGCTTCTAAGCAACATGAAGGTTTGCTGCAAGTTATCAGAAATGAATATACTTGTTTCTGAAATATAGAACGAAAATACCAGAAACCGTGCCCTTAATCTCAAAGAGTGCAGTGGAATCAAAGACACAACTGTCCAAAAATACATTACAAATCATTTATAAACCAACTTTGCCACAAATTTATATCAATATCACAGCTAAGTGGGCACTGAAAGAATCAGTCAGTGATAAATTAATAGTCCGAAAGACATACTGGTTAACTGCTTTGGCTGTGTTAAACTCTCCTTCAGCATATCCAAACAGGCACTGGAGTGTGGTGACTAGGGGATGTTCACAGAAACTTCACTGAAGTGTTAATGTAACCCTACTTGTGACACTAATAAATAAACTTTAATTCCTTCATGGATTCAGCTTCCCAATGGCACATTAAGAAATAGATTTTTTTTTTAATTACAATTCCCAGAGAATTGAAAAGGAATGAAAGTTGGGGATTGAAACGCTGTAGATCTGGGGACAAGAAGATGAAGGCAGCTCATGTGTACATTGCACAGTAAGATTGAATCTGGATATACTTTGACAATTTCACAATTGAACTGTGATTTGGCAGCTCAAATATGTGCAAAGTCTCGAAATAATATTTTCCAAATCTATTTGAGTTTGTGGTAAAAATTTCAGCAACTGCTTATGGGTTGGAGAAAATGCTCTGAAATGGTAATTACTGTAACTGTGAGCAATTTAGTTATTAAATATGGAACAATTCTATCTGTTTAACAACATTCCCCAGTATTATTTTACACAACAATGTGGTGGCTGCTAAGACTGCAATAATAACTTAAAATAGACCAAGCCTATACAATAACTTAAACATCATCCAAAGAGACTTATTTGGCCCACTTTGGGGGGAAATTAAAAGTCATTGACATGTTTACAAAGATTTTTCAATAGTTTAAAAATGCACAAAGTATCATTATGTTAATGAAAGCACGCAAAGGGATAGAAAACTGTTGCAGGCTTTCATACACCAAACATTACTTGTGTAAATATCACACAATTATTACAGCTCAGAAGGAGACTATTTGATTCATCATGTCTGCCAGAGATTCTGTCAAGAGGGTAGTTTTTGGGCTATTGATAAAAAACCAGAGTGGATTCATATTTCATAAATCACAGAATCCCTACAATGCAGAAAAAGCCATTCAGCCCACAAAGTCTGTACCAACTCTGACAGAGTACCTTACCTAGGCCCTCTCCCCCACTACCCCTGTAATCCCACACATTTCCCATGGCTAATCCATCTAACCTGCACATCTTGGGATACTAAAGGGCAAGTTAGCACGGCCAATCCACCCAACCTACACATCTTTGTAACGTGGGAGGAAACCCACGCAGACATAGGGAAAACAAGCAAACTCCCTGAAGGCAGGAATCGACCCCGGGTCCCAGGCAGAACCCTTAAGAGTACTGATAGACAAAGGGATCTGGACGTACACAGGTCACTGAAAGTGGCAATGCAGGTGAAGAAGATAGCCAAGGCGGCATACGGCATGCTTGCCATTGAGTTTAAAACTTGACGAGTCGTGATGCAGCTTTATAGAGCTTTCGTTAGGCCACACTTGGAATATAGTGTTCAATTCTGATCGCCACACTACCAGAAAGATGAGAGGCTTTGGAGAGGGTACAGAAAAGATTTACCAGGATGTTGCCTAGTATAGAGGGCATTAGCTTTCAGGAGAGATTGGAGAAACTTGGTTTGTTCTCACTGGAACGAGGAAGATGGAGGGGCGACGTGATAGAAGTTTACAAGATTATGAGGGGCATGGACAGACTGGATAGTCAGAAGCTTTTTCCCAGGGTGGAAGTGTCAATTATTAGAGGAATAGCTTTAAGGTGCAAGGGGCAAGGTTTAAAAGAGAAATACGAGGCATTTTTTTTTTTAAACACAGTGTGGTGGTGCCTGAAACTAACTAACTGCCGGGGGGAGAAGTGGAAGCAGACACCGTAGTGAGTTTTAAGGGGCGTCTGGACAAATACATGAATAGGATGGGAATGAAGAGATATGGTCCTGGAAGGATAGGGGTTTTTGTTTAGTCGGGCATCATGGTTGGTGCAGGCTTGGAGGGCCAAAGGGCCTGTTCCTGTGCTGTAATTTTCTTTGTTCTCTGTGAGGCAGCAATGCTAACCACTGTGCCACTCTACTTTTTCCTCTTAATATTTTCTACTCCATCAGAAAGATTTCCTAAAGCTATGTACTCTTGTGATTTAGAATGGTCTAATAGAGAAATAACAAACTGTGCACATACTGGACTATTGGTTTTTGCAAACTATGTTATGATTTTAGATGGGAACTTTCCCCTCCTTTTGATCAATTAACAGTTCTCCCAAACCTTGTGCAAGGGTAAAGAAAAACTCAAAACTATATCCTGAAAAAGGAAAGAATTTTTTTAAAGTTTTAAAAACTAAGGCTGCATTATCTGTGGTTATCAACAGTGAGGATCCGGTGAGGATAAAGTCTCGTACAGAAAATTCAATTTTGCACTAAGAATGAATTATTCAATTATTTGAATCAAACAAATAACAGTAAGTTTTGAATTCAGTGTCAAAAAGTTGAATTATCAGACAATTGGAATTAAATGACAATTTTATCCCAGAGTACTTAAGGAACTGGCTCTGAAAATAGTAGGTCTGTTGGTGGTCATTTTCCAAAATTCTTTGGACTATGGAATGGTTCCTACAGATTGGAGGGCAGCTAATGTAAGTCCAGTATTCAAAAAGGGAGATAGAGAGAAAACAGGGAACTATAGCCCTGTGAGCTCAATGTCAATAGTAGGGAAGTTGCTGGATTCCATTATCAAGGATTTCACAGCACAGTATTTGGGAATAATCCGACAAAGTCAGCATGAATTTACAGAAGGAAATTATGTTTGACAAAGCTACTTCTTTGAGGATGTAACTAGTAGAATTGACCAGACAGAATCTGTGGATGTGGTTTATTTAGATTTTCAAAAGGCTTTTGACAAGATCTCAAAAAGCAGATTACTATGTAAAGTTAAAGCACATGGGATTGTGAGTAGTATCTTGAGATAGATAGAAAGCTGGTTAACAGACAGGAAGCAAAGAGCAAGAATAAATGAGTCTTTTTCTGATTGGAAGGCAGTGATTAGTGAGGTACTGCAGGGATCAATGCAAGGACCTCAAATTGTTCACATTATATATTAATGATCTGGAAGTGGGAACTGAATGTGTTATCTTCAAATTAGATACAAAATAGGCTGGGAGGATGAGATGCGAGGAGGATGCAGAGATGATTCAGCACAATTTGGACAGGCTGAGTGAATGGGCATATGTATGGCAGATGCAATATAATGTGGATAATGGTAGCAAAAATACGGCAGATTATTATTTGAATGCGTGTAAATTGAGAGGTGGATACTCAGTGAGACCTTGGTGTCCTCATGCATAAGTTGCTGAAAGTAAACAGGCAGATACAGCAGGCAGTAAAGAAGACAAATGGTATGTTGGCCATCATAGTGAGATGATTTGAGTATAGGAATAGGGATGATTTGCTACAACTGCTAGGGCATTAGTAAGGCAACACCTGGAATATTGTGCACAATTTTGGTATCCTTACCTGAGAAAGGATGTTCTTGCTATAGAGGGAGTGCAGTGAAGTTTTACCAGGCTGATTCCTGGGATGGCAAGACTGTTATATGAGGAGAGACAAAGTCCGTTACAATTATATCAGAGGTTAAAAGAACGAGAGGGGATCTCATAGAAACATATAAAATTCTAACAGGATTTGACAGGTAGATTCAGAAATAACATTCCCGATGGTGGGGGAGTCTAGAACTAGGGTCATAGAACTTTTAGAACTGAGGTGATGAGAAATTTCTTCACCCAGAGGATGGTGAATCTGCGGAAAACATTACCACAGAAAGTAGCTGAAGCCAAAATGTTGTGCGATTTCAAGAAGGGATGAGATAAAGTTCTTGAGGCTAAAGGCATCAAGGGATATGGAGGGAAGGGGGGGGGGGGTGGTGGTGGGATCAGGATATTGAATATGATGATCAGCCGTAATCATAATGAATGGTGGGGCAGGTTCAAAGGGCTGAATGGCCTCCTCCTGCTTCTATTTTCTATGCAAGTTAAAATTAGACTGTGCAAGATGAACTCTGAAATGTATGAGTTCATATTAACAGATTTGCTTATTTTAACACTCCCAAGGAATGCTAGGACAATTTATCCGTTCGAATAGGCTCTTTTGGGATTTAAGTGAGTTAAATTTATTGAACCACACTTTTGGATGGAAAGATCGAGGAGGCTAACAGCACCCGTGTTATTTACGTAGAATGATTCAACAACTTCTAGCAACCACATAAGTGTAGGTAAATTAGGTAAATGCATACATTAGGAAGCTACTGTCCAAGATGCCTTGTTCCTCCAAATATTGTGGTAACAGCAGCTCAATGAGAGACTCACCATGGGAATAAATGCAATGGCATGAAGTTATTGTATTTCTAATTAATATTTACTAAATATGCCATAAGTGGTGGGGATTTGTCCATTCCAGTCAAGGTACCTTTCTAATAGCATGGTACATTTTAACTGTTGATGACCACTCTCTCTAGCACTGAAAATTAACATTTACAAGTAGGGAATCTCATTTCTTAACTTTTGTTGTTTTTCCTTTGCCTCGTTCACCTTTCTTTCAATCCAATATTTCTTTCCTTCTCTTTTTGCTCTCTATACTTGATTTGTTATAGAATTGTGTAAAAAAAATTTGCATTTTTAAGAACATAAGAACATAAGAAATAGGAGCAGGAGTAGGCCATCTAGCCCTTCGAGCCTGCCCCGCCATTCAATAAGATCATGGCTGATCTGTCGCTGCTCAGTCCCACTTTCCCGCCCTCTCCCCATAACCCTTAATCCCCTCTCTTATCAAAAACCCATCAACCCGCGTCTTAAAAATATTTAGCGAGGCAGCCTCCACCACTTCAACGGGCAGAGAATTCCAGAGATTCACCACCCTTTGAGTGAAGAAGTTCCTCCTCAACTCCGTTCTAAACCGCCCCCCCCTTTATCTTGAGGCTGTGCCCCCTAGTCCTACTGTCTTTTTTGAGCGGGAAGAGTCTTTCCACCTCTATCCTATCCATCCCATTCATCATCTTATACGTCTCAATGAGATCTCCCCTCATTCTTCTAAACTCTAACGAGTACAAGCCCAGTTTATTCAGCCTCTCCTCATAGCTCAACCCCTTCAACTCCGGTATCAGCCTAGTAAACCTCTTCTGCACTCCCTCCAAGGCCAAAATATCTTTGCGCAGGTGCGGCGCCCAAAACTGCACACAGTACTCCAGCTGCGGCCTCACCAATGCCCTATACAGCTGCAGCAAGACCTCCCTACTTTTATATTCAATCCCCCTCGCTATGAAGACCAGCATCCCATTCGCCTTCCTGACCACATGCTGCACCTGCAAGCTGGGTTTTTGCGACTCATGCACAAGGACCCCGAGGTCCCTCTGCACCGTCGCCTGCTGCAGTTTTTCGCCCCGTAAGTAATATTCCTTCCTACCATTCTTCCTACCAAAGTGGACCACCTCACACTTGCCAACATTAAATTCCATTTGCCATTTCCTGGCCCATTCGCCCAGCCTATCTAGATCCTTCTGTAGACTCTCCGCACAATTTGCCGTTCCCCCAATCTTGGTGTCATCAGCAAATTTCGACACCCTACACTCGGTTCCCTCCTCCAGATCATCTATATAAATGGTAAAAAGCTGAGGCCCCAGCACCGACCCCTGGGGCACTTCACTAGTCACCATCCGCCAATCTGAATAGCACCCGTTGACCCCCACTCTCTGCCTCCTATTTGACAACCAATCTTCTATCCACGCTAACACCCTACCCCCAACTCCATGTCCCTCGACCTTCTGCAATAACCTCTTGTGAGGTACTTTGTCAAACGCCTTCTGAAAATCTAGAAAGACCACATCCACCAGCTCTCCTCTATCCACCGCCCTAGACACATCCTCATAGAACTCCAGTAAATTTGTCAGACACGACTTCCCTTTAATGAAACCATGCTGCGTCTGCTCTATCAAGCAATTCCCTTCAAGATGCCTCGCAATTTCCTCCTTAATGTGTTTACAGCCAATTAGGCACTTTTGAAATATAACACTGTTGAAAAGTAAGAAATCTAGCCTCAAATTTGCACACAACAACCTCCCTCCCGTAAACAGCAACATAACTTCTTTTTGTTATGTTGATCCAAAGATAAATATTCGGCAGGATATGAGGAAGAGCTTCCCTGTTCTTCCTCAAATAGTGCCACAGGATCTTTTAAACCAATTGGAAATTGGAAAGTGGGACTAGCAGGGTAAACACAGGAATAGGGCTTGGATGTGATTGTTGTTGGTGCAGACTCGATAGGCCGAATGGCCTCCTTCTGCACTGTAGGGATTCTATGATTCACTTGAGAGGGCAGAAGGGGCTTCTGTTTAACACCTCTTCCAATAAACTAGTTCTGGCCATGCGGCACTCACTCAGTACCATACACAAGAGTCAGCCTGAATTTTTGTGCTCAACTCCCTCAGTGGGACTTGAACCTGGAGACTGAGAGACAGGTGTGTTACCTACTGAGCCACCTCTGACACTATTCAAATGGAAGCGTCTTGGTTCAGATTCAGCACCACTCATTCACAACAATCTGATCGGGTAAGGAAATATGCAAGTGGGTTCCCTCTTCACTTGGGGCCAAGATGCTGTGTTGCCAGCACAATACTTTTTGCTCCAGAATTTACAGAAAGTTCCTGTGCAAAACCTGATTTTTTTTAAAAAAATCTACAAATGAATGTGTTGTACATCCTTGCTGCCAGTGGCAGCAAATTATTTTTGGCACATTTCTATCTTCTGTCATCTCGTAGGTAAGAAATTTAAAGGTGTGATCAGAGGTAGTAGTGCATTTCCTTAGCATTCTCACCTCCATTCCATGTTGCATCTTAACGCTCAGCTAATATTAGTCACTCACGATCTCACTGAAACATTAATACTAACAGACTTGAATGACAGTCTCCCACACACTAGAACACTATGTTATTTCTCTCGTGAGCTACAGAAGACTTATAATCACTCCCGCCTCTCAGTCCAGCATTGTTTGCACTGAAATTATAAAATAATTTATTTTTCACAGTACTGCAGTTACTCCGTCATACATTGTCCATTGTACAGCATCACAACTCACCTCCCTTTTCTGTACATCCGTGATTGGCATTGATATTAGCAGCTTTTTTTTGGCATTGATTATACTTTCCCCAAATGGATTATTACACATAGCATTATGCCAGCATATAAACTACAGTCTCCACTTCTTCACCCATAAAAAGGTTCAAAGCAAAAATTATTCTTCACCTTTGTATGTTTTTAAAAAAGGGTATGTTTTCACACATTTCAATTGCTCCAATCAGAACATGAACACCAACTTCTCTAACCATGCACTCGCATTACCAAGTGACTGTACTTCAAAATTACTTCATTGGCTGTAAAGCGCTCTGGGAAGTCCTGAGATGATGGAAGATGCTACGTACAACCACAAGCCTTTCTGACTTTCGCTTTGCATTGTACTATTGCCACCACTTTCTTGCAGTTGTCCTCTACTAAAGGGCCCTCTCACCAATGTAGTGAGATGTGCCTTAATGCGAGTTCTCTTTTCTGTAGAAGAAAAGATAAGTAGATACCCATCATTACCCACCGATTTTGGAATCGTACACGTACTCTCAGCTTCATGAACTGTCCACATACTGACCCTCACCAAACCTCAGCACCATCTATTCAAATCTTAACCACCTCCTATTCGATAAAAACAAGTTATATGTTGAGCATCACAAGCAACAAAGCACGCAGAGTGTGCTCTGCAACACACGCGGATGTACTGGTAAATTGCTCAGAACAGCTTTGACGCACAGCAAGGCTGACTATAATTTGCATAGATCAAGGCATTGCAAGCTTTTCGCTTCTATCGCAATTGCATCTGCTGTTGATCCCAGCTATACTTAAGAGTTGCATAACAATTAACAATACAGTACATAAACTCAAGAAAGAGCAGATGCTGAGACATGCAAAGATTCCTAGACATTACACACTGTTAGGTCTCAAAGCAGTATTTATTACCTCAGAGATGACAGTCCAGAAACAGAAGAGAGATAAGAAAACAAGGAGCTGGGATTTCATGTTGCTTTCAGCTGTTTTCTGCAAAAGATCCATTTACAGCGAGTATGTGGTAAAGAACTGAATTATAATCTAGATAATTACAGGTATTTAGTCCCTTTTTCCTAGGCAACCCAGTAATGTTTGTAAATGAGATCCTTACATACTGCTCCCGCACTAAACCCACGCCCACAAAACCCCAGTGGAATTCGTTAGTGAGGACTTCCCCTTTTAACCCCCAGACTGCCAACTTGCATTACTCAACGCATCACAGAAACTGCATGGCAGCATTTTTAAAACAATTCTGTTTTTACCAGTTTGTATCTGATTTAGTGAAAAAACAGAATTATTCTAATCGAGACTTATAAGACTAAACTGATCTGAAGATCAAATTTAAATTTTAAAAGATCTTTTGAAGACTACATTTTCGGAATTACTAAGAGGAGGATTTCTGTGGCTGTCTTGATTGCTCAGTTGATTAAAACACCGCCCACTGTATCACTGAGCCACGCAGACCGGTGTTCTGCAGCAACTAAGATCCTCAATTGGCCTTGGCGTCTCTTGGCTAGAGAGGGAGGAGTTATCTTTCCCAATTGCTCCTCATTATAACTAATGGCCCACCCCTTTTCCCAACTCTGACGCTCAGTGGGCGAGATTGGGTATTTGTGTCGGACCTTACACATTCTTTCCCCCTCCCAGTCAGGAATATTTTACCTCATGGCATCTATATTAAGGTATGAAAATGAGCAACAAAGCATCAGTGTCATTTTTTAAATATTCATTCATGGGACATGAACATCACTGGCTGGCCACCATTTCTTTATTGCCCATCCCTAGTTGGTCTTGGAGGGCAGTTGAGAGTCAACCACATTGTTGTGGCTCTGGAGTGACATATAGGTCAGTCCAGTAAGGACAGCAGATTTCCTTCCTTAAAGGACATTATTGAACCAGATGGGTTTTTCCAAACAATTGATAATAGTTTTATGGTCATCCTTAGGTTCTTAATTCCAGATTTTTTTTAAATTGAATTCAAATTTCACCATCTACCATGACAGGATTCAAACCTAGGTCCCCAGAATATTGGCTGAATTGCTGGATTAATAGTCCAGTAATAATACCACTAGGCCATCACCTCCTCTTTGTAAAATTATGTGCCTGTACCAGCCAAGAACTTTGGGGAAAGTACTAAAAAAGGAGCTCAAAAAGCATAGAGTGTGATCGCAAAACCATCCTTCATGAAGCGTGACAGGACTCAATACACTACCAAATTAAGCAATATTTTTCAATAAAATTCATCGTAAATAAAATAATCGGTTTAATTACAGACATGACTGCAGCAATTATCTACTTTTAATCATCATCGTCCATCCTCCTCACAACTGAGGTTCCCACCTAATTCTGTATCATCCGCAAACTTGGAAGTATGGACGAGGACCTGGCAGATGGAGTGTAATATTAGCGTGAGGTTATACACTTTGGTAGAAATAATAGTAGGAAGGAATATTATTTAAAGGGTGAAAAGCTGCAGCATGCTACTGTGCAGAGGGACCTGGGTGTCCTTGTGCATGAATCGCAAAAACTCAGTCTGCAGGTGCAGCAGGTGATCAAGTAGGTGAATGGGATGTTGGCCTTTGTGGTGAGGGGGATAGAATATAAAAGCAGGGAGGTCTTGCTGCAACTGTACAAGGCACGGGTGAGGCCACAACTGGAGTACTGTGTGCAGTTTTGGTCCCCTTATTTGCATAAGCATGTATTTGCCTTGGAGGGAGTACAGAGAAGGTTCACCAGGCTGATACTGGAGATGAGGGGGTTAGCATATGAGGAGAGATTAAATAGACTGGGCCTGTACTCGTCAGAATTTAGAAGGCTGAGGGGGGATCTTATATAGACTTACAAGATAATGAAGGGGCTAGATAGAGTAGAGATAGAGAGATTCTTTCTGCTTAGAAAGGAAAACAGAACTAGAGGGCACAGCCTCAAAATAAGGGGGTGGGGGTGGGGGTGGGGGTGGGGGTGGGGGAGTTTAGAATGGAGTTGAGGAGGAACTTCTTCACTCAAAGGGTGGTGAATCTCTGGAATTCTCTGCCCATTGAAGTGGTGGAGGCTACCCCGTTGAATATATTTAAATCACGGGTAGATCGGTTTCTGAAAGACAAGGGAATTGAGGGTTAT
The DNA here is from genome assembly GCF_965287045.1 of Carcharhinus amblyrhynchos. Classification (NCBI taxonomy): domain Eukaryota; kingdom Metazoa; phylum Chordata; class Chondrichthyes; order Carcharhiniformes; family Carcharhinidae; genus Carcharhinus; species Carcharhinus amblyrhynchos. The sequence goes on along the minus strand of NC_137344.1, from coordinate 19,977,373 downwards.
GGGGAGAAAGTGGGAAAGTGGAACTGATCCAGTTCAGATCAGCCATGATCATGTTGAATGGCAGGGCAGGCTCGAAGGGCTAGATGCCTACTCCTGTCCCTATTTCTTACGTTCTTAAATTCTCCCAAAAAAGTTCTAAGTATCGAATGTGTAAAAACTGGAGTAAATCCTGCTGATTTTTTTTCAGTGAAAGTTTCAAAATGAATCTCCCACACTCTATGCACTGTAGAGTGCCCTAGTGTGATTCACTCCAAAAATCAGTGGGTGAGTCCAATGCCCGCTGATGAGGCCAGCAGCATAGCACTGAGTGGGCCATTGTAAATGCACCAATCTGTCAGAGTGGAGATTGGCACATGCGCAGTAGCCCGCATTGCCAGCCTCCTGATTGTTGGTTAGCTTCATTGCTGGCCAGCCCTGCGACCACCACATTACTGGCTGTGTGACCGCACCACCCCCCCCGCATAGCCCAATCACTGACCCTCCCCAGATGTGTCCGTGCCAGCCTTACCCACTTCCCCCACTACTGCCCTCAGCCTGCCTTAATGTCTGCCCCTCCACTGTAGCCCCCAATCTCCCAATCCACCCCCACCGGCAGCCCTGATCCCCACCCTGATCGCTAGCCTCGCTCCCTCTGTCACTTAGCCCAAGTGCAGAGTGGCAGTTGGACCCTTTCCCACCCCCACTGATCACCCCCAGAGGCCCTACCCCATTAGGCACAGCCCCTATTAGGCTTCACCCCCTTGGCACTACACAATGCCCAGAGGCTACTGCTAAGGTGCCTATGCAAGCACTGCCAAGCTGACAATGCCCTGAGGGCACCCCTCGCATTTAACCTTCTGGGGAGGTCTCGATTGCCCCCTCCCCCCCCTTTCACTCCAGCAGGGTCAGGCTGCCAGCTCCCTGCAAGTGCAAAGTGACAGTAAACCCTGCTGGAATGAACCATTGCTGCCAGGGAGCAGGGGGAGATGTTAGCGGGCCTGGAGATTTCTGTCCCGGGCCTGCTAATCAAATGTAAAGTAGATGTAAATCACCATTACCATAAATCAGGCAGCTCCATGCCAATTTCTGGCTGACGGAGACTCACAGAGTCCGGAGTGCCCCGTGGGGTCTGCCAGCCCACTGCACTACAAAAGCAGCACAGTGGGCCGGGGGAATCACCCCCATTATATTTTGTTGCCATGTTGTAGTTTGTGAGAAACTGGGAGCCAAGAACTGATTCGTTAACCAAACCTCAATCCATGCTGATGTGTCACCCCCAATCCTATTTGTTTTCTAGCCTCTTTTGTGGGACCTTATTGAAAACCTTCCTGAAATCCAAATACACCACATATACTGATTTCCCCCTTAACTATTTTGTTACATCCTCAAAAAAACTCTTAGAGTTTATCAAGGAGGATTTTACTTTCATAAATCTGTCCAATCATGCCATTAGTTTCTAAGCAATCAATTATCATATCCTGTATAATAGATTCTAGATTTTTTCCTGCTACTGATGCCAAGTTAATTAGTCTATAGTTCTTTGTTTTTTTTCTCCCTCCTTTCTTAAATAGTGGGATCGGGAATGCTCTGCCTCAATAATCCAACAGTAACTTTCAAAAGGGAATCTGACATGTCTTAAAAGGAAACATTTGCATGATTGTGGGGAAAGAGTGGAGGAGTGGAACTAATGGGATCTCTCTTTCAAATGGGTACAAAGGACTGAGTGAGTTCCTTCTGTGGTTCCTTCAATCACACGCCTTTAAAGAAATGAAAGGATAGAAGTGGAGGAACATCGGGCGCTAAAGATAAATGGCATAGTGGTTAGCGCTGCTGCCTCACAGTGCCAGGGTCCCGGGTTCGATTCCTGGCTTGGGTCATTGGCAGTGCAGAGTCTGCACGTTCTCTCTGGGTGTTCTGGTTTCCTCCCATAGTCCGAAAGATGTGTTGCGTAGGTGCATTGGCCATGCTAAATTCTCTCTGTGTACCCAAACAGGCACCTGAGTATGGCGACTAGGGGATTTTCACAGTAACTTCATTGCAGCATTAATGTAAGCCTACTTGTGACACTAATAAATAAACTTTAAACTTAAAAACAGTCATCCACAGGGTAAAGGATACAATAATCTGGTCATTATGATATTAGACCAGTAACCCAGAACATCACTATTTTGCTCATAACCAGTGAAATTGAATAACTCTGGTAATAAACAATATGTGACTCTAGTATGGGTGGGATTTTCCAGCCATGCTCGCCCCAAGACTGGAAAATCCCACCAGAGGTCAACAGACAGATGTGTACATTGTGACACATTTCCTTCAAGTGATAAAGAGGAGCTTAGTCATAAGGGAAAAAAAAGTAGTTACAAGAAACACTTACATTGGTGTAAGTTCTGGTTTAGTGATAGTGTGCAGTGAGCTGTGGGTTCTAACCCCACTCCAGCATTTAATCATGTAACCCCAGTTGCTGTTTTGGTGTAGCACTGAGGGAAGGCAAGGTGGTCAGAGGTACTGTCTTCCAGACGGGATGGTAAACGGAGGCCTCTCCACTCTCAGGGTGATAGGAAAGAACTATTTGAAGAAAACAAACGAATTTGTCTACTGTCTAAGTTATGTATCCATCAACCTATTGTGGTATCCCTTAACCCATTGATTGTGAGATCTTGCTGGTTGAGAATTGGTTTCTACAAGTCTCTGCAAACAACAGCATATACAGATCAAAAGTAGTTAAAAGCCTGTGATCATGTAAGGCACAACAAAAATGCAAGTTCTTTGCTTTAGTAAATGTCATGAATTTAGAGAATTTGGAACAAAAGATTATTATTGGAGTTACTTCTCCATCATAATCTAGGTTAAGATTCTGTTCTGAGTGTCTATCAGGCTGTTGTAATAGGCTCCATTACATGGAATGTAATTAATTCTACTTTGAAGACTAGATTCCGTTGGACATAATCTTCCTTTTACACATTTAGTAATTTATTCATTTTAAACAGGTTAATGACTCTGGCAATGATACGCAAAATAATTGTATGTATTTATTAATAATCTTGGATAACCTTTGATCCTAATGTCCAGACTGGGCAGACGAAATCCAACAGCGTACCACTGTGACCGACTAACAATATAACAAGAGTTGGTGATCACACCCCCACCTCCACCACAACCCCTCTCTCTCACCCCACCAACCACACACACACACACACACACACACACAGCGCGCAATAATATTTCATGGCTCCCTATTCATAAAAACACACTAACACATTTTCTAACTTTTCTGTTTCCCAGATGATCAGTACCTGCAGTAGCTCTGTGTTGGGTGTACTGATTTAAGTCATCTCAATTCATTATTCCCAACAAACAGTAAGAGTTTCTGCTTTTGACTGGCCTTGGCCTCTCTAACTGCATTACCAACTTTACTGTCATTCATCAGCTGTATTTCTGACAAAAAATCTCTGAATGTTCACCTTCTCCTTAAGTTTCTGAGTAGAGCTTATTTGGAAGCTTTTTCTCTAAATTCTCTGATTCACCTGCCTTTTCCCTGTCTAACTGTCAGGAAACATCATCCAAATGATCTGATTAGCATTGGACTCTGATTGGTGGAGTCGACTATTTTAGGAAAGAGACAACATTTCGATGGTGTTGGCTGATTTCTCTGAGCTGCTTCCTTTTTTTAATGACTCACATCTATTGATTCCCAAATCTTAACCTGAATCATGAAAACTCAGCTCCCTTTGCAAATCTTTACTGAGTTTTCAAACTTCTTGTAATGGATTTCACCTGCTTGCTAATATTTAAAGCATTAGTTTGTGCAAAATTGAGCTTGGGATATCGATATCATAAAATATTTAGAAGATAACAGAGTGGCGAGAATGTGGAACTAGCCACCACAGGGAATGAATGAAGTGATTTTTAAAAAATTAATTCATGGGATGTGAGAGTCATTGGCTGGGCTAGTATTTATTATTATTATTATTGCCCATCCCTGAGGGCATTTAAGAGTCAACCACATTGCTGTGGATCCAGGATCACATGTAGGCTGGACTAGATAGGAAAAATTTCCTTCCCTAAAGGACATTAGTGAACCAGATGAGTTTTTACGACAATCAGTAATGGTTTCATGGTCACCATTGGACTTTGTATCAATTCATTTAAAGGAATGCTACATAAGCATATGAAAGAGGAGAGCAATGGTAGATTTAGATGAGAAATGATGAGAGGAGGGTGGAGTGCAGCGTAAACACTGGCATGGACTGATTGGAGTAGTTGACCTGTTTCTATGCCATATAACTTGTATAATCCTGTGGAGCAACTTAACCCCCAAGATCCCAGATGGGTAGGTGTCTACAATACATTACTTTAATGAATTAAGCACTACAAACAGTTCAACGTGAGTCCTCAGAATAATCATAGAATAGAATCCATAGAACCCCTACAGTGCAGAAAGAGGCCACTCAGCCCATCAAGCCTGCATCAACAACAATCTTACCGAGGCCCTATCCCAGTAACTGCATGTATTTGCCCTCCCACTAAGGGGCAATTTAGCATAATCAACATAACCCGCACGTCTTTGGACTGTGGAAGGAAACCAGTGCACCCAGAGGAAACCCACGCAGACACAGGGAGAACGTGCAAACTTCGCACAGTCACCCAAAGCCGGAATTGAACCCAGGCCCCTGAAGCTGCGAGGCAGCAGTGCTCTAACCACCACTTTGAAAATGAAATAGGCAGTTTACTAATCTGAAAGTTAAAAGAAAACATTCTAACAAAGTCCAGAACATCTCATTTGTTGCTCTGCTGGTTATGAGCTAATTGTTCCATTGAGTTTTAATGAAGCTTTGATCACAGTTGGGGGTTCTGGAAATGATGCAGCAATGAATTCAAGTCTTTGATTTCACTAAAAGCAATAGTCCCTTCACAACTTCACAGGAAGATTCACACTGATTCCATCATCTAAATCTTCCTTAAAAAAATAGAATAGAACAGCTTCAAAATGGAATGCTTTCTAGATAGATTTAGATTTAATATTGAAATCCATAAAGATAATGCCCATGAAAAAATTAAAACAAAGAATTTCATCATATATGATATTGAACACTACATATGGCCTAGCTTGCACATGGCTTCTACAAAAATAGGTTATGGATTTAAAACGCAATTAGAATGGGATAAAAACAAATTGATTTCAGATTTGTCAAAATATTTCAATTAAAGTACATAAGCTTTTTAATCTCCATGTGGCTACTTTGCTATAAAATCTTTTAAAATACTTTCAGGGAAATCACCAGAGAAGATGCTCTGAATGTTTTTTAATAAAATTTATTACTTATCTTTTATTTATTAGTCACAAGTAGGCTTACATTAACACTGCAATGAAGTTACTGTGAAAATCCCCTAGTCGCCACACTCTGGGGTAACAATAAACCCTGCAAATAAAATGCCCTGCAATTCAAACAGCATTAGACTTTCTTTATTATGGTCACGCTCATTATTCCTACCCTTACTTCTTGCTCACCATCTTTCTCTTCTATCATTTTGATTTTATCAGGAGGCCATGGCGTAACAGTATTATCGCTAGACTATTAATCCAGAAATTCGAGCTAATGTTGTCGGGACCTGGGTTCAAATCCCACCTCGAGAGTTGGTGGAATTTGAATTCAATAAATTAATTCAATAAAAAATTTGGAACTAAGAATCTACCAATGACCATGAAACCATTGTCAATTGTTGGAAAAACCCATCTGGTTCACTAATGTCCTTTAGGAAAGGAAATCTGCCGTCCTTATTTGGTCTGGTCTACACAGCAATGTGATTGACTCAACTGCCGTCCAAGGGCAACTAGGGATGGGCAATAAATGTTAACCAGCCAGTGATGCCATGTCCGATGAATCAATGGATTTAAAAAATGTGACCTCGATTCTACAACTTCCTACTTATATTTTCAAACTTTTACTTTGCCACTTTCCATTGCCTCTTGGAATTCATCATCTATTTTGGAGGGAATGTTAACATTAAGAAAACCGAAAGCAAGTTTATGGGATTATTTTCTCAATAGATCAAGATCCAGAAGTCAGTAGATCATATACACCAATCGGTTAATGTTTGATATGTTTCAGAGAAATCAACCGGGAAGCAGTACCACACGATGTGTTAGCTCATCGTTGAGGTCAACAGTATGATTGTACCCTGACAAGATCTTATTCACAACCAGCTAGGTGGTTAAAACAAAATCCCAGTAATGGCACGAATGCAGTTTAGACATTAATGTGTGATATACCAGTCTTAGCCATTTTCCATTATAGGGTGTCTAGAGGGAAAAAATGTTAAAGATATGGAATGTCATTTTCGATAACATAACAATGGGGGAGGGGCGGCATAATGGTGTTGTCACAGGACTAGTAATCCAGAGATCCATTAACAATTGGAATTAAAAGTCTAACGATGACCATAAAAGAGTAATTGGAGAAACCCATCTGGTTCATTAGTGCCTTTTAGGGCAAGAAATGTGGCCTATATGTAGAATCATAGAATCCCTACAGTGCAGAAGGAGGCCTTTTGGCCCATCGAGTCTGCACCAGCCACAATCCCACACAGACCTTATCTCCATAACCCCACATAAGTCTAAAAAAAAAGAAAATTACAGCACAGGAATAGGCCCTTCAGCCTTCCAAGTCTGCACTGACCATGCTGCCCAACTTAACTAAAACCTTCTACCCTTCTGGGGACCATATCCCTCTATTCTCATCCTATTCATGTACTTGTCAAGATGTCCCTTAAAAGTCATTACCGTATCTGCTTCCACTACCTCCCCCAACAATGAGTTCCAAGCACCCACTACTCTGTAAAAAGTCTGCCTCGTACGTCTCCTTTAAACCTTGCTCCTCGCACCTTAAACCTATGCCCCCTGGTAATTGACTCTTCCATCCTGGGAAAAGCTTCTAACTATCCTTTCTGTCCATGCCTCTCATAATCTTGTAGACTTCTAACAGGTCACCCCTCAACTGCCGTCACTCCAATGAGAACAAAGTTTCTCCAGCCTCTCCTCATAATGCCCTCCATACCAGGCAGCATCTTGGTAAATCTTTTCTGTACCCTCTCCAAAGCCACCACATCTTTCTGGTAGTGTGGCGACCAGAATTGAACACTATATTCCAAGTGCAGCCTAACTAAGGTTCTATAAAACTGCAACGTCACTTGCCAATTTTTAAACTCAATACCCCAGCCAATGAAGGCAAGCATGCTGTATGCCTTCTTGATTACCTTCTCCACCTGCATTGCCACTTTGTGATCTGCGTACCTGTACACCCAGATCCCTTTGCCTATCAATACTCTTAAGGGTTCTGCCATTTACTGTATATTTCCTATCTGTATTAGACTTTCCAAAATGCATTACCTCACATTTGTCCAGATTAAACTCCATCTGCCATCTCTCCCCCAATGTCTCCAACTGATCTATATCCTGCTGCATCCTTTGATGGTCCTCATCGCTCTCCACAAATCCACCAACCTTTGTGTCGTCCACAAACTTACTAATCAATCCAGTTACATTTTCCTCCAAATCATTTATATATATTACAAACAGAAAAGGCCCCAGCACTGGTCCCTGAGGAACACCACTTGTCATAGCCCTCCATTCAGAAATGCACCCTTCCACTGCTACTTTGTCTTCTTTAACCAAGCCAGTTTTGTAATCACCTTGCCAGCTCACCTCTGATCCCATGCGACTTCACCTTCTGCACCAGTCTGCCATGAGGGACGTTGTCAAAGGCCTTACTGAGGTCCATGTAGACAACATCCACTGCCCTACCCTCAATCATTTTTGTCACTTCCTCGAAAATCTCAATCAAGTTCATGAGACACGACCTCCCCTTCACAAAACCATGTTGCCTCTCACTAATACGTCCACTTATTTCCAAGTGGGAATAAAGCCTGGCTCGAGAAGTTCTCCCAATAATTTCCCTACCACTGATGAAAGGCTCACCGGCCTGTAATTACCTGGATTATTCTTGCTACCCTTCTTAAACAAAGGAACAACATTCAGATTCACAAAAATGTGGTTGACCATTATATAGGCCAACATAGATTTTTAAAAATTCATTTAGGGGATGTGGGTGTCAGTGGCTAGACTAGCATTTAGTGCCCAATGTGGCAGTATCGTAGCTGATAAGGTTTAACCGAGGCGCGATTATTGCTTATTGCTTCTTGGCCTTTTGGCTAAGATCAAGTGTAGTATCAACATGCTGCGCTTGATGGAAGTCATTAGGTTACATTTCAGCTTCATTTGAAGCAATTTTTTAAAGTGGCATCTCGGCCTTTTGGCTAAGATGCAAATTAGATCAAGCCTTGGAGGTGGAGCTACACCTACTCCAATCAGCTTGGATCATGTAGATCAAGCCTAAGACAGGAGGTGAGAGCCCTGTCTTGTCAGCTTGGATCGGGAATGTCCCAACTTGTTGGGACTCTGAATTAGCTTTAATTTGACTTGATTGGATTGGAATAAAGTAAACAAAAAAAAAATTATTGCCCAATTAGAGATGAAGTATAGATGCTGGCCTAGCCAGCAATACCCACATCCGATGAGTGAAAGAAGTGTCAAAATGTTCAGTAATTGATCTTTCTACACAATCCGCTCATTAGAAAGTGTCACGTCATGGGAGGTCTCATGCAGACCTTACTGAAATCCCAGTGGCTGGGACAGGAAACATTGGGCGGAAATCTCCGTTTTTGAGACTAAGCGTGGTGGTGGGCAGCTCTGGTAGCACCTTTCCCGCTGGCCAGAATAGCAGGATCCCACACCAGATTCTGCACTTGGGACGACATTAAATTATGCAGAGGTGAACCAGCAGCTGATTCGTCCACCCGCTGTCAGACAAGGTTCAAAGGTCCCGAAGCCGTATTGAAACACCAGTCCAGCACACTCTTATCATTCTCTCCAGCACAGCTGTCTTCGCCAGACGGTGCAGTATGTCAGCAACCCAGCGGGAAAAGGCTAGCGTCCTCAAGAAATCAATTCAACTACCCTTCCCTTGAGCCCATCACTGTGAGGCCCCTTGGCCCCACTTAGTCCTTTACCCACCTTCTCCCATGCATCTGGAGTCTTTGTGCATCCCCTTCCAAAAAAGGATGTTCCATCCCTTTGACCCCCCCCCCCTTGTTTTGGAGCTTTCAATGTAGCCTTGTTGGGATCTAGTTTCCCTCCCAGTCTTTCCTCTGCCTTCCATTGTTCACCCTCTTCATTCATCGCCTTGCCACTGCCATCAGGAGTCCTCACCCTGCCACACTTCCTTGCACCGTCCTCTTCCACATTTCCACCCCCCCCACCAACAAGCTTTTCAACTCACACTCCACCCTCTCCCCCACCCCGGTCAAGAAATTTGGTCCTTTGATGACCGAATTCCGCAGCACAGTGCTGTCCAGATAGATATTGGGAAATCCCTGTATTCCTCAGCCCCAGGCACGGTACTGATCCAAGTTGGAGGAGGAGGATCAGCACGATGCTGACCACGTAGACCAGCTCAGCATGAAAATGGAAGGCAGGGACCAGTCTGCCCCTGCAGACTGATGAAGAGTGCATCAGGAGCAGTGCAGCACTGTGGCAGAAAGGCTTTGTTGCACTCATCTCAAAACCTCTTGTGAACTGAGGACTGCCTTTTGCATGCCACTCTTTAACAATCAGGTCTTAGACAGAGGCAATTTCACGCTGGCGTGATGCAAGAATGGAAGTCCTGACAGGATGCCAATGGACAGCTGTTATAATGAGCATTGATCAGACACAAACGAATGCAAATGGTGGACCACAGACTGTCCCAGTGACTGCATCCTTATTACCCCAGACACCAGCAGATCTACCAGAACCAGGCATCAGCCAGTTTGAGAACCAGGCTCTGAAACTTAACAAGTAGTCAAACAGCCACAGTGCTCAATCTGTTCCAGTTTCAAAGTTCATCTGAGAGCGAATCTGAGAAGCCTTGTAAACTGCTAAGTTTACTCCTTCACATTACAAGACCCTCAATTCAACTTTAGATCAACGAATACATTCAAGAAACTACAGGTCTGCCAAATGAGACCAGAAATCATACACCAGAAACTTAATTAACTGTAATCTGTAAAAGTGCATAATATCTACCTGTATCCAATCTCTGTGTGTGTGTGCTTGCAAAGGTCTGAGTGTGCAATGTTGCATTATTTCAGGGTAAATGTGTGAGGATAAATAACCATCTTTATTTTATACTCACAAAAGCTTACTGCTAAATTATTTAATTGGAATACAAGCTCCGGGAGTAGAAAAAGGCACATTTCTTCCCACAAAAACATACTGATTCTGAGCTTTAAGAGAGCAAATACATTGTTAAATTTTGTCACAAACACAATCATTTAAATTTTATGAATTCCCTAAGATGGGTGGATGGATTGGCCTGATAATCAAATTATTGGTTGAACTTTTAGTTTGTGCAAAATGACAGAAGGCTAGAAGTAAACTTCAGTAAAGAAACTTTGTAAGGTAATTTCCTGCAGGTTTCCCTTAAACCCAATTATAAAAGTTTGTCAACAGCAAAATTATCTATTTATCCCCAGAACCAGGTTAACTGAATTATATTCAGATTATATTTGATCAGTTTTCTATTGATGTTATTCTTGAGTCAGCGCAACTTGGAAATGGGCTCTTCCTATAAAGATAAATTATTCATTATCTCAGCACATTATGCACTTGGCTGTTCCCTTCAGCAAAGCTGAAACCAATTCAGCTAAATCAACACGTTAATACCACTCAGATGGATTGGATTTATTTACCATAAGTGCAAAGATCCTTTTGTCCCCAGTGTACTTCACCCCAGGTACAAAATAAGAAAGGGCAGGCTTACCAAAATAACTCCTTCAATTATCAGACTTTCTTGCATGTAGGAAAAGCGAGTAGATACCCACTTAAAAGCTGAATGGGATAGTTTTGTACCCTCCCAGCCATTCATTGCAAAGAGTCTCTCCAATTGTGAAAGGGATCAACATAACTCTTCAATGTTGCCAATCTGAATCATTGGATCTGGCTGCACCTGGAAACCATTTGCTAATAACTTCTGGCTTCCTAGGGCAATGATGGGGTGATTGAGCAGGAGAAGCGGAGTAGGGACATGGACGTAGCATACAAAATTATTCCACTGTTCCAGTCACCAAACTTTTACATAAGAACATAAGAAATAGGAGCAGGAGTAGGCCATCTAGCCCCTCGAGCCTGCCCCGCCATTCAATAAGATCATGGCTGATCTGTCGTGGCTTAGTTCCACATTCCCGCCCTCTCCCCATAACCCTTAATCCCCTTGCCTATCAAAAACCCATCAACCCGCGTCTTAAAAATATTTAGCGAGGTAGCCTCCACCACTTCAACGGGCAGAGAATTCCAGAGATTCACCACCCTTTGAGTGAAGAAGTTCCTCCTCTGTTCTAAACTGCCCCCCCTTTATCTTGAGGCTGTGCCCTCTAGTCCTACTGTCCTTTCTGAGCGGGAAGAGCCTCTCCACCTCTATTCTATCCATCCCATTCATCATCTTATATGTCTCAATGAGATCTCCCCTCATTCTTCTAAACTCTAACAAGTACAAGCCTAGTTTATTCAGCCTCTCCTCATAGCTCAACCCCCTCAACTCCGGATCATTAATAGAATACATTGGCTAATAAACAAGAACATTCTGAACAGTGTGATGTACAAAATGCATATTAACAAACCACAGATGTCAGTCATATGATACAGATGTGCATGAACATTGACATATGAGGAGCGTCTGAGGACTCTGGGTCTGCACTTGATGGACTTTAGAAGGATGCGGGGGGATGGGGGGGGCGGGGAGGTGGGATGTCATTGAAACTTACAGAATACTGAAAGGCCTGGATAGAGTGGACGCAGGGAAGAAGTTTCCATTAGTAGCGGAGATTCCAGCCTCAAAGTAAAGGGACGACCCTTTAGAACTGAAATGAGACAGAATTTCTTCACCCAGAGGGTGGTGAATCTATGGAATTCATTGCCACAGAAGGCTGTGGAGGCCAGGTCATTGAGCATATATAAAAGAGAGACAGGTTCTTGATTGGTAAAGGGATTAAGGATTACAGGGAAAAAGCAGGAGAATGGGGTTGAGAAACCTATCAGCCGTGATTGAATGATGGAGCAGATTTGATAGGCCAAATGGTCTAATTCTGCTCCCATACCTTATAGTCTCATAGAACTCTAAGTGAAACAAATTCCTCACCTTCCCGCTGATACATAAACTGTTCAGTTTGCTTCATTGTAGTCTGATTGCATTCTTTGAAAAGGTTAATAGCCAAAAAAGATAAAGGGGAGGCGGTTTAGAACGGAGTTGAGGAGGAACTTCTTCACTCAAAGGGTGGTGAATCTCTGGAATTCTCTGCCCGTTGAAGTGGTGGAGGCTGCCTCGCTAAATATTTTTAAGAAGCGGGTTGATGGGTTCTTGATAAGAGAGGGGATTAAGGGTTATGGGGAGAGGGCGGGAAAGTGGAACTGAGCCACAACAGATCAGCCATGATCTTATTGAATGGCGGGGCAGGCTCGAAGGGCTAGATGGCCTACTCCTGCTCCTATTTCTTATGTTCTTATGTTCTTAAAAAAGTAAAACTTCCAATATCATAAACTTGTGAATGTTCTCTGTGACACAAGGTAAACATGCCACAATTGTAGAACACTGTAAAATCTGCCTTGCTGAACAGTTGCATTCATTGGTGATTTATGATGTTATTTACATAATTATAATCATGGCTACTAAACAAATTGATAAAAACATTCCTGAAGGTGTTCTGAAATTTTTGGCAACTTGTGCTAAGAGATTTCCTCCCTCCATTATCAATAACCGCTCTCCTTGTTTCCTCGGTAATTACGTACGAGAATAAAGATGGCCAGTTTATTCAGGTTGATCATTCAGCTGACAGCTCAGCAGCAGTTCCATCAGCCACAGTAGCACAGTGGTTAGCACTGCTGCCTCACAGCACCAGGGACCCAGGTTTGATTCCTGGGTTGGGTCACTGTCTGTGCGGAGTCTGCACATTCTCCCCATATCTGCATGGATTTTCTCCGGGTCCTCCAGTTTCCTCCCACAGTCCGAAAGACATGTCGGCCAGGTGTATTGGCTATGCTAAATTCTCCCTCAGTGTTACCCAAACAGGTGCCCGAGTGTGGCTACTAGGGGATTTTCACAGTAGCTTCATTGCAGTGTTAATGTAAGCCTACTTGTGACACTAAGAAAAAAACTTCAAACTTAAAAAACTTCAACCTTGGACCAGATGACCAGCTCTCTCCCCAGTTTGCTTTCATCTGTAGTATCAAAGTTCCAGGTTCACCTTCTGATTTTAGTCACAACAGCAACAGGGTTGTTATAGTTGTTCAAATTGTCCTCGTTAGTGAAGAAGTCAATCCAGATTCCCACCCTCGGAATTTATTCATTATTCCCATTGGAACCGAATAAGTCCCTGGCAAGGAAATGATCAGGCTGAATAGCAGTGACCTCCTGAACAAAGTAATCAAAGAGCAGAAGTACTAGAAGCTGGATGAGAGTTGGAGAAATCGAGTTCTGAGAGGGCTGGGAGAATATTCCAAAGATACGAAGAAAAGAGGCCGTGAAAGGATTTGAGCACAGATATGAGAATGTTCAGTTTGAGCTTTGATTTTCCAGGAGTCAACATAAGTCAGAAAGCATTAGGGTGACAGGTGAGCAGACCTGGTGCAAGATGGAATATAAGCAGTCGGGTTTTTGATGAGCTAAAGTATATAAAGGGTGGAAGATGGAAGGGTAGCCAGAACAGCATAATACACTCATGAAACATAGAAGATTGGGGCAGGAGGAGGCCATTCAACCCTTTGAGCCTGCTCCACCATTCATGATCATGGCTGTTTGACCAACTCAACAGCCTAATCCTGCTTTCTCCCCATATTATTATACAGTTTGACCACATGGATGTTAATGATTGACTGTAACACTTTCCCCCCCAAGACAAAAGTCAAGCTATCTTGACCTATAGTTTATGCCCTTCCTCCCTTCTTGAATAAAGGAGCCACCTTATGCTGCCTCCCAATCTGATGGCACATATCCAGAATCCAGCAAATTTTGGAAAAACACCAAGACATCTACTACCTCAGTAGGACCCTACAATGAAATTTATCTGAATCCAGAGACTTGTCAGGCTGCAGCTCCATCAGTTTGTTCAATACCGTTTTCCTATTGATTATAATTTCACCAAGTTCCTCTTTCCTTTCCACCTCCTGATTGACAGCTATTACTGGATGTTTTTGTACCTTCTATAGTGAAGACAGGAGCAAAATATTTGTTCATTTCATCTGCCTTTTCCTTATTGTCTACAATTAACTCCCTACTGTCATTCTCTACAGGACCAACATTCGCTTTACCTACTTTCTTCCTATTTAAATACCTGTAGAAACATTTGTTATCCATTTTCACATTCCCCTCTTGTACTGTTCTTCCTCCTGCATGTCTGCATGGGTTTCCTCCAGGTACTCCAGTTCCCTCCCAAAGTCCAAAAGACATGCTGGATCTGTGCATTGGCCGTGCTAAATTCTCCCTCAGTGTACCCAAACAGGCACTGGAGTGTGGCAACAAGGGGATTTTCACAGTAACTTAATTGCAATGTTAATTTAAGCCTACTTGTGACACTAATAAATAAACTTTAAACTTTAAAGAATAACATTTCAGTCATTCTCTGCTCTTCCTTATATTCTGATCAATCCTCTGTCCTGCCATTAACCTTTTTCCTTACATTGGTGTTTTCCTTACCTTTATTTAACCATAGATGGTAAGTCCTTCCTTTAGGACTTTTTCTTTTTATTAGAAATATACTTATTCTGAATATTCTGAAATATCCCCTTAATTTTTTGCCACTGTTCCTCTATTGATCTATCCTCTAACTTAGTATCCCAGTTCATTTCAGCCAGCTCAACTGACACACCCACATAGTTGCTCTTATTTAAGTTTAAAACACAAGTCTTAGACCCACTATCCTCCTTTTCAAACCGCATGTAAAATTTAATCATATGCTGGTTACTGCTACCTCGGAGTGCCTTTACTCTGAAGTTACCTGTCACATTACATGATACCAAGTCTAATATAACCTACTTCCTGGTTGGTTCCAGAATGTGCTGCTCTGAGAAATTACTTTGAA
Organism: Carcharhinus amblyrhynchos; assembly: GCF_965287045.1. NCBI lineage: Eukaryota > Metazoa > Chordata > Chondrichthyes > Carcharhiniformes > Carcharhinidae > Carcharhinus > Carcharhinus amblyrhynchos. The sequence goes on along the minus strand of NC_137344.1, from coordinate 19,962,226 downwards.
AACATTCTATGAACTTCTCATCCAAGCTATTACTGCCAGGCTGATTTTTTCAGTTCCTATGTAGGTTAAAATCATTCATTATTATTGCCATCCCTTCATCACAAGCACCCAATATTTCTTCTTGTAAGCTTTGTCCTACATTGTGGTTACTGTTAGACAGTCTATAGACTACTCCCACTAGTGACCCCTTTCCCCAATCGTTCCTCATCTCCACCCAAACCAATTCTATATCCTGATCTCCTGAACCAACGTCATCTCTTAACTATCGTACCAACGCAATCCTTGATAAACAAGGTGCTACTCCTCCACCTTTACCCAGCTCCTTATTCTTCTTGAATGTTATATATGTTAATCACAACATGTGGCTGTGATGGAAGAATCAACCCAAACTGGTCTTTTAGGTTCAAGCTGGTTTATTGTAAGACTTTCTCAGTGCTACAAGAATCCCTCCTCACCAAAGTGTTCCAACTGTCTCTATTAATAGGACAATAAATGTCACATGTTTAACTAATAATTCCCTTAATGTAATTGCCATACATTGTGATTAATAGTACAGTGACAATATATCCCTCAATATTCAGGATCCAATCCTTGTCATCATGTTGCCATGTCACTCTAATCTCTCAGATTGTATTAATTTACTTCAATGTGCGCTATCAATTTACTTTGTTATCAATACTATGCACATTCAGATACAGAGCTTTTAGTTTTGCCTTTTAGTTATTTTAGGACATTTAGTTTTGACTGTTGGTAAATTCTTAGGTATTTTTCTAAATCCTTTCCTGCCACACTCTGATCCTCATTTCCCATATTGCTGTTTTGCTCTCTTGCCCTCTTGCCTTGACTCTACTGCTTGATTTGCAACATTTACTCAAGCTTGATCCCTCACCCCTTCGTTTAGCTTAAAACCCCTAATTAGTTTGCTAGAACACTTGTCCCAACCTGCGTGAACCGTTCCAACAATACAGCCTTCACTTTCCCCAATGCCAATAATCCATAAACAAGAACTAATTTCTTCCACACCAGTTTTTGAGCCACTTTAATATTATTTGTCCTATACCAATTTGCACCTAGCTCAGTAATAATCCAAAAATTATTTTCTTTGAGATTCTAATTTTTTCTTTAGTACCCAACTCTTCATACTAACTATACAGAACCCCTTTGCTCATCCTGCCCATGTCATTGGTACCTACATGGACCACAACAACTGGATCATGCTGGTTAGGTTAATTGGCTATGCTAAATTCTCCCTCAGTGTACCCGAACAAGCACAGGAGTGCAGCGATTAGGGGATTTTCACAGTAATTTCATTGCAATGTTAACATAAGCCTGACACAAATAAACTTAAATAAAACTTAAACTTAAAACTTAACCCAATCTTCCCATTCCAAGATCCTCTCCAAACCTGAGTGGATGTCTGAACCCTAGCAAGCAATACAGACATCAGGACTTTCACTCTTTGGTGCAGAGATGCATCAATTCCCCTCACTATAACATCCCTTACTGCCACTACATTTCTTTTTGTTTGCCCTGCTTGAACAGTGTGTTGCCCCTTAAGAGGCAGTGGTAATTGTCCTTTTAATGGCATGACAGCAGAGTAAGGATCATGTATTGTCCGTAAAGGGACAATCAGCACTAACAGCTTCCTGTATCATGGTGCTATGCCAGCCTGCTTACCTGCCTTGCAGGTCTCACTTTCGGCCATATATTTTTTGAGAACCTCAAATCTGTCTGACAATTGCAAAGTCTGAGGCTCCTCCACTCCTGTTTGCTTAGTCCCTTTACCTATCACACCCACAGGCACATCACTGCTGGCCAAAACAGCCAACCCTATGCTAAGAGGAACAATGTGTCCTGGTATTTCGCCCTCTCTCATGTTGTGCAATTCAGCTTCCTGATCAATAATCCCAATCTGGAGTTCCTCTACACATATTTTCTGCAGACGTGTTTGCCTTGAATTGCTTTGGCGTGCAAAAGCCCCCACGTTCCACAGCTGCAACATTGCACTGTACTGCCAGTGTTACCTGTGTTATTTAGTTAATTACTTTCTTAATTAGTTTGCAGGTAGAAAAGGCCACGCTCCAATCCCTCAGATCTATTTATGCCTCTCCTAACCTCTGTCTCTGTTCAGCTCCCAGGTAGGAAAAGGGCAACATAAAGGGCAAAGTAGAAGTAGAGTGGAAGATATGGAATCAGATACTTGGCTCTGGGTCCAACGGGATGCTGAGGTTACAAATAGTCTGGTCAATTTGATACAAGACTCAAGTTACTGCAGACACTGGAATATGAAAAACAGAAAAAGCTGGAAAATCTCAGCAGCCTGATAGCATCTGTAGAGACAACAGAGCCGTCATTGAGAGTCTGGAAGGAGCTCTAAGGTGATCCAAATTTGAAACGTTGGCTTTATTCTCTCTCTACGGATGCTGACAGACCTGATGAGAATTTCCAACGTTTTCTATTTTTATTGGTTAATTTGAGACTTTGTCTGGAGAGGGGCACAAAATTTGTGACAATTTGATTTATTATTGTCACATGTATCCTGGGCTTTATACATGAGCCCTAAAACATTGGCTTGGCCTCAACTTGCATTGCCTCCAGTTTTGTATGTTGCACTTTAGAAGGATGTGAAGCATTAAAGGGGGGGGAAAAATCATGAGAATAGTTTCATGGGATGAGGAACATCAGTTACATGGATAGATTGGAGAAGTTGAGACTGTTTTCCTTAGAGAAGGTCGAGATTTGATACAGGAATTAAAAATCATGAGGTGTCTGGTCAGAGTGGATAGGGAGAAACTGTTCCAACTGGTGGAGGAATCAAGAACCACTGGGCACATCCTAATTAGTTGGCATCAGAAGCAATGGTAACTTGAGAAAAAAATGTACACAGCGAATGGTTAAAATCTGGAACATACTGTACTGCCTGAGAATGTGGTGGAGGCAGATTTCATTGAGAATTTCAAAAGGGAATTTGATCATTATTTGAAAAAGAAAAATGTGCAGGGCAACGAGGAAAGGACAGAAGAGAGGCAGTAGGTGAATTGTTCCTGCCAAGAGCTAGCATGGACATGATGGGCCAAATGGTCTCCTTCTGTGCTGTAACCATTCTGATTCTGTGTTCTAGCAAGACAATGTGGAACTAGTTGTGAGCCCAATATGGTCAAGTTTGCACCTTTCAATTTGAGGGAGTAAACCAAGGTGGGAGAGGGCAAGAATTTTGCTAGGGATAAGGGCAAAGGTGAGATGAAGGAATGGTTGAGCAGATGGACAGCAGAAATAGTGACAAATGAAGCCAAAAGTAGACAGGTGAGAATTTGTAAATGTCGTTTGGACTTTGGGCAAAGTTTTTCCAGGGACAAATCCTGAAAGTGGAAAGATGACCCATTTAAAAAGGTTTGAAAAATGATATACTGGTACAAAAAACCTACAGATTCATATTGTTGTCTTCTTACCTATATCAAAGAGAATGAAAGTAATTAAATCATCCACTTTTCAGTGAAATAATAGATGACAACTGTACATAGAGATCATTCATAAGATATTGATCTTTAATATAACTAGTAATGCCATCTCAAATAGTGAAGAACAGAATCAGTATCTTTATGGATCGACTATAACAGCTGAGGTAGTGTAGGCTGGGAAATTGGCTTCAAGACGGTTCAAATATTCTCAGCAACAGCAACACAGGAGTAAATAATTCCTGACACCATTGTTGTTGATTCATTATTTTCTTAATGATATAAAGGTGATCAATTGGACAAGAATAGGAACAAGTAATGAGGGCCTACACTTTTGGCCATATGTCCAGTGATTGCAAATTTCTACAGCTTGGGCTTCAAGCAAAGAGGGACAAAGACAAGAATTGACTTCAATTTGTGGCAGTGAGACCTGTGTTTAATTTACATGACTTAATGCCATTAAATGTGACACAGAACTTGATAAATACCTCTGAGAAAAATCTTGAGAGCTTCCACATCTGTATTCAATGTCAGTCTATGATCCAGTCAATTCATTTGATAAATCCAGGTTGTTTTAGATACACAAATCATGAGGCTGGTGGACCAATTAGACCTCATCCACCCAGAAAGCCAACCATAATATTTCCCCATTACATCCCTACAGCATCTATTTGTTAATTTTAAAAATCTAACATCAGGATTTCACTCTTTCTTGCTGACAGTCTCTACCAACTTCTTTAGATTTGTCCTAAATTTATCCTTCATAAACTTGAACGTTTGCCTTCAGTTTTCACTATCCTTGCAACATCTGTAAACATAACTTGGATTCACCCTCCCTTTTCCAGTACATACCTTTCTTTCATCTGTCTACTTATGTTCCCTCTGCAAAATTTTTCTTCCAGGCTTTAAAAGCTCCAGCCCATCCTTAAATTAATCAAAGCTAACCCCATTGATGTTGTATTCTGAATTACCTCTTGGGCCTAGAACACTTCAGCCACAACAACTAAAATTGTGCATAACCACAATAGCCAGATGTGGCCTGATCAGAACATTGTAGCATTTATTTATTAGTGTCTCAAGTAGGCTTACCTTAACACTGCAATGACATTACTGTGAAAATCCCGTATCACCACACTAAGGCACCTGTTCCAGGTACACTGAATTTAGCACAGTCAACGCACCTAACCAGCATGTCTTTTGGACTGTGGGCAGAAACCAAAGCACCCAGAGGAAACCCACGCAGATACAGGGAGAATGTGTAGACTTCGCACAGTGACCAAACCAGGAATCGAACCTGGGTCCCTGTCACTGTGAGGCAGCAGTGCTAACAACTGACATTTAAGAACAACTTCTAAAGATTCTGATACAACAGACTTGACAATTTACTCCAGTACCATATATACTGTGTGCGGTGGCCTTTCACAGCTAAGTGCTGCATCAAGCAATATAGTTACTTCCTGCATTCCAACCTGGCTTATTATACCCACTCCTCCCCCAACATTGATCACTTGTGCCTAACTTTTTACTTTTCAATTGGCATAACTTGGATTGTCCGTATTGAACTTTGTTTGTAATCTTAATACAGTTTAAGTACAAAAATAAGCTGGGAAGTTAGGGCGCATAATTCAGCAGATCCTTCACATGTTTTTGAGTAAGAGTTCCCAGCTGTTTTGGAAAGTTGTAGTCTTTTAAATGTGGTTATGGACACAGGAATGCAAGAGCATTCATTAAGAAAACTCACTTGAATGCCCATCAAGTACATGCAACTTAACGAATCTGTGAAATCTACATTTCTTTACAATTTATTTTTCAAACAATTACGCACTCAGTTCTACGCTTACTTGAGGTAATTTACAGGTCTTTAAATAATTCATCAGGTATTTTTTCTGCAAGGAGTTCTAAGCAATTATGCAGCTTTAAGTATACATGAAAGCACTGCCAAATTGTGGCATTTTTCCATTTCTCTAATGCCAATTCAGTAACATCTTGAATTACTATTTATGAACCTACATGACAATTTTAAAACTAATGCCATTCATTTACTCTGTACTGTGTACCACTCAAATCATGGCCTCTTTAAACATCCCAGATTTTCATCACTTTGCCACCGGTGGCCGTTTTTTCAGTTGCCTTGGCCTTAGCCTCTGGAATTCTTTCCCTAAGCCTCTACGCCACTCACTATTCCTTTAAGGCGCTCCTTAAAACTTTTGGTCATGTGTCCTCATATCTCATGTGGCTCAATGTCAAATCTTGATTGCTAATACTTGTAAAACAGCTTAAGGTGGTTATCTAGATTCAAGGTGCTATGTAAAACTGTATTTCAAGCAAAAATTGCACATCATTAGTCATAAGCAACTGGATCATCAGGGGAAAAAGATACCAACTATGCAGAAGACCTGTACTGAAAAAGGACAAGGTTACAGTTAGTTGAAGGTGACTCTGCAACACTAAAACAGATGTCTAAATGGCCTGTGTGAATATCCTGCAGCTAGAATATACGTATATGTCCTTGAGCTATTGCTGCATTTGATGATTGGGGTGGCGGGGGGCAAACAACCATCTAAGTAGTAATCTATTTAAAAGAAACACCATCACAAAAAGCAAGGTGGTCAAATTCACCTGCAATGCTCTATTCAAGAAATTAACTCATTTGATTATTGTCACGTGTATTAGCATACAGTGAAAAGTATTGTTTCTTGCATACTATTCAGACAAAGCATACCATTCATAGACAAGGAAAGGAGAGGGTGCAGAATGTAGTGTTACAGTCATAGCCAGGTTGTAGAGAGATCAATTTAATGCAAGGTAGGTCAAAATATTCATCATGTCAGAAAACACTGAGGGAAAATATGGGTGAGAAGATTCATCTCAACAGATCGGAGCTAATCATTAAACACTAACTTGATTTACTATTCCATGAGGCATTTTTATTTTTAAACACAACCTTGCTCGGAGAAAAAAATTGGCTTGCAAGGGATTTTTTTCTGTTGTGAAAATGCTTTCCCTTGAATTTGCTGATTCAACTCAAGATAAATCATGGCCCATTCACATTTGCAGCTGTTAGCAGCCAAATTCATTTTCCTCGATAGTGAGAAATGAAGCCATGGAATGCATAGAAATCAGCAGGGCCAGATGGGACTCACGCCCAAGATACTATTTGAAAAATTCTCACAATTCTATATATATTTATAATATAAAACATTTCAAATACACATTTATATTGTGCGTTATTAGGAGACATATCTTATGGGAGAAAAAGCCATGTTAAGAATTAGAATTGTAACAGGACCAACTGGAGTTTTCTTTTCCCATAAGAGTGTGTTGTACTTCTTAGTGTATGTACATCTGCAGTGAACAATAAGCTCCTCATTCAGCTGATAATCTAACTAGAAACAGTACAATGAGCTCCATATAGTCCTTTAACTTATTAATAAATTACTGACATACCAAACGTCTTTATAAAGAAAGAAAATTAATTGAAGCATAAGTGAAACAAAGATAAATCCCAGGTGGAATATTGCTTCCAAGTTGGATACCATCCTTATTGCATCACAGTTTGTCATTCTGTCATCACTGGGCAATGTTCGAAAATTTCCTAACAGTAATATGGAAGCAGTAGCACCACAAGCAGTGCAAAAGTTCACACTTATGTCCAAATGTGACCTCTGCAGTGGAGCAAAGGATCAGAGCTTGAATTTTTTCCACCCTCCTGGGCATAGACTTAGCTATTAACATTCATTACAGTCCACCCAGACAGCAACTGCACATCACCACAATTCAGGATTGTTTGGGCATGTTTTCCGGAGAACAAAACTTGGATATGAGTTCTGTGTTTTCAGCAAAATTTGTCTTAAAGGACCTACTTTGCCCAAGGCATCTTACATGGAAGTTGTAAACCTGCAAGCAAATAAAAGATAATGTAATGTCTGGTTATTCAAAAAAAACGTTCCAACTAGGTGTTGGATGACTTTTAAATCTGTGGGGTTTGAGACAAAGGCTTTCTTAGTTGAGCAGCGGGCTGCGTAGGGAGTAAACTGTTGTCATAGGAAATAGGATAAAGAGTTTATGCTCTTAAATTGACTTTAGGTAGCCCACATTTTTGTAGCAAAATATTAATAAAATTTTTCCAAGTCTATGAAACTCTTACTTAAATACCCATTACAAAGTGGCTCAGTAGCACTACCTTCCAGTGAAGGACATAATCTAGTGGATATAATGTAAACCTTTATTAATGCCTTTATTCAAATTGAGCAAAAAAAAACTTAGGAATTTGGCTCGTCTCTCTTGGCAGTAAACAAACAAAATTGCCAACCCAAACTGCAACAAGTTTAAAAATAATTTATCAATTTTATGGAATATAATCAATGTTCCATGCTGTTACACTCAGCAAAGTCTTCAGGTGAAATGGTAAAGACAAGACAGTGCATTCCTATATAATTCTTTGCATATTGTGGCTGAATAGAAAATGAGAATATTGAGTTGGTTGGAGCAAAATAATTTCCTGGTAGAGATAATTAGATTTATAACACCAGCATTGGTGGGAAAGTTGCTGTTACAATTATAGTACAGTGTTTTACAGGTTTTCATTATTAATGTGGATAAAGCAAAATATGGTGGAAATAAATCAAGACAAAAGTGGGACAAAATAAAACATACTAATTATTGAATATATGCAGATCAATTTAAATATATTGTAGGTGTTTTTGACTGCGCTCAATTTTCTACAATCTAGCTAATGTGGAAAAATGAAATTTGGAAAAATCCAAACTGGATCACCTTGGCATGCGCACACTGAACATACTGGGATAGGGTCTGAGTTCTTTTATCGGGATGTCCATTGTGAAATTGTCAGTCATTATTACCTTCACAGCATGATTGCTGTTCATCTGCCAACGTTCATATTAAACCCAAGAATGTGGTTTGAGATGGTCTGAAAGTCAAAGGTGGTAAAACTGTTTAAGGGAACAAATTCCACCTTATTTTATTCAGTGCCACTATCAACGTTTTATAGCTATTCAGGAACCTCACTGGAAAATTCCAAAATATGTCTAGTTAAATAGGACAGTGCCAAGAATGGGTAGCACAAAATTATCCTGAAAATGTTATGTCAACAGCGATCTGGAGATAAGAAATATTGGATATTAGCTACTGGAGTCCAAAAATATGAAAATAGGGATTATTTCTTTGCAGGCAGTAATGCTGAGCAAATCGTCAGCCAAATGAATTTCTCCCATTAGTTTCAACCCACAGTACATCAAATCCAAATAAATCCTATTAGAGCCTTGAGAGACAGAACTAAAGATTACTCCAAATTTATTGATTCCTTGGTATTAAACCATGTGGCACCCAAGAGGAAAAAATAGTAGATGGGGCATGACTCCATATCAGATTTTGACAAACTAATTGATAAATATTAGGAACGTACATTACAAGCCAAGTTAAAGTAATGGTTGAAATCAAGTCATAGTCAAGTCGCAAACAAAAACAAGTCAACATACCAAGCCAAGTTAGGCTGCATGAAAAAGCAGCAATGCCATCCATGCAGGGAACTTTACATTCAGCAAACCTTGATATGTTTCTTGTTCCATCATATTAAATTACAAGGCTCAACATTTATCTTGGGTGGGGCATGTTTTGTTAGAATTAACTTAGCTAAAACTGTAAAGAGATCTTAATGGAATTTTGTTGTGCATCTGCTTTATTAGTTCAAAAAGAAGAAAACAGTTTTCTTTTTAAGAATTAACTTTTATTGCTTGACCTGTCATTAGGACACTCTATAACAAAAGGATTATTTTAGCACATACAGTAAATCTGATCTTATACAGTCATTGGGAACAATACAAAAATGGTCCTTGGATAATCTACATATTATCACGCTGTATTCTCACTTTGCAAATTTGTTTTGTAGGTAAGCTAGCTGAGGATATCTAATCCCCATATAAGATAGCTAAGGCAAACTACATCAAACCGTGGTCGTTTGTACGTACAGTTCTGATTGCACACAATAGTTAAAGCTTCAACTGCATCAGATTATTCAATAAACTCATTATCAGCTGCTTTATAATAAAATCATTTAGGTAAATAAAAACCTTAAGAATGTGCAGCAAGCCAAAAATCAATGTGCTAGGTGCCAGGGTTGTCACAGTAGGAAGATTTTTCTGAGAATGGTTTCAAAATTATTGGAATACTGCATTAATCTCACTCTTACTGGTAATTTATGATACTGGTAAACTCAACTGAGGAATGACATTCACCTAATTAGTCAATTTGTCTAAGATAACAGAAATATTAAACAAAGTACCAGATTTCACCTGTGCAAAATACTGGTCTACCTGGACAGGACACCTCCCATAAGCAGCAGCTGACTTAATTTTGTCTATACCAGGAATATCAAAATAAATTAGGCCAATACCTTTCATGCTTACTCTCGACTTTATTTCCTAGGGAGTTTAAAGTGATGAAACAGGAAATAGCTCTCATTAGGAAGTAGATTCCAATTCACCATCAGGCATTAAAAGTCTAAGTTACAGACTTCAATTAAGAAAAAGCTCAACAGATGCAATTCATTGCCACAGCCAGAAGAACTGGGCATGGCATTCCACGATTACTCGAGGCATTAATCGGATATCAAACAAAAATCAAATCTTTAGTTACTATAACTGCTTAATAAAATGGAATATTGGCCAATGCCAAGTGAAAGTCATCCTGCCCTCAACACAACTAGTATTTTTTCCAGAGATGTTTACAAAAGCATTTTCACCAATCTACACAGCATTATAAGGGAAGTGCACTGAAAAAACTGAAAGTAATATGCAAGTTATATTTAATCATTTGCACTGTGCGCATCAGAGATAGCTGAAGTGATTTTGCAACTTTTCACTTATCTCACTTAGCAATATTAGTGCATATTCTATCTGGCTTAATTCTCCATGGAAATGCAATACTTGCAGAGCAAAATCTACAGCCTATGTCCAACCCAACTCTCCAAGCAATTTAGTTTTAGCTTGCTGTACAATCCAAGCAATTATTCTAGTCTAAGTCATTCTATATAGAATAATGAATATAATTTGATCTAATTACAGCTGTGTGGAATTTGTAAAATGTGTGTGAAATAAGTGCACATGTAATACAAAGCTGTGAAATACTGAAATGTCATTAAGACTCAGCGAATGAGTTTCTTGCTTTCTTGAAAGCCTCAAAAAAAAATTGCATGTCATGCCTCACTAAAAAGCTGTTGTGGTACATTTCAGAATGCCAATGCATCGGCTAGTTCAGGATCAAACATCCAGTTTTTGGTTTCTGCCTTTTACTAGTGTGTCTGGGTGTATATTTGTGCAATATCAGCTGAGCTCTGGTGTATGCCAATAATGGAACAACAGCGCCAGCTACTGTGAGCTGCAAGGAAGTGCAACTATGATTAAACACAAAATAACACGGGTACTAAAAGCACTGCACCAACTTAAATGTCAGCCATTAATCTTCATTTAAATAGACACCATTTGCACCACTCCAGTTAAGCACAGGACAGTTACTTAATATGTAAACATGTCCAGCGCTATTAATAAGAACCAGGAAGCAGTGGATAGTTTATAAGCTGGGTCAGGACTGCAGAGGAATTAGGGATGCCATCGCCCAACCTTGTGCTACCAGTGCTGGTCAAGTACAAGCGCACACTGTACCAGTACCTGTGATGGTGGTACTGGCTTGTTACTAAAAGGAATGTTTACTTTTTTTTGCCTTGGAATGAAATTACATCTGGTTAATACATAAAATTTCATTTTTCAACCCTTTCACTGGCTCTGTCTCAGCAACAAATTGAAAGGCAACGCTGTGTAAAATTCGGGAGTCAATCCACAGGTTGTTATCTAGTCTGTATCAACTGGTTCTCATGGTCACAAGCAGGGTCACTTTATCACAATAGCTGTACTCAAGTCATTTGTTAAAAATCAGATAGTGTTGGCAATATAATACCGACATCTACACAAGATCGATCGTATTTCTAACTTTTCATTGTGTGATTGCCACTGACTGAGGATGATACTTCAAATTACATTTGTCTAGAAAAGAGCAACAATTGACATGGAAAGTATTTGTTGTCCTACTCCATGAAAGGACAATAATTTTCATAATATCATAAATTGAATCTGATCTGTAAAATCTATACTTTTACTTTGTGTCAGTAAAGTTAATACAAGCTTTTCAAATGAATGTGTTACATTTCTTGCCTGCAGAGAGCAAACCAATATATCTTCCTCTGTTAATCCATTCCTACAGAATTCAACACTGTATATCCATCTCAATTTAGGTTGCAGAAGTTTCTACTTATTCCAATAACTTCACTGCCCAGCAGAAAGCACAGTTCATGTGGAGCAAGACTATTCTAATTCCCTTGTTGCTGGAAATGGAATGGTACATTACAACTCCACGCAGTGCTCCATCATAACCAACAAAATGCACCAAAGAAAACCAAACTCAGCAACACAAAGTTCAGAAGTTACTATTGGTACAAGTCAAATTACACCCAAGGTTATTGGAATTCAGCTGCTGTTACGTTTGGAAGAGAAACAAAATGAAAAACGGCTCCACTAATTCTCCGTTCAAAGCATGCTTTGATACAGCCTTAGAACTGACATTGCAGAAATCTTGCAGTGGGCATCTGTACAAAATCGCTACCATTACCAAAATCTGTGCTAATCAAAATAAGGTCAGATCATCAAAAGGATTTCTGGCTGCCCAAGTAACAAGTTGACTCTTTAGCTAAACCCCATTAACCAAAGCATCACAAGTCCTAATGTAGCTGCAATTTTCTTGTTTTATTTGTACCAAACAAACCAACTTGTATTGTACGTAAATCAATACAAGCATACACTAACCTTTTCTCAAGCAAAGATTTGGCTGTCACAACCACTGCACAAAGACAAGCGGGTAAGTTTTGATAACTGGGAGACTACTAAATACAAGTCAGAAATTCCTGACAAAAATTAAAATGGGCTATCATTTTTTTGTAAAAACGTCTGAATGCAACTTAAATGTGCAAATGGAGTGACATGAATAAATTTGGCAAAAACACACAAGGCCGATATGATCCTCACTAAGCAAGACCTAAAACTACATAAAAGAAAATTCAACTTTAAATACTTTACAAATTGTTTCCAAAAAGGTTAAAATGTAACAATTATCTCAAAACTAAAACGTATGCAATGAAAAAGTCTAACATCTCAATTTGGGTGTTTTCTCCTTGAATCTAAACAAAAATTGTATTTTCAGAGCATGTTTATATTTAAGTGTTTTCAATCCTAGCCACTTTAGAATAAACACATTCTGTAGTAACCCACGTGGGTTTGAGCAGTCTTGAAAATAATTTTGAAGCCGTCGGGCCTACAACCCAAGATTTTCCATCAGTACACATTCATGGGATCCAAAACTCAAATGCACAACATCGCTTGAAACAGAGCGAGCTAAAGGGTTCAAAAATCCTCTGCTCATGTAACCAAATCAAAGCTTAATTATCTGGGTATCAACTACATTTTATTTAAAACAGCAGAGTTTTAATCTTTATAAACAAGAACCAAAGGGAAAGGTTCTACACACAAGCATCAAAGCAAAAAAAATCTTAACTGAAGCTGTATTGACTGTAGAAAGCTGGTGCAGTGAGAGAAAGACACAAAAGCAAATGTGGCACTGAATTCTACAAAGGGAATGCTTTCTCTGATGGATAGGAAGCTGTGGGACTGGTGGTGGTCTTGCCACAGGAAGCGGCATTTTAGACAGAAATGAGGCAGTTCGCTCTGGCAGATGTTACAGCGGAGGAGAGGATTTCAGACAGACAGCGATACGAAGCTGTTGTACTGCTGGATGTTTCGTTTGAGTATGTCAGAACAGGGGCCCAAGACACGTTCAAACCGAGGTCTGTCCAGTTTCACACACTTCAACGGACCACGTGCTACCACAGTAGCAGCGCGAGGACGGTTCATCAGAAGAGCAATTTCACCTGAGAAAAAGAAAAATTAACATTTCAAATCCATCCCGTGCTGAAAAACTGAAGCTTATGAGCTACAGAACCAAGTTCCTGTGCTCTTCATGACCAAGTGAATTTACTCTGCTTCACTATAACAAATTCAAGGCAAATCATCAAGTTTGATTCCAATTGTTATTTGTCAGACAATCTTCAACTGTGCTGAAGCTACATCACTTCAGTAGCCTACTGTTAGTGTCAGTAATCACAGTTTAGCAGCCAATATTCTCAGTTCCAAGGTCTACATAATTGAGAAACATTTTGGTTTTTAAAGAACAAAAATCAATCCCAGCTACCTTGATTTTTTTTTTAAACAAGTTCATTCATTACAACACTTATGGTATCAAACCCAAAGATTTCTATGGTATGACAAACTCACCAAAATAATCTGATGGCCCCAGTCTTCCAACTTCTACAAACTCTTCGTTTTCTGACCTGCGCTGTAACACAGCTGCTGTACCCTACAACACAAATTTTAATATAAAGTACATTTGAAGCATTAATATTACAAATGGTACTGTATATTCCTATATGACCTAATATACTAAACTTTGATCTTGGTGAACTGGAAGGTGAACCCCACAAGAAATACTTTGAAACATCTCTAGCAATACATTTTTTGATAATGGGAGTTTATGGCAAGTGAAAATGATCAGACTTATGGATATATTTATTGCTCTTAATACCAATAAAGTAACCTTATCTACTTTCAAACTAAAGAAAACACGGAGGAGGAATTTGGTCACTGGAAATTTGAGTAATTCAGAATAAAATCTGTGCGCAATTATTTTTCTGGGAATCCATGTTTAAATCACCAGGAATTACGTTTCTGCCTTGCCACAGTACCAAGCTTTAAAGAGCAAGCTTTAGTAAGAAATGACAGCTGATGTGACTGTGACAAAGATATTCCTCAATTTTTGACTTGTCTGTAATCACTGGCATAGGCCATTTTCCTCCAGAGCCTTGTCACTGTCATTTAGATGGGTGGACGTGGACATACATACACCTGGTTCCATCTTTATCTATCCAGTCATGGTCAGAAGTTCATCTACAATGGCTTCTTTTCCCACTTCCACAGTTATCTCCTTTTTCTGATTTATATACTTTCCCTCAGTGACATCATCTGAAAAAACATTTTCCTATGTAATCTTACAACACCAAAGTTCTAACTCACCAACATTTCTTTCAACCCAATCCCATCTTTAAATTGCCAGATTAGATGTCCCAACATCCAGAGGATGGGAAACATTTCTAACTAAACATTACAAAGGATAAACCCTAGTGTTCAGTGGGACACCAGAAATTCACGTTCCTAGCCATTGACTCTATTCCTCTTCTCGTTGGGTGTCTGAAACAGAACCAACTTTGGTGGCATACCTGAATCCAAAATGAGCTCCTGAGCACAGATCTGCACCAACGCCCCTGCCTCTGCCTGTTGTTGAAATCCTCATGCATGACTACTTCAGCGCACTCCTGACCTGGCTCCCCATGTATTTATTATCCAATGTAAACGCAAGGTCATCCAAAACTCTGCCCATGTCCTAACTTGCACTAAGTCGCATTCACCCATCACCCATGCAGGCTGTACTATTTCCATTACAAAATTCTCAGTGTCTTCAAATCCTTCCATGGCCATAACATCCCCCATCTCTGGAACCTCCTCTAGTATTGCAGTCCTCAGACATCTGTGCTCCGCTAATTCTTTGATGTTTGAAATCATTGGAATTTTAATTATTCCAACTTTCCCTAGATATTCTAACAATTTAAACAATATGCACCAAAAATAAAATCAGTGGCAGAAAGGAAAATTACTTGTGTAAAGATCCATCAATCTTCATAAAAGAAAAAAGTTGGGATGAGCAAAATTTATAAATTGCTATTGGTCACATTCCTTTAATGGCTATAAATGTAAGTGTAGACATACAAGACATACAAATATATTCTAGCATAACAGACAGCTAGTCCATGCAATATTTCATTCTCAAATGTGTTATTTCCTATATTTTAATTATTCATACCTCTAAAATAATGAAAAATTCATCGCCAGGTTCTCCTTGCACCACAATCTTCTGTCCATCTTCAAACTGTACTGGCTCCAAAGCATCAGCCACAGTTAAACGCTCCCACTTATCCAGAGATTCTGAAAGGAAGAACTTCCCTTTACACTTTGAACAAAATGAATTTAAAAGCTTTTTTCTTCATCTGTAAGCCTTTGTATAATGGTTTATAAGATTTACAAAAATCTTGCAAAATGCTGACGTCATAATCTCCCTGTACAGTATTAACCCTAGTCTTGTTCAAGTTATTGCTTTGCCCAGTTATTACAATTTGGCTATACACCGTGGCAAATTTTACAGGTTTTTTTTGTCAGTTCTAGGTAGGAACACCCCACTTTAGAGAGAGCGATCCACAGTGGGGGTAAAATAAAAATTCAGTACAGTTCCATGACAGAAGCAGCAGGACAGGTATTTTAGTAAGATGAGATGTTAAACCGAGTACTTGCTTATCCGTTAAGATCGGCGGAAAATAACTCATGGCACTTTTTTCCAAACAGGAGCATTCAAGTTTGTGCAAGCCAAGAATTCAATCAATACAGATTAACTAATCATACATCTCAGTCCTATTTGTACCACACTGCTGTGTGCAAATGGATTGAAGAACTTTGGGACTATTTCAAATGTGAATGCAACTTCTTACTTCAATCTGCTTTAAAATTGTGGTGCTGGTCAAGTTTTTGCACATAGAAGACCAAAGGATACATTTTCTGCTTACCTAAAATGGAGACCTTACTGAGAAACTCTTCATACATCTTTCTCTTTCTCAATGTACTTCCCTATAAAAGTAAACATTTTAATAATTCAACACTTTAAACAGCTACACTTTTTAGCAATTTTGCTCAAAATATTTAAAATTGTAATTCTTTAGCAGAACTGGTATATAGGAAAGATAACTTAAAGAATACCTGTATTTAAAGGGCAACTACAAACTCATGTACATTTTGCATATACTAGGCAGTCAACTGTGATGTTGTACACATGAAGCCAAGACAAAAAGAGTTTTCAGGTGAAGCAAATTGACAGTCAGGTGGTGAAGTGATAATTTCACTACATTTTTGTATTATTTCAAATGAAATAGCAAAATTACAGCAATTATGACAGCAGAGAAACAGACAAACTTTACTGCAATTCCAACTAAACAACTGAGAGGTACATAAGAAGCAGTACAATCCCACCAATAACGGAAGATTAGAATCCTATCATAACAAGCTTACAATGGCTGGGTTCATAATAAATAGGGCCACAAGAGTTTAATGTACAAGTTGGCACAAATGTGAATTCTGAAGTTTTTTTTTAAGACCTTAAATGCAAACATAAGAACATTGGGAAATAGGAAACACATTAAAAAGACGAGGCAGCACAATGGGACAGTAGCTAGCATGGCTGCCTCACAGAGCAAGGAACCCAAATTCAATTCCAGCTTTAGGGGGCCGCGTGGAGTTTCATTCTCCCTGTACCTATGTGGGTTTCCTCCAGGTGCTACGGGGATAGGGCCTGGATAGAATCTTCTGTTGGGAGAGTGGTGCATAGAATTCCTGCAATGCAGAAGGAGTATGATTCTATGATAAAAGGTGCACTCCCTGCATAGTAGGGTGTGACAAGTGGAAATTAGCTATGAACAAGGACTCCCTTCACTCTTCCTCCTTCTGCAATCACTTGCTAACAATTATTGATTGTCCACCTAAGAAACTCAGTGTTACTGATCATGGGTCCTGTGGGCCCTTGTGCAGCTGCTAAATTGCATCTCTGACCATGCAGGTGTTGCCAGGTGAACACTCAGGTATTCCTTTCTCATGTCCACTACTGGGCTGTGTCTTGTGGTCAGCAGTGCTAGAAGAATTGTTCCCCCCTCAGTCAGGAGGTTCCTCCAAGTAGGTCTCTTCTGAGCAACAGTCTCCCAGGTGTTAATGCCTATGTTGCATTCCTCAATGTCATCTGCAAACTGAAGTTCCACGGGCAATAGCAGTCATTTTCTTCTTGATTTTCAACTGGTTGAGGTTGAAACGTTTTCCTCTATCCTGTAGACCATATTCACTGCCCTGAGAAGCTTGTTCTAGAAAAGGTGAAGGGTAGTAGCAATTGAAGATGGAGAAAAGGGTGAGGGCAATGACACTTCCCTGCTCGACTCCAATCTTGGTCACAAAAGATTTCTTGTCTCATTTCCATTGGTGAGGGCTGTCACTGATATCTTGTCATAAAGGTGTCTGAGGATGTTATGAATTTCTTTGGGCAGCCAGCCTTTGACAATATCTTCCAATGCACTTCTCAATTAATTGATTCAAAAACCTTGTCAGAATAACGAAGGTCATGTATGGGTGAAGGCTATGTAGAGTAGTTGATGTTACTCTTGGTATTTCTCTTGACGTTGTTGAGCAGTGAAAATCACATCCACTATTTCATGGTTTGGTCAAAATGCTTTCAGAAATAACTGGCTTTATGGAAGGATTAGTTCAGAGACTGGGAGAAGGTGGCTAGATGGAGAATAGGGAGATTTCCCAGTAGTTCCTGTGTTCCACTTTGCCAGGTTGACAGAAGCAATCATTGAAACCTGAAAATTTTTCAGAGTTGTAAAATAATGGGTTTTGATAATGTGAATAAGGAAATACTACTACCTCCAATTGGAGAATCACAAGACAAGGTGCCAAGAAAATACAGTATGAAGGGTGTTGACATTTATTTACATGTTTTGCCACAGGGAACTGGTGCAAAAACACTGCATCTTTAAAGGGGAAAATAGGCTATGTTTTGAAGCAGAGCAAAATACAGGATAATTATATGATTAATTTTGGATTCCTCCAGCCAAAAGCCAACACAGACACCATGCTGGATCAAATAGCCCCTTTCTGCACTGTAAATATCAATGATTTTTCATTTGGGGTGGATGCATACATATATAGAGTGCAGAAAGGATTACAAAGGGAGTATTTGTTTGGTTTTATTGCAACTAACAAACTCCAGTGACAAATGTGTTGACTAAAAAAAGACAATAAAAGCCAAACGTAATTCAATTCAAAAATGTTCGTTTATAGTAAGCCAGGTGGTATAACTTTGTGTAATCTGTCTTACCATTAAGATTCTCCTATAGCTGTCTCGGTCAATACCCCACAATTTCACATTGGTCTTTGCACGGACAGTTGCTGCTCTTGGGGTTCCATAAATCAGTGCAAGTTCTCCAAAACTGCCACCCTCTCCAATGCTGGTCACCCATTCATTGTTAACATAAACCTAAAGCAAAAGGATGCAGCAAAACAATAATCAAATCAAAATTAGTTTCAACTGTCAATACTGAAGTTCAACTTCTCAAAAACCAGTTATGAGGCAGTGTGTCAATATCAAAAGACAAATGGAATTAACCTGTTCAGTTCTACTGGAAACATTTTAGAAGGAATAACCTGATAACACCATTATTAATTCAGCTCATTTCATAAGTTCTACTGCTATTGAGAAAAATTACATTTTTAAAAATCTGAACATCCAACTAGCTTGCTGAAAAGTATTACACAGTCTATTTTTATAAAGCTGGAATGGCAGGAAGTGGCACTTTTTTAAAAAAAAACTAACTGGATTTTACTAGATATCATCATGGTACCTAATCTATGACTTACACTGGCAATCTAGAAACATTATTGTTACCAAAGCAATAGAGATGCTACCTATAATAAAAGTCTCCATAATGGTAACATACTCAGCTGTACCACTTATATCACACTTGTGATCAAGTGACATGAGTGACTCATAGCAACTTCCCAGAAAATTCTGTCCTGAATGCTTCTGTAAAAGGGGGAATCACTGTCATCAACATTTGATCACTGTTTCATACATCTCAAGCATTTCATTCAGCCAGAAACAAACTATTTACCAACAGGAATACTTTTAGGGCGGGGAAAATACATTTTCAATCTTTCATGCTTAACTGTCTAAAAAGCATAGCTGCTATTCTGTCAATGTGTTGCTGCTGAAATTGTACGTGACTACAGCACAAAGTCATATTTATAAGCAAATAGTTTACACATTTTTGCACCTGTATGCCACCATTTTGATACGGTTAATAATTTGACACCAGATTTATTGTATATCAACAAGTCCATCTCCAAATTGAAGAAATCCATCCAAGAAGAAGAAAACAATAACGCAATGCAATGGATGTACCTCTGTACGCCCATTTTGAAACCGTAGTCTCAGGTTTTAAAAATAGGCTCTACTGTATTATGCTGAGTCATTGGGCAGCCTGCAAACTTACATCCATCTCTCCTTGATCAATGACGTAGAAGTTATCCCCTTCATCACCTACAGGAACAGAGAAACGCCGTCAAAACCACTTCATAGTATAACACCCCAATGACAATTCAGATCTATTTTAAGGATTAAAAAAAACTTCCTTCCCCGTCCCCAAAGCAAGTTATCTACCCTCAACACTGCCTCATCCCACTCCTCACAGCAACCAAGTTTGAAATACTCTTAGCATGAAATAAAAGTTTGGGCTGAAAAGTTCAAAGTAAATTTCTGACTTTCAAACCACTTCATCCACTGAACAAGAAATTAAATAGCTGCTTTCTCCCACCCACAAATACATTTCCCCTTTCAAGGCACCCACTGGTTTTGAAGAGAATCAATGTGACACATCACAGGAGGCTATTCAATTCGTCATGCCCATCTATGCCAGATCATTAAAAAGTCTATCCAATGGTCCTATATCCCCCATCAGTACTCAGGCTTGAAAACTTCCCATGCAAATACATATCCAATTTCCTTTCGAAAATGATTGCATTTGCTTCCATCTCCCTTTCATGCGGTGAATTCCAGAGTTCAACAACTCACTGCATAATTAAATTTGTAAATTTTCTTAAATCCACACCTGCTGGTTGCTGACCCTCCTACCACCGGAAACAGTTTATTTACATTACCAAGTCCACCCTTCAAGATTTTGAACACCCTTTAACAAACTTCCCCCTTTCCCTCCCTGTTCCAAGGAGGACAACCCAGTTTCTCCACTTGAGATTTTTCCTCCTAGGTACTGATTTTAATAAAAATGGGTCTGTAGAAGGGTCATATGCAGTCAAAATTTAATTGTTTCTCGCTTCACAGATGCTGCCAAACCTACTGAGTTTATCCAGCATTTTGTTTTTATTTCAGATTTCCAGCATCTGCAGTAGTTTGCTTTTATGCTACCTTTTAATAAATCTCGTCTACTCCTTTATTAAAGTCTTTGCATTCTTTTTGGCTATAGCTGCCCCTCACTGGCTCCCGTAACGCAATTCATTTTATCATTTGCACCTCCGCAAGTGGTTACGTTTTTTCTTCCCAATGACTGGTTGTTACACACCTCAATTCCTCCTACTTTTATGGGATCCAAGGAAAATCGGCAAGTTGGATCCAAAACTGGCTCAAAGGAAGTCGAAAAGATCAATGGTTAATGGGGGTTTTTGTGACTGGACAGCTGTTTCCTGTGGGATTCCACATGGCTTGTTACTAGGCCCCTTAATTTTTGTGACATTAATCAATGATTTTGACTTACAAGTTTGTAGATGATACAAAAACTAGCTATGTGCATGATAAAGAAAGCTTCAATATGCAAGATGATATCAATGGACTAGCCTGGTGAGTGGACCAGGTGGACCAATGGTGTTCAATCTGAGAAGTAGGAGATAATGCTTTTGGGGAAGGCTTGCAAGATGAGCAAACCCACAATAAATGGTTGGATACCAAGAGGTGTAGAAGAACAGAGGATTTGGAGTGCATGCACACAGATTTCTGAAGGTGGTGAAACAGTTAGATAAGTTGTTCACAAAAGCATTCAGGATACTTGTCTTTATTGAAAAAAAAAGACAGAATGTAAGTTGGGAAGCCGCAGCTAGAGAACTGCACTACAGGAAAGATAGCGGATTGCATCAGAGAGAGTCTTGAGGAGATTTATGGAGTATGCCTAAACAGAAGAATTTTAGTTGTGACGAAAGAATGGGTCAGGCTAGGGTTGTTATTCTTGAAGCAGAGGACTAATCGAAGTGTATAAAATTAGACAGGATGGAGATAGAAACGATAAGAAGGTCCTGTTACCCCCAGGGGTCCATATCATAAACAAGCAGCACGGTAGCAAAGTGGTTAGCGCTGCTGCCTCGCAGCAGTAGGGCCCTGGGTTCAATTGCCAACTCAAGTTACTGTTTGTGTGGAGTCTGCATTCTTCGTGTCTGCGTGGGTTTCCTCTGGGTGCTCTGGTTTCCTTCCACAGTCCAAAGATGTGCAGGTTAGATGGACTGGCCATGCTAAATTGCCCCTTAGTGTCAGGGGAACTAACTAAATGCATGGGGTTATAGGGAAAGGGATTGTGGTTGGTGCAGACTTGATGGGCTGAATGGCCTCCCTCTGCACTGGAGGATTCTATGATCTAAATGCCTTGCAGTTAAGATATAGGAAAGTTTAGAGGGGATTTGAGGGAAAAATACTTTCACCCAGAGGGTGGAGAGGATCTGGTACTTCTGAACCTGAAATAATAGAAAACCTCATTACAGCTAAGTGGTAGTTGGATAAGCACTCAAAGTGCCATAACCTTCATGGCAACCAACCAACAGCTGGAAAGTGGGATTGAGCTAGAATGCTACTGGAGTGCCAGCACAAATAGAAAAGGGCCTAATTCCAATGATTGTTATCTACTTCACCCTTCCTAGTCATAACTAAAGTGTATCAATGTTATTTTCTTTCAAATGTATCCCTGTATACTTCCTTCTTCCTGATTTATTATTTCTGTTGTGCTTTGAGTTATCTGAAAGTTATTTTGAGTAAACATTCCAAGATAAAGAGTGCTACACAATTTTGAAGGTACCCAGTAAGGAACAGAACTGGGAAAAATACTAAGCTATTGTATCACTCTGCAGAACTTGGGATAGAGGCGAAACCTTGGGGTGGATAAAGGTTGATGAGAAGAATCCCTTTGAACATGGGCTGGTCCAGAGAAAAACCTAAAAATCATAACTATCTTCATTTTGACTCCATCCATATTTACATTTAGAACTACATCAAGCAGGGGCACAAACATAAAAGATGAGCTTGATTGCTCACAACTGATCTCAGATCTGGACACAATCTACTTTCAAATTATAAAAAGATAGCCTTTTACCTTGCTGAATGACTGTTTCGCCAGCAATGTAAGTGACTGGAAACATGGCATCAAAAATATCACTAAGAAATAAAAAATAAATAATGTCAAAAATTGCTTCTCAGAATTATTTTAACAAACATAACTATGGCAGAAGTAGGTGTTGTGGTATTGTCACTGGACTCGTAGTGCTCTGGGGGCCCGGATTCAAATCCCACCACAGCATATGGTGGAATTTGAATTCAATCAATAAAAATCTGGAATGGAACTATTGTAATAAAAATCTACCTGTTTCACTTCAGGGAAGAAAATCATCCTTACTTGGTTTGGTCTACACGTCACTCCAGACTTTGGCACACTGTAGATGACTCTTAAATGCTCTCTGAAATGGCCTAACAAGCCATTCAGTTCATCAAAGCACTGGAAGGAAACCAAATAAGGAAGGAATGCAAATGTACCACCCAGCATTGACCTCAGCACTGGAAACAAGAGCAAACTCAGCCCTATCAACCCCACAAACACCTCTTTGCTAACGAATGTGCTGAATTGGGAGAGCTGTTGCACAGTTTACAACAACCTGATACACAGAATCATATTTAATGCCCCAAACATCACAATCACCATCCCTGGATACATCCTGTTCCATTAGCCAGAAACAGCCATCAGAAGTGATGGGACTGTGGTATACAATCAGAAGGGAGTTACCATGAAGTCGTCAACATCGATTTCAGAGCCCATGAGGTCTCATGGCATCAGCTCCAACATGGGCAAGGAAACCTCCTACTAATTACCACAAACTACCTCTCAACTGATGAATCAGTACTTCTCTATGTTGAGCATCATTTGAGGGGGAAACACTGAGGGTGACAAAGGTGCAGAATGCACTCTGGGTGAAGGACTTTAATGTCCAACACCAAGAGTGGCTCGGCAGCACCATTACAGACTGAGCTGGCCAAGTCCAAAAGGACACAACTGCAGCTGAAGGAATCAAAAGGGAAAACGTACTTGACCTCATCCTCACCGACCTGAATGCATCTGTCCATGACAGTATGGCCAGGAGTGACCACCACACAGTCCTTGTGGAAATAAAGTCCCATCTTTACATTGACAAGACCCTTCCTGTTCTGTACCACTATTACTGTGCTAAATGGGATAGATTTATAATAGATCTAGCAATTCAAGACTGAACAGAGGTTATGTGGGCCATTAGCAGCTGCAGAATTATACACAACCATAATCTTATCTTCATATCCACTACTCTACCTCTACCACCAAGCTGGGGATCAACCCTGGGTCTCTTGCACTCTGCGCTGAACATGTCAGCAGCAGCAGCACCAGGCATACATAATAATGAAATGTCAACCTGGAGAACCTACGCCACAGATTATAAGCAGCAAGCGTGCCAAACCGCACAAGCAGCAAGCATTAGATTTAAGCTCTACAATCCTATCAAATCCAGGCATGAATGGTGGTGGACAATTAAACAACTCACTGGTTCCACAAATATCCCCAACAATGATGAGAAAGCCAACACATAAGGCAAAAGATAAGGCTGACACATTTCCAACAATCTTCAGCCTGAAATGCCAAGTGGATGATTTATCCCAGCCTCCTCCAGAGGTCCCCAAAATTACAAATGCCAGACTACAGTAAATTCCATTCACTGTGATATCAGGAAACAGCTGAAGGCACTAGATACTGAAAAGGCTACAAGCCCTGACAAGATTCTGATACAGTAATGAACACTTGTGCTCCAGAATTTGCAGCAGACCAAGCCAAGGTGTTCCAGTAAATCTACAACACTGGCATCTTCTCAGCAAGATGGAAAATTGCCCAGATATGTCCTGTACACAGAAAATGGGACAAATCTAACCCAGCCAATTACCACCTCAAAAGTCTACACTTGACATCAATAAAGTGATAGAAGACATTCAACAATACAATCAAGCTGTACTTAACTGAGCAACAGCCTGCTCACTGACACTCAGATGGATACTGCCTGACCTCACTTCAGCTTTAGTTCAAACATGGATAAAAGAGCTGAACAGCAGAGGTAAGATGAGTGATGGCCCTTGACATTTGACTAAGTGTAACATCA
Organism: Carcharhinus amblyrhynchos; assembly: GCF_965287045.1. Classification (NCBI taxonomy): domain Eukaryota; kingdom Metazoa; phylum Chordata; class Chondrichthyes; order Carcharhiniformes; family Carcharhinidae; genus Carcharhinus; species Carcharhinus amblyrhynchos. The sequence continues at coordinate 19,937,511 of NC_137344.1, read as the reverse complement.
AGGAGCCCTAGCAACACAAGGTCAATGGGAATCGGGGAAATTTTCCACTGATCGGAGCTATTCCTAGCCAAAAGGAAGATGGCTGTGGTTGTTAGGAGATCAATCATAGTTCCAGGGCATCACTGCAGGCATTCCTCCGGGTAGTGTCCCAATCTCAATCTTCAGCTGCTTTACTATCAATGTCTTCCTTCTACCATAAGGTCGAAATTGTGCAGTCATCAGCCACCATCCCAATGTTCAGCATCATTTGTGACCCCTCAGACACTGAAGCAGTCCATTTCCAAATGCAGGAAGACCTGGACAATATCCAGGCTTGGGCTGACAAGTAACATTTACATGCCAAGTACCAAGCAAGGACCATCTCCAACAACAGAAACCCCATAATTTTCAATAGCAATAGCTTTGCTGAACATCCATTAGCAACATTCTTGGGGGGGGGGGGTTACCACTGACAAAACTGAACTGGACTAGCCATTTAAATACAGCTACAAGAACAAGTCAGAAACTAGGAATCTTACAGCAAGTAACTCTTGTTTATCATCTACCATGGAATGCTCACCAATTGCCTGGATGAATACAACTCCAACAACACTCGAGTTTGACACTATCTAGAGCAAAGCAGTTACTTAATTTCATCCCACCCGGAAACATTCACTCTTTCCACCACCGATGTACATATTGCCACCACTGTGCAATCTAGAAGCACTGCAGAAACTCACCAAGACTCATTATACAACACTTTTCAAATCCACAACCACTACCACCCAAAAGGAAAATTTGCGAGGGAACACCACCGCCTAGAACTTTCCCGCTAACCCATACACCATCCTGACTTGAAAATATATTGCTGTTCCTTCATTGTCACTGGGTAAAAATCCTGGAACTCCCTCTCTAACAGCACTGTGCTTGTATGCATATCACATGGACTGCAGCAGTAAATGTAGCAGCTCACAACTACTTTTAAGGGCAATTGGGGTTGGGCAATAAATGCTGGTCTCATCAGTGACATCCATGTCCCATGAATTAATAAAAAAGATAGCTGTCAAAAGGTCTGAAGTGAAGGCTAAGCTCGCTGTTGAAATAAAATTCATCTTGCTATCGTCCCATTAGTACCCATTCCTATCAGAACAATACAGCATTTAAAGTTTGGAGCAACATTCGCTCTAAGCTGCACAGCTTTATAGCTGGCGGCAACTTGGGAATAACTGTGCAGACCTCTCACTAGTATTTCCTTTTAACTGACCATGTTTGTGCAGCCACAGAAAAAGATTTGAAGGTAGCAAGTTTTTAAATTTTAGTCTGTACAAAATAAAAAAGGAACATTGTTGAGGAGTATCTGTAGAAACCATATATCACTATCTTCACAATTTCTGGCCGAGAGACTTAATTAGTGGGATTGCAAAGGGAGAAGGGAATAATAGGTGAAGATCAAAACTGCAATTCAAGTCCCTAGATGTCAACACAAAAAAGGTAAAAATATGAGAAACCTCACAAAATACTCTGCAAAATATCTACGGTTGATGTGTCGGATGATTGGAGGATAGCGCACGTTGTTCTGTTGTTTAAAAAAGGCTCAAAAAGTAATCTGGGAAATTATAGGCTGGTAAGTTTCACGTCAGTAGTAGGTAAATTATTGGAAGGAGTACTAAGAGATAGGATCTACAAATATTTGGATGGACAGGGATTTATTAGGGAGGGTCAACATGGCTTTGTGCTTGGTAGGTCATGTTTAGCCAATCTATCAGAGTTTTTCGAGGTAAGGAGGAAAGTGGATGAAGGGAAGGCAGTGGATATTGTCTACATGGGCTTCAATAAGGCCTTTGACAAGGTCCTGCATGGGAGGTTAGTTAGGAAGGTTCAGTCACTAGGTATACATGGAGAGGTAGTAAATTGGGTTAAGACACTGGCTCAAATGAAAGAAGCCAGAGAGCGGTAGTGAAGGATCACTTCTGAGTGCAGGCCTGTGACTAGTGGTGTGCCACAGGGATCAGTGCTGGGTCCATTGTTGTTTGTCATCTATATCAATGATCTGGATGATAATGTGGTAAATTGGATCATCAAATTTGCTGATGATACAAAGATTGGAGGTGTAGTGGACAGTGAGGAAGGTTTTCAAAGCTTGCAGGGGGATTTGGACTAGCTAGAAAAATGGGCTGAAAAATGGCAGATGGAGTTTAATGCAGACAGGTGTGAGGATTAGCACTTCGGAAGAACAAACCAAGGTAGAACATACAAGGTAAATGGTAGGGCACTAAGGAGTGCGTGGAGCAGAGGAATCTGGGAATACAGATACATAATTCCCTAAAAGTGGCGTCACAGATAGATAGGATCGTAAAGAGTACTTTTGGTACATGGCCTTTATAAATCAGAGTATAAGAGTTGGAATGTTATGGTGAGGTTGTTAAGGCATTGGTGAGACCGAATTTAGAGTATTGTGTGCAATTTTGGTCCCCTAATTACAGGGAGGATAGTAACAAGGTGAAAGAGTGCAGAGAAAGTTCACAAGGATGTTGCCAGGACTAGAGAAACTGAGTTACAGAGAAAGGTTGAATAGGTTAGGACTTTATTCCCTGGAGCGTAGAAGAATGAGGGGAGATTTGATAGAGGTGTATAAAATTATGATGAGTATAGATAGAGTGAATGCAAGCAGCTTTTTCCACTGAGGCTAGGGGAGAAAAAAACTAGAGGACATGTGTTAAAGATGAAGGGGGAAAACGTTTAAAGGGAATAATGGGAGGGGGCGGGGGGGGCACTTCTTCACACAGACTGGTGGGAGTGTGGAATGAGCTGCCAGATGAAGTGGTAAACGTGGGCTCACTTTTAATATTTAAGAAAAACTTGGACAGGTACATGGATGAGAGGGGTGTAGAGGGATGTGGTCCAGGTGCAGGTCAGTGGGACTAGGCAGAAAAATGGTTCGGCACAGCCAAGAAGAGCCAAAAGGCCTGTTTCTGTGCTGTAATGTTCTATGGTTCTAAAATGACTCAATATCGCATTTTTTCCAAGTTCAAGTTAATCACAAATTCCTGGGGTAGTCTCTAGTCAGTAATCAATTTGCCCTGGTACGTTTGGTGCAGGCTGTGGAAATCAAAAGACTTAACATACATTGTTACATTCAAGACCCTCCCACGACACAGACTACCTTGCATTTATACAGCGACTACATCATCAGGAAGACATTTCAAACGCTTCTACAATTGAATTATTTTTAATGTATTATGTTGGTGCATAAAGATAAATTAAATGAATAGCCAGCAAAACTTTGTTATGTGATTTAGCTGAAAGAAGAATATTGGCCAGATTGCCCATCTCTCTACAAACAGGGTTAAGATTTTGTTTATCCACCTGAGCAGGAAGGGATATTTATGCAAATAATTCTAAAATGAAACTTGAGCCCAAAGATTTTTGATTCAGTAATGAGTTTCAATCAACTCAATCAATGAAGCTAACGTGGACAAGAATAAGTTCTATAACAAAGGAAATTATCTTTGCAATCAGTTAGAACCTCAAATCAGAAATGCCTCACCTTCTTTCATTGTCATCCAAATGTGAGAAGAGCACATTCTTTTCAATGGCCTTAGCCAAGGCAGCCATAGTCTTGTAATCCTTAGGAATTACCTACAGTTATAAAATAAGCATATTCTGCTTTTAATAGGTAACTGAGAACAAAAGATTAAAATAGTAAAATATTATTGAGTAGAGTTTCTGTTTTGGACAATTTAAGGAAAGTGTTTTCAAAACTGTGCTGGTCAGGCAACAGATCAGGTTTCCATAAAATGCACTGACACAATCACAAATGTAAAATCTACAACCAACGTCTGCAATTGATTTCCTTTTGCTTTCCTTTTTCCATCAAAAAGTACTCAATGCATTAAGGGTGTCAAGCATTTTAAAAAAGCATCCAGTCATTCTCTTTGATTGATCCGATTTAAAAGGCACTGAGAACGACACCAGAATCTACATTGAATCATTTGGTAGCATCTCGTATACACTAGTCGGTTTCATAGTAAATTAAGCATTTCTTGATGCACTGAAAGTTTTGAAATTGACACACGAGTATCTACACACTTAAGAAAATGATTGTAATTTTAAAAAGTTTCAGCCAGCGGTAGAAATCTTGCAATTTTGACAGTCTGCATGGACTATTTTGTCGGTCTCTCCTGATTAGGATACTTATCTGGCAGGGGAGGGTCAACAATCAGGCAGATTGATCTCCAACACTGGGATAGAGTCAATGATCGGGTAGCCGATGAGGTACAACAAAAATATTGCACGATAGCTTTAAAAAAATTGTATCTCTGTGTTTTGCTAAGATAAAGCATCAAATCAAGCCCAAGATAGGGTGCAATGCCTCATCTTGTCAGCTTAGATCTTGTTTGTTTCTCTTGTAGGGACCATAATTTGAATTTGTTTTTTTTTGGATGGGATAAAAAAGAATTTTCTCCTGATCGGCTAAATTAAATTTCAAACCAGTATAAAAATTTATGGAACACAAACAAGTGTTTTTAGGCACTACTCACTTACAGTTAACTTCCTCCAATCTGTTACACCAACAGCGCCTGTCTGGATTAGACTGATATTACTAACTGAAACTCTACCCTTCGTCTTACAATCAAATGTCACAGTTCAGAAGTAACTTCACTGCATGATCTGTGAAACTTGCTTTGAAATGGTAATTAACTAGTATACAACCTGAAGTAACCAAGCAGTGGAAGGGAGCTTACACAATACCAGTGAATTATCTGTCAAAGAATTATTCTGAACATAATATAGTCTGTATAGGATTTGTTTCTACCTTTCTCACATATGATGCAGCATCTTCCTCAGTGTAAACCTCAGCACTAATTGCCCCACGTCGTCGACGCCCCTTCACTACCGGATTCATGGGTGGAGGTGGAGAAATTTCATCCTCACGCGAATCAGATCGAGAACCTGATTTCTGCTGATTGTGCATCTGTTTGGCCTCCTCCTTTTTTGAGAAGAAATAAAGAAAAAAAATGTTACTCTCAGTTTCAGCACAAACACAACGGATTGAATGGCCTCTGAATGATTCAATTATTCCTTAAGCAAAAGTATCATAATCCATGGTTTGTATTAAATCCTTGCCAAATTATTTTTCTAATACTGCATAACAACCATAAGCTCAATAAAAAATTTGCTTGCAAGATATGAAGCCAAATATGAAAAAGAAAAATATGCACAGTTATCTGAAGGAACTGCAAACGATGGCAGTTTTGCAAAGATTTTAAAACTCAGAACTCTTCCCAATATTCTGACTTGTTTACAAGGCAAAGAAAGTTCAATCTGATAGGCAGACCAATGCTTCCTTCAAATTTAGACCGGATGCTATATGCAAAGATCAACTGACTACACCTCTCGATCTCTAAATTGATAGTAAACAGACATTGAAACTATATAATTCGAATTAAAGACCAAGATAGGTTCAGGAAGTAGTAATATAGAATTCAGGTTCATGCTCATGTGTTACAGCTGGACTATTAAGCCGCACAATAAAAGCATTGACAGTCATTTCTGCCCAAGTTTAAGCAATTCCTGATTAAAGGACTGTAAATTAAAATCAAAACAAGACACAATGCACCACCCTGCCTGCTTCAGAACATGAAATACGCTGATAAAACGTGCATAATTCACTTTACAATTACAGAACCTCATTATCTGATTTAATATCACATGTATTTCCTGCTTTTGGCAGAAAATTCCTGTCCAGGTTAATTTTATGCCCAAATCAAAATTTCACAAGCAGGCACTACAGGTCAACATGTGTCTGTTCATCCATAATTAAAAATTATGCACTCATACAACTTCTAAAATAATGACTCAGATTTTTACAAACAGCAGCAAAGAAACAGTGCTTACTGCTGCCCTCAAAGAAATTTGCCCACAAAGATTTAGTGGGCTTTTAGTGCATCAGTATCGCCACAGGTTCCCAAGCTGTGAATCATGACACCACTGGACAAGAAACTGGGGTTGCAAAATTTCCCCCTTTTCTGGGGCAGCAATGATCAACAGGGAGCAGAGTCTAGGACCAAACAGAACTCTTGCAATGGGCCTCTTTGATGGAATCACAACTCTGACAACAATCAGGATAATTATTGTCAGATCTGCTGAAGCCAATACCCATTTTGCTACCTTGCTATTTTGTTCCATTTTCAGATAAACTCTAGATGGATAATTCATTTATTAACCATTTTACAGAAAGCAAAATTACAAAAAGCAAAATAAAGATTAGGGGACACTCTTTGAATTAAGATAGAAGCTGTTATTTTAAAGTCATGGAAACATTAACTCTAGGGAATGATAAAAATTTTTTTTTAGAGCTACAGAAATTTCCTGTAGTAATTATAACTTAGAATAAATGTTCAAAAGTTAGTTCTCCCTCACTCAACAACATTTTAACATTTTCAAAAGCGAGAGCGGAGCTTAAATTTGAAGTACTAACACAACTGCCAGTGTTGGTTCCACCACAATGACTACACTAGTGGACCCTGCGGAAGAGCAACTTCCGGATTTCCACATTCGTGGAATACATAAATTGCAGTCAGTTTTACACTGTACAATGCAAGCCAATACTGACAGTTTCACTGCAAATTCTGGGTCATTATATCTCTGATAGATGGGCAAAAACCAAATCATTGAAAATGCACCAAAGCAAATTTGTTCACTCGCACCTTCACCCTACCACCTCTAACTGAAAGATCCAATTCTTAAAATAAACTTTTTAATAAACGAACAATTTAAATTCACTCACAGATGGTCTTTTCTTAAATTTAAGTAGCTACAGTTTTTTTAAAAACCTGAAGACATCAACTTCTTCAGAAACCGTGGATTTTAACATGACAACTCCATTAGCTGATCTTTGAAATTATTAGATGTTACAGCCTAGAAGTAGATCACTCAGTCCATCATGCTTATATTGATTCTTTGAAAGAGTTGTCTAATTTAATCTCACACCTCGCTTTCTCCCCATAACCCTGCAAATTAAGGCTCAAGTTCATATCCAATTGCTTTTGACACATCCTGTGGAATCTGTTTTGAACAGTAGTAACACTGCTGTATTCCAGATCTTAAACTTTTTTTAAAAAAATCTAACTTCTCCTCCAGTTCTTTTGCTGATTATTTTAATGGCAATCCTTGGCTTTAGACCCATTTGCCAGGACAGCCTCTCCCTCCTTCCATGCCAAAATCCTTCAATTTTGAATACTTCTATTAGGTCTCCAACTAACCTCCTCTGTTTGAAGGAGAATCACAACTTTCCTATTTCTCCACATAACCGAAGTCTCTCATCCCTAGTATCAGCATATTATATGTTTTCTCTACCCTATTCAGGTCCTTGACATCCTTCCTAAAATGTGGTGCCCAAAAATGAAAACAAATAAGCATAATAATTTTCATTGGCTTAGCACGACTTTAGGTTTTGTATTCAGTGCCCCTATTTTCCAAGCCAAGTATCCTATCACCTTACTTTTCCACCTTCAAAGGTTTGAGATTGTACATAACTGGTCCTTCCACTCTTGTACCCACTCAAAGTAGTACTATCTAGATAATATTATCCCTCAATGTTGTTCTTCCCAAAGTGCAACACTTCGCTTATTTGTATTAAATTGCATCTACTAAGAATCTTTCTTCCCACGTCTATGCCCTCGTGAATGCTGTTCACTATTTACCATGTCGCTTAATTTTGAATCATTCATTAACTTTGAATTTGTTTATTTATATAAAGAAAAGCTATGATTCAAACAATCTCTGGGATAATCCACTACATACTTCTCTTTAGTCAGAGGAACGTGTATTCATTGCTGCTGCTTGACTCCTTATCCTGCAGCCAATTACAAAGCCAAGTTACCACTGTTTCGGTTAACATCACGTGCTTCTGTTTTCCAAAGAAGACTGCTACATAGCTCTTCATGAACTGGCTTTTGAAAGTTCACATCTGCTGTACTACCATCACCAACATTCTAATTTTATCAAAGACCTCCATCAGGTTGGTCAGATTCAATTTGCATTTAGCAAATGCACAGTGGTTACTAACCAAGACTTCTCCAAGTGGGAATTAATATTTTCCTTGATCATGTAGTAGCTTTCCTATGACTGTCAGGTCATACTTACCAAGCTTATCGTTATATTTTTTAAAAATCAGGGGTGCAAAATTTGCAATGCTTATATTCTTCAGTAGCACTCAAACATCCAAGAAAGTTGATCTAGTTAAAGAGCCAGAGAACAAATTTCAAATACATACTTCATCAGTAAATTTAACGTGAAGTATTTACCAAATTGCAAGATGAGGGCATTGAGAGAAAACAGTTTAAGAATGGGGCGGGGAATATTCATTGATTTAATTCTGAAACCTTCACTGATTGAAAGATTTCTGTTATCATTTGTACTTGCACAAGTCAGAATGTAAACATTCTAGTCAGCGATGGTTTCATTTTATTATACAAGATTCAGGGATAAAGAAAATTAAAAATCACAAATCTAAGAACATGGGAGACAGTCAACTGACCCCATGATGTCTGCGTTGGCTCTTTGAAAAATACATCAGTTCCAATCCTCAGGTCTTTGCCATCAGCCCACAGAACTTTCCATTTCAAATCAAAGTTCTTAAAAATGACTGGATCTTGCTGCACCTAACGTTTTAGGCACATTCACAACCTGCTCAGAACTAGTGTGTAAATACTGGAAATTCTTGAGATCTGGTCATTTTGACTGGGGCTAGGTGCTATGTTTCAGCAATTGTGCAGAATCAGGGTAAGAGATCAAGGGAATTCTGTGCAACTATTTTTTACTTGGAAAGTTGGTGTTAGATTGTTTCAGGCAAATTGTCAGGAAATTCCAGGCCAATATTCCCTTCAGTTACTGACAAACAAATGTGATGGCTTGGAATTCCCTATCATTAAACAAATGTGACTTCTGTGAAAATGATTGTCAATCATTTTAAGTAATATTTGGATAGTTCTTCCTCCTCCCAGATTAGAAATTGTTACAATACACCAATGCTTCTCAATTTTTCTCCCTCTTTGACCTCATTCTGAAGCTTGAAGACTGCTGCAACTCATTCAGTGCTCCATGGCAAGCATTGCTGCCCCAGAGCCCACGACCCCAAAATTTCATCTTGCGACCCAACTGGGAAACACTGAATTACATGTGTAGGAAAGAGCAAAGAAAAGCACAAAACTTTGACACAGGCTTCTCTAATGTTGAAAAAGATATGATTACTATCTTTGTACAAGCCAAGCACACAAGAACACAAACCAGGTTACATGATATTCTGAGGCTTGATTGACTGATCTGATTTGTCAGCTGTACTGAAATAGTGAAAAGTGTTGATTCTTGTACACTATACAGGTAAAACATGTCCTTCCTGAAGTACATAGGTGAAAAGGAAAAGGATACAGTCAGAATATAGTATTGCAGTTTCAGGTAGTGTGAAGAGAAAGATTAGTTTAATATATGATAGGACCATTCAAAAGTCTGATGACAGCAGGGAAGAAGCTATTCTCAAGTCCACTGGTACCTGTTTTCAGCTTTGTATCTTTTTCCCAACAAAAGGTGGAAGACAGTATATCTGGGCTATGTAGGGGCTTTGATTATGCTGGCTGCTTTCCTGAAGCAGCAGGAAGTGTAGGCAGAGGTAATGGATGGGAATCAGACCACAAGTCTGTGCTCCTGCTTCCAGCACAAGCAGAAACTAAAATGGGAGAATCAGAAAGAAAATCATGCAATGTTGATCTGAGGCTACAGATGAGCTCCAACAGGATTGCTTTGACTTGGTGGACTGATCAATATTCAAGAGCTGAGCTGTGTTCACAACCCTTTGTAGTTCTTGTAGTCTTGATCAGAGCAGGAGCCACACCAAGCTGTGATACTACCGGATAGGATGCATTCTATAGTGTATCCACAAAAATTGGTGAGGACCGTAGTGACTTCAATCTCAAGAATATCCTATCAAGATACCATCAATATATTGCCTGTCCCACTAGAGGCCCAACATCTTTGACCGCTGCTACACAAACATCGAACGTGCCTATCACTATCTCCCTTCTACACTTCAGCGAATCAGACCACAAGTCTGTGCTCCTGCTTCTAGCACAAGCAGAAACTAAAATGGGACAATCAGAAAGAAAATCATGCAATGTTGATCTGAGGCAACAGATGAGCTCCAACAGGACTGCTTTGACTTGCTGGACTGATCAATATTCAAGAACTCAACAACCAACCTCGCTTTCTCTATTAGACAAATGACAGATTTCCCAAGTAGGCTTAGCATTATACGTCTGTACAATATAAACATTTATCATGATTCTTTGAATTGATACTAATTATGATCCAGCTTATAATTGGCAATCCACGTGCTTGATGCAAAGTACAATAAAAAACTTCTGAAAACAACTGTGTAGTTTAAAATGTCTCAGAAACTTCAAAGCCCGTTGTAGAGGTCTTCCAAGAAGTTTGGAATCTCAAGCTCCTACAGCACAGTTAAAATCCATCAACAATTCATAACACTGAATTGCCAGGACTCAAGTCATTTTTCTTCCTCATTCTAAAAACCCAACTCTCTAGCCAAGCATTTGGTCATCCCATCCAATCTTTTTCAATCTATTCTCCCACCATCAACATGGGGTTATATATCCAAATGTTCAGAAATTGAATGCTGTGAAATAAATTTTCATATTCTTAATAAACAAACTGCCTTAGTACAAGCAATAGAAACATAGGAATAATAGTCATCCATTTAATCTTTTAAGCCTGTTCTGCATTCAATGAAATAATAGCTGGTCTGGTTACCTTCACCCCTTATCCCCTAATCATTTTCACTAAAAGAAAATCAATCGCAAATTTAAAATTAATTCATGAAGCATTGTCAGTTGTGAAATACAGTTCCATGTCCTTATGTGTGGAGTGTTTCCTAATTTCATTCCCTCTCATCCTTGACTCCCCAACCAGTCAAAATATTTTTTTCTCTATCCATCCTCTGTTCCCTTAGTATTTTGAAAGTTTTGATAAATTACTCCACAAACTTCTAAACTTCAGGGAATACAATTCTAGTTTTTATAATCTCTCCTCATAATGCATTCAATGCTCAGCTTTACCTTCTAAAAAGAGACATTTAATGTTAAAAATACAATAATTCCAGTAATCTGTAGATTCAGCTAACGTGCAAACTGAATTAACTCAAATTGCATGTTAAAAATAAGGGAACGGTAAAGTGATACATCATGTTAGAGGGAACCAATTGCTGGGAAGCAATTTAGTCAATATAGCAATATTTTACAGTATGCAACATTTATTTCTCTCTAAACTTCAAAAAGCAATACTGAAAATAAATTTGCACCCAAGAGCAATAATATTAAATCTTTTGTAACAGGAAAGGAGTCATTTGGGGGACTGTCATATCACCTTTCCCTGTAGTCATCATGGTAACATGCTCAACTGAACATCTTTGACCACCTTAACTGATCAATATTGGCATTCTTCCTGACCACTGTGCTGCAATTGAATTAATTCTCAATACATGCATTTATCTAGCTCTTTACAAATCAAAGCACATAAAACACAGATCAAAATAAAATTATTTTTAAAAGGATAAAGAGTGTTAGAGTCCTTGTGCCTGTATTGGCTCACAGCCATTAGACGAACCACTCAATTTGGTGAACTCTGCTTTCTTCAAATAGCATCATAGGATCTTTTATGTCTAAACAAACAGGTCCTCTACTTGACAGCCATCCAAATTCAACATCAGGCTACAATGATGGATATCACTCCAGTAACCCAATATGCAGTTATAAGCAGACTTTCTGCAATTTACATCAGACAGTATGAATTACAGGTAGAGTAGCATAATGGTTGTTACTAGACATGCAATTCAGAGACTGCCTAATGATCCAGAGACTTTAAATTCCAACATAGCAACTGGGGAATTTAAATTCAGTTAATTAAATCAAACTGGAATAAAAAGCAGTAATGGTGGCCAGGTAACTTGCAAACTGTCATCAAAACCCATTCAGTTCACTAATGCTCTTTTGGGAAGAAATCAACCATTCTTATTCAATGTGGCCTGTGATTCCTGACAGACAAACACGGTTGATTCTTAACTAACCTTTGTAATAGCCTAGCAAGCTACTAGTGGTGCTAAACCACTACAACAAAATACAAGAATAAAACCATAGGCCAACCAGCACAACCTTGGCATTAGAGGCTTGTCAAACAGTCTGACAAACTGAGTCAAAATGATATCTTTCAGCTAGCAAAGAGTCCATCACCATCTGCTGGTTTGTTCAAATGCACCAGCTTAAGACACCCAATGGTGGCACAATGGTACATGATTAAAAGGAAGTGGCTCTAGGAGTAACCGTCATCACCTTCCATGCATGTGACTTTTACTACATAAAAGGCAATGACAGCAAACAGATGGGAACATAATCAGGTCAAAGATCAGCTTCATTTGGAAATATAAGGTGTGTTCCTTCATTATAATCAAATTTCTAGAAATCCCTCCCTATCAGTATCAATGGAGTATCACCACCAGATTGCTACAATTAATGCTGGTGGTTCCTCAAGGATAAATAAGGATGGATAATAAATTATGACCTTGGCTCTGAGTTCACACTTCACGAATGATTGAAAAAAATCCCTTTATTGAGAAGCTGGAATATCTGTTTTCATATTGAACAGCTTAAGCTTTCACAGTTTGGGAAGGACTAGGGCAGACAAATTTGAAGTTTATGGCTTTCACCAACTTCTTCCCACCAAGAATACTGTTACTCAATTATGGCTCCATCAAAAGAAGCCAGATCACAGAAATCATCAAAGGAGGTGGTCATTCAGCCCATTGTAATTGTGCCAGACAAAGATTCCAGCCTAATCCCAATTTGCACCCTAGGGTTCACAACTTTGGTTATGGCACATCAACTCCACAGCCACATTGCTTTTTTTAAAAATGCAGTGAGATGTTGCTGCTTCTACCACCCTTTCAAGCAATAAGTTCAAGGTCCATCACCCTCCAGGCAAAATTTTTAATCTGTCAAATCAATTAAAATATTAACCTCACTAATAAGGGAAATAGGTCCTTTCTATCCATTCTATTTGGACCTCAAACTTTTATACACTACAATTAAATATCCCCTCGGCCTTTTTATTACAAACAGAAAACAACCCCAGTCCATTAATCTTTCCTCATGGCAAAAACTCTCCAGTCCTAGGAATATCCCTTGTTGAAAGTTAAGTGCACAGGTACAGCAGGCAGTAAAAAAAAATGTTGGCCTTCCTAAAGACATGATTTGAGTATAGGAATAGGGATGTCCTGCAATTATATAGACATTGGTGAGACCACACCTCAAGTAGTGTGCGCAGTTTTGGTATCCAAATCTGAGGAAGGGTGTCCTTGCTATAGAAGGAGTACAGCAAAGATTAACCAGGCTGATTCCTGGGGTGGTCTGTCATATGAGGAGACCCCAAGTTGGCTAGGATTATATTCACTGGAGTTTAGAGCAAAAGGTGGTCTCAGAAACTTATAAAATTGTAACAGGGTTAGACAGGGTAGATTCAGAAAGAATATTCCCAATGGTGGGGGAGTCCAAAACTAGGGATCATTCTTTGAGGATAAGGTATAATCCTTGTAGAAGAGAAATTTCTTTACTCAGAGGATGGTGAATGTGTGGAATTCACTACCACAGAAAATAGGTGAGGCCAAAACATTGTCTGATTTCAAGAATAAATTAGATATAGCTTTTGCGGCTAAAAGGATCAAGGGATTGGGGGGGGGGAATCAGGATACTGAATTTGCTGATCAACCATAATCAAAACGAATGGCAGAACAAGCTTGAAGGGCCAAATGGTTTTTAGTTTCTAATCTCTATATCCTCATTAGATAATCACATCCATCGTGCAACACAGGGATCGGACTATAAGTAGGACTCTAGCTATGGCCTAGTATTTTATAGAATATAAACATGTTATGCTAGAATTGTATGATTCAGCTAACAAATGAAAAGAGCCAGCTGATCTACTTGGCCTGCTACCTTTAGGAATATGTGAATATGCACTCCCAAGGTTCATCTCTATCTCCCTCTGCACTTTTCAACACTGTACCCTTTAACATAAATTCCCTTGCATTATTTGCCTTTCCCAAATGCATATTCAACACTTTCTGCCTACCTACCCAACTCATTGATATCTTTCCGAAACATTTTTCCCCACCAATTATAAGCATTTTCTAAAAATCATCTGCAAACTTCTTAATCATTCCCTCTGCATTTAAAACCAAACTATTGATATGTTCCACAAAAATCAAACAATCCCAACACTGAATTCTGCTAAATCCCAATGTGAATGGCCATCCAGTCCAGTTGCTTTGAGTCCTGCCACTGCATTAATTTTGGATCCAACTTGCCACTTTCCCTCGGATCCCATGACTTACTTTTCTGACTAGTATGCAAAGGTTTTGTCAAAGGCCTTGTTAAAATCCACGTAGGCTAGTTACATCAATTGCACAACCCTCACTGATCGTTCTTGTACCTCCTTAACAAGGCAACTGGACATAAGTTTCCTTGAGCAAACCTATGTTTACTATCCTTGATTAATCTTCTTGTTTAAGTGATAATTTATGCCACTAAGATTTTCCTAATATTTTCCTTATTGGAGAGGTTTGATTAATGGGCCTGTACCTACTTGGCCTATCCCTTTCTCGTTTAAATAACGATTAATTATTAGGTTTCCAACACATCTTTAGCCAGAGGAAAATTGTGATTAGAGCCTCTGTTTTCTGGGGGAATCATCTCATCTAAGCCTGACAATAGTGTTTCGTAAAATTTACAGAATCTTGTCACAGGTAGTGCTTCTATTATTTTTAAGGCCATCTACTTTAAAGTAACAGTAAACAACCGGGACAAAATTTCTGATCCAACATTCTATGTGACTTAAAAATAAACTAGCAGACAGTAAAAAGTGGTTCAGTTTGAATGAACACCTATATTTAGGACTGGTCTTCCAACATGCATCATTATCTGTGCCTCACGCTGATCCAAATCACTGTTCACTTGTCATGAATTGTTGTGCAAGAATGTTTCCATCAATTTACTTGAACGGCAATTTGAATTTTTACATTGCAGCTAAAATGATACTTTGACTTAGTTTGATTTGTTATAACTCAGGCTCTTCTTATTTTACTTTTCATGTGTACAAGCCACAAGTTAGCTCTCAAAAGGCATGTTCTTCCTATTAATGAACATTTGACCATGTGTTCAAAGTATCCAGGACAATAGGAGTTCAGGTAAACAGTAATTCCTTTGCTGTCATGACAAATAACAGGAAACAGCACAGGAAATTGTAAACCTTTGATTGCTGACTGTCAGTAAACACATGCTATATCTTGAGCTCAAATTAAAACTTTATCTTTAAGATTCAATATTGCACAAAAGAATAGCTATGAATAAATTATAGTTTATTTACAAACTACTCAAAAATAACAAGTTTAATTTGCAGAAGTTCTCAATGACAGAAGGTGATCCACAATCAGAACGGATATAATCAGTATAACCCTTTGGCCTTGGGTTTAGCAGTCACTCCTGTGACAATTTCTGTTACCAACTCAGTGTGAAGGTATACTGCAATAACTGAGTTTCTTAATCATCTACAATGACATGTTTCTCTGGTCCAATTTGTGCCAAAAGTTCATTTAAAAAATAATTTTCCAAAATCAGTATTCCTTTGCTGATACAAGTAAACAATCTGTAAAGCTTCCCCTCATGACTCAATTTAAATCTTGACAAATCAACTTCCCAACAGTTACGTTTTGAGCTATAATGACCAAAGTTGGTCAAGATATTCCACTATAATTTCAATAATACCACTTCACTGTCTTCTCTTGGTACTGCTAACTACATACTCAAATGGGAATTTTTGGAGATTTCCCAATGAATTTGTTATATAGTTGAACAAAGTGCTTATTACTTGAGAATGTCCCAAAACTATGCTTGATTTTAAATAACTTCAAAATTAATATTTTGTAATGCTTTTATTATTCCAGTGATAGCCAATTCTTTGGCAAATTTGACTTACTTTGTGCAGTCAACTTGTTTATAAACAAAATGCTCTGACGTAACAGCAAATATACAACACCCAGTTGGATCTGCACTATTTCTGTTAAGCATATTAATAAACACCTCATTGGCATCAATATAGTCAAACCCATGTACCCACCAAGTGGCATCTGGTACAACAAACTTAAAAAGTGTGATGATTTAGTGAGATGATTTAGTGGTACATCAGGTATAAATGTAACTTCTAAGAGCAGCTCATAGGCAATGTCTTCATCAGGCACTAGAAATTAGAGTCATACAGGTTACAAATCGCTTAGCGACTGTGTCATTAAGTGTGCTGGATTTTGCAGCTGACTGTAAATTTAAATAGACATTTAAAATAAATTTGAAACAATTTGAAATAAATGCTGACCAGTCAAGTTTTATTTGCAAGCAATATTTTACTGCCACTTTTCTAAATATACTTGAAATTATAGGCAAATCCTAAAAGACTTCAGAGGTCTGTCTGCTGTCCAAGGTTTAATTCTTATATATACAGTACAAGCAAATATTGAAGACAAAGGTGCCCACTTTGGTCAATTCTCTCTTTCTTACTTTTAAAGAATTAAAATATTTTGTTCTCCCAAGTATACAAATCTTTTGTCAACAGAAATACTGGACAATTGGGGAATGCCACCTTTTAAGAGGAAGTGTAACACTGCAATCCATGTGAAGGTACTCCCATTCTACTGACAAGTAACGATACATGAATTTGACCCAACCACATTGAAGTAACAGATATATTTCCAATACGGTGCATTACTTAAAGCAGAACTTGCAATTGGTGGTGTTCTCATGCATCTGCTGCCCATGTCCTTCTTCTCAATGGTAAAGGTCATAGGTTTGGAAGGGGTTGTCAAAGAAGTCTTGGCATGTTGCAGATGGTAACACTGCAACATGAGTGGCAAAGGTATGAATGTTTAAGGTGATGGTGGACTGTTTTGTCCTAAATTGGTTGAGATTTGAGTGTTTTTTGAAGGGATATTAACTCAGTCAAGCGGAGAATATTCCATAACACTCCTGATTTGTGTGATGTAGATGATGGAAAGGTTACAGAATAAATGAAATGTTGCATACAAGGGCCTTTGGTGAATGAGTGATTGAATGTCAGGACTGCTACATAGCTCTCGAGTCATGGAAGCATAGTTAAAATACTGTCGTGCTTTTAACAGGATTCGAATAATTCTAATAAATTGGAGTTATCCATGAACTCATTATTCAGTCAGAATTTCCTCATTTTTTTCCTACCCCTGCAGCACATTCCCAAGGATTTATCCGTATACGTTCGCTAGATAACATCCAGCCGTACAACCTGATCTCACAGTGGTCAAGAGATAGAGGTATATATAAAGCCTAATGTCATAGATGATGTTAACAAGGGGAAGTGTGTAGATCTGAAATAAGATGGGTCATGAATAGGTCCTTGGGGGAACTCTAAAAAGGTATACTGTGGGGAGCCAGGAAGATAAGTCACAGGAGGAAATTCTGATTATGACTGCATAGAAATGAATAATATCCCAATAAAATACTGTTAAATCACAGGATTACACAAAGTGGTTTAATTATACTTCTACAGTTAATGAGTTATTTAAAGTCCTGACTTCAATGACTCACTCACCAACGATCCTCAAATGCAATGTTCCATTGTATTTGAAGCAAATCTCTGGCCACTATTGTAGATCAATGAGCGATTCAGAAAGAGAAAAGAGTTGCATTGAATGCATACTTCTGCACTTAGTTCGTACGGACTGAGGGCTCTCAAAAGGTGGGGGGGGGGCGGCAGCGTTATCATATTAACTTTTCCGAATGTATTCACCTTAAATGTTTTTCAGGATGCAAGCGTAGAAACGTTGAAGCAGCCAATGGTCCACTGTTAATGATTTAACGAGTGTTTCACTTTGTTTCTGTTTCGCAAACTGGCTCAACAAATGTATGCATCGAGATATACGAGACACTCCACCTCCCCCCCCCCCCCATGTCGGCATTAAAATTGGATCTCCAACAATCATCCCACACCATGATGTTCCTAACACTCCTGAGGCAATTATTGTTTTACCCTCAAACCTACATTCTGGACTCTCTCCTTTTCTTCTCTATGAACGGTATGTTTTGTCAATATAGCGCACAAGAAACAATACTTTTCACTATATCCCAATGTAAATAATAAATCAAATCAAATCCCCGACATAAACAAGGCCACTCCATGTTTCCTTTGGAGAAAAATGAAGCCCGCCGCCCTCCTAAAACTCACTTTCTCGAGTTTCTCGAAGTACTCCCTGAGGTAGGTGATGGGTTTCTCGGGCCTGGCGATGCAGAGCTGCACGATGCAGTCCTTGAGGACCTGCTGGATGTTGTGCTTGTGGACATACTGCTCGCACTCTCGCAGGCTGCGCTCTTCTTCCCCGCTGCTGCCCGCCGCCGCCGCCATCTTAAGCCGCCCAGTCGACGCTTCGGAGAGAGAGAAAAAAATAGGCCGGAGAAACTGTCGACGGCGAGTTCACCCGGCACCCGGCCGAGCCGAGCGACACCAAACTCTCCGCCCGAAAAAAATAATATGAAGAAAAATACAGACGGCCCAACCGGGGATCGGGGGGGGGGGCTGATCCTCCGCCGCTTAACGAATGAGGCGAAGCCGAGCTGACGGCAACTGTCCGTTGGCAGGCCTGTTTGGAAACGGCTGCGACAGGAGCAGTTCCCTCAGTCACTGTCACCCCCACCGGAAACCAGCCGCGCTGCTGACGTCAATCCGCCTCGCTCTGGACTGCGGGTGGGGGAGGGGCAGCAACCACAAATCAGCCACTGCAAATGTTACACACCAGCTCCTGCTGCTGTGTGCACATTGGAACCTACACGGGGACACCATACACATGCAGCATACACACGCGCCTCAATATGAACCCTGCGCACCATACACATGCAGCATGCACACACACCTCAATATGAACCCTGCACATCATACACATGCAGCATACACACACACCTCAATATGAACACTGCACAGCATGCACACACCTCAATATGAACCCTGCACAGCATGCACACATTTCAATACCTGCATACCATATACATGCAGAATGCACACATACCTCAATATGAACCCAGCACACCATACACATGCAGCATGCGCACAACTCAATATGAACCCTGCACAGCATGCACACATCTCACTATGAACCCTGCACAGCATGCACACATTTCAATATCTGCATACCATATACATGCAGAATGCACACATACCTCAATATGAGCCCTGTACACCATAACACGCAGCATGCACACACCTCAATATGAACCCTGCACACCATACATATGCAGCATGCACACACCTCAATTTGAACCCTGCACAGCATGTGCACACATCTCAAAACCTGCACACCATACACATGAAGCATGCACATGCAACTCAATATGAACTCTACACATCATGTACATGCAGCATGCACACACCTCAATATGAACCCTGCACATATACTTCAATATGAATCCTGCACAGCATGCACCTACATTTCAATATCTGCACACCATATACACTTGCAGCATGCACACCACACATACATAGCATGCACACATTTCAATACCTGCACACCATACACATGCAAAACACATACACACTTAATATGAACCTGCACACCATTCACATGAAGCATGCACACACACCTGAGTATGAACACTGCACACCATACTTACACACATGCAGCTTGCACACACACCTGATTTGCTTTATAATTGTCACATGTATTAGTATACTAATGATGTATTAGTATACATCAGATCTGGTTGGGTGACATTGAGTGTGACCTCACTCTCCTCTGTGAAAGCTACCCACTATTCCAAGATCATTTTGGTGAGCAAAAGTAAGCTCTGACTTCCACACAAATGTCTCCACGCTCTCGCCTTCAACTAGAACAGCAAACAAATTATGGACTTCCATAACATTACTCGCCTCCTCCCTTACTTCAGGTCACCAGCTTCTTAACACCCCATCCATTCATTTGTCATTTTCAAATTTCAATGTGCTCCACGCTAATTTCTATCCTTCATCCTCTGTAAATTTCAGGTCATTCAAAATAGCTCACACCAAATGCTGTTCACATATCAGCTTTACCAGCCTCCAATTTTAAATTCTGATCCTCATATATAAATCCCTCTATGGTTTTGCCCTATCTATGTCTAGAATCTCTTCCACCCTCATAATCCTATTCCCAAATACTTTGTTTCTCTGATCCTACCTTCTTTCAGTTGACTACTGGAGGACATTAGTTGACTACACCCCTCTGTCTCTCTGCCATCCTTTTCCTTTAAGATCGTCTGTAAAATCCACCTTTTTTGAACATGTTTAACATCCAATTTTTTTCTAACTGCACCACTGTCAAGCACATTGGGATGTTTTTCTGTGTTAAAAATGCTCTGTGTAGTGTGCAAAATAGGCTTGATAAAGTCTTCAGAGTGTTTAGTAGGTTAGTTGCACGTCTTTGCTGACTACTAGACTAGAACTATTTGCAAATATAGAGGAAAGGATTCAAGCTAAGAGCTGTTTCCAAGGTTAGGTCTGCGTACAGTTCTGTCCAACATCACACTGATCTTGGAGGCACTTCATTTGCACTCTTACATCACTATGTGGATAGTACTATATTCAGTCCCATATTAACCCATATGTGCCAGATCCTTATGTTACAAGGGGTGGGATTCTCCGGTTTCCCAGCCGTGTGTTTCTCGGCAGTGGAAGGCAGCATGCCATTCACTGGCAGTGGGCTTCTCTAGTTCCACCGCTGTAAAGGGGATTTCCGAATGAAGGCAGTCCATGCTGCAAGGAAACACACAGCCAGGGGTGCACTGCCAGCGGGACCAGAGCATCCCGCTGGCATAAGCAGCCAGAGAATTCTGGCCATTATATACACAAATTGTTGTTTTAATGATTTTTTTGATTCTGATTTGATTTGGTTTATTATTGTCACATGTATTAACATACAGTCAAAAGTATTGTTTCTTGCATGCTATACAGACAAAACATACTGTTTATAGAGGAGGAAATGAGAGAGTGCAGAATCTAGTGTTACAGCCTTAGCTAGGGTGTAGAGAAAGATCAACTTAATGCAAAGTAAACCCATTCAAAAGTCTGACAGCAGCAGGGAAGAAGCTGTTCTTGTGTCCTATGGAGTGGAAGCAGATTTCAGAAACTTATTTCACAGAGCCTTGTACTAGCAAGAAAGTGCAACTATATTGTTACAAGCAAATGTTTACAAGTACATTTGGGCGGAATTTTCACAAAAAAAATTTGAAGTGTCAGAAGGGCAAGAATAATAGAGTGATCCATATCAGTCTCTCAGGCAAGCTCCGCAACCACAATCCTTGCATACTCACTCACTTCTTTGGAGAGTTGGGAGTTTTCCACCAGCACTGGGGGAGCAAAGCCTAAACACGCTGGTGAGGCCAGCTTCTGAGTGCTCGGGCGCTGTTTCAAAAGGGTGCCCTGATCTCAGAGTGCATTGGGAGATCCCCTCCTCATTCCATGGAATCAGGACCACCTCCTCCTCATCGGTAGCAAATTCATCTACCCCCACCACTCCTGCCCCCAACTGGATCACCGATATCAGGGCATCGGGAGCTTCAATGGGTCACCTGCCCAACCCCTGACATGCCTCCCACCTCCAATCAGGACCCCTGATGTGCACCCCATCAAGACTGCCTTCATGACATTCCTGTCAGAGCCCCCCCATTTGTAGCTACCCATGATGGTACCCAACTGGCACTGCCAGGCTGTCTGGTAGCCACTTTAGGGTGTCCTATGGCCACTGCTGGAGATCACCAGCATGCCAGTGAGGCAAAGCCAGTGTGCCAATTGGGCCCTGCTAGATGGGCACCACCGGCCATGCCCCCAAACACCCAGGGGGCTTCAATGGTCTCTGAATCTCCCCAGTATGACCAGTAGTGATTCTGTCCATTATTGCATCCGAAGGCTGGTAAAGTCCACGCTCTGTGATTTGAATGAGCTTTGCATATGTAAATGCTACTTTAAATAAGCTGTCAGTCTTGCGCCCTTTCTGGGTGTGATCCAGTTCATGCCATTAGGAAAGGGCCAAGAGGCTCATAAACTGGCACTGGTTGCAAAATGGACTTTAAGATCTGCATGCTATTCCCTGGGTTTGATACAATCTACTAATGCCACGGCGGGGTCGGAGAATCGCCCCTGTAATATAATGTAGTGTTTCATTAATTCTAAATGTTTTACGTTAGTGGTTTTAATGTTAAATGTTGACAAAAAGTGTAACCAAGATCCGTGATAACATGAATTATATGTGTACACACATACACACACACACACACACATGTACAAATGGAGGGTCTGATCTGAGTAGCATTCTGTTGTGAATACTGAAGTGGAAATTGATTCAATAAAAGTCAAGGACATTGTTGTGACTCTGGCTATGAGAATACTGGAAAGCCTAATACTTATATACTGGCTTGATGGGCCATAATCATTTAAAGAATGTAACGCATGGAAGAACCAAGTGTAAGGAAATATGTATCAGGTCTCCAAGATTAAACTGACGCATTGAAATAATCTTTGCCATGCAAACGTCAACAAAACAAATAAGCAATAATGAATAAAAAGGAACACTGAACAAATACATCAATGATTCTAAACAATATGAACTTCTACCTTCAACTCAATTCAACAGGTTTAATCCAGCTTAACTTTTTACTTTGGCTTTCACTCCGATAGACTTTTAAACATTCATAGTCCGGGAGGCATTTGGCTGCACAGGCCACAGCTCAGATCTATGGTATCTTTCTACCAATATGAACTCCTGGTCCAAGTATAGGCATCATTGATGGTTAAACATCACAACCCGCCTGACACACATAGACACTCCATTGGTGCCCATTCTGTAGCTAGACTTTGCCTCTTTCCTGAGCTTGGTCCTATTCAGTTCTCTAGAAGTCCTTTTTCTCTCTTAACAGACAAGACTGAGTTCTCTGGTTAAGCACAACAGACTGGATGTCTGCAGCTTCCAGGTCAGCTTTTATTACATTATTTTATTTCTTAAAAAAGCAACAAGTTTTCCTTTTGTAGCAGAGCATAACTCAGTTGCCATTTTTCTCCATCGCAACTTCAGGGGTTTCTTGCTTCTAAAAACCTCTCACTAGGCTCTAAAGTCCAAACATTGTTTGAAAACACACAGGCATTCTAAACCAACCAAACATAAAGCCCAATTCATCTTAAATTGAAACCAAAATTCTTCTTAACCCTTAATATAATCCAGAATAGAAACAGTTAAATCACCTCCTCCCCCCAAAATATGAAAATGCCTCTGAAACAAACCAAATTATGTATCTAATCGTATTATCTCTCTTAATTCTTATCTTTGCTTATACTTTATACACTAATGTTTTCTTTACAGTACATCGAAATAAAGGTAAAAGATTCTTCCAAACTACTGTACATAAATTCATTCGACAATGTCAATCTCCTCACAGAGAATCATTTGAACAGTCACACTCTCAATATAATCCACTCATAAACCCTTAATTCAATCCTCAATAGAGACAATTCTTACAACACACATGCACACATAGAGGGGAAGAAGACAGAGTACATTTAGTTCAGCAATTGGAATACAGATTTGTGTTTTTATGAAATAATTCACTGTCAGCATTAGAGAAGTAGGCCCTCAAATTAAACAGAAAGAGAATATGGTTAACATTACATAAACTTTCTCCGTAGTCTAAAACTAGACAGGGATCTTATGAATTACTTACAAATACATAAAGAAACAAACTAACAAGCAGGCAAATAAGCAAGCAACATCCTGAACACATTTTTTCACCCAAAGAATGTGGGATAGCTGCGTTGCCAAGTCTCTTCCTTTGCGCCGTGGATTCAATCAATTTATTTTAATTGTTCTATAAGATATGGTGTTACTTGTATCCTTTACTTGAGACATGTTGACCTAAGAGGTGACACGAGCTTTTCCTTAAAGACACATTCATCCATACAATACTCAATTACCTAATATAAAAGCAAAATACTGCAGATGCTAGAAGCTGGACGGCTCTAATGAAGTGTCATCTACACTCGAAATGTTGGCTCTATTCTCTCCCCACAGACAGCTCTGATGAAGGATCATCTAGAGTCGAACGATGGCTCTATTCTCTCCCCACAGACAGCTCTGATGAAAGATCATCTAGAGTCGAACGATGGCTCTATTGTCTCCCCACAGGTGCTGTCAGACCTGCTAAGCTTTTCCAGCATTTGCTGTTATTGTGCCAATTACCTAACGTTCCCTTTTATCCATATTAAGCAATAACATTTTTCCTCAGTAGCTCTACTTCTAAATAAGAACCAGACACTTGATATGATAAGCCAAAAGGCTGGTGATCATAGATTTAAGCAACTACTCTCTAAATGTAATAATATGCAGAATTTATTTACATTGAAATATGGTGAAATCCATGATCTACTTGCTTCCCTTGATCCTTTCCAGTGCCTTTTCCACTTCTGGATCTGCAGCAATGAATGTAAGTGCTTTAGGATTTAGCAATGTTATGCTTTTCAAGGACCCATCTTTGGATTGATTACTGCTTGGGTTCCCAAATTCTCCCTAATAGTTAGACCATCCTGAATATATTGTATGTGAATATTGACTTTAATGGTGCTTCCTCACACTCCAGTTTATTTTACTCAATGGGTGACTGTATATAGCACATGTTATTGTTCCTGAACCCCTAAAGGAGACAAGATAATCCACATAGTTTACCCATTCTGGTTAAGTTTTAAGGATTCAATACCTGACAAAACAGTAAAAATTTAAGGGAGCACTGGATGATAGGAAATCAGCATAAATAAACCTTATAACACCCTTTAATATGGGAAATATTTAAACACAATGGTTGATGAGGGAGATTAATACCCATACTGATAACTATGGAGAAAATAATAGTCATATTAATGACTGTGTCCACTAAAACAATTAACAGAGACAAATAGCAAAAGCCTACACAATGTTTAAATACAGGATAGTAAGCAGCTAGTTCCAGACACCTAACCTTCAGATAAGGAAGAGAGAAAGATACACTGCTGAGAGAAGGCCTTTAAATCATGCATTGGACAAGGTAATGATTCATGTTTAATATCCAGACACAGCTGGGATGCGTAAAAGATAGTGGAAAACAATACTCAATTGAGGCAAGTAAAAACCTTACGTCAACTGATATTATAGTTAAGCAAGTGTAAGGCAATTGTGATTGGTTTTAAAAACTGTACTTTTATATGTTGTAGCATCAATTCATAACTATGTTTGGTTAAAAATAACTCCTATTCTCTTATTGATATGTTCTAATTACTTGTAATTGGACTTGAAACTATAATTGTTTATGTGTTTTGAATTTTTCACTTTGAATGGTCTGAATGACTTCATTCGGAGTCCTATTGCTTTGGTCGTCTTTTAATAAATCATCTTGAAATCACTCTGTGACTTTATCTGTCTACTTGAGGGGAACAGTAGTTTTAAATACACTAAGAAAACCATCGTAACAGCCCTGTAACAACTGAAAAGTGGGAGAATTATTCCAATTAAAAGCAAATTACTGCGGATGCTGGAATCTGAAATGAAAAGAGAAAATGCTGGAAAATCTCAACAAGTCTGGCAGCCTCTGTAAGGAGAGAAAAGGACCGATGTTTTAAGTCCAAATGATCCTTTATCAAAGCTTCTTAATTCTTTTAATTAGCCGGTTAGAATCAGAATAAGGTAAATAAATATCAAAGCTATTAGTTAAGAATCAACCAGGAATGGCAGAGAGGGAAAAATGTTAATAATATAAGGACTCCAAGAAATAAAAGAAAGGAAAATGAATGTTAAATGCATTAAATTTAAGTTCAACAGCAAAAGCTGATGTAATCAGAAGTTTAAGTGATTGAGCAAATGATACAAGCAAATGAAAATCTCAATGGAAGCAAACAAATAATACTTAAAGATGGATAGTAGAAGAGATTATAGAGTAAAATAACTTAAATGAAATTAGTTGATCAGATTAGCTTACTATAAAACATATCATATGTGAGTATTAAAAGCGTAATCAGTGAAATTTAGCACAGAAAATGGTTATTCAGTTATTTGTACTTGTGTCTTATGAGCTTTTCAAATTTGCACTTTACTCACCTATGGGCCAGAATTTTACCACCTTGCCCACTGTGGGAATTGTAGCGAGCGAGAGATGTTCCATGGGAAGGTTTGTTGATCGCAGATGGGATTTTACAGTTTTGGGACGAGCGAGACCATAAAATCCCACCCATGGTTCTTGCCAATATGGAAGTTCAGAAAACATGTTTTAGTGCATATCCACGCGGGAACAAAGTTACTCTGTCACTATTTGACTTCTTTCATTGACTATATTCATTAGTAAGTCAACCACCAACTGTTGCTTTGTTTACTTAATACTTGTTTACTTTCAATGTTTAGAATAGTTCCTGAATTTCCCTGATTGTCCTACATAGTCAGAGGTTTTTTCCCAGGATCGAAAGGTCAACGACATGAGGGCACTTTTTTTTATCAGGTTTAAGATGAGAGGAGGTAAGTTTAGGGGAGACATATGGGGAAAGTTTTTCACTCAGAGGGTGATGGGTGCCTGGAACACACTGTCAGTGGAGGTGGTAGAAGCAGGAGGTATTAGCAATGTTCAAGGCATATCTTGATAGACACGGGAGGCAAACTGAGGGATAGAAACCACATATTGTCGCAAGCTTGGTGGGCCGAAGAGCCTATTCCTGAACTGTATTGTTTGTACATCATGAACTGATTTGAATTTTCTGGTGTAAATGACCATAGCAAAAAATGTGATTGATGCCAGTTGACAGTAGCTGAGAATGTTCCTGCTATTTGAACAAGAGTTAAAATGGCTAGTAAAAGGTGAGAAAAATGGCAAATACAAAAATCAACAATCTACTTATAAAAAAGGCATTTTTAACTTTGTTCATTACATTCTCCAATTTCTACAATCTCATTGCCAATCAATAATAGCTTCCTCTGTAACAAAATCATAAACCTGTCTATAGGGATTGTGTTTCCAATTTCTGGACTTTCTGCCAAATGATCCAAATGATCTAGATAGGCTTGACCTTGTCTGAAGATTTACTCTGACTCTTCCAGCTCTTAAATGGGACAAATTTTACTGAAAAAAACATCGGTGTCTGAACAACATGTGCCATTATTAATGTACAAATCAGGCAGTCAAGGAACATTTACCCTATAAATTCTGAACCATCAGAAATTCTGCCCTTCCATTCATTTTTAAAAAAATAGCATGACATGCTTAACAGTCAAAGGTTTTCATGGAACTGCTGTATTTACAAATTCATTTTCCATTAAACTCATCATAGAGAGTTAAGTCTAGTACTTATAGCATAAGCATATTTTTAACAATGTAATCATTGTTAATGACAACGATCAACACTTCTTGCCCGGAAAGTGCACAGATACATGTGGAGCTTAATTACTTATGAGGTGAAAAGTTTTAGGTAATTTTGAAAATGTCAAATTAAGAAAAATAAACTTACATTTCCTTTTCATCTTTTTTTCTCCATTCTTAATTTCTCTTTCTCTCTCTTTCTTTCTATCAAGACCTGATATTGTATTTGTCCATTCAAAATTATTCTCCTCCTCCATCCTTCCTCTGCTTAATTACCAATCCTTAAATCCCATTGGTTGAGTACATACATTGTCTGTTGTTAATCAGAGTCCCAGAAACCTTTGATGCACCATTACCAGTTCACATTTCCAGTAACATAGTAGGCAAAAGCTTTTAACATGTAAATGTGCACAAACAACTAACAGTGCATGCCATATGTTACCCCACTCTAGCAAAATCTGGCCCTTTGAATATTAATGGATTATTTTGGCACAACATTGCTGCTTTATTACGCTTACCAGTATATGCAGGCCCCATGCCTGAATTAACCTTCTTTACTGTTGGCACTCAAACATGTTTTTAAACTATTGCACACATCAGGGCTGAATTGTTGAACTTTAGCAACATTTATGCCTATCAAGTGGCTATTTAGTTGCTGAAGAAACATTGCAAAATCATAATTGCAGGTCCAAATCAGCACAAAAAAAACCCTTTTCTAAGCTTTATTTATTCATGTCACAAGTAGACTTACATTAACACTGCAGCGAAGTTTCTGTGAAAATCCCTGAGTTGCCACACTGTGGTGCCTGTTCGGGTATACTGAGGAGGAATATAGCATGACCAATGCACCTAATCTGCATGTCTTTTGAACTGTGAAACCCACACAGACATGGAGAGAATGTGCAATTCTGCCCAGACAGTGACCCAAGCTGAGAATTGAATCCGGGTTCCTGGCACTGTGAGGCAACAGTGCTAACCAACGTGCCACCTTGTTGCCCTCAATAGTATGGAAAGAAAATTAACCATGTTATTAAGAAGTGGGCAAATCTCTTAATTAGCCAGTTCTAATCATGTTAGAAACTGACCGTTTCATTAGTAGTTCAGAAATTTGGAGAATAACACGTTTTAGCATTAAGAGGATTGTTAGGCTTCTAGAATCTAGATAGTAAATGTTTCACACAAACGTACAAACATACCTGGAGAATCTCAACATGGGTAGAATGGTTCATACAGCAGGGTTACAAGGAGGGAGCAATGGAAATGGCAATACTCATAGTGTATCTTTGGAATGGGATTTTGAAAATTGGGATATCTGTGAAGATGACAAATCAGGGATCCCACTAAAATGAGTTAATTATTCAGTTATCCGATACACAGCTAAGCCTTTTCATTTTGCACTTATTCACCATTGTCACAAATTGCTTGATACATCTAGATGAATATCAGTCTGATTATCAGTAACACATGATGATTAATTTGATCAAAGTCACAAATTTTATCTAAACTTATCTGTGCTGCAATGGCAGGATGGGGGAGATATAAATATATGTGGATTATATAATGTGTGATGGGTTTCATTATCTGAGTGAGATGTGAAATAGGGGTAAGTTGCAAAATGGAATTGGGCGGTAAATTGAGTTACATGAGTTTTCGCTACTGGGAAAGTTCAAATCAAGCTAAGAATGAAGAGATGAAGTTTTCTTCTATTGACTGTAAAAGTCCTATTTGAAATTATTTTGAATGGAAAAAGGTCTGAAGTGCTCATTTTCTTCAGGACAAATGCTCAATGTGTGACATCCTATATTTCATGGACCTGATGCGACATAATTAAATCAATGCCCATTTTGAAATGTCTGTGGACATTAGAAATATTCAGTTCCTTACTTTAGGAATGTGGTCTCCAAATAGTCAATTGCAGAGTCTCAAAAACTTGATTGTCATTGTCTGCTGAACCACTGCCAAAATGCATGAGTCTCGGACTTCTTGTGATGATGAGCGAATCAGCTCATTGACTGCCAGATTGCAGGTGCCTAAACGTGGGCCCAGCTGGGTGAAGACAAAATAATGAGCAAGGTGCCAGGGGCTTCAAGAGGGTAAAAACCTACCATTTCCACCAGGAATGGGAAAGTGAATTTCTTTTCATGAATGCTAAAGGCAAAACCATTTGTCTTATTTGTCAACAGGGTTTGGCCTTGAGTACAAGGGGTAATTTGGAATGGCATCACAAGACAACACATGTAAAATTTCAAGAACATTTCTCTTTAAACAGTGCCATTCAGACAAAGAAAGTTGGGAGTTAAAGGGAATACTGCAAGCTCAACAATTGGTCTTTTGAAAACCTGTGGCTAACGGCAAGGCTCGCAAAGAGGTGTCTTTTTGCATTAGCCATCTTCTGGCAAAACATAAGCAACTGTTTATCGATGGCGAAGTTATCACGGAAGCTATTATGGTTGCTGTCGACATCTTGTTCAAAGACTTTAAAAACAAAGATGAAATTATGACAGCCATCAGAAGCATGCTGCTTAATGTTTTAACAATGGCCAGAAGAGTGGAATTGTACGAAGGTGGGTCTCAGCAAATACACCAAGACTTATCGAGCTGTGAATGTTTCTCACTGCAGTCTGATGCGTCAAGAGACATGACTGATATGACCCAGCTTTTTATTTTGTTCGCAATACATTCACAGATGCAACAAGAAAGGAGGGCTTCCTCATTCTTTTGCCTCTCAAAAAGAGGACAACGAATGAAAACGGTTTTAAAATTAAACTAAATTAAATCTAAATTTAAAATTGAAACTGGTTTCAATCACTACTGATGGTGCACCATCAATGCTGGGTGTCAGTGCAGGTTGCACTTTGTAGAAATGATGCTGTATTCCCCTTCTTTGTCAATTACCACCGTGTTATTTACCAACAAATGTTTGCGAACAAAGTTATTGATTTTTCTCATGTAATGACAATTATTGTCAAGATCATTAGCTTAATTTGTGCCAGAACTCTGCAACATTGTTTGTTCAAATTGTTACTTGAAAAGCTTAATGCCACCTATAGTGAGCTAATCCTTTATACAGATGTGAGGTGGTTAAGTCGAGGAGAAGTCCTCCAGAGATTTTTAGATCTACTCCCTGAAATTTCAGCTTTCTTAAATCAAGAAATGAGGTGAGCTATGCTAGATTTGACATCTCTTACGGACATAAGTGTAAAATTGAGTGGGCTGAACTGTGAACTGCAGGGGAGAGACAGAGACTGGTCACACATGATCAGTGCAGTGAATGTGTTAAAGTTGAAACTGGGCCTGTGGTCCTCCCAGTTAAAGAGCAAAATTACTGAGTACTTCCCGAATCTGGAGAAAATCCAACAGGTCAAGGAGAAAGGGTTCCATCCAAATAAATTCTCTGACCACCTGAACGAACCGAAAAAGGATTTCAACAGACAATTTCAGGAGTTAGACAAGATGGAACAAAATTATTATGTTTGTCTCAAATGCCTCAAATTATTCAGTTTGTCTTCAAGTGGACAGCAAAATTTCAGCTGGTGTTCAAACAAAGCCATGGGCTTGACATGGAAATAATCACCGTGCAAAATGAGAGTTGAAAGCTAGGTCAAGTGGCAAAGACTTTTGGGGTCTTGTAAATAGAGAGAAGTATCCTCTTCTGACATTGTGTGCACTCAAGATGAAGGCCTATTTTCATTCCACATACCTCTGGCTTTTCCAGGTAAAAATCATCAAGTTCAAGAGTCACACTCATCTCACAGATGCCCATCTGATAGATTGTATGAGACTATCCATCTCAAACCACAACCCAGACTTCACAACACTCACAGATAATGTACAAGCACAGGTGTCACACCGAGAATATTTTAGTGTTATGCATAGCTACATCTAGGAGGATTTCAGTGAAGTCAAATTTTTAAGAGTAGATCTTGCGCTGCATTTTGATGCTAGAAGTGACCTTGTGCTTAAAATGGTTGGAGAGTACTTCTTCAGGTGATCATCGGGTAGACTTTCTCTGGAAGCTAGGTGCAACATAATCCTCCCTTCATAAATGCAGTTACAACCTTTCTGCATCTCATGCACGGAGGAATAATTTTCCTTTTACATAGTTTATACTGGGACAACTGAATGGTAACGGTAGCCGACAAAGTTGTTAAAGTAGCACGCTCCTCAATAAAGATTGGGTCTACTTCTCACTATCTGTAAGCAATTTTCAAAGCTCATTATTATTGATAGAATCATTTGCTGAAACAATGCCTTTGGAGTTTCTCTAGTTCTAGAGGTAAATGTTGAATTCATTTTTACAAGTACTACAAAACTTTTGTAACTTCCTGAGGCATCTACACTTATATTTGTCTCGAGGTAATCATTATTGGCATGTCATCTCATACATAAAAATAATGAACCATTGCTAAAGAGAAAGATTAATGGGATACACTCTATGAGGACATAAAATAATTTACCTTACTGGTATAGCAGCTGAAAAGAACAATGAAGGCTTATTCACAGGCACTTCTGAAACAATTTACTCTAAAGTTGAATGCTTAGAAATAACTGTTCATAGACTAAGGTTAATCTTAAGTGGGAGTCCTTGCTAACGTGAAGTATCTCTATTTTAGATCTCACTTTTTGCCATGTTCTTTTCAGAAATTAGTTTGTTATTCTTTTTATTCTTTTTATACTCATATCTGTAGCCTCCTACTTTGCAACATTTCTTTATTTTTAATAATTCACACTGAAATCTTTAATCACGACAATTATTTTAAGTAGTTTGTACTTTAAGACCTGGGCATTTTCTTTTACTTTCAACTGTATTCAATAAATAAATGCAAAGGTTAATACTGTTCTTCCCTTTCAATATAGGTAACATTGCACCATATACAATGAAGATTTCAAACACAATCGGGGTATCAATGTGTATTGCTGGAAATGATGTGTCATTAGTTGGGTATTTTTTATAAAAGCTTACTGTGTTAAACCCGATAGAAGTGTGAAATTACACCACATCAATGTACATGCAGCTATAATTTGCTGGATGATTTGGATGCCAAATGTCATCTTACTTGAGAAGATGTGAGGAAACCCACTTATGGTAACAACTTGTGCCTGTTCATATTAGTTCCATATGTGGGTGATCCCAAATCATTCCCTTCTTATTTCCATTTTACCTGAGCTGGTTTCGAGCAGACCATTAATCAACAGGGACTGGTGGTAAATTGTTTTGCCCCCTCTTTGCAGCAAGCCTGGTGTGTTTGCAATTATTCAAAAAACACATCAAAGGGAAATAGAACTCAGGTTTGGGAGTATTATATAAATAGACAATAAGAAAACCCCAAAGTGTAGGAACATGAGATTAATATGAAGCAATTACACAAAACGAATGGGTCTGAAAGATGATTTATTCCTTTGCAATTTTGTCATTGTTTTACCCACTTCCCACTTCTCTCCTGTGAGATTAGAATGACATGGATTTTGATTGCCCTTCAGTGGGATGCTCAAATGGTCATTAAGCATCTGTGAGTATTGAGAGTGAACATCAGAAGACTATTTGACCATAATAGGTGGATGGAAGAGATTAGTACAGCTGTACCTGAAACCGTCACTCAATGTCTAAACTAATGTACTTGGAGCTGCAAGCAATCAAAAGTGAAGAATCTGGCTGATTTTATCCTCCCTAACCCAGACACACTCCCAACTGCAAAGATCAATTATCCAAGCACGCACCAAGATGAAAACTTGGGACATTCCAAATCTATATGGTTCAGTTATTCACTAGGAAAGCATTCAACCACTGAGAGGTTGAGTGAGCATGTTACAAATTTTCATCTGTGCTAAATATTTTCCCAAATGCACTGTGGTAGTGGTCATCATTTCCACCAATCTGCGGATGAGCAGACTGTGGAAGATAGGCAGCTTCTCCCAAATGTCTAACGGTTCAAACCACCACTTATTCCAAGGTGCACATCTGTTTCTCCAAGCTGGGACTGCAGTCTAGAATTTGCATGACAGAATTTGAGCTTTCACCAAAGCTGCTTCATGCAAACATGGACGTGTGCTAAAGTCTGGCTGCATCATGCCTGGTGGTTAGATTGTAGAGTGCTGATGCCATCTGTGATGATGCCACAAAGACTGGAAGTGGACTCCTCCAATTTCTCACCCGTTGCACTGACGATACTCGGCAGGTCTTCCAACACGTCACAATTCCGTTTGTGTGAGGCCAGCAGTTTTCTTTCCATGGCTGAGTCAAAAAAGTTTTCATGTCTATGTTCCCCTCCTGGAACAGAATTTCAAAACATCCCTGCCATCAGTAAGTCTTGCGGCTCACTGATGTATGGTATTTTACCATATGCAACTCCATCTGGCTCACTATGTAACCCACATGGAATGCCAATGTCCAAGCTGGTGACAAGGGGTGGGAATGAAACAAGTGATGGTGCACCCACAGGAGGATTTTCCTCCTCTTGCAGCATGGCACCCAGAAAAGTAAAGGGACAAGAGTCAAGTTGTCAGATGAAAATTACCTTGGCGGATAACTGAATATCAAGCTTGAAGCTTTGAAGCTGCAGCACATTTCTGAGGTTGCAAGTAACATATACTGATATGTTGTCATTTTCTCTGATGTTGCTGGCTCAGTCTAAATCACAAAACTTCACAGTGTCCTGCTCTGCATGGCTGAGGACAGTGATGATGCCAACCCCTCAGCCATCTTATTCCTCTCTATAGCACTAAGTAATTGGAGATGTTTAAAACTTGTGAATATAGTGCAGGTGTTGAAAGATGGGGAAGAAGGAAGATGGAATGAGGATGCAATGTTATGAAGATAATGGGAAAAGTGTATGTGAGGAAGGAATGCTGGAAGTAATTAATGCTTGTGCAAGTGATAGGCTGTGAAAAGAGAACAGTGACAGTACGTGGTTTGAAGGGAGCTAAGGAAAAGATGGGTGGGTTTGGAGTGATAAAAATCACGTTGCAATGTGCCATTGTGATTGTATGCTGAAGGGTGAGAAAGAGGGAATCATTGAGAGTGATTGGGGAGAAGGCTGCCAAGACTGCCAGGTGGTGTTGAGAAAAGTAGAAAGGTGAATAGCTGTACTCACCCTTTTTGCTCTTAATTGATCATTGAATCTCTTGTTGCAATGATTTCAGGATTTGGGGTGATGCGGAGGCACCCTCTCAGCCACCTATATTCATGTCAGCTTCATTGTAATTTTGGGACCATTTTTCTGGCTTCTGGGGAGTAGTTGCCCCTTAATTGATTCATTTGTTCCTCTAGGACTTCCAAGCAGGCAGCAGAAAAGAGACAGGATCCTTCGTCCCATCTCTGAAGGTAACATGTATTCAAAGAGTTGCCCAGTTAAAAATCCAAGTAGAGAATGCAACCTTGTTTTAAGAGGTACATCCCCACTTTAAGTAGGCCCTGGGACTGACATCAGAAATAATGTACATCAGTTGGGTGGAATACTCATAGTAAAATGTGACTCAGAAGTAAAATCTTTCAGTGCATCATATCAAGAACGTCATGAAGGCTTAATGCTCAGCTGAATTGTGACCCAAATTAAAATCGCTGTTTAATGTTCTCTAATGTGAGATGCAGTCTGGTATTTGGGTGTATGAGACCAATTTGAATCACATTGCGCAATATGATACTCTATGAGAACAAATTCAGTTTCACTCACTGCCTTTTACAATAGAAAAGCGAATGGCTAAACGAGTAAATCTGGACATGAAAATTTAGATTATATTTTGTTTATATAAAGAATGCTATTATTATCTAGTAGTAGATCCAGTTGAATGAAACAGCAAGATATTTGTGTGTCTCATAGGCCACATTCTTTGAGTGCCCATATTAAAGTAATAGCAATAATGATTATTGCACCATATTTTTCAAGGGAATGAAAAAAACACTTGGCTGCCTGTGGTTTTTATTAGTCAACAGCCCTCTGTTTCAGACAGGTTGTAACATTCATTATCACTATAACTAGCACTTATATATGTTGCCACAATATAGCATCAAAACATTCCTGATATTCTGGAAAAGATTGCCATAAATATACTCCAAAATAACATTTACACCAAAAATCTGATATAGAATTTTTAAAATTCCTGTGGTTTCAGACAAGCCAAGGTTCGGTAGTGCGATATTGTTAAGAAACAAAAAGCTTGATATCCATCTTCTAATTAAAACTTGGAGAACTGCCTATGTTTAAACATAATTAACAAGGAAGAATGAAACTTGAAGAAACAGTTTCTGCAACATTTAAGAGATCTTGTCAGTGGCAATGAAGATCAAACAGCCAATCATGGCAAATATTTTTTCAATCAGCTCATTTCAATTAGCAGATATAAATATTAAGAGGTATATTAATCCAGCTATGGCATCTTCAATTTAGGGTGAAATTACCATTGATAAGAGGCTGATTAACAGCAATGTCTGGCAAATGCTGTTAATTTCTGTACTAGAGTAACAAAAGCATATCAAATACAATGAGAGACCGACACCAAACTTGCTAAGGAGACAGCAAGCAGTGATATGTCACTAACAAAGTAGACTTGATCTCAAACACTCAGAGGACTGCACACTTTTAAAAAGTACAAAAAGGTAATCAATGAACATTTCTGTAGACACTACTCCCAAGGAGAAACATGAAAGAGGGAAATGCAGCATGGAAGGGATTTGATTCCATTTGTATGAAACTTACTTCCTATTTATTCAAGAGGGAGAGTTTAGAAGATACTGAGACAATGCAGAACATAAGAGTGTTAGAATGCTGCTTTATACCAAATTGACAAATGATAAATCAAGAAGCCAGTCCACAAGTACATCTTGATAGAAAATAAATGGCACTACAATTTCCACATTAATGTGCATATTACAAGAACATGAGAAATAGGAGCCCGAGTAATATATCCGGCCCTTTGTATCTACTCTGCTACTTATACAGTTATGGTTGGTCCCTACCTCAATTCCGCCCTTCCACACTATCCCCATTCCTTAATCCCTTAGTATTCAAAAACTATTGATCTCTGTGTTAAATATGTTCAATGCTGAGAATCTACAGCCTAACAATATACCATCTACATTCTTCACATAACAAGAGGAATTAGGCCTTCAGTCACACCCAAGCAGCATCACATACCTTGCCATTAACCATTACCATCCTCACTTACCTCAAGAACCTGTGTAGATACATACATTATAGGACAAATACACAATATTAAGGACAAGGAAATATAGAATGGATAAAAGTATATTTATCCATAGTCAGCAAGAGTTAGCAGAGATAATGGTCACTGAGGACCACCTGGAACACAGTAAGGTCTAGTATATTGGGCTTTATGAGAAATAAATCCAGGCAGTTTAGTTTCAAACACACAAGTTATTTCAGGAGCAGCACTTACCTTTGTGTACTTTACATTGAAAGGTGTCTATTTAGTGGGAGGAGTTCAGTAACCCGGTGTGCCTTGCAATCTCCCATGTGAGTCATGTCATGCAACATTGGTTTTCATCATTGCAATCTGCTATTGAGCATGTTACATTATTACTGCCACCTGCATTGAAGACTCCACTTACGCAGATTGCAGAAGACTTTCTCATTACCATGAAAGCTCTCATTGCTCCAGGGTATTTAGGCAATAGCCTAATGGTATTATCGCTAGACTATTCATCCAGAAACCCAGCTAATGTTCTGGGGACGCTGGTCCAAATCCCAGCATGGCAGATGATAGAATTTGAATTCAATAAAAAAAATGTGGAATTAAGAATCTACTGATGACCACGAAACCATTGTCGATTGTCACAGAAAAACCCTCTGGTTCAAAATTTGAGCAGCTTGGTGGTACAGTGGTTACTTCACAGTGCAAGGGACCCAGGTTCAATTCTTGGCTTGGGTCACTGTCTGTGTGGAGTCTGCACATTATTCCTGCGTCTGCGTGGGTTTTCTCTGGGTGCTCTGGTTTCCTCCCACAGTCTGAAAGACATGCAGGTTAGGTGCATTGTCCATGCTAAATCTTTGCTCAGTGTACCCGAACAGGTGCTGGAGTGTGGCAAACTAGGGATTTTCACAGTAACTTCATTGCATTGTAAGCCTACTTGTGACGCTAATAAATAAATGATAATGTTCCTGAAGGAAGGAAATCTGCCATCCTTACCTAGCCTACATGCGACTCCAAAACCACAGCAATGTGATTGACTCTCAACTGCACTTGGGCAACCTGGGATGGGCAATAAATGCTGGCCAGCCAGCAACACCCATGTCCCACAAATGAATTTTAAAAAATTCCCAAGTTGCAATTATGTCTGTCTCTGACTTGCTTGGAAAACAGCAATAATAACCAAAACTGATGTAATCCCAATCCTCAAATCCCCATACTTATATACAAATACAGATTAGTGAGCACCGTGAGGAGATCCCCTTCCCGCCTCTGGCTGAAGTAGAACCCTGTGTGGAACTTTCATCAGCAGCAATTCTGTGCAAAAATAACAATCGCTTTTGCCACTAAAAAATGACCCTGCAGCGACCAAAGCAATGGAAAGGCCTGAAGCCTGTAGCAGTCCATTAGGGTTACAACAAAGCAATCTGAATTTCCATAATATCTGTGGCTGTCTGTATGAAAAATATACACATCACAAATAGATGAAACCAAAAGGTGCTGAGCCAGAAAGGGAAGTACTGGAAGGAGAGACCAAAAGCTCATTTGAAGAAATGGGCTTGAGGAGGTTTTCCAAACTTGAGAAATGGAGAAACGGAAATGTTTAGCAAGGCAGTTCTACAGCATATGTGCATCGTGACTAAAGGGTCAACAACCAACAACAGCAAGATATACAGAATCATAGAATTTTAATGGTCATTTGGTCCATTGTGTCTGTGCCAGCTCTCCAAACACGCACCATGGCTTAATGCCTTTTTCCTGTACATTGGTCCTATTCAAATAATCATCTAATTATCTCTTGAATGCTTCAAATTAACCTTCCTTTTCACACTTCCAGGCAGTACATTCCAGACTTGAACCACTCATTGTGTGAAAATTGTTTTTCTCACAACATATTTGTTTTTTTGTTAATCACTTTAAACCTGTAACCTCTCATTCTTGACCTTTTATGAGCAGGAACAGTTTCTCCCTAATTACTCTCAACAGTCCTTGATGATCTTGAACATCTCTGTCAAATTTCCTGTTAGCTTTCTTCTCTCCAAGGAAAACAGTCCCAACCTCTCCAAACTATCTTCATAACTGAAGTTTCTCATCCCTGGAACTATTCTTGTAAACATCTTCTGCATTCTCTCTAGCGCACTCCCATCATTCCTATAGCATGGTGTCCAGAACTGTACTCACTTCTCTATGCCGTATTAATAAAGCCCAAGGTATTGTATTCTTTGCCTTCTCCACCTCTCCTGCCACCTTCAATAATCTATGCACCCAGGACCTTCTGCTCCGGCAGGTGCTTAAGAATTTTACCCCTTATTTTATTTATTCCTCCCATCCATTGACACTGTCTATGCTTCCCGCTGTCTCAGAAAAGCAGCCAGCATAATCAAAGATCCCATGCACCCGGGACATAATCTCTCCCAACTTCTTCCATTAGGAAAAAGATACAAACGTCTGAAATCATGTACCAACCAACTCAAAAACAGTTTCTTCCCTGCTGCCATCAGACTTTTGAACCTTGTATTAAGTTGATCTTTCTCTACATCCTAGCTATGATTGTAACACTACATTCTGCACTCTTTCGTTCCCTTCCCTATGAACGGTATGCTTTGTCCATATAGCACACAAGAAACAATACTTTTCATTGTATACTAATACATTTGATTTGATTTGATTTATTATTGTCACATTTATAAACATATAGTGAAAAGTATTGTTTCTTGCGCACTATACAGACATAACATACCATTCATAGGGAAGGAAACAAGAGAGTGTAGAATGTAGTGTGATAGTCATAGCTAGGTTGCAGAGAAAGATCAACTTAATGCAAGATAAGTCCATTCAAAAGTCTGACAGCAGCAGGGAAGAAGCTGTTCCTGAGTCCATTGGTACGTGACCTCAGACTTTTGTATCTTTTTCCCGAAGGAAGATGGTGGAAGAGAGAATGTCCGGGGTGCATGGGGTCCTTAATTATGCTAGCTGCTTTGTCAAGGCAGTGGGAAGTATAGACAGAGTTGATGGATGGGAGGCTGGTTTGCATGATGGATTCGGCTACATTCACAATCTTTTGTAGTTCCTTGCAGTCTTGGGCAGAGCAGGAGCCATACCAAGCTGTGATACAACCAGAAAGAATGCTTTCTATAGTGCATCTGTAAAAGTTGGTGAGAGTCATAGCTGACATGCCAAATTTCCTCAGTCTTCTGAGAAAGTAGAGGCATTGGTGGACTTTCGTATCTATAATGTTGGCATTGGGGGGACCAGGGCAGGTTGTTGGTGATCTGAACACCTAAAAACCTGAAACTTTCAACGTTTTCTACTTCATCCCCATTGATTGAGATGGGGCATGTTCTCCTTTATGCTTCCTGAAGTCGATGACAATCTCTTTTGTTTTGTTGACATTGAGGGAGAGATTATTGTTGCTGCACCAGTTCAC
The DNA here is from genome assembly GCF_965287045.1 of Carcharhinus amblyrhynchos. Classification (NCBI taxonomy): domain Eukaryota; kingdom Metazoa; phylum Chordata; class Chondrichthyes; order Carcharhiniformes; family Carcharhinidae; genus Carcharhinus; species Carcharhinus amblyrhynchos. The sequence goes on along the minus strand of NC_137344.1, from coordinate 19,897,440 downwards.
CAGATTCTCTATCTCATTCCTGTTCTCTGTCTCGTCATTGTTTGAGATCCAACATACTATGGTGGTGTCATCAGCAAACTTGAAAATCGAATTGGAGGGGAATTTGCTCACACAGTCATAGATGTATAAGGAATATAGTAGGGGGCGGAGAACACAGCCCCCATGTGACAATAATAAATCAAATCAAATATATTGTCTTTTCATGTTCTTCCTACCAAAACGCATAATCTCACACATTTCTGCATTGAACTTCATCTCCCACCTATCTGTGCACTCCACCAACTCATCCATGTCTTCTTAAAGTTTTAGACTGTCCTCTTCACAGTTTACAACACTTCCAAATTTTGTGTTATCTGCAAACTTTGAAGTTGTTCCCTGCACACCAAAATCTAGATTGTTAATATATCAGGAAAAGCAAAGGTCCCAATTACGACCCCTGGAGAACACCACTGCAAACTTTCCTCCCGCCCTAAAAATATCCTTCAACCATTGCTGTCTGCTTCTTATTATTCAGCCAATTTTGTATCCACACTGCTACTGTCTCTTTTACTCCATGATATAATGTTTCTCAGAAGTCTGTTGTGTGGAACTATATAGAATAACTTCTGAAATTCCATGTACACCACATCAACAGCATTACCCAAAACAACCCATTCTGTTACCTTCTCAAAAAGATCAGTGGATTAATTAAACTCCCTTTAGAAATCTGTGCTGGCTCTTTCTAATCAACCCAAATTTTTCCACGTGACTACGAATTTTATCCTGAATAACTGTTTTAGAAGCTTGCCCACCATTGACATTGGCTAACTGGCCTGTAATTGCAACAATTTTGAATAAGGGCATAACATCTGCATTTCTCCAACCCTCTGGCACCCTCCCTAAGTCTAGAGAAGACTGGAAGATTATGGCCAGCGCCCCTACAATTTCCAATCTCACTTCCTTCAATATCCTTGGATGAATCTCATTTGGTTCTGGTACCTTGTGAACTTTCACTATCAATAGTCTATTCAACACTTCCTCCTTGTCAATTTTGAATATTTCTAGGGACAGAATTTCCTCATTTGTTACCTTGTCCTGGTTAGCATCTACCTCCTTGACAGATGCAAAGTACTCATTTAATACCTCAGTCATGCCTCTGCTTCCATGTGTAAATTCCCTTTTAGGTCCCTAATTGGCTCTTTTCCTCTTTTTATTGCCCTTTTACTATTTATATACCTAAATAAGACCTTGGCATTCTGCTTTGTGTTGGCTGCCAGACTTTTCTCATAATTCTTCTTTGCTCCTCTAATGTAATTTTTCACTTCTTCTCTGAACCTTTTGTTCCTTTTGGTCAACTTTTGGTATTTTCTACATTACACCTGTCATAAGTACATTATTTCTTCCCTGTCTTTAATTTCTATCTCCTTTTTCATCCAGAAAACTCCGAATTTGTTTGCCCTCCATTTCCCTTTTAAGGGAATAAATCTTTACTGTGTCTGGACCCTTTCTACTTTTAAGTTAGCCCATTGTTCATTTACAGTTTCTCCTACTAACCTTTCTTTCCAGTCTAATTGGCCCAGTTCTCTTCTTGCCCCATTGAAGTCAGCGCTCCCCCAGTTAATTAGTTTTACTCTGCAATGCCAATTTTCCTTTTCTATCATCATCCTAAATGTTACAATACAATAATTGCTGTCTCCTAGATGTTCCTCCTACTGACATTTGATTTACTTGGCCCACCTCATTTCCAAGAATCAGGTCTAACAGTGCAATATTTGTTGTTGAACTGGACACATTCTCATGCAGAAAACTTTCCTCAGCACAATCTAGGAACTTTTGCCCCTCTCCAACTCTTACACTACCATTGTTCCAGTCTACATTTGGGTAATTAAAGTCCCCCATTAAAACTACTCTTTAGTGTTTGCATCCTGCTGTAATAATCTGTGTGATGTTTGCATCTCTGTATCAGAATCCTGGAGTTTTCGATGAATGAGGCATTAAGGAAGAAATGCAATCTGCTAAAGAGAAGGATTAAAAAAATGTTAATGCAATGACAAAAGTGGATCAGAGACAAAGGCCAAGGTGGAGGCAATTGATTGGCAAGCATGATTTATTTCAAGAGAGAATATGTGCATCATAGATTTGAATAAATTGAAATTAAAGAAGGATAAAAGAACAGTATGGAGAACATTGGAGTGATTAACCTGAGTAGATTGGCACCTACAGACGCTGAAAGACACCCTTGTAAGAACAGGATATGGCACTCAACTCATCGATCGACAGTTCTGATGCACCACAGTGAAAAACCGCACCGACCTCCTCAGAAGGCAAAAATGCGACATGACAGACAGAGTACCCTTCATCGTCTAGTACTTCCCCGGAGCGGAGAAGCTATAACATCTTCTCCAGAGCCTTCAACATGTCATCAATGAAGACAAACATCTCACCAAAGCCATCCCCACACCCCCACTACTTGCCTTCAAATAACCGCACAAGCTCAAACAGACCATTGTACACAGCAAACTACCCAGCCTTCAGGAGAACAGTGGCCACGACACCACACAACCCTGCCACAGCAACCTCTGCAAGACATGCCGGATCATCGACATGGATGCCATCATCTCAGGTGAGAACACCATCCACCAGGTACACGGTACATACTCTTGTGACTTGGCCAACGTTGTCTACCTGATATGCTGCAGGAAAGGATGTCCCAAGGCATTGTACATTGGTAAGACTATGCAAATGCTACAACAACAGATGAATGGACACCGCTCGACAATCACCAGGCAGGAGTGTTGCCTTCCTGTCGGGGAACATTTCAGCAGACAAAGGCATTCAGCCTCTGATCTTCAGGTAAGCATTCTCCAAGGCAGCCTTAAGACACACAACGCAGAATCACCAAGCAGAAGCTGATACTCAAGTTCCGCACACATGAGGACAACCTCAATCGGAATTTTGGGTTCATGACACACTATCTGTAGCCCCCATGCCTTGCTGGGCTTGCAAAACCTCACTAACTGTCTTGGCTTGAGACAATTCACACGTCTTTAACTTGTGCTTAACCCTCTCTCCACTTGCATTGTCAGTACCTGTAAAGACTCGCATTCCAACCATTATCTTGTAATTGAGTTTGTGTCTATATATGCCCTGTTAGTGAAACAAATCCTGCACTCACTTGATGAAGGGGCAACACTCCAAAAGCTGCTGCTACCAAATAAACCTGTTCAACTCTAACCTGGTGTTGTGAGACTACTTACTGGAGTTGTTAAGCTCTGATTTGACAAAAGCTAGCTTAAAAATTTCACTGGCAAAAGGTTTGAGAGTGTGGGTGCAAGCCATCTTGGGGAGGTGAAAGGAAGTAATTTGTTTAATGTATCATCCACAAGACAGCGTTTCTAACAATGCATCATTCCCTTTGTAATGCGCAAGAGCCACATATGTTATAAATACACACAACCAGCAATGCATAATCGGATAAAATTAACTTTAATTTAGATTGCCTTCTGTTATTATATAATTGTGCAGAAAATGAAAGCATTGTCAAAAATATCTCATTCTCGATATAACCCTTTTTGATTCCTGAAAAGCACCTGTGGCATTCATGTGGAAGCAAGTTACAACATGCACTGTCCCTAGCAATGAATGTCAATAGACTGTCACCGTAAGTCGGTGTGGACTGGGTGGCACACTAGGTGAATAAACAGTAAAGGTTTATTTCCTTGGTCGGGAAACTGATAGACGTTTTTGAAGAATCATTTCTTTTTGGGATCCCTTGATGTGCGAACAAAATAAACTTACGACCAACTTTACCAATTAATCTAGCCAATGAAAGAAATCGACCACCTGCTACAAAGTGGCAGCGCAATATCCGAATGTCTTTGTTCTAACTGTGCTTGTTCTCAGTTGTAACCGTTTGACGATTATGTTGGGTAAACTTCGACAGTAACAAATATACTATTATTTAACCCAGTGACTTGAGAAACTTCTCACCGTAGTTAGCAAAACGGTTTAAAACGCTACTTACTGTATTTTTAAAAGGGGGAGAAAACAGAATCAAACTTTATTATTAAAACCCAAAATTTTAACACGATTGAGCATGCTTATTCAAAGAACATAATAAAAGAATGACTAAATTTGATTTTAACTGAAGCAAAGAGTGAGAGCGATTTGACCGGGCTGTCATTGTTAAGCGATGTTTTTGTTCGTTTGGCTCAAGTTGAATAAGTTAAATGTCTTTAAGAGAACCAGCCACATTGAAACACTTGGCTGCATTTTATACGCAGTGCCACTAAAGAAGGGCTTGCCCCCCAGTCCTTAAAGCGACCCTAACTATTTGTTTGAGAAGTTGTGCTGTAGAGTTTGGGGTGATTTTTGATCCTTTGTCTGCTGCCTTCTGACTTGATGGCAGAGCTTGCGGCGCCGAGGGGGTTAATCCGACGACTCGCTACTCAACGTTCTCTATTCACTTGGCAACCGCTGACCCGTGCCTAGCAACGGTCAGGCCAGGCGCAAGCCGATTGGTCAGTTGGCGGTGTGGGTGACGTCACCACCGCGAGGCCGGAGTGACGGCAGGGAGAGGGGGGGCGGGGGGAGGCACAGAGTGGAGCGAAGCGGCGCGGGGATGGAGGAGCTGAGCGCTGTGGGAGAGCAAGTTTTCGCAGCGGAATGCATCCTCAGGAAAAGACTGAGAAAGGTTGGGTTGGGGTAAAAGATGCAGTTTTGCAAACCCCGGCTGCACAGGGTTTCATTCGGGGGCTGAGTGGGCAGACTGATTTATTTGTTTTTTTTTCTCTGCAGGGGAAGCTGGAGTACTTGGTGAAGTGGAGAGGATGGTCTTCCAAGTGAGTGGCATCAGGTTTAACAATACAACAACAGCAGCAGCGTGCTCCCAACTCCAGCAAGGAGCTGGCCTCAGAGCTTCCTCCTTTGTTTCCCCCTTTTCCCCCTGCATCTTATTTTTCCTCATCACTTCCATTTAAAACTAAACATTCTCTGCTCTTTTCCCCTATATTTTGTTTTACAGCCCTCTAATTGCACCTATTTGTTCTCCTTCCACCTTTTGATCTTTAATTGTTGATTTGTCTGGTCTATTGTTTTAGTGTAGCTGGAATCCTCTAAGTGAGTTACTTTTCTCTAACACATTCTTCTTTTGCCATATTTTGCTAAGGTATTTAAAACTTGGTTTTGTAACTTTCTAAAATTCGTTTTGCTGCTTAAATTCTGACTTGGTTTCACGTTTTGTTAATTGGTAATACCTTTACTTGTATAGATGCTTTTATTATTTTATAACATGTTACTTATTTTTGTTCATCTCTCCATGCGTGTTTCCTTTAAACACTTTAAAATATAGTATTTATATATTCTGAAAGATGTTTGTATTCTATTTATGAAATGAAGATAGTAATTCTTTTAGATTATAAAATTTAGGAATTATGGGTTTACAGTTTCTGAATATTCATTATTGTTCAAATGAAGTAGATTTTGTTTAGGATATAAAAATAATCATGCTGTTTTGTTGCATCTTAATAGCATAATATTTACTTTCATTTAGTTACTACAATTGTTTTAAAATTGTAGTTTTTGAAAATGCATTGATTATATCTCTTTAGATGTCATTACTTTTAAAAAAAAGACACAGAAAATGGTGTTCTAATCTGTGTTTGTTTTGATACAATCAGGTGGTTCACAATGACAAGCTGTTCCCGTTCCACAGTTTACTTACTCCTCCATCTGTGCACCCAGCCCCCTTACAAAAGTGCATCCGTTGTTCTGTATTAAACCAAGTGCAAAGTCATGATATGATCCTTACTCTGTTTTTATTGACAAAAAATGAGTTGAAAGTGGAATCAAAGGCACAGGAGCTCAGGTTTTTCTATGAGCTTGTGTGAATGCTTTTTTTTTAGCCATCTAACCCAACCAGAATAATAGCTTAGTTTCAGAGTTGGTGCAAATCATAGTAAATATGTTGCAAGGACAAGACTTCAGTTTTTAAGATGCAACAGACGTGGAATCCTGACTGAAACATTCCACTTGGCAAATAACCTGGGGCTACTTTCTACAAGTCACTCACCAGTCTGCAAGAAACTTTATCCCCTCATCTCCAATTCCTTGCAGTACGTTTTTCTCTGCTCTTTTTCTAGCTGTGCATAATCCTTTGTGGCCTTTTGCATTCCTTTCCCGCTCAAATCAGTTCCCAATCTAAACCATTGAAGGCACTTTATTTATGTTACACTTAGTTATTTCTGCTTAACAAATCAATAGTGTGTTTTTTTTTGGTGTGAAAAGTCACTTAAAACCTCACATTGTGGAAAGTCTTTCTAAGCTATGGAGCTGTACCTTTCTTTTGAAAATTTTTTCTTACAGTCCAACTGTTTAAAAGCCTTGAAACAAAATTAAATGTCACATTTGCAATACCTTCTATTACCTTGTTAGTAATCTTGAGGTTAGAACTGGTTGACAAGAACCTAGTAGACCTTTAATTTGTTCAGTATTGTACAAGAATGCAACATCTACTTTTTCTTCCCCAATCAAATTGCAAATATTTTAGGATTACTTTATTGTGAAAGGAACTTGTATAAACAAATTGCAACAGTGGTGCAAAAAAAACTTTAATTAACCGTGCACTACAATTTTTAAAAAAGTGCCACCCGCTACTATGGCTTTCTGAATGTATATTTTTTAAAGAGAGGAAATTAGTTCCTTGCGCTCCTCAGTTATAATGTCCTTAATAGCATGGATGGACTGCATTAACAAACAGCTACTATTCACACGTGCCTTAATGCTTTGTTAGAAGCATTGTATTTTTAATTCAAAACTGCTCCTGTGACTGGGACATCTGACACTTGCATGTGGCAGTTAAACCACAGTTCAGAGCTTCCTTCATTCAGGCTGTGCATGTGGTTGCTATTGTGTTTGGTTTGGCTGTTTTAAAAATATATGGAATTGAAGAAGGATTGACTCATTATTATTGACTTATTGTCTTATTGTCAGGACCCCCTGCCAAATTGGGGCCTGATAAGTCAAAGAGATATTTGTATTGCCAAGTCCCCATTAGACCTGTCATCGGAACAGACACTTCCGATTATGACAAAACTGGATTTTTAATCTTCTAGGGAAAGTACAAAGATTTTTGAGAAAAATAATTGACAAATTGTTAGGTATTTTAATTAGAAAGTGTACACCAATTGGTCTGAATGAGCAGTACAAAAGACAGCAGTTGGCCAGAATGTGGTTTAGATTAATACCAATAGTGTGGGTTCCCATAAAGGCTGAGGTCATTCTAGGAGCCTTGACTTGTTCCATTATGATTTCATGGCATAAACAATGATTAGCAACACTTGACCATGGGGATGCTACAAGGAAAGAGAGAGAACAATCATGGGGTTATGTTAATCCACATACTTATTGTGGGAAGTTGTGAATTTTAAACCAAGTTCTTCACTTTTTGCTCCTTGCTGGAAGATGTGTACCAGGCTGTTGACTGTCCTCACTATGAAAGGCATGAAGGTATATCGAAATGGGGCTATATTTACAAGGGCGAGGTTATTCATACCCTGAAATCATATGAACTTGCAGCACAGGAGGTCAATAGTCAAAAGCAGATTTTGGAGTTCTAAGAGTCTGATTACCCTACCTTTATTCCTGGGCATTTTTCCTTTTTTTAGTCAAGTCATGTTCTCTAAATTTGTCGGATCCTTTAGCAGCTAATTGCATCCATTTTTCTCTGGTATTTTTCTTTGGTATCAATGGTTGCTATTCTGATTGGCGGTTGGTGACTAGTGGAGTGCCCCAGGGATCGGTGCTGGGGCCTCAGCTATTTACCATTTATATAGATGATCTGGAGGAGGGGGCTGAGTGTAGGGTAACGAAATTTGCTGATGACGTAAAGATGAGTGGAAAAGCAAATTGTGCAGAGGGTGTGGAAAGTCTGCAGAGGGATCTGGATAGGCTGAGTGAGTGGGCGAGGACCTGGCAGATGGAGTACAATGTTAGCAAGTGTGAGGTTATCCACTTTGGCAGAAATAATAGTAGGAGGGATTACTATTTAAAGGGCGAAAAGCTGCAGCATGCTACGGTGCAGAGGGACCTGGGGGTCCTTGTGCATGAGTTGCAAAAACCCAGTCTGCAGGTGCAGCAGGTGATCAAGAAGGCGAATGGAATGCTGGCCTTTATAGCGAGGGGGATAGAATATAAAAGCAGGGAGGTCTTGCTGCAACTGTACAGGGCACTGGTGAGGCTGCAGCTGGAGTACTGTGTGCAGTTTTGGTCGCCGCACTTGTGCAAGGATATTTTGACCTTCAGGGAGTGCAGACGAGGTTCACTAGGCTGATACCGGAGATGAGGGGGTTGGACTATGAAGAGAGACTAAATAGACTGGGTCAGTACTCGTTGGAGTTTAGAAGGATATGGGGGGGGAATCTTATAGAGATGTATAAGATAATGAAAGGGATGGATAGGGTACAGGTAGAGAGATTCTTCCCGCTCAGAAAGGATAGCAGGACTAGAGGGCACAGCCTGAAGATAAGGGGGGGGGGCAGTTTGGAACGGAGTTGAGGAGGAACTTCTTCACTCAAAGGGTGGCGAATCTCTGGAATTCTCTGCCTGTTGGTGGTGGAGGCTACCTTGCTAAATATATTTAAGTCACGGGTAGATAGGTTTTTGGCAGACAAGGGAATTAAGGGTTATAGGGAGAAGGCAGGAAAGTGGAACTGATCCACTTCAGATCAGCCATGATCTTATTGAATGGCGGGGCAGGCTCGAAGGGCTAGATGGCCTACTCCTGCTCCTATTTCTTATGTTCTTATGCTCTAAAAGCAAAATCCTGCAGATGTTGGAAATCTGAAATAAAATCAGAAATTGCTAGAGATCCTCAGCTGATATGTCAGCATCTGTGAGTTCAAACCATTAATGTTTCAGGTTATGATCGCTGAAATGTCAAAACCTGAAACATTAACTCTGGTCAGGATTTTCCTATCCCACCTGTGGTGGGAATTACTGCAGGTGGGATGAAAAATTTGGTGGACCAGCCATAGGTCTGATATCTTTGGGCAGGACTGGAAAATCCCAGCCTCTGCTCCTTTCTCCACAGATGCTGCCATACCTGCTAAGCATTTCCAGCATATTGTTTCTATTTCACCCTTTCTCTTTGCCAGTTCCACTACCTTCAAGACCAAGTGTTATTCTGTAAACTCCACTGCAAGTTTGCTCCTGGGAGCTGGTTTGAAAAGCTTCAGAAACTCGTACGCAATGTTGTCTTCTTTGAGTAGATAGCACAAAGTCATGGATTCCCAGATACAGAAAAGTGTAATCGAGGGAAGTTATGAATATTGGTCCCTAATGGAGTCAGCTGAATATCATCATGAAAAGGTGTTGAAGCCTAATAAATTCCACTTGATTTAGGTGATCAAGAGCCAGAACAACAGACTTGTATGCATGCTTTTTTGGTTTAAGTGAGCAACTGAATTTTCAGAGGAGTTTTTCTTTTTTTTGGATAAGACCATAATCAAGAGGCTTGTAAAAGTGAATGCCAGAAGATCCTACAGATTTTTTTTGTAAAAGAACAGTAGAATCCACCCAGTGCTTTGTCCCTCAGCCGGTACCTTCAAAACAAATCTACTCGTGCTATTTATAAGACCTCGTGTGTGCAAAGTGAGTTGTGTTTGTCAACAGTGACAACACTGCATAAGTATTTGATTGGCTGTGGAGTGCTTTGGGAAAAGGAAGGTGCTACAAACAACTTTACAATGGTGAATTTCCATGTGATACGATACATTTGTATGCTTGTGATTCTCCTCACAGCAAGTTCCGATGTCGCTTGTGCCATCGGGAGAAAATTGATAGGCAGGTCACCTCAGCCTGTCCCCTCGTACCTATCTGGGAATAAGTGCTGAGACCTGGGAAAGTAAGCTGTGCACAGTGCGATTATCTTTTTTAAAAAAGACGTGAGGGTCGAGAAATACAGATAAGTGCACCTGCATTTTTTTTTCAGTTATCATTTCTTTTTAAATCTTTCACCTTTCCATTCGTTAGTCTATTTTCTTTTCTTATTACTTCACTCTAGTTGTTCTTCCTCTTTTTCTTGTGCTAGCTTCCTCATTTCCTAATCTATTTCGTTAGTATGCTTGTTTCTGCTTCCTAACTCTGTTACACTCAACCTTCGTTTCAGCTTAAATCTGCTGTTTTTTTCCTTACCCAGACTGGTGCAGTGCTGAAGGTTACTTTGTTGCATGCTCCTGAAGCCTCCTTCTTCACCTTTCATTCCATTCCAGCAAAGCAGGAAAGAAAAACAAATATTTCCCCCACACACATTACAGTCACCTCATCAGGCCTGTCTGGCTTACCGCATCTCTAAATAGTTGCTGGTACAGCTCTGCAGGGAAAAAAGAGGTTTCAGTTGGGCAATTGTAATGGATGCAACGAATGACCCCCAGGTCCTAGTGCCTGCAGTTTTTTGAATGAACTGGCAGCAGACTGATGTTGCATTCTCTCTTCAGATATTTTAAAGCGATTGTAAATAGAAGTCCTTTCTCAGTAAACCTGTATTTATATTTCATAGATTTAACATTACAATATAAATGGTAAATCATATTGAGGCACCTTTACTTTCCATTTTATCTGCCTCTTGTCGTTGTTGGTTAATCTTTAATATTTCATATTCATAGCTTCCTACATTTTCCAATTTCGTTCCAATCTTGTGTTCTTTTTGCAATAGAAGGAAAGAAAGTCTTGCATTTACATCCCACCTTTTACAACCTTGGGATGTCACAAAGCATTTTACTGCCAGTGAAGTACTTTTAAACTGTAGTCACCATTGTAACGGTTGAAATAGCATATAGGTTCTAAGTCTGAGAAATGAATGTCATTCAATGTGAAATGTGTTATTGTTTTAAAATTAACTTACAATTAGGACTATTTGTACATTCAAGTTTTTTTTGGTCAGAATCTGGAATTAAGCAAATATCCAGAAAATTAAACTTTCACAAATTTTGTAAGCCTGACTACTGATGTTCACAACCTCCTTATCATAATCCCAAGTCAAGCTTCTAATTAGAGTCTTTACATAGTGCAAATAGGCAATCTTCACAGTCATAGCATCCATCTTTGCACCCATGTGTTGTCATCATTCCTTTAATTTGTCACTTCCAGACTTGGCTATTCCACACCTTCCTAGCCAACTTCCTTCATATCACCAAAACCCTGGTCACATATCATAGATTCCCCCCACCACCACTGCCGCTGCCGCCGCCATCACCATCATTACATACCCATTGCCCATCCGTACTGATAGTCCCTTACTGGGAGTCTATGTACATTCCCAATTCTACAATGCCACATTTAAAATCATCCTTGTCTGGAAATCTTCTCATAACTTTGTCCCACCTTCTCCAAACCTTATAGTACCACAGCCCCTTCAACAGTCTCCATCCTTCTGACCTCAGCTTCGAGTTTAACCCCCCCTCCTTTTGGTCCTACTGGTGGTGGTTGTGCCGACAGCTCTCATGCCGCACACCCTGGCATCCTCTCCACTTCTCTCCAATAAGACTCCATTTAAAACCAAGCTCTCTGAACAATCTTTCAGTCTACCTTCCCTTCATAATCTCTTTCTGTTTGGTTTAGCAGTCAGTTTTTGCCCTTCTGTGAAGTGCTATGGGATGTTTTTGCGTGCTAAAGGCACTACACAAGGCAGCCTGTGCCACCTAGAAGAACAAGGGCAGCACTGTATCAGAATGCCACCACCTCCAAGTCACACACCATTTTGACTTGAAACGTGTTGCTGTTTCTTTATTGTCACTAGGTAAATCCCCACAATGCTGTTCGCCACAGGGACTGCAACTGTTAAGGAAGATAGTTCACAGGCACTTTTTCCAAAGCATGTAGGGGTGGAAGTAAATGCTGCTTTTACTCACATTCTAAGAATGTTTTCTTTTAAATTGTAAATTGTGATTGCACTAATTTCTGTTCAGATCTTCCATTGCTGCTCGAATTCTTTCACCTTGTGTTGGTCCTAGTGATTAACATGGATAGTAAGCAACATAAATGCAGGGGATATTCTACCACATTACACATTTTTACCACAAAATTGCTTCTTGTGATATATAGGGACAAAAGGTTAACCACATTCATGCAACCTTTTTCTGTTTGCTCTTTTAACAGTTAGGTTAAACTTTTAAATGGACTAATTCCTCAAATGCTATTTTAGATTCTGCACTAATATTAGAAGCTAAGTTTATAAGTTTATTATGATTCACTTAGAATGAGAAATTTAAAAAATCATTAACAATCACAAGGGGGCAACATTTTAGGTTAAAGAGCAGGAGAATCAGAGGGGATTTGAGGGGGAAAATAAATCACTGAGGATAGTGGCAATCTAAAATGCACTGCCTGGGGTGGTAGTGGAGGTCAGAAACCTTACAATGTTTATTTTAAATTTGGATGAGCACTTGATATGGGACTAGTGCAGGAAGATGGGGTTAGCTTGCCTTTAGTGGTAGCTATTGTTAGTGCTGACTTGATGAGCTGAAGGGCCTTTTCTGCACTGTATGACTTTATGACCTGCGATTTGAATGCTTTGTGTGGAAGTTATATTTGTTAATTTTTGATAATAGCTTTCTTGTGCCTGGAAGTCTTAGTTGGCCTTGATGTATTGGTTAAGTTTTGATTAACAAAACCTAGTTTACAGTAAAATGTTTGTAGGACACTGTTATATTAATGGGCCATGTAAAAGTTGTAGCACTTAATTTTTGAAACTTAAGAATCAGATTGAGTAGACTCTAAATAGCAACAATTCAATAATGAAACAGATGAAACGTTTATACTGAAAAATAATTCACTTAATAACACTGAAATATAAAGGAGAATATTTAAAAGGAGAATAGTAGTATCAGCAAATCTGTAATCAAATTCATGGAATTAGTGAGGATTAGTTCAGCTTCTCAACAGAATAAAGTACAACATCTACATTTTGCTTTACCTTGTTAATAAGATGTTATGTTGTGTTTTTCTGATAGACATAATAGTTGGGAGCCTGAAGAAAATATCCTTGATCCGCGGCTCCTGCTAGCTTTTCAAAGGAGGTAAGAATCTTTGAATACTACATGTTTTTTTTTTCTCCTCTTCTTCCTTTTACTCTGTTTCTTGTTCTGCACCTACGGCAAGAGGGTGAGCAGGTCACCTGTACCCTCTACCAATACTGAAGCAGATTCAGATGCTTTGAAACGCAAAAGCTCAACTCCCCCTTCCAATTTTTGATTTATTTTCATTTTCTTCCTTTAGTTTCCCCGCTCCTCAACATTGCGACTGAGATTGGGAATTTGTTTGCACTTTTTTTTCCTCTTTTATTGTGCATTTGAGCAGCATGCTTGAGTTATTAAGAGCCACATGAATATTTGGTTCCATTGGGATTGATGGTGGAAACTTTTTGTTTGTTGCAGCCAACAAGAAAGAGAACTGCAGAATCGGAAACGAGGCAAGAGGCCCAGGGGCAGGCCACGAAAACATGTGGTATGATTGATTTTCCTTTTGTTGTTTCATGTCAGGCTAATGGTCAATAGTGTACCTTTTTTTCAGTAGCACTGGTGCTTAAATGAGCTCAAGCCAAATTAGCATTACAAGAAAAGTATTTCTGGAGTGCCACAGAGGAGTAGTATTGTAAAATCAAATAATCTATTTTAATAAAAAAAATGACCATACAAACAATCAGATAAATAGCATGCAACAGTAACTAGTACCGATTTTAGATCCTATCCTGATTTGTGAAGAGTAATGTAAATATTTAATGACAATATCCCCAGAGTTTTAATTTCAGATGACTAGAACCTCCTGTTGGTTGCATGTTAGTTCGGGTAGCAGCCACATCTCTTTGGGCTTCAATGGAGTCATTTCATGTGGAAAATAACAATGACTCATTTATCTAAAAACCAAGTTCTTGTGCTTAGCAGACAGTATAACTCAATTTGTGCCGTTTTCTAATGGATAAGTTGAAAACTCTTTTTGATGTGCAGATATTACTTTATTAATGTGTAATGTAAAGAACAAATTCCATTGTAATTGCTTGATCGACCATAACGCACCCCATGATGTGTTTGAAGTGTTCATGTTGATTTATTTCTGTTACGTTAGTAGTGAAATAACCAGACACGTTGGAGAGAAGTGTGAAGTGATGCATTTTGGGGGGAACAATAGAGAAACAATATAACTCAATTTTAAATGTGGTCCAGGAACTGAGAGAACTGGGGATTCACATATATAAATGTTTGAATGTAGCCAGGATAAGTTTAAAAATCTTTATTGAAACCAGCAGATGGAATCCTTGCCCTTATAAATAGAGGAATATAGTTTAGAACTATATTTATAGTTCTAAACCAAGGAAGCTTTGCAAAGCCTTCTAGAAATTGCTAGTTGGGCTTCAAGTGGAGCGTGCTATATCCAGTTCTGGGCAGTGCAATTTGGAAAAGATATCAAGGCCTTGGAGTTGCCAAAGAAATTTACCACTATGATATTTGGGATAAGGAGTTTCCGTTATGTCGAAAGACTAGAGATGCTAAACTTGCTCTCCTTTAGAGCAGAGCTGATTAAGCTTAATAGAGTTGTTCAAAATGGAGTTCTTTTGATAGAGTAAATGAGAAGAAACTGTTTTCACAGGCAGGAAGATTAGTCTCCAAAGGGGACAGATTTAAGATATTTGCAAAAAGAACCGGAGGAGATGAGATATTTTGACCTGAAATGTACTGCCTGAAAGGGTGGTAGGTGAAGATTCAATCGGGAGTTTAATATTTACTTGTAAAGCAAGAGTTTGCAGGGAAGTGGGACTAATTCAATAACTCTTAAAGAACTGACAGGACTGCACTCAGCCAAATGTTGCCCTCTATGTTCCACGAGCAATTTTGTTTCAACTTCCAACGCTGCACAGTGGAGAAAATTTGTCAAAATAAGCCTCGTTACTGCATGCTGTACATACCAACGCAACAACGGTTTTCATAAAAGAAAATATATTTCTGTTTAAAATTTAGTCGTGCACTAGCTGAATGGTAAAAGCTTGTATACACACATGGGTCAATTGGTGGGCCAGAATTTACTGCTCAAAAAATAAGGTCAACGGTGCTCACTGTTACTTATGCACAAGTCAAACAACTTCTGGTGAGTGCACATGCTTGGGTACATTGCAAAATTCCAGAAATTGCTCTTCAAGATGTGCCATTTTACCACAAGCTGAGGTTCCTCATGGCAGGTTGGTGAAAAAGGTTATGGCTCATGGGATACAAGAACCAGTGGCTAGATGGGTTGAGAACTGGCTTGGCAACAGGAGACAGAGGGTAGCAGTGGAAGGGTCTTTTTCTAGCTGGAGGTTTGTGACTAGTGGTGTTCCGCAGGGCTCCGTACTGGGACCTCTGCTATTTGTGATATATATAAATGATTTGGAAGAGGGAGTAACTGGTATGATCAGCAAGTTTGCAGATGACACGAAGATGGCTGGACTTGCTGATAGTGATGAACAGTGTCAGACAATACAGTAGGATATAGGCCGGTAAATTGGGTGGTGAAATGGCAGATGGAATTTAATCCAGATAAATGCGACGTGATGCATTTTGGAAGAATAATGTAGGGGGGAATTATACAATAAATGGTAGGACCATTAATAGTATAGAAACACAGAGGGACCAAGGTGTGCAAGTTCACAAGTCCTTGAAGGTGGCAGTACAGGTGGAGAAGGTGGTGAAGAAGGCATATGGTATGCTTGCCTTTCATAGGAAGGGGTATAGGGTATAAAAGCTGGCATCTAATGTTACAGTTGTATAGAACATTGGTTAGACAACATTTGGAGTACTGCATCCAGTTCTGGTTGCCATGCTACCAGAAGGACGTGGAGACCTTGGAGAGAGTGCAGAGGAGGTTTACCAGGATGCTGCTTGGTATGGAAGGTCTTAGCTATGAGGAGAGATTGGGCAAATTGGGGTTGTTCTCCCTGGAAAGACGGGAGACTTAATAGAGGTGTATAAGATTATGAAGGGTATAGATAGAGTGAACAGTGGGAAACTTTTTCCCAGGTTGGATGTGAAAATCACGAGGGGTCACAGGCTTAAGGTGAGAGGGGCGAGGTATAATTCAGATGTTAGAGGGAGGTTTTTCACACAGGGTTGTGGGGGCCTGGAATGCACTGCCAAGTAGGGTGGTGGAGGCAGGCACGCTAGAGTTGTTTAAGGCTTACCTAGATGGGCACATGAGCAGACTAGAGATGGAGGGATACAAAAGAATGTTCTCGTTAAGGATCAGGATCCTCAGGACGTTCCTGGAAATCAATAGATTCCTATGGTCCATCCAACATATTTTATGGCTCACCTGTCTCTTACATTGGAGCTACTGGGGATCTTCCGTGAATGTGTAGGCTGTTGTATGTTTATTGATGTCTGTTTTTTACATCCACAGGCGATTCGGTCTGCCTTGTTGGCCAACAAGGGTCATACACGCGGTGGGTCATGCAAGGGCTGCTCTTGGATGTTGCTTTGAGAGTTGCCTAGTGCTTCACGTTGTTAGTGTACGCTTAACTAGGCCAGTTGACGGGCAACACGACAGCTCAGTGACTATCACTGTTTGCTGTGCAGTTACAGGGACCCGGGTCGGATCTCTGACTTGGATTGGTGTCTGTGGGAGTTTGCACATTCTCCCCATGCTTGCGTGGGTTTTCTCCGGTTTCCTCCCACACCCCAAAAACGTGCTTTTAGGTTGATTGGCGTTAATAAATTGTCCCTAAATTGGATCTTCCTTAATCTGGCGCACGTATAATTCTCTAAATTTGCGCCCCTTTATTATGGAGTCCAAGAGATGTAGACAAAAGTCGTAGGTAGAAGAAGGATTGGAATAAGGCACTCACCAAGTGTTAAAATGGGCGGCGCGGGCTTGTAGGGCCGAAGGGCCTGTTTCCTGTGCTGTGTTGTTCTTTGTTCCTGTGCTTGGGTCAAGGTACAGACTAGACTCGCCACAAAAAGTTAGGACTTGTTCTTGAAAATTAACTTTAATTGCGGAGACTCATTCTTTCAACTTTTTAAATGGCGATTTTGTATTAAGTTTCTTTCTCCTCTCTCAATTCACGTTTTATCCTCCCTTTCTCTGATTTGACATCTGAGTTTACTATTATAACTTGCACTTTCCGGGTTTTACTCTTGTGCTGTTTGTTCATCATTTTTCAGTCTGGTTGGTTTTGGAGATGTACAGTTGCTTGTCCTGTTCACACAGGTCCCAGATGTCCTGTAGAGGGTGCCACACCATTTTAATGGCCTTCAGCAACTTGTCCTTAAAAATGCACAAAAATTTACCTTGCAAGGGCGAGTGTAATGAACAGTATCATCTGCCAGTTACAGTAAATTCTGGCCTTCTTACTGCCATTGCATAAAACGTGACCTGGGTAAAATACTTGGGACTACAATTGGATGGGGAGGATTTGAGGTCTGTAACAGAGCCTATTTACTTTGCCTTCCATTTCACATAATTTATAATGTAGCAAAATTGGGCAGATCATAGTCCTCTGCCCAGTTTTTCCTCTCTCTTCTCTAGATGATACTTGATGCCTAATGATTAAAGTTTACTAGCAAAATTCAAGAGTTGGAGCTGAATTTTTAGATAAACTCTGGGTACGGAGGGGGAGACCTGAACTGCACATTTTGCAATTCACTAAATACACACTTGAACCTGTGTGTAGTCGTACAAGGGAAGCTGATTGTCGCAGCTCACAAAATGCACTGGGAACTCAGAGTTCATGAGTGTGGAGGCAGACTGGTTAGAAGCCTCAGCTCAGTTCTCTAACAGGAGTATAGCTCCCAACATAGTTGGCTATACCTCGTAAGAAGTCTCTGAACACCAGGTTAAAGTTTCCACTCACCTGACGAAGGAGCAGCACTCTGAAAATTAGTGGCGTTTGCTACCAGATAAACCTGTTGGAGTTTAACCTGATGTTGTGTGACTTCTTACTGTTTACCCCAGTCCAACACTGGCATCTCCACATCATGCCTATACCTCACCAGATCGATCATACCCTCCCCATGTCACCTCACATTTTCCCTGTGTCTTCACTTCACTGTCACTGGTTCAAAATCATAGTCTCACTCCCACTCAGGCCATACTGCCCCTGCCACACGTGCCCAACTGAGCAGTGCCAGGGTGTCAGGTGGCCACTGTCCAGCCATGCGCCCAACCACCTGGGGGCTTCAGTGGCTTCCGATTTCTCCCCCTACCCATGTGTCCATGACAACTGGCCTCTGCAGGTGGAGACCATCAGTGGTTCTCACCGGTGTGAGGAGGGAGAAGATTCTGGGAGGCTGGAAAATGCCATCCTGCATGCGCTAATGCGATTGAAATGCATTCAATCCCATGCAAATAGGCTTCTTGTCCTTTCTAGGCATGAAGCTGATCTCACTGGCAAAACAGAACCAGGATAATTGTGTGAGAGGCCAGGTGTGAACCGGAGCTTTGGCCTCACATGCAATCTTAGCGACTTACCATGCAGTGAACCGGTAAGATCACGCGCAAAATCTCAATCTAAGACAACCTTGAATTCCAACTCGCCATGAAACTGGACCAAAATAAACGAAGAGGAAAATACGTTTTTAATCCTTTTTTTAAGTGCCTATTCTGTTTGTAATCAAACAAGAAACCACATCAGAGACATGTCTTTGTTATAATACAACACCAGTGGTAACATTTGAAGATGTCAAAACATTTTACATTTGCCTTTCAGAATGTTCCCAACACCTCAGCAAACTTTCCATTTTCTTCATAAACTTGGAATGCTTTTAATGGGCTTCCAAACACTTCCACTTCCACTACCACCAAAATGGTACGTGGGAGGTAATCCAATTTTTATACCCACCCACCCTCCCCCACTCAAAATGGGGAGCCTGACGTTAGTGGGGAAAGGTATGTATTTTGTGCACTGGCCTTTTTGTGGGTTGGGAGTGCCTGGAGGTAAATGATGCAGTGTCAGGAACGCAGAGGGAAATCCAATTTATTGCAAAAAGAATCAGTGTGGTTATTCACACACAACACGCCTCCATGCCCAGGAAAACACACCTCTGGTGCGTGAAATCTGAATTCATGGACTTGGATTCCTCCATGCCCCAGTTAAAGTCTTGACTATTAAAGTAGTTGAGGAAATAATATTTGTCAAACTTAATTGAAACTTTACACTGCTCTTAAATCTAAATTGGTGTTATGTTACTGTCACTGTCTATCCTTTTGATTAGCCTACAAGCAGCACTTGACAAAACTCACTATGCGAAACGGGTTACATTGAACTCTGATCAATTCAACAATATTAAAAGAAATACTGGGTGTTGAATGGATAAGATTTGAACAAATTTTGCCATTGCTGCATTTGTCACTGAAAATGACACCTCCCCACCTGGCTCTACCTACCACCACTTGCCCTGCTCAAACTGTTCGTGCAGTATGGTTCTTATCCCTCTATTCTTCTCTCTTCCTTTTAGTTTCATCCCTCTCTCCTTTCCTTTCAATTAATACTCATTCTCTACTGACCACCCAATTACCAGAAAGAAATTGAGATATCTTCAATACTTCTCTCCCTTTACTCTCTGCACCATCTTCAGTGATTTGAACCTCCATCTCATTTTATCATGCCTTTCCGCCTGTGAATTCACTATCCCCTATCCACCCAACAAGCTCCCTGATCTATCACACATGGCTTCTTTATTCCCACCATGCCGATTATGGATAAGGCCATCTCTGATCACTCCCTTGTATTGCTCTTCACCCATATTCCCTTATCACTGCCCAACTCTGCTCTCTTCTGTATCGGTTTCTTAAAATTCACGCAACAACTGCCCTTCCAAAATCCCAAGTACCTTTGGTTCCCCATTCACCATGCCGTCTCTGTAGCTACTGAGCTGCTCAGCTGTGCCCTCACCTCCACCTTTGCTGTTCTAGTCCCCACTGCAACTATTATTCGCCCTCATCCTAGCCGTTTCCCTGACACAAACCTAATTTCTACATCCTTAAATTCCAGAGGGCACAGATTTGAATGGAAATGATGGACAAGTAGCTTAACCATTCACTGTGGTCTGGCTGGACTTCATAAAGCACCATCTCATGCTGCTCTAATCTGCCAAAACCAGTAACTACTCAGAATCGCCCTGGAATGTAAAGATAATCCTAAGATTCTTTTCTCTACTGCAAACCATCTTCACAAACTCCTCCCTCACTTCCTCCACCTTAGCCTTCAGAGGTGTGATGAATTCCTGGAGTTCTTTTTCACCATGATTGAAATTTGCTGCTTCCCCATCTTCCCCTAGCCCACTTCTCAAAGATTCCCTCATCTTAGCCCTGAATTCACACCTTTCTCCTGTTTCTCTTCCATCCCCTTTCACCTTGTTAATGAGACTCTCCTCCCACTGCTCAACCATGTTGGCCACCCCATTTTCCTTCCTGGCTCCCATGTTAGCTGCTAATGTTAACAATCCTCTTTCATGTACTCTACCCCGTTCTTACCTTCATAGCCAGAGCATTACTGCTAATAGTTTCTCTTTCTGCATCTTGAGATCTATCCTTCAGTCCACCTCCTTGTTTTAGTAGTTACGTGCTGCCCCTCAGTGACATCCTCTGGTTCCACATATACTGACAACACCCAGTCTACTTCACCCCCACCTGGTCTGACCCATGCAGTGTCTCTAAACTGTCATTTGTTTGTCCGATGTCCAACACTGGATCAGCAGAAATCTCTCCAATTAAATAGCAGGCAGACTGAAGTTTTTGATTTTGGTCCCTGCCACAAACTCCATTTCCAAACCACCAACTCCATCCATCATTCTGACAGTGCACACCCAAACTGTTCACAACCTTGGTGTTATGTATGAAAAATAGAGTATGAAAGTAAGCTAGTGGGGAACATAAAAACTGACAAAGTTTCAAAAGCTATGTAGAGAGAAAAAGATTGACAAAATGTAATGTAAGTCCCTTGCAGTCAGAAACAGGAGAATTCATAATGGGAAATAAAGAAATGGCTGAGGAATTAAATTTGCACTTGTCTTCAGTCTTCACAAAAGAAGACGTGAATAATGCACCAGAACTGCTAAGAGAAACATGTTTTAATGAGGAGCTGAAGGAAATCAACGTTGGTAGAGAAATGGTTTTGGGGAAATTGATGGGATTGAAGGTGGATAAATCTCCAGATCCTGATAATCTTCATCCCAGAGTATTTAAGGAAGTGGCCCTGGCAATTGTCAATCCATTGGCGGTTATTTTCCAAAATTCTTTGGACTGTGGAATAGTTCCTATAGATTGCAAAGTAGCTAAAGTAAGCCTGCCGTTCAAAAAGGGAGGTAGAGAGAAAGTGGGGAACTATAGACCAGTGAACCTAATGTTGGCATGAGGTAAGTTGCTAGAATCCATTTTTAAGGATTTTATAACTCAGCATTTTGGAAGGCAGTGGTATAATTAGACAGAGTCAGCATGGATTTACAAAAGGGAAATCATGCTTGACGAATCTATTGGAAATTGTTTGAGGATGTAGCTAATAGAGTTTACCAAGGTGAACCAGTGGATGTGGTTTATTTAGACTTTCAGAAGACTTTTGACAAGATCTTACAATAAACTACTATGTAAGGTTAAAGCATGTGGGATTGCAGGTAATGCCTTGAAATAGATAGAAAGCTGGTTAACAGGAAGCAAAAAGTTGGCATAAATGGATCTTTTTCTGATTGACAGTCAGTGATTAGTGGGGTTCCGCAGGGAGCTATGCTTGGACCCTAACTGTTCACGTTATATACTAATGATTTGGAAGAGGGAACTGAATGTTTCATCTGCAAATTTGGAGATAATACAAGTTGGATGGGCGGATGAGCTGTGAGGGGGATGCAGAGATGTTTCAGTGTGATTTGGACAGGCTGTGTGTGTGGACATCTGCATGGTAGCATAATGTGGGTAAATATGAGGTTATCCACTTTCATAATAATAGGAAGACACATTATTACTTGAATGGGTGTAAATTGAGAGAGGTGGATACTTAACGTGACCTTGGAGTCCTTGTATATCAATCACTGAAAGTAAGCGCAGGTCCAGCAGGCAGTAAAGAAGTCAAATAATATGTTGGCCTTGATAGCAAGATGATTGCTGCAGTTGTGTAGGGCATTGGTGAGGCCATACCGAGAATATTGTGTGCAGTGTTGGTGCCCTTATTTGAGGAAGGATGTCCTTGCTATAAAGAGACTACAACAAAGGTTTACCAGGCTGATTCCTGGGATGGCAGGTCTGTCATATGAGGAGAGACTAAGTCCATTAGGACTATATTCACTGGAGTTTAGAAGAGTGAGAGGGGAATCTCATAGAAACTCAGAACATTCTAAAAAGGTTAGACAGGGTAGATTAATGGGTGGCATGGTAGTTAGCACTGCTGGTTCAGCAGGGTACTTGGGTCACTGTCTGTGTAGTGTTTGCACATTTTCCTTGTGTCTGCGCGGGTTTCCTTCAGGTGCTGCAGTTTCTTCCCACAGTCCAAAGATGTGCGTGTTAGATTGACTGGCCATGCTAAATTTCCCCTTAGTGTCCCAGGATGAGTTAGTTAGAGGGATTAGTGGAGTAAATATTTGGGTTTATGGGGATGAAGCCTAGGTGGGATTGCAGTCGGCGTAGACTCGATGGGCTGAGTGGCCTCTTTCTGCATTGTAGGGATTCTATGATTCAGAAAGTAACGGGAGTCATAGTTTGAAGATAGGTAAATGTGTAGAATTCACTACCACAGAATGCAGACCAAAATATTGTCTGATTTCAAGAAGAATTTAGATACAGCTTTTGGGGCTAAAGGGTTCAAGGCAAATGGGAGGAAGGGGGGGGAACAGGATATTGAATTCGATGATCAGAATGAATGAGCAGGCTCGAAGAGCCAAATGGCCTATTCCTGTTTCTAGTTTCTATTACCCCGAGAGCAGATTCCCACCATTCATCCAGGCCATCACTAAGAACACCTGTTTCCACAACCCTGCAGCTGCTTATTCAACTGCTGCTGAAATCCTGATCCTGGCCTTTGTTGCCTCTAAAATTGATTATTCCAAAGCATTCCTGACTGGTTTCCCGCTTTCTGCCATGCGTAAACTTGATATCTGCTGCTGACTCTCACCTTCCAGTTCACTACATCTTCCCTGTGCTCTCTGATCTACATTTGGCTCTCGGTTCAGCAATGCCTGAATTTAAAGTTCTCAGCCACGTTTTCAAATCTTTCCATATCTTTACTTGACAGCCCTCAGCGATACCCACACATCTCCAATTCTGACCTTGAGAACAATCTCGCTTTTAATTGGCTGTGTCAAAGCTCTGGAATTCCATCCTCAAACCCTCCTCCCTTCCTTTCTTTAAGACACTCTTTAGAATTTTATCTGCCCTAAAATCTCATCACATGCTTTGGTGTCAAATAATGCTCTTCTGAAGTGTGTTGCGCTGATTTACTTTGCAAAGGTGCTTTTTATGTGCAAGTTGTCGCTAAGCGTGCAGTGTAATACCAATTAAGTAGTGGGAATTTTGAATTTAGTGTAAATCTAGAAGGTGTGCACTACAAACCCAGACCTCCTTGGTCTCAAATAGGCCTAATTGAAACCTTCCCTTGCAGCTTTTGAAGAGCTATCACTTTGTTTACTAAGTGAAATATGATCTGTTTCCGATATCAGCTTTGTGGAAGTAGTCTGCTTAGGAAAGTGTAATGTCAACTAATATAGACTGGCAGTCCCTTTTCAATACTAAGGAAATGCTGTGTTAGCATAGTTGGCATCCTCCAGCTGAGAAGTCCCTGATCTGATAGTTCAGTGCAATTAAAGACCCTGTTTCACAATATATTTGCTTTTTAAAAAAAGAAACAAGCAGGATGTCCTTGGGTGACCTGGTCAGGATCTGTCCCTCAACCAAAAATATTCTTTCTAATAAGTGGATCAATATGACATTAGACTGATTATTGTTTTGCAAGGATGTTGGTTTAAAATGGCTGCTGATTTTTGTCCACAGGCAATTAGTGTTTCTATACAAAATGTACTTGCCTAAATGAAAGTATTAGAATTATTAATTACTGTGGTGTTGTAAGAGACTGTCTATTGAAAATTAGAAATGCTAAGATATGCAGATCAGAAACAGAAGGGCGTGTAGTTTCTTTTGAAAAAGAGGCAACCCTAGAATGGTCCCAAGTGCAAAATGAAGAAAGACAGAGTTATTGTTGCTGCAGGGATTTTACAAAATATAGATAGCTTTCACGGGAGTGTTGCAAATGTTTCTTATATTCTGCATGGTTCAGGAAAATACAATTCTGGTTGTGCGTATGGTGAGTCCCTGAAGTTAAAGGGATGCTATGTTTTTGTGTGAAATTATTATCAAGTATTTTAACCACTGAAAAGTCACACACAAGGGTCTGAATTTTCAGTCCCATGAAGAGCTTCTCCGTTGCAGTGAAAATAGTGGATGCACCCAGAATTAGGAAGGTCCTTCTCACCTCTAAACATGGCATCTACCATTTTTGTGGGGAGGAGAATGGGCCTCGATCAAGATTTATATATGGACGTTCCATCGAGTCAGCTGCCTCCTCTGAAGTCAGATTTTGGTATCGCAAGTGTCTGAAACGTGATGTGCACAGAATAAACCTGTTAGGAGCAGGTCTGAACTTTGTTCATTTCTTTGGATAGTCCTTTCCAGAGCTGCATGTGTTCTTGTGGGATCCTCAAACTTGTTTCAGCTGCCTCAGAATTAGCAACAACTCAAATTCAAAGCTATAGGAAGCTTTGTGGGCTGCTGCACTCACAGGGCAATTTTTTTTTTTTGTCCCTACTGAATTTGCACCTAGATGCCAGCAAGAACTTTGCTTCAGAAGTATGCATTGCACTTTGGGGTGAACATGGCACCCTTGTGCCTGGATGCCACAGAAGCCAATCAACATAAACAGTCAGAGGGCAGAAGGCCCAGAGGAAGATGCAGCATCAGGAAGGAGGAGGAGAGCATGGCAACCAAGTAGTCCTCGGTGGAAAGGGTGTATCAGACCTAGGACATGTACCTCGATTTGATGGAGAACCAGTTTCAAAGATGACAGGTTAGGCCATGAGGTGGTGATAGGCGCATGTTGCATGGTCCAGAAACAATTTAAGCCACATTCTGTTGACCCCTGTTTCCTGCCAATGGTAGTAAAGGTAACCATCTCTCTCAATTTTTATGCCTTAGGCTCTTTTCAGTCTCAGCAAGAGACCTATCTGCTATATCTCAGTCAGCAGCAGCACAGCTGCATTAAGACTGTAACTATTGCCCTGTTTGCTTGTATGGGGAATTGCATTAATTTCCCAGTAGATTTGGTGTCTAAGATATGGAGTACCATGGTCTTTGCTCAATTAGCAGCCTTCTCTCAGCTGCAAATTTTCAGTGATTGCAGCCGTGTTGCTGTGAGGACTTCAGATTTGAACAATTTTGTCAACTGGAAGTCCTTTCATTCAACGTACAGGTGGATTGTGACCACTACGTTCAACTGTGTGCAAGCTGTCACCATTCCTTTGTATTGAGAAGTTCCCAACATCCTCAGCTATTCCAATTGCTCTGAGATCCATTGTTCTAGGGGACAAGGACTATCAAGGACAAGTAATGTGCTGCACGCTGCGCAACATTGTGTAGCAATGGGGCGGTGGGGGAGAAATGAATCAATGACAACAATGCCATGGGCAGATCTCCAACCTCTGAGAAGGTGGTGGTGGAGGAGGAGGAAGTCGTTGTCCATTTTGACAATTCCCAGACAGAGGAAGGTAAGAAGGCTGCCAATAGCAGATCAGCTGGGAAGCTTGGCAGTATAGCCAGGGCTGATCTGTGCAGGTGGGGATCATTGCCAAACATGCTCTTTTGCAAAATAGATTCCCAGAAGGCCCTCCATGCTCAGACTTGCCATGAGCCAGTTCTTAATGAACAGTCTAATGTAAAGAACCTTTTTATATTGACGATCTAAATCAGTGGGTTTGACTTTAAAATGGCTGAAACCCCTCCATCATAACCATAAACCTCAACATATTACAAAGAAACATGGTAAGATGTCCTTCATAACCTGGTCCCTCACACATTCATCAGTGCCTGTAAATGAGGTGCCAAAGCCAGCACCTTGTCCATAACCAAGCCATGTCCACAATACTGAGACTTGCAATCCCATCAGCTAAAAGGGTGTAATGTGCCAGTGGAAATCGCAATAAGGTATATTGCACAGGATGAGCCAGCGGCTGCGCAGCAACAGCTCTTTGAAAAACCTGTACACCATCCTTTCCAGCCAGTGGTCCTGTTTCTGAGGTGGGTGCCTCATGCAACATTCCTGACTTGCCTTAACCTCTGCTTCCCCGACGGCGCATTCACTGCCACCTGGGAGTCAAATGCTGCCAAAATAGTGGGAACCTTAGGCAAACAGATATTTTCTGGAGTGTACATGAGATGTTGAGGTGTGATGCCTACGTCTAGGCCAATATTTGACAGGTTACTCATTTGCACAGCAGTGTGTTTGACTTGCACCTGCTATCCAGTATCTGTTTGTGGAGCCTGTTCATTAATTATCCAAACTTGACTTTAAGGGAGACTCAATGAAAGAGGGAAAGAGCATCTCAGTGCTTGAGCTTTTGAACACTGGATTCTAGTGTGATAAATTAGAGAGGGGAGAAACTCTCCAAAATCCATCAAATATGGTCAGACCTTTTGGAGTTCTGTGGTGTAGAAACAAACATTCATAGATGACTTGATTTAAATATATTCAAAGAGTGCTCAGGTTTTCTTTTCACATCTACATAAATCATATCAGCTCTGTAGGTAACCTGATGCCCTGTGCGCACGCTCATTCCTATGATGTCCGCCGCCCTGTATTGTCTCTGAAGAGGTGGAGGCAGGCTGCTGAATTTTCAGTCTATATGATAATAAGGAGCATGGTGTCTGGCCTCATTGTGCCAGCACCTGCTGGGAACTTCATTCACACTGGCTTCTGCATCCCTACATGGAAAACTGTGGTCACTGGCACACCTGGGGCACTTAACGTGCTGGTGGACAGATTAATGAAGTGGAAGAAGGGTGCTGATGAGCTCTTGGTATCTTCACCCTCCTCAGTGACCTCCACAGCCCTGTGTTAGCCTTCAAGTGGGATTGATGGGGCTGGCTGTTGGAACTGTTTACCAACAATGTGACTGTCCTGTCAGGGTAGGCAGATCTTTATGTATTCTGTGGATGTCAGCGCTCATACTGAGCAGACCGAACTAGACCACTGTGAAGCTTCCACCCTTTCCTGGCCAAGAGGTGCTGTTGCATCTATTCTGAGTGTTGCTGCATGTGCCTGAGTGAGATTGGCCAATCTCTCATGTCAGAGCTCATGCAACTGAGACCCTGGGACAATGTGCAGCATTTGATTGCAATGGGCTTTCCATTTGCAATTCAAGGGCTTCCACTGCCTTGGGAAGCTCTGCCAGATGTCCCCACATCTGCTAATTGTCTGAACACACTGCCTCAAAATGGTGCCTTCTAAGACTCCACATTCCTGCTCACTGGGGCATCATTGTGATTTTCCTCCTTCTGGTGGGGGATTATGCACTGTTCTCATACCTGCTGCTGGTGTGGTGACTCCCACCCTTTGCCACTGACTCCACATGTATGCTACATTCCCCCAGTGTGCTTGTATGAGTTAGCCAAGTGTGAGCTAGAAAGATATGACACATCCTCCTCAGACATCTTTTCCTCCATTTGATGCCTGAAGGATGATCTGAGACATAAAAGAAGTTATTCAGGTATAGCCTTTTTTATTGTGAAAGCACACACTGACACACGCCATTGCCTTTAACCCTGCTTGCACTTGCCCGTATGACACAATCCCATCCTTGCATTCCCCCTTACACAATGTCCTCTTGTGTTCAGTGACCTGGCAACATAACCTCCACCACGTTCCAAGATGATTTCAACACTGCTTTTGCTACCGGCAAGTCACAATCACCAACAGGCAGTTGCTCAGGCACATGTGATAAACTTCATGGCCTTCTGCTCAGCCAAGCAAATTGTTCTCAGCCAGGTTGAGCCACCCTCAATCCAGGCCATCTCTTTAGCATTCTTCACCCTTTCCAACTGCAATGACAGAAGCATGATTTTCTTGTTAGCCTGGTATGCAGTGCATGCAATAATATTTCCCTTCATTGTGTCTGTGCATCATAGTACTTGTTCACATTTGTTCTGTACGTACTCACACAAGCAACCTACACTTCAAGTCTATATCCTGCTATGTGCCAGGTGTTGTACCTTAGTTGGAGTACAAGGATATGACCCTTTCCTTGGAACTCTGTGAGTTGAGTTATTCACCTTGCCAGAATGCAGCAGGTCATTGAACCATTCCCTGCACTGAACCCATGAGGATTGATGCTCTCTTGCTGCGCTCACCACAGCCATTATTTGAACGCTGGCCACCTTGACTGTTGCAGTTGGAGTGCTTCAACCAGCAGGGCAAAGGACCGATCCACTCTTCTGAACTTCTTCCACAAAAACTTGAAGATCCTGATCAGAAAAACATGAGGCATCTGGACACATCCTTACCCCCATGTCTCCTCTGTGACATTCTATTAAAAGGGTCATGAGTCATTCAGATTACAATGTTCTCATTCATCTTCATATGCTTACATGCACTAACCATTTTCTGTTTACTGTTGAGGATTGTTGGAGAAAATGGCTCTGTGCAAATCCTTGGTGCCACGTGTGTTGTTGCTATCACTCCAAGATAGCATGTTGTACTCTGTGAACACTAACAGCCTGACTGATTCCCTCCCTCCTGGCAATGCCATGACAGGAGGGACCTGGTCACACTCAACTGTACTGATTCATTGTGATAGAGGGCAAATGAGTGAGGAAATGACCATGACACTGTTCATTGTTCATCCATTGGCTTTTGGCAGCTAACTATATGACTTTGAAATATCTGTATCAGCTAGTGGTGGCAATGTCTTATGAATCTGCTATGTTTTAAGTGCTTCATTACAATACACAATGGGTAAGAACAATTATGGGTGGAATTTTCCCAAAAGCTAAATGTTGAAACAGCAAGTAAATTAATGCGATCCACTTCAGTCCGTCTGGCATAGAACGAACTGCAATCGTTCCACACTTAAATCATCTTCTGGGGGAATGGTGAGTTGTATGCCAGTTCTGGGAGGGCTGGGCCTAAACACGATGGTGAGCCTGACTGCAAAGCGATGAGGCGCTGTTTTGAAAGGGCACCCGCATCTCTGTGCCCTGGGAGACCCCTGCCTTCCTTTCATGGACAATAGGGACTGCTCCACTTCACCCTCACTGGTGGCATGTTTCCCCATCCCCTCCCTGACATGGATCATTGGCATTGAGCCCCTTCCAATGTGTTCCCCTTCATGAGCCCCGACATGCGCCCCCTCTGCATAGCCCCTACCCCCTCGGTACTGTCCAGATATGTCCCCGACAACCCAAGGTTTCCGTGTCCTCCAAACTCTCCCCTGGTGTGGTCAGCAGCACGAGAGCTGGAAGAATCTAGCATCAAATGGGCAAAGTATATTTAAATGCTACTATAGATATGCTAATCAGCCTCACGCTTTTGGGTGCAATCTAGTTTGCGTCAGTCGAAAGGAACAAGGACAATTGCAAACTGTTTGGTGCCAGACAAGAAACCCATTTTGAGGCCCGTGTGCAATTTTCTGGAATTGCTGCGATCTGCACCAGACACGGTGAGGCTAGAGTGTCAACTCCTAACATCTTTTGCTGAGGGAAAGCCCACAAGGGGCCAACCATTCTAGGATCACTACCAGTTGGACAACGTTTACAGAGCTCCCACTTGCCTGATAAATCAGTGATGTCTCGTGTAAGGCACAGGGACATCACCATGGATGACTAACTTTCTTATCTGCTCCCAAGTCACCCAACTCATGCCAAGCTCACCTCTGACCCATGAATACTTCCAGGGGTTGCCTGCCTGGGTTCCTAATATAGCTTACGCCTCATCCTGAAAAGCTGATGTTGAGGCCAAGCTTTCCTGGGAGCTTTTGCTGGTGGATTAGGCTTCTGCTTATTCTGATAATGCACAGTGATATAGCTGCATCACTTACATGTTGAATATGTATTGGGAAGTCCTTTTTATACAAATGTCTATTTGTGAAATAAATTTGCCAGTCTTGAAAGGTGTGCTCTGCATGTTACAGAAAACGCAAAGTGTACTAAACTCTTTCCCAATGAGTATCAGGAATGATTAAACTAGTTTAATCAATCTGGATCAGAAGTAATCAAAGAAGAAGTTGAGGAAAAATAATATGGAAAAGAAGATAGCGATGGGTGTTATTCATTGCAGCTATGGCAAATGGATTGTGATAATGCTACCCCAAGCTAATACTCATTGTTTCTATCCTAGTGTGAGAGTAACAAAATGGCTGTATCCAGATTCTGCTAACACCACGTAATGTTTGCCACCTCTCAACATTTTATGCTCTTAAAAAAAAATGCTAGAACTGTAAAGGAAATGTCAAAATTATTGGGTTTCAGGAATGTGACAGCAAGAATTTAAACCTGGTGAATCTGTCAGAAACCCGATTGCACTATTATTAGAGCTTGATTTAACACAGCTGGTACCTTAAGGGAATCAGCGACATCTAATGCGTAATCTAGATGACTGGTCGCATTAGCTGCTTGATTTTATGAGAAAATTGAATCATTTGTGAGTAAAGTTACATGTTGAAGCTCAGTCCCTTGATCTCCAAAGAATGACAGAAAAGAGACTGACAAGTATTTACTCAGTTTGCTTGCCATAGATATGATTCTGTCATTATCAATTGGAAATGTTCAGTTGTTGAATTTGAAAGGCAAAAGTGCTAGTTGGAGAAAGTGATTTTTGGGTAGAGAGTTTTACAATGAGTTTCTTTCAGCATTATAAAATTCTCCTCCCCACTGCTACCAGCACTATGCCTAATCTTCCAGCTGAGTAACTAGACAGGAAACCTGCTTATTCACTTCTGCTCATTTCTCTCTGTAACCAATTACTAATATAAGTATTCCTGGACTGCAACCTTGGGTGACTGGACACTTTTTTTTCCTCCTCCTGCCCTGGCAGCCCAGACAAAATGAGCTGATGCTATAGGTAATTATGGTCATAGCGTAATTTTCTTTTGACAATAAAAAGACACAATGCATGTAAATGGTTAGGCATGGAAAGTGATTTTAGCTCTTTAATTTACTGGCCAGCAAAGTGGACAGGCTGATTACCTAGCCTCTGGCAACAAGAAAGATGGTCATGTTCAAAGACTTGGTCTTGCTAACGCATATCTAGGTGAGCTGCAAGTTTTGGGCTCCGAGTCAATGCAGTGTCCTGGCTACTTGAAAGGTAGGTCCAGAACTGTAGTCACCATAAATTGATTCTGGAAACAAAAGTGAGACCTAGCAATTGTTTACACTT
The DNA here is from genome assembly GCF_965287045.1 of Carcharhinus amblyrhynchos. Classification (NCBI taxonomy): domain Eukaryota; kingdom Metazoa; phylum Chordata; class Chondrichthyes; order Carcharhiniformes; family Carcharhinidae; genus Carcharhinus; species Carcharhinus amblyrhynchos. The sequence continues at coordinate 19,866,044 of NC_137344.1, read as the reverse complement.
GCAGCAAGAGCGATTTTTAAATATCCCAGAACAAAAATGCTGGAAATGTTTAGCAGGTCAGGCACCATCAGTGAAGAGGGCAAACCAACTGATGCTTCCGATGTGAATCCAAAATGTTCTGGGGTTTCCTGAAGAGTTCAAAGATGTGCTCTGATGTTATGAGTGTTTGCAGTATTTGCTGATTTTTGTCTCAGATTTCCTGAATCTGCCATTTCCACTTTAAAATTTTTGATTGTAAAATTTTCCAGGGACAGATTTAATTTGTCTTCGTTTCTTTCTTTTGTCTTGCTTAGGAACAAGAAGCTCCTCTTTCTTCAAAGTCGAGCAGCTCTTCTGAAGAGGATGAGGATGATGATGATGAAGAGGAGGACGAGGAGGAGGAAAGTGATGATCAGACCCAGACTACTTCCCGGAACAGTGAGCGGCGGGAAGAATTGGACCATATCCCTCAAAAAAGGATCCAGACTGAAATCGGCCAAACTAAAGCAGATCTGAAAGACACTGGCAAAAAGAAACGCACCAGCAAAGTCATCTGCAGTGAACTTCGAAAGAACATAAAAGTCAAACCAGGAAAAGCTTTAAAAACATCTGGAAATGATACAAGTGGTGACTCTGGAACTGATGAATCGTCAAAAGAGAAGTTGGAAAAGCCAGAGGGATCTTTGACAGAGAATAATACGGGCTCAGAAAAGAGCACTTTGGAATCTTTGAACGTATCTAGTGGGATGCTAAGTTCGGGCATTTTCAATTCAAAATCCAATAATCCCAGGTCAGCCTTGCAAACAGCAAGTCGCACAGGATCTGGCCAGCATTCATCTAGCTTGCATCCTGCCAGTCCAATGGCACTGAATAAATCTGCCTCTGAAATGCAGCCTGGGAATACGACGGTGCTAAATCCGCAAGGTGTGAGTGAGAAAAGTAAGGTTGGATTAATTAAGAACCCTGGAAATGCAAGAAACTCGGTGGAGTTGTGCAAATCAGACTGCGACTCAAAGGCTTTGAATATTCCTGGACAAATAAAAGCCAATTCCAGTATTTGTAGTTCAGTTAATTCAGGCTCAAATTCCCAGAGTGTGAACAGTCAAAGCCCTAGCATTCTCGGTCGCAATTTACCAGTACCAAATTCTCAGAACACTACTAATTCAGGGTTAAATTCACATGCCTTAAATCTGCAGAGTGCCAACAAGATAGGGCTGAGTTCCAAAAGTGTAACCAGTCCATCGGGTTTGACTTCAAAGAACATCAACAACAATTTGTCATTTGTTATTTCCAGGAGTGTTGGGACTCCAGGATTGAATTCAACTGAATTGAACTCTCATGGTGTTTCTAATAAAGTATTAAATTCACCGGCGGCCAATAGCCAGGCAGTATGTGAGAGCAGTGGAAAAGACGGTGGTGAGAAGGAGAATCAGATAAAAGTGGACAAAGAGGCTACAAACACTTCAATCCATCATCCTGACAACCAAATCAGAGACAGTGACAAAAAGGATGCTTCATCAGAGATATCTAAACAGAGCAGCAACGTGCCAACAGAACTGAGCACAGGGGAGGATACGATGAGCTCAGACTCTGATCATGACTCTTCATTTTCAAGTACGATTCCAAACCCATCCATTTCAGTTCAGACAAACCAAGACTGGAAACCCACCCGCAGTTTGATTGAACACGTGTTTGTCACTGATGTAACTGCCAACTTGGTCACGGTAACCGTGAAGGAGAGTCCGACAAGCGTGGGCTTTTTCAATATCCGACATTATTAGCTTTTTTTTCTGAAAAACAAACTCTAGTAAGCAGATGTTAATTTTCCATAGAAATCCGTTTCGATCTTGGCCAATATGGCCTTCTGACTCATACTTGACAACTGTCTGCACCATTTACAATGATGCACAAATGACAGTTTCTTCCACTTTGAACAAAAAGAGTGCATTAAATAGAAAGTGGTCATTTTTGGCTATTTTTGTCAGATTTATGCTGCCATTCAGCAGTCCAATTAAAAAGAATTTTTCTTTTGTACGTAGGATGTATTACGTAAACTAAGTCCAATTTATCTGCAAAATAATGTTCATATTTGGTTGTTCGTCTTCATGAAAATGAAAGTTAAAGAACGAAATATATGAACATGTAAGAAAAACATGAACAAATAATTTGTGTTGATGCCAGGAGCAGTATAAGCCTGGGGAGATCAGCCATGATGAAGGGTAATGTTTGATATATTCTAGGTGTTTAGTCAGTGCATGAAACTTTAAGTATAGAAGGAAAGGTAACCAGGGTGGATTAGTATAACTTGTTGCTGAAGCAATTTATGATTTTGATTTATTTTTGTTTGCAAATGGAAGAAAGTTACTATCCAGAATCAAGTGTACATGTCCTTAACAGCAGAGAAAAGACCCAGTATTGACCAAGCTCTGGAAATTCAGGGTAGCTGGGAGGTGACACCATAACCAGCCACTAGAAATTCACACTATCATTCATAATTGTTCATTTCAATTGGGTTGATTTAAAATTAATGTTCTGCAGGCGCATAAGATAGGAAGTGAACAAACTATTGCTCTTTGAAAATAAAGATGGGCAGTTTTACTCTTTATTCCTGCACACTGGAAGCTTCTTGAAATGCTTTCTTGATGATTAGGAAAGCTGTACAGAACATGCATTTTTGTTGTTAACAGAACCCATTACACTGATTAATAGGCACAATTCAATCCCTGGTGCTATTCTGTTATAGAAACAGAATGATCTTGAGGCCACCAACAGTGTATCAAATGACAAGAAGTAATTTTGAGTTTGTTTCATTGAGCAGCAGTGCTTAGGAACTAGGTTATAGGATGGAATAAAGTATTAGCCTTTAACATTTTGGACAGATGTTTATTCCCTTGTGGATTCAAAGTAACTATTCAAATCTTAAAGTTTTTAGAACCTAACCAATTCCTACTTCCTATTTATGTCCCATTTCATTCTTGCTTTCAAGCCTGGTGGTCTCCACACTATTAGATTTGGCAATGTCAGCTGTGGCTCAGCAGATGGAACACTCTTCTGAGACAGAAAGTTATGGGTTCTAGATTCACTCCAGAGACTAGGCCAGGTTGACAGTCGTGGTGCCATTTTTAAAAAAAAAAGAAGCTGTATGCCTTGTGGAGCTCAGTTAATGCAGATGGCTAGTGTGTGATGCGGAGTCATAGCAATGGCACAGGGTTCAATTCCGTACAGGCATGAAAGCCTGCCTTCACACCCAGCCCCAATCTTGCAGAGTGATGCCTCTCAAGCCATGCATAAACAGTCTCTCGCTAACGGAGAGAGATGTCTGTGGCCATTTGTAGCCTTAGGTAATTAGCCAAAGTGAGATTCCATGGTGAATCCAAATCAATCTAACAGCTGAAGTTTTGGCTACCATGGCTTGAACCCATGACTGGTGATAGAATACACTGAGCACGAGTCGCATTTGATCCTGTTCTGCCACTAATTAGATTATGGTTGATCTGTACCTCACCTCTTTCCCTTGCCTAATGTGTCAATTTCCGACTTTTAAAGAAAGTAAATTGATCCAACATCCAGTCTTTGAGAGGGGCATATTCCTCATCTCCAGAATGGTCTCACTCTAATTACAATTAAGCCCCCCTTGTTCTGGATTCCTCCACCACAGAAAAGTGCTTTTCTGCATTTATTCTATTCAATGCCATTGCTGTTTTAAATACCTCAAAATTAGGTCACCTAAGTGCAAGGGCATATAACCCAAAATTATGCAACATGTCTTCGCAATTTAACTCTTTAAAAACCCTATTATCGATCTGGTGATTCGACACTAGTATTTTCACCGCCTCCAGCTCCTCCAATGTCATGTGCCCAAAACTAAGTGCAGTATTTCTGAACACTTGAAGGACAAGTTCCTTCTCTTTTAGTCTTCATCTCAAGAGGATTGGAATACAAACATTCCATTAGCCTCTTCAATGATGATTTGTAGCTGCACCAGCCAAACTCTTAATCCCATTAACAACCTTGTTGGTGCTTAAGTTGTGAGAAGTAATTTTAAAATTAAGTAGCTCATTGTCTAACAAATAGGTAACTGCCCAATGCGGCTGGGGTGCTGGATAGTGATTGGTGGTTGTGATACCATTACTTGAGCAAGGGGGTTGGAGGAGGGAAGAAGTAAAATATGGGGGTGGGGTAGAGGGAAACTAACTTTTTTTTATTATTAAGGTATTGAATAGCTGTAGATTTAACCCTTAGGCTAACTCTCAGCATTAGGTTCAGCATTAACTTAATTTTTTATAAAATCAAAATGTGTATCAAAGTGCTACTGTGAAGTTGTTTTTGTACTCAATTTTTTTTCTCAAAGGAGCAGAACATTGATAAATAAAAATTTCAAACCTCAATGAAGTCATTATTTTGGACAACTCTAATATGTACAAAACATCCACTCCCCCTCCCCCATCCACACTTAATAGGAACAATTATGTTGGATATCAACCCCCACTGCTAGAAAGGACAAGACTGTTTGGGCTACCTTCCTCCAACATGTTACCCATTTTGTGTTAGCAGTGTGCTGTTTTCACTGGAACCACTGCACCCAGCAGCTCCCTCCACCTATGTTTAGCATGTGTTGGTACCTGTGTGCCCTTTTACAAGGTGCTAAGTATTTCTCAAGCACATAAGCCCTCTGTTGGTAAACCAACAATTCTTACAAAATGAAGCAGTGGAAAATATTCTATCCCCATATAGCATTAGCTATTGTCTGCTACAAATGCATCAACTGAATCAAAAATGTCAACTAAAACATGGAGTTTTAAATCCTGCTACAATGAAATCATCAGAGTTGTCATTTTGCCCTTGATGCAGTTATTTAATTTTTGTGTTTGTTCTGGTAACCCAGGTTATGAGGCAGCAAGGATGAAAATGAATAAAGAACACCTGTGAAGGTGATGGCTGAGTGGCATAACTATTAATCCAGAAACTCCATTAATATTCTGGAGACCTAGATTTGAATCCTGCCGTGGCAGATGGTGGAATTTGAATTCAACTAAAAATAATTGGAATTAAGAATCTACCGATGACCGTATAACCATTGCCAATTGTGGGAAAAGCCCATCTAGTTCACTAATGTCCTTTAGGGAAGGAAATCTGCAGTCCTTACCTGGCCTGGCCTACATGTGACTCCAGAGCCCTCTGAAATGGCCTAGCACACCACTCAGTGGTATCAATCGCTACGAAGTGTCAAGAAGGTAGCTCACCATCACCACCACGTCAAGGGCAACTAGGGATGGGCAATAAATGCTGGCTAGCCAGCAACGCCCATGTCCTACGAATGAATATAAACAAAGACAGCCCTTTTAAAAAAAAAGGATTTATAGTTCCCATCACCTTGTACAGTTTAAATTCCTAAAACTCAGGTATAGTTTAGAATAAATGGTGATGGTACCTAAGCTCGAGGTCAAAATGAAATTGGACCTCTGACTTTGTTAAAAATAACTGGGTGAGTTCCTCCAGTCTGTTCCTCCATTTGAATATCATGGACATCACACTGCTTGGCTATCCCGCAGCTGCCCAAAATTAAAGCTTGGGAGGGACCAAGTGGATGGAAAGGGGAGAGTGTGGTGATTGGGAGTGTGGTGAGTGGGGTCTAGGATACTACCACTATTCTGAATGGTTGATTTTTATTTTTATTTGAATATGATTTTTTTAAGTTTTCTTTTGTTGGTTTCTTCTGCAGCCATTGAAAAAAATAAAGAGTAGGCTGTGGCTGGCAGTATTGAATTTTTCACAGGGAGTTAAGTCTTTATATGAATGAAGGAGAACAATAATTTGTATTTATCTCACACCTTTAATGTAGTAAAACGTCCCAAGGCATTTTCTAGGAGCTTAATTTATCCCATTGTGCAAACCCCTCCTCCCCCCCCAAACCCCACCCTCTCCAGATATGGTGATCTCCAAGCTCAGCACCAAAGCACAACCTAATATCTCAGAAACACAAAGAAAAAGCTTATTCCAAATAATTCAAGTGTTCTAGCAACATGGAATTGTCTACAAATGATGGAAAAATTACATTTTGACACCAAGGAGAGATCAGGGCAGATCATCAAAGGTTTTAATGAATGTCTTGAAAGAGTGATGATGTGGAGTTACTGACATTGGACTGGGGAGGCACAGTAAGTAGTCTCACAACACCAGGTTAAAGTTCAACAGGTTTATTTGGTTGCACAAGCTTTCAGAGTATTGCCCCTTCATCAGATGAGTGAAGTGTTCAGAGGAGAGAGGGTTAAGCCTCTGATCTTCAGGTAAGCGTTCTCCAAGGTGGCCTTCAAGATGCACAACAACGCAGAATCACTGAGCAGAAACTGATAGCCAAGTTCCATACGGAGGTTGGCCTCAATGGGGATCTTGCGTTCATGTCACACTATCTGTAACCCCCATGACTTGCCTGGGTTTGCAAAATCTCACTAACTGTCCTGGCTGGAGACAATTCACAGCTCTTTAACCTGTGCTTAACCCTCTCTCTACTCACATTGTCTGCACCTGTAAAGACTTGATTACCTGTTAAGACTCGCATTCCAACCATTATCTTGTAATTGAGTTTGTGTCTATATATGCCGTGTTTATGAACTGAGTTCTTCACTCACCTGATGAAGGGGCAATGCTTTGAAAGCTCGTGCTACCTAATAGACCTGATGGACTTTAACCTGGTGTTGTGAGACTACTTACTGTTTTAAAGAAGGAAATTGAGATGGAGAGGTACAGGGAAGGAATCCTTGATCTTCGCAGCCAATGGTATGATCAACATTGGTGTAATTAAAATTGGGACGGTGAAGAGGCCAGAATTAGAGGAGCGCTGCTATTGAGGATGGGATGAAATAATTACAGAAACTGCTGAAAATAGCAAGACAGGCAGCATCTGTGGAGAAAGAGAGATGTTAATACTTCAGGTCAATGACCTTTCATCAGACCTATGGTGGGATCAAGGAATGAGTCAGCGCCTGACTTTACCGCATACTTTCGTTCTGCCGAAACCCTCATTCTTTCAGGTTACTCAAAACTCTGCTGTTTCTGTGCTACCATGCAAAGTCTCATTTACCTATGACTTAGGTGGTTACTGATGCCCAGTTAAGCAATACCTTTTTAAAATTCATCACCTCTAGTTATACAACCCCTTTGAAGTGCAACTAGGGATGGGAAATGAATTGGCCTAGCCTGCAGTGTCCACATCCCATAAATGAATAATTTTTTTAAAATGTACTCTCCTCTAATTTTGGTCTCTGTAGCATTTCCACAATTTTAATAGCTTCACGGCTATATATAGCTGTCAAGGCTATATTCTCTGGAATTTCTGTCTTGAACTGCTCTCCACCTCACTTTCCTGCTCTAAGATGTCCCTTAAATCTTTTTCCTTTTTGATCAAGCTTTTAGTCATCTGAATTAATGGATGGGCTTCTCCGACCTCCCAGCCAGGTGTTTCTCAGCAATGGAAGGTAGGATGCCATTTGCTGAGGTTGGGACTATCTGGTCCCACCAATATCATAGGAATTCCCATTGAAGCCATCCCATGCTACTGGGAAACTTGGGGGCAGGGACTGTTCTCCAGGAAGACCAGAGAATCCCACCGGCATGAATAGCTGGAGAATTCTGGCCAATATTTCCTTATGTTGACACATTTTATACTCATGTTCCTGTGAAGAACCATGGGACATTTTATTACATAAAAGGTCCACAGTACTTACAAATTCCTTTTCCATTACTGAGTTGAAAGTAGACAATATTGGCGAAGACATAGGTATATGGTCGGGAGCTCATTTTAGGGTAAAATATGACACTAAAGTTGCCAATAGGAAAGGGGTGGGATCAGTGTTTAGGAAGTATCCTTTGGGGAGGGAATCAAAAGCAATGGCTTAAATTTTCTCCACTAATTTGCTGGAGATTTTTACTCATCTGGTAGAAGATATCAATCTGACAACCTGAAGACAATGGAAGGGTTGAGAAAAGTAGTGCTGAGGCAAAACTGGATGTTGCCAGCATGTGTTTAGAAGCCAATGTGGTTTTGAATGTTGTTGCTGAGGGGTAGTGTGTAATGAGAAATAGTTGCAGGGCCAAAGATAGATCCTGGAGGAACTCCCAAGTTAATGGTGAGACTGGAAAGCGAAATCATTACAGTTGATTCAATGGCCATTAGATAGATATGGGTGGAATTAGGTGAGTGCAGTTCCACCCAGCTGGATGATAAAGGCGATATACTGGAGGACAATTATGTGATCAACTACATGAATAGCTGCAGACAGATTGAAAAGGACAAGAAAAGATGTAGTCTACCATTACCACAGTCTCAGATTTGACTCAGAGCTGTTTCAGTATTTTGGCAGGATGGAAATCTGGTTTAGGGGGATTCAAACATAGAAATCTGGGAAAGATGTGTCTTGCTTTGGGAGGGAAGAGCACAATTAAACAACTTTGGAGAGAAAAAGGAGGATGGATATGGGACAGTAATTTGCAAGAGCTGAGGGCTTTTGAGAAGAGGGCTGAAGGTGACAGATACAAAGAGGAGAGATAATTGCTGACAACAAGAGTGATTGTGAGGATAAGGAAGGAAATTAGGTAGTCAGCAGTTTTGTGGGAATAGGGTAAAGGGAGCAGGAGGTGGTGTCATGGACAAGATTAATTTGGAGAGGGCATGATAGGAGAGAAACAAGAGAGTGATGAGAATTCAGGGAGACAGCAGAGAGGAACCCCAAGGTCAAAGGTAAACAGTAGAGGTAGCTGAATGAATGACCTTATTCTTAGTAACAAGGAGATCCATTAATATCTTGTTGAATAAAAGGGCGAAGGAGACAAGGGGAAGTGATTGTAAAGCCACTATGTAGTACAGAAAAGAAGCACAGGGGAATTTTTGCAGTCCCGAATGATTCTGGAATCGTGAGTAGTTTCAGCCATGACAAGATCATCTTTGAAATGATCCAGCCAGATTTAATGGTAACTGGCTAAGCCAGCTGTCTGCCAAATACATTCAAGTCTTTGTCCATTGGGCTCAAAGGAACAACGATGAGAACTTACTGGAGGAATGACCAGGGTAAGAGGAATTAATGGTTTTAACAGAGTCTAGGGAAGGTCATGGTGTGGTTGAGAAGATAGTTAGCTATAGCAATGTCTGTGAATGGAGGGCCAAAGCCTGGCAGCTGGGATTTTGGAAAGGCAATTGATAGTGAATAGGGAGAAAGATTTCCCAGTACTGGGCACAATCAGATAGGATAACAGAAAGTAGGGAATTAATGCCCATTCCTTTAACAATCCTTTTAAGGATCATTCATTAAATACTCCATCCTTCTGTACCTCAAATTGTAATAAGGACCCTACGTTTGTAATAGTACACATATGCATATCACAAAATGTCTGCCATTTAAAACAGGTGGAGACTTCAGCATTCTATGCAAAATGGCAGCGGCTGTAGTGCCAGCATAAACAGACAGGTAAGTGATCCCAGGTCAGTTTCTGACTCATTTACACTGTGGTCAGATATGGAGAGGCACTTAATATTTACCTTGGTGAATCTGACCTGAACTGTGGTAAGTCAAGGGTCTAATATCTGAAGACCTGAAGATGGAAATAATCTTCCCGATGCAAAATGAATATAAAGTTTCTCAAGACATCAGTCATGAGAAATTAAGTGTGGGATACATGTGGAAATCAGTGATTTTAAATGATGTTGCTGATACAATAATTATGTGGAGAAGGAGAAAAATATAAACAAAGGCTCCTGCATGTTGGGTGAATAGTATATTGGAGGCAGGTTGGCGAGCATTGCTGAGATATGGTTCCATGGGTGCTGGTTTGCTTTGGCATTTTGCCCAAGTGCTAGCTCTTAATTTGCAAATCTTGATGAGTGTCACAAGTTAGTTTATCATGGCGAGCACCACAACCAAGCCAGTTAACCTAACGTTCACAACGAGGCATGTTTCCAGCATGTATCACTGAATAGCAGTCATGTGCATCTTGCATCTGTTAATTGGTCTAAAGCCACTTGTAGCAACCCTAAAACCACCCTGCAAAGATTAGTGAAAGGAATAGGCTGGTAATTAAATCTGAGACTTTCTGGCCTGTTTGGCACAATTACATGCAGTGCTTGTCAGCCAAGTTAGTTTTATTTAAAATCCTTACCAGGTAATTGCTATTCTTCACTCTATTTGATACATAATATTTCCTGCTTACATAGGGAACGTGTCCAAAAATGCTCACAATGAACTTATCAATGCAATGTTGATGGGCCCCACTCTCATTACATTTGTTTTGTTAACATGCTGAGATTACAGTTCTTGGCTTTTTGACATCCTGAAAGAAGTGTGGCATTTTTGCATTCTATAAACCCAAATAATTACTGTCCAATATTTTTAGTTTTTTTTAAAATTTATGCTAACATTTCAACAAATATAAACCAATTTTTTTTAAAGAAATGTATAGCAAAGAATGTTTTTTAATAACTTAACTGCATATATATATATATATATACATATATATCACATTCCATGGCTTCAAAAATGTTCCAAAATACCTTACAAATAAAATGAAGTATTTCTGTTGTAATGTAAGAGGTGTGGCAGCCACTTTGCACATAACAAGACCTTATAAACAATGAGGCACATAAGCTGTTTTTAGTTATGTTGGTTGAAAGCTAAATATTGAATGGGAAACTGGGGGAACTCCCAAACTCTAATGCCGTGGAATGTTTTACTTCCGCATCAGAGGGCAAGTGGATCTTTGGTTTAACATCTCATCCAGAAGATGGCATCTCCAATAACGCACCCCTCACTCCTGCCATGAAGTGGCAGCTTGTGCTATGCGCCAAAGTATCTGGCACCTAAAGCGGGAGCAAACTAAATTCCTTCTCTTCCTGAAGGAAATATTATTTGGAGGCAGGACTACACAACATCTGTCAAGCAAGCAAAAGGCCCTTCAGAACTCACAGCTCTACAGTTTTACAAAGGGTGGGGTAAACTGGCAACAGGCACAATGGCACAGGAAATTATCTTGTAGGAAACACAAGGAACATGCCTGCACTCCATCACTTTGTGCAATAACCTCCCTGTAAAAGAGTGGTTTTAGAGGATTTACAAAGCAAGGGAATATACAATAAATGGTCAGAGGCTAGGAAGTACAGAGGGCACCTTAGGGTGCATGCCCGTAGATCCCAGAAGGCAGCAGGACAGTTAGATAAGGTGTTAAGAAGGCACATGGGATATTTACCTTTATTTATCAAGGTGCAGAATACCAGAGCAGAGAGGTTATGATGGAACTGTATAAAACGCCATAGCTGGAGCACTGTGTGCAGTTCTGGTCACCACACTACAGTAAATATGTAATTGCACTAGGGTTGATAGGAAGGAACTTTTCCCCTTAGTTGAAGGGTCAATAACCAGTGGGCATAGATTTAAGGTAAGGCACAGGAGATTTAGAGGGAATTTAAGGGGAAACTTTTTCACCCAGAGCATGGTGGAAATCTGAACCTCACTGCCTGAAAGGTTGGTGGAAGCAGGAACACTCACAACATTTAAGCATTTAAATGAGCACTTGAAATACAATAATATACAAGGCTACAGATCAAGTGCTGAGAAAAGGGATTAGAATAGACAGGTGCTTGATGGCCAGCAAAGACACAGTGGGACGAAGGACCTCTTTACTTTACATTTGGATGTTGATTCTTAGGCACTCTTAGTTGGAGTTTGATCCATGTAAGATCTCTAATAATGAATACGTCCTCCACCATTCTCTTACTCACAAGTGATATCATCAAACGATAGGACAATGTGTTGATTTGATGCTGAGTGCTATAGGCAGGAAAATTCACAGTATGCTCATGATTCCCAGATATGCCTTACTGATGAGTTAAGCTGTCCAACAGTGGAACAAAGGGATTTTGTCATATCAACGTTTACAGCTGTGGTAGTCTTCAATGCCTAAGGGAAGAGTCACACCTTTGTTGCAAACTAGTTAGTTGGTCTTCAATATGCAAACTATGGCGTAGCTTTGTGATGATTTCTTTTTAAGTAAATTTTCAAAGACAGATAATCTTTGATGTGCCCAGAAAATACTTTCAAGGCCAGTAAATGCAGATCCTGGTTTTAGGACAGGTGCATGTGAAAAGTGTCAGACACACCTGCCTTTTTTTGTCCTCTCAATGATTGCTCTTTCTGCTTCATTATAACCCTCAAAGGAATTTTGATCCTGTCCATTTTGGTTGCTGCAAGCGAAATGGCAGCTGAAAAACACCACAATTCTAAGAAATGCAAATGAAAGCACAAATCTTGCCTTACATGGAATCACGGTGACATAGCAACAAATAAGAAAATTAGATCAAACAGTACAATGACCAAAACTAACTAAGAAAAAAAATGCTTCCTGTTTGTTAGGGGCCCACTCAAATGGACACGACTAACCACAAGCTTCTGTGACCGTTTCGTAAAAGCCGGCAGTGCTGCCAGTGAGAAAGTCCCATAATCAAGCATGAGACCTATTTAAATAAAATTTCAATGGTGAGCAAATCCCTGCTGGTTACCCAAGCAGCTTTGAAAATGGTAACATTTGACTTTGCCGCCAAACGTGACTTACTGTGAATCAGTCATGTCTTATTTTGCAACCCACGCTCAACTAAATCTGAGTTTATAATAAGCAGTTCATTAGACAATTACTGAATACCCTAGCAATTATGTTATGTCATATTAATGTATCAACACTTAAGTACATTTATACAAAATTATTTTGCCTGTTTGTTTAATGATGGTGTTAGTCAGATTATTTTACTCCCTTTCAAATGGGTTAACACCTCCTTTACAATAGTGTTTAAATGCTAAAAATGTGCACTGTAATTTCTAGGTTATAAGTGATCAGAAAACATAAATGTCTAATGCTTTCGACTCAAAACAATGTGAAGATAGCCTACCCTTTGAGAAATGCTTCTATAGTCTAAAATAATATTTGATTCATTTCAGAACCACTTCAGCAGCCTTGATAATTGTGCCCTAGGAAAAAATACACGTCAATAAATCCTACATATCTCCATTGACAAGTTCTTTGCTATTAGGTAACATCTTCAAGAGCAGATCTGTACTATTGTCACTGTCATTTCATTGAGATTAAGTGAGCTCAGTGAAAACTGGATGTAGAAGCTTTAATTGAAGGCTGCAGTTTGTTTTTCCAAGTCTATGGTGCTGTAATAGGAACATAAATAGGCCATTCAACTATTGAACCAGCCATGTCAATCTGTTAGCCATGTCGACTCTGTCTTTTTAATCCCAATTCCCTGCCTCATGTTCAATTATTAATCCCCTGGTGTCACTGTGGTGAGGCACATAGAGTGCATTGAACAGAACCAGAATAACATCATTGCTTAAAAGCTACATTGCTGTATGTTCTAACAACTGGTATGTTAGAATGATCTCAATACTCTAATTTAATTGTGGATTTGGATGAATAATATTGACTATTTAAACCTGATTTCATGGTTTGACTTTCCCTTAGCTGACCTTATCAGATTTCTACATTTTAATTATTTCAGAAATCCATTTTTCAAAATACAAACTGGGCTTTATATTGAATTTTAGTGCCTTTCTTGGCTGAAGCAATATTACAAATGTACTTATAAATAGTAAAGGCCTTTGATTTTTCAAGATTTCATGTTGCCTTACCACGGCAACCAATTCCTTTAACACGGAAGTCAATTTACAAATTAATTTAGTTTTCCCAGACTGGGTTCAAAATGGATTGCTATCCATATCTGAAACATTAAATCATCAAAGAACTCATGATGCAATCCCCAGATAGCTAACATTTGTTTGTAGAAATGGGTGGGTTAATACTTGAATGCTCTCAAGTGAAACAGGAGAGTGATGTTTATTAGCATTGTTGCTATAAATGTGCATCTAGTTTTCCAATGGGAAGGTGGGTTTTGTAATCACATATGGCACTGCAACCTGAAAGACAGAAAAAAGCACAGCTTTAGAATCATTGTCGCCACGCATAAAAGGCTCTGTGTTTTAAATTGGTGCACAGAATGTATAAAGGTTAAATGAGGGCAAAACCAACTTGTTAGAATGTTGAGTATTCGCACGTAAATACCAAAATATGGCTTCTCATTTTTTTCATACTGCTTTTCACCAGAAAGTACTCTGTTTAGTCTAACACTAAAATACCAATCTTCTAAGTCACTTTTACTCATCATTCTCATACAGGCATAACATTTCCTCTAATAGTTTGCACACTAAATACTCAGACAACTGAATGTTCTTAGTGCACCAGCTAAAACAGAAGTGGTCCATTGGGAAGAATGCTTGCAGTGTTCCTTCATCCCACTTCTGCTTACCTATTCCATGTCACCACTTTTAGCAACATTCTTTCTTTTTGAACTAAGTCTTAATTAAAGAATGTTCCCATAGAACACACAGGATAGCTGTCTCAATCAAGCAGAAGCAAAACAGCCAGTCTGCTAACACTACACAGGATATACATTACTCACTAATATGCAAACTGATGTCTGATTATAGAGGTGATCTGTGAGAGTTTGCATCACTGCCAGACACCAGCAGAGTGCACCTGCTTCACTTCCATTTGATTGAAATGTCGAACCTTTGTGTTGTGCAGGTGGAAGTGATCACAGGACAAAAATAAGTGTTAAGATCTGAAAAAAAACCTTTTATTCATGGATCTCCTTGGTTGTATCTTAGAAAAAGATACTCAGCACCAGGTGTGTGGTTTCCAATTTTTAGCATGGCCACACTCTAAAGATCCTGTAACTACCCTGGAGCTGTCCTGCTGTGGCCCTGACTTTGGTATTGGCAATTCTTCCTGGCTAATCCCAGGAGTCTTAATCATTGAGAAAGAAAAAAAGACCAATTTGGAAGAAGAAAACTCAAGAAATGTTCAGGAAGATGGGTATTCACAACAGAAACTACTGTTATGGTGTTACTTTTCACCTGCTGTCAGTAGAGTGAGATTTAACCCAGGTTCTGAAGTTATACTGGCATTTTCATTTTGCTATCAATGAAAATTAGTTTTGAGTGCTAATCAAGCAGATGCTATAAAAGCAACCTTACGTGTGGCTTCCTAGTGAACCGCTCACTATTAATTCCTTAAAACTTTGCCTCAAATTTATTCAGTTTTATCTTTGTGCTTTCAGTCTTATGTTTATCTCCGCTGTTTCTTTCTTTCATTCCTGTCAACCATGCTCTCCGATTTTTTTTCCCCCTATTTTGTCAAACATACATCTGTGAAGGTTGCCGCATCTTTTTAAACTCTTGCACTGTGGTGAATGTAAAAATGAATTGATGCGCTTCAAGTCTGAAAGGTAAGTCAGATATTTTCAGAAACATTATGGACAAGGGTAATGCCAATGCGAAACTTGAAAAAATATTTACAAAGAATCTAACTACTTCTGGTATAATCATTTGAAAATTACATAAATTAGCCTGCAGTCAATTGTTGACATGATGACACTTTACATATCAGCTTTACATATAATACAGGAATACACTGAGTTCAGATCACAACATAATTGCATCAATGGCATCCCAATCCCAAAGAATGTTATAATCTTAAAACAACTCATACATTTTTAATAATCCCTAGTTGCACTATTAATAGATACATTACTGAGTTCTATGGGTTTTTATTAGCAGTAAGGAAAAGCATATTGGCTTGCAATTTTGGTGGCCTTGTGTCAGTTCATAAGAAATGAACACAATATTCTGACTGGAGGATATTTAGCAATATTAATATGTTTGCTGAAAACATCCAGTACACTGCTAACATTGCATCATTAAATAAAACATTTAAAATTAATTTTAAGAATCTATACTTAATTCTTAAAGATCTTGAGAAAGATTTGAACCTCAATGTGCCCGTTTTCTGGGCAAAAGAAATGTCCAATTTGGGGGATCAAACTCCACTACTCGACTCTGACAAGACTCAAATTCTGGATCCATCCCTTTTTTTTTTAATCAATTTATCATAAAGCATTTCTGTCATGTTATAACCTGCAAAAAGAAAATGTCTTTATTATATCATTATACATTTAAATTGCCAAATTGCTTAAAAGACTCATATCACAAGAATTGAAACTGGGCTTTTATGGATCCTGGATATAACATGCTTCATTTATATTGAAAAAGTATTGAACTGGTTACCACTGCATGCGCAACTATTTGAATCTTTTCACTTTATTTAGAAATTAAGTGTTAACTGTTAACTGCATCTTAAAATCTCTTTCGATTTGGATGTCTGCCTTAATATTTCCTTGGGGCTCAATGTCAAATTGAGTACTATGTTATTTTACTATGTTAAGGCTGCCATACAAATATAAGTTTTGTTGTATTTCCAGCAACAAGGAAGATTCTGTTTTGATTAATTCTGGGACATGGACCCCTGTGCAAATTGATCAGCTTTTTGTTCCCTCATCACAAAACGTAATAAAATGTGGCACACTGACTGTACAGTTCAAGTGTCTAAAGAAGATGGTTAAATGTGAAGCAAAAGAGTAGCAAGTAAAAGCCGAGCAGTAAATGTATTTACATCACATAGTCCAAAATAACAAACAAAAATAGTGTTAAACTAATGTAAAAATAAAGAAATGCAATGCCAAATGTGTATTGCAAAGCAGATAGACCCTCCCTCCCAAATGTGCCCATGGAGACAGTCTCATCATATTGGTCAATAACTAAAATAATTAGCATTACTGTTAAATTAGCTTCTGTTGTTCACTGCTGAGAAGCACAAAGCAATAACACCTTTGAAAAGATTGACTATTACATTGCCCATCCATCTTTGCCTTTTCTAATTACTAAAGCTCTCCTCAGTTACAAACATTCAGCCCCTTGTTTGGGGATAATTGCATTTGATTCGCACTGAAGCAAAGTAATGAAAACGAAATGGAAAAGCTGATTGAAAAACTGGGAGTATTCAAGAAAGCACCACCCTTGTTACCATTGGCAACAGCAGTAGTGTGCAAAAGCTTATATCTGCCATGTGATGGAGTGTCTTAACCACTTTGTCAACCTGCCAAAAAAAACCCATTACAATTACATGAGAACACAAATTTAAAAAACACAAAAAAATGAGAAGATGGAGCAAGATATTTTATACAAACTGTTGTTGCACATAAACTCTTCTAAAATGGCTTCAGATATTTTCTTGCATCAAAGAGCATTTTTATTTATTTAGCAGATGTAAATTCTTGAAGCCAAGTAACATCCTCCTCATTTGCTAATTTAAGGTGATTAGTCTTCCTCTTAGTCTGTAGAGGGGACACACCTTGGAAATAGGCAGCAATATCTATCACTTTCCACAAGTGCAAAAGGGGTTTGCACATAGGCCCCAACAGTGGAGGTTTTCTACACAGGGGCCCTGGCCTTTACTGAACCTGTTTCGCAAAGACCATGTTCCCAATTTGACAGATGGTGTTTATCACAAGGATGACTTCCGGTGATGTCCATTTCTTGATCCAAAGAATGTTTGCTGGTAGATCTTGCTTAGGACGCTTCTCCACATGGGGAGCTGAGATGGAAGGTAGATAATAGGCAGGGGTTGAGTAGGCCATCATGGAGTGGTAAGTGGGGTGCAGCAAATATCATCTCAACCGTCTTGAGGATTTTTATCAGTCAATGTGTGACAGAATGATGTTTGCATGGATGGGAAGCCAGGAAAGGGTGTTGAGTGGAGAGTTCCAGTTATGATTTGCATTGTTCCATTCAATTGAGTATCAACAAGATCTGTGTATGATGACCTTGCCAGACAAGTACACAGTACTCTGCTGTGGAATATGATAGAGCAAGTGCTGAGATCCAGGATGTTATGGCAGCAGCACTCCACTTTGATCCAAATAAGTTTGGCTAGGTGTTATTCCTGATTTTGAGCTTTGTTGCTGTTTTCTTCAGATTTTCCAAAAGGGCAGTATCCTATTTAGAGTCACTCCCAGGTAATGGGTTGGGATAATGCTTTAGTCTCTGGCCATCCATGTAAGTAAACAATTATTTGTTTGTCATTGTGGAAGTGGAAAATACTGGATATGTTTTTCGAGGGATTTAATGCCATGTGCTGCAGTAGTTTGTCAACTTCGTAATACTTTCATAGAATCATAGAAACCCTACTGTGTAGAAAGAGGCCATTCGGCCCATCGAGTCTGCACCGACCACAATCCCATCCAGGCCCTACCCCATATCCCTACATATTTACACGCAAATTCCTCTAACCTACACGTCTCAGGACACTAAGGGGCAATTTTTTAGCATGGCCAATCAACCTAACCCGCACATCTTTGGACTTCATTAAGCATCTGGTGCAGTATGTGGAAGGATGGAGCTTGGATAGCACAACAGATTTAATTGGCATAGATGACCCTACAGGACACAGTTGTTGACAAGTCATTTGTTAATATGTTAAATAGGTTTGGGATTAGCACCGAGTATTTGGTAGTTCATTGATCTGCTGTCTCCTGGCACTTCTCCCTTGCCTCAGATGGACTCTGAATCAGCTGTTGCAAAGAAATATTTCAACAGCTGTCCAGACCCAGGTTGGAAGCATTCTGGGCAGCTTTCAGAGCAGGCCAATGTGCCAGAGGAGCATTAATGAGGAGAGTATGATTAGATAATTCATGTAAAACAAACGCCCAGTAGATATTTGGGCCTAATTCTGTGCTTGTAACCTTTATTTTCACACATATAATTTACAGAGTGTGTGGCCCTATTGGGAGTATTAAAATCTAGGCATTGCTTAACTGGGAGATAGTGTAGGCCAATGAGCACAAGGGTAAATGGGATGGTGTGTGTTAGACACGAACACAGTAAGAAGTGTCACAATACCAGGTTAAAGTCCAACCAGTTTATTTGATAGTAATCCCACAAGCTTTCAGAAATGCTGTTCCTTTCGTCTTGCTATTCAGGTTAACGGTAAAGACTTGCATTCTAATCAATATTCTGTAAACTGTGTGTGACTTTATATGCCCTTCTCTGATCAGAACCTTCCACACACCTGACGAAGGATCACCGTTTCTGAAAGCTTGTGAGATTACTATCAAATAAACTGGTTGGACTTTAACCTGGTGTTGTGAGACTTCTTACTGTGTTTACCCCAGTCCAATGCCGGCATCTCTACGTCAGGACATGGACAGTTGAATTTTGAATGCCTACAAGTTTAAAGAAGGTAGAACATGGAACACCGGCCAGGACTGCATTGGAATAGTGAAGTCTCAAGGTAACAAAGGTATGGGTGAGGTTTTCAACAGCACATGAACAGAGGCAGGGACAGATCTGGGCAATGCTATGCTGGTAATCCAATTTCTACCACATTCAGTGTTCAAGGCCATTGAAGTGAACCAGATGGTAATGGCCAAGATCAGGTTGCAGCTACCCTGTACAACTTGAAAAAGATTTATTCAGTCTTTTATTCATCTAGCAGATTATGACTGGACCATATTTACTCCTGACTTCCATGTACTGAGGAAACAGGAACTGCTGCAGCTGCACCATTAACAACCAAGCTCACTTTTAACAAGCCTTTGTTTTCTTCCAAAAGCCAGCAGGTTCAAGCCCAAAAGGCATGTTTCCTTGATAAATTTCTCTCCTGCAGCAGCTTTTATTTTGCCACCTTGAACACAAAGAAAAAACTCAGAACTTTCATGAGCTGTGCTGTACAACACATGGAGGAGAACTTCAATCCAAGGAGTATTATATGTGTGGTGAGCAATCTGTACTTCTATGCAAGGCAGCAGATCTTGATCAGCATTTGACAAGACAAAGTACTATAATGTTACTATGTTAGCTCATGAAATTTGTCGTAGCATCATGAGGTGACAGATTCATTTTCAGATTCAGAAATCATCCTTTGTGTGTAATAGCTTGATATAAACAATGATTTTTGACAAACAGCCGTCAGATACCCTCCATATATTTAGTACTTAGACCGTTACATTTGTGTCAGACTCTGAAATGTATTTTTGAAGTACAGTTTGTCATGAAAAGTAAAGATCGAATACCTCAATGTATTTGAAGTAATGTTAACTATTTAACAACCAATAAACAATTTCTAGTGAGCCCTAGTGAGCCGCACAACATTGAAACACTAATGCTTTAGGGATGAAACATTCTCACTGCAAAAATAGAATCAATTTCATTAATCCAGCAATATGAATGACTAAAATTAACAATGGTTTTGCTTAATTAAAAAAAAGGAAGAAGGTGTCCTGTGTGGGCAGACATAAAATGTGCACTTTTTCCACTGAATGATGTGGGAGGAGTGGAGCACAAAAAAAATTGAAATTGATTGAATCTTGAGAAAGCCACTTAAACAGAATTCAAATAGTTAAGGTCAGTTCTTATATAATGTGTATTTTGCACAGGAACAAACTCTCTCACTTATCAGAATACAACAACAGGAAACGCCGAAGTGTAACATTATTTTTATCGATTTGCCTTTGTTAATATATAAGCATTGCAGATAACAAGGATAAAGAGACTTATGGTTTAAAAATATGCATACATTTGCAAAAATGTTTTAAGTGGAGTTTAAGCACAATATTTAAAAGATAGAACCCATAGGCTGGCCCAGTAACATAAACAGCTCGGTGTTTGTATCGTGCCAGGGGATATGTTTGAGCCACATCTCTACCACTCACTTAATGAATATCGTATATTCTGTACTGAAGTCTTAAACATCAATACATGGAGGAAAGGTACTGTGTAGCACCCTTTCATGCGTGCACTTAGACTATAAAAAGAATATGTGAAGTCAAGAAGCTTGCACGAACAAAAGGGGAATGGTAAAAACTGAACCAAAAACTATAGAAATCTGCTGAGTCATGTCTTCGAAAATGATTTATATGTAAAATTTCTAAACTTTGAGCAACTTACAAATAAAAAATAAACAAGAGAAAGTAAGTACTAGGTTTTGCAGTAATTTATGATTTTCTTAAATAACGCTTCCATTCATAGATTTTGATTAACAGAACGATCCTGGCAATATGAAATGAATTGTGAATCAATGTAATCCTTAATCTAACAATAACTATCTCAAAGATGTTTGATCTGTAGATTGTTTATATAGATAATACAAACAGAACCTTTCTCTCCTGCTATACAATAAGACACTGATCACTTACATCTGCAATTTTTATCCTGCATTAAAATGACTGTAGAACTGAAAGTTAAATAAATGATTGCACCATTGGTAAAGACTGCTGCTGCATACTGAAATCGCTGAAGCATCTCATTTATCATTTGCCTGACATGTTGTTAAAGAAAGAACAAAATGTGACATTCTTAATAAAAACAAATCACCATTTTTTGTTTTGTGTTATGCATTACAATACTTTGAATGTTCTGTTCTTATGACACGTAACAAGTCCTTACCTGATTCAGCCACTGTTTTCGCACTGAATGTTTCTGTATAAGGGCACTGTGTCAACATCGAATAACTCAATTTATCATGCTAAATGGCAGAACAAAATTTGTGCAGACTCCAAATTTAGAACTAAAAATGATAGCAGAACTTGTTTGTTTAAATCGGTGCTCTGTACAGTTCAATGTGGTACATCAGTTATTACACATATTTTGATTAAACAATTGATTTATTCATACAACTGACTACCCTAAAAGATTGGTACAATGCAAAGAAAACAGGCTTATACGTGGAACCATGATGGAGTCTACAATACTTCAAGATATAACTAGAAATAATAGAAATATAAATAGAAATAATAGAAAAATAAGGGGGGGGGGCAGTTTAGAACAGAGTTGAGGAGGAACTTCTTCTCTCAGAGGGTGGTGAATCTCTGGAATTCTCTGCCCATTGAAGTGGTGGAGGCTACCTCGTTGGATATGTTTAAGTCATGGGTAGATAGATTTCTGATCGATAAGGGAATTAAAGGTTATGGGGAGCAGGCGGGTAAGTGGAACTGATCCACTTCAGATCAGCCATGATCTTATTGAATGGCGGGGCAGGCTCGAAGGGCTAGACGGCCTACTCCTACTCCTATTTCTTATGTTCTTATGTTCTTAAAACAGTAGGTTGTATCAGAGAAGATGACTGCAGTATTCTCCTCCAGGTCTTATGCAAATAGATATCTAGCCTAGTGAATTTCCACAAAACATTTGCTCCAAATTTAGAAAAAGGGAACACTTGTTCAATTATTCCTGCTTTCAAATCGAATGCAAATCTTACTACAATACAACTATGACAAAGGTCCATTCTATATTTCCTACTGTAGTCAACATAATAGGTCATTTAATTTTTCTAAAACTTATCACTACATTAGATGTTTTCACAGGTACAAAGTAGTGAGCAACATTTTTTATATAAATATGGCTAAACTCAAAACAACAATATAAGTACAGGTATGCAGTCTTCTGATTTAATATTGCATTTGCTAACAAAACAAAAGTATTATTATTATGAGACCTTAAGAAAGCTAATCTCAAGATACAACAAACAGAATTATCTAACTCATATGCTATGAATAAACTATAAAATATGTATAGAAGAGTGGAATATTATCTATTTATATCCCATTTCTTGCACTTTCTGACAGTTCAACTTGCTGTTGTAATGATTTTGGCATATGGTTTGAGTCAACATTTTCACATTATAAATTTCCATGTCCACCCTTAATTATTATAGAATTAGATTAAATACACAGCACAGAAACAGTCCATTCAGGCCAAGCAGTTCATGCTAGTGTTAATGCTCTGATTGAGCCTCTTCCCATCTTTTCTGATCTGAAGGTACCATCGTCACTACCTATTCTTAGTGTTCAAAATAAAGTTTAAATAAAACTAAAAAGTGCATATTTCCAAATCATAGGATTAAATCCATGTATTGAATTGCCCTGTGTTTATTGAGACCTTACAATTTCTAATCCTGGACTTGGACTATTCTTCAGAGCTGTGACTCAGTAAATTAAATTTGAACTGTACAATCTATGCATGTAGTGTGTTTAATGCCCCAGGATGTATTACTTGTACCAATGGAATATTTTGTTATAACTTCTATTAGTTTCTGTTCAAAGGTAATTCAACAATTGTTTAAAGAAGATAAACTTGCTAAAGAAGATAAACTTCAAAACTCTTCATTTGTGTTGAAACTATATCATTCTTTTTGGCCAGAGAGTCTAAATATGTGTTTGTCTGTCAGAGTCAAAGAAGAAAGTTCTATTGATTAGATACCAATGGCTTTTTTTTAATGTTCTTCAAACTTTGGAGTTCTAAAGCTCAGACACTGTCCTTGCTCTTTACAAAAGCAATTATGGCTGGAATTCACCGGCCATTCATGCCCTGCCACTGCTGCCAGTGAGAACAGAGAGTTTAATGCTCAGCCAAGTCTCTGTTCACTCCAGCGGGACTGGAGAATCCCAGCTGCAGGCAAAGTCACAGAATCCGGTCCTTTGAACTATTTCACCTGATCTTCTATGTTGAAAGATGGACCATTATAATTACCAACAGCTATCAGACAGAGAATCACATACAATGTTATTTGATTCCCATTTAATTGTTCCTTTTAATTTGAGTTAAATTATTTAAATTTTGAAATCTACCATTTGTTTTGTTGATAGCTGGTAATCAGAATGCTCATGTTGTTAATAAAAATAAAACAAAGAAACTAAAAATCTAATGACTTACCAGGAGCAATGCCATGGAGACTCAGCTAGCATTATAATAAATTCTTGTGGTCTGATAAATAGGAACAGGAGTATAGCACATGATGCTCATGCATGCTCCATCATTCAATGTCATCGTGCCTGATCCTTTGCCTCAACTCCACTTTCTGCCTGCTATCCATATCACATGATTCCCTGAGATACCAGTTATCTGTCTATTTTAGTCTTAAATATGTTCAATGATGAAACATCAACAATCCTCTAAGTTGTTAAGTAGGAAATTTCAAAGGTTCTTAACCCTCTGAGTAAAGAAATTTCTTTTCACTTTATGATCTATCCCAACTCTATTTTGCGCATTAATCTTTTTTGGTACCCCTTGGATATCCAAGTTTATTACAGCTACTGGTTCTCCTTTATCTACTTTACTAGTTGCATCTTGAAAATACTCTAATAACTTTATCAAACATGATTTCCCTTCCTAAAACCATACTGACTTTATCTGATTATACTATGATTTCCTAGCATAGTTAAGGCTTCCTTATATAGATTCTAGCAGTTTCCCAGTGACTGATATCTGGCTAATTGTTCTGCTGTTCTCCACGTTTTTCTCTCTCTCTCTCCTTTCTTAGATAATAGGTTAACATTTGCTAAACATCCAATCCACTCGAAGTAATCTAGAATCGAAGGAAATTTCGAAAATCATAATCAATTCACCCAATTTCTCTGTAGCTATCTTGTTTCGAATGCTAGGATGTAGCACATCAGATTCTGAGGATTATTTTTCTATTAATTTAAGGGATGTGGGCATCACTGGCCATGCCACCATTTATTGCCCATACCTAATTGCTCCTGGGAAGGCATTGGTGAACTGCCTTCTTGAACTGCTGCAGTCCTTGAGGTGTAGGTACACCCACAGTGCTGTGAGGGAGGGAGTTCCAGGATCTTGACTCAGTGACAGTAGAGGAACAGCAATATATTTCCAAGTCAAGATGGTGACTGATGGAGTGAAAGTTGCAGCTGGTGGTGTTCCTGTGGGTCTGCTGCCCATGTCCTTCTAGATGGTGGTGGTTGTGGATTTGGAAGATGCTGCCTAAGAAGACTTGGTGAGTTCCTGCAGTGCATCTTCTAGATGGAATACCCTTTTGTTGTATTATAGACTATAAGTTTATCTAATACGGATTCTCTGCTAATTTTAATTAGTTTAATTTCTTCACTCTTATTATCCCCTTGGTTATCCTCTATTTATGTATGTAATTTGTGTCTTCTACCGTGAAGGCAAACATAAAATATTTGTTCAATTGTCTCTGGCATTTGTACATTCCCAATGGTGATTTCTCCTGTCTCTAATGTTTATTTTAACTTTTCTCCTCTTTATATACTTGCAAGGCTCTTACAATCTGTTTTTATATTCCTGTCTGAATTACTCTCATATTATATATTTTCCCTTCCTTTGGCACCTTTTGCTGATTTCTAAAATACTCCCAATCCTCAGATTTCTACTTTTTTTTGCAACTTTTTAAGCCTCTTTTTCTTAACCTTATGATATCCTTAACTTGCCCAGTAAGCCACAGAAGGATATTCCATCTGTAGCTTTTGCAAGGACCGTATTTTTGTTGAACATTTTGAATTATTTCTTTAAGTGTCCTTGAATGTCTATTTACCACCAATCCTTTCAGGTCTCTGTCGCTGATCAATCTTAGCCAGTTCTTTTCTCATATTTAAGGTTTTTGTTCAAGATTTGAGCATGTTGCTTATAAGCTTAATATGGAATTCAATTGTATTATGATCTCTTTTTCTGTGACTCTGCACACTTCCTAATTCTATGTGTTTTGTTTTTTGTTGCTCCTTATGACATTTAGTGATGTAGAATGTAATGCCTGTGACATTAGGTCAGTGCTAACACCTGAGTTCTTTTTCAAAGTTACAATCACTTCCTTTGCAGTGCAGGTGCCCCTGAACAGGATGTCAGTGCTGCTTGTCCTTTTTTCCATTTTTCAGTTAAATCAACAATTATACTTATTCCATGTGTTCTTTCAGACATGTGAGCGTCGTACATCCATACACAGTCGTAAATGAATTCACATGGACCTACAATAAGAAGAAAAGGTGTGAAGGGGCCATTAATCACCTCTAACTTACTCATTATTGAGATCAATATTCAAAGTCACACAAATTGTTCATATCTCTCCTCTGGTTCATTACCTTTTACTTCCTGTAGAACTGGGTTCCATCAACTTTTCTCTGGGTATAACAATCAAATTACCATTCCAGGTCATAGCATAGTCCATTAATTAGCTACAATTAGTAACAAATTATGTTCAATCAATGACTTACTTGCTTGTGAACATAACCTTCATAGCGAGGGGGATTGAATATAAAAGTAGGGAGGTCTTGCTGCAGCTGTATAGGGCATTGGTGAGGCCGCAGCTGGAGTACTGTGTGCAGTTTTGGGCGCCGCACCTGCGCAAGGATATTTTGGCCCTGGAGGGAGTGCAGAGGAGGTTTACTAGGCTGATGCCGGAGTTGAGGGGATTGAGCTATGAGGAGAGGCTGAATAAACTAGGCTTGTACTCATTAGAGTTTAGAAGAATGAGGGGAGATCTCATTGAGACGTATAAGATGATGAATGGGATGGATAGGATAGAGGTGGAGAGACTCTTCCCGCTCAAAAAAGACAGTAGGACTAGGGGGCACAGCCTCAAGATAAAGGGGAGGCGGTTTAGAACGGAGTTGAGGAGGAACTTCTTCACTCAAAGGGTGGTGAATCTCTGGAATTCTCTGCCCGTTGAAGTGGTGGAGGCTGCCTCGCTAAATATTTTTAAGAAGCGGGTTGATGGGTTTTTGATAAGAGAGGGGATTAAGGGTTATGGGGAGAGGGCGGGAAAGTGGAACTGAGCCACAACAGATCAGCCATGATCTTATTGAATGGCGGGGCAGGCTCGAAGGGCTAGATGGCCTACTCCTGCTCCTATTTCTTATGTTCTTATGTTCTTATGTATCCCTGATTCTCCCTTTTCTGATTCCCCAAGAGAGATATCTATCCTCAAGATTTTCTTTTCTCGAAGAATTTGTTCACTTTTTTAACAGCCCCTTAAACTTTTTGCACATTTTAACGATCCGCTGAATTATAAAAGTACGTAGAAGTGATTTTTGCTGCAAGCAATTTTGCTAAAATAATTTAATTAACAGGATTGATATTAAATTAGCCAATCATGATGCATCTAATACATTGTTTGAAACCCTTCTCACTCAGCTATTTAGCTATATCTGGTGCAAACCCTTAGCATAAGGAAGCCCATACATGGATGTAAGTTGACGGTTTGGTTACTTTAAAACCTGCTCAAGATTCTACCAGCCACGACTCAATGAGTATGGTGGCACAGTCGTTAGCATTGCTGTCTCACAGCACCAGGGATCCGGGTTTAATTCCCAGTTTGTGTCACTGTATGTGTGCAATCTGCACTTTCTCCCTGTGTCTGCATGGATTTCCCCCAGGTGCTTCGGTTTCCTCCCACAGTCCGAAAGACATGCTGTTTAGATGCATTGGCCATGCTGAATTCTTCCTCAGTGTACCCGAACAGGTGCAGGAGTGTGGTGACTAGGGGATTTTCACAGTAACTGCATTGCATTGTTAATGTAAGACAACTTGTGATACTAATAAATAAGTTTTAAAATTCTAAAAGTGCAACTTTAAGAAGTTTTGTTTATTCTTTCATGGGATGCAGTGTGCATGTTTCATTGAAGATAGCATCAAGAAAGTTCAGCAGTGAGTTTGATAGTTGCTGCTTAGAATTGCAAATTATTTATCATGTTGATATCATTTTATCTACCCCAATAACCAGACTTGTGGCAGATCTTAGGTCATAAAGTTGCTTATTTATCATGCACTCCAAACAACTTAATACTTAATTCCAGTTACTTAATCTGGAATTGAAAGCTAGTCTTTGTAATTGGCAGGATGGTGGCACAGTGGTTAGCATTGCTCCCCCACAGTGCCAGGGACCTGGGTTCAATTCCAGGCTTGGGTCACTGTCTGTGTGGAGTTTGCATGCTCTCCCCATATCTACATGGGTTTCCTCCAGGTGCTCTGGTATCCTCCCACAGTCCAAAGATATGCGGGTTAGGTGCATTGGCTATGCTAAATTAACCCTTAGTGTCCTGGGATATGTAAGTTAGAGGAATTAGCAAGATAATTATGTGGGATTATGGAGTTAAGGCCTGGATGGGATTGTTCTTGGGCCTAATGGCCTCCTTCTGCACTGTAGTGTTTTTATGATTCTATGATCCTAATTTTGACCATGACAGCTATAATCAATTGTTGTACAAACCCATCTGGTTCACTAATATCCTTTAGGGAAGGAAATCTGCCGCCCTTACCTGATAAGAACATAAGAACATAAGAAATAGGAGCAGGAGTAGGCCATCCAGCCCTTCGAGCCTGCCCCGCCATTCAATAAGATCATGGCTGATCTGTCGCTGCTCAGTTCCACTTTCCCGCCCTCTCCCCATAACCCTTAATCCCCTCTCCTATCAAAAACCCATCAACCCGCGTCTTAAAAATATTTAGCGAGGCAGCCTCCGCCACTTCAATTCCAGAGATTCACCACCCTTTGAGTGAAGAAGTTCCTCCTCAACTCCGTTCTAAACCGCCCCCCTTTTATCTTGAGGCTGTGCCCCCTAGTCCTATTGTCTTTTTTGAGCGGGAAGAGTCTCTCCACCTCTATCCTATCCATCCCATTCATCATCTTATATGTCTCAATGAGATCTCCTCTCATTCTTCTAAACTCTAACGAGTACAAGCCCAGTTTATTCAGCCTCTCCTCATAGCTCAACCCCCTCAACTGGTCTACATGTGACTCCAGATGCAGAACAGTGTAGCTGAGTTCTAATTGCCTTCTGAATTGGCCTAGCAAGCCATTCAGTTCAAGGGGAAATAAGGATGGACAAGAAATGCTGGCTTTGCCAGTGGCACCCACATCCCATGAAAGAATAAAGAAAAAAATCTTCTTAAAGTTGCATCTTTATAATTGAGTGACTGCAGTAGAATCTATAGCAGGATTGATAGTAACTAAAACATCAACCTGAATTTAGTCACTGGAATATAATGTTACTTAGCGATGTCATGGTGCATTTATACATTTAAAGATGCTAGGAATAACATTAAATTTGTTTCATAAAGGCATAAATGTTACTAAAGTGGCTTGGAAACTTGCCCTCTTTAATTGCCAGTAAAATAAGAACAACACTGGTATCTGAAAGACAAAACCCAACATGAAATAAAAGCTAAATACTGTGGATGCAGGGAATGTGAAATAAAAAAAGAAAATGCTGGAACTACCCAACAGGTCAAGAAGTATCTGTGAAGAGAGACAGTCATTGAAAATCTCTGACCACGTCCACAGCTGCGATTCCCCAGTTCTGCTGCAGCGAATGGAGTTCTGGCTGAGCACCAAATTCTTAATTCTCGCTGGCAGCGAGGCAGGAATGGATGAAATCAAAGAATGACACCCAGAGTTAAAGGGCAGAATTTAATGCCCTCCCATTTGGCAGGTTTGGTAGCAGAGGACATTCAATCAAGCAAGAGAGAGGCCTTCCTTGACACTGATTAAATCTGTGGCAGAAAGGCCTGTAGATGGCCCTCCCTACTCTTATAATCCAACTCTTTCCAAATAAGGGTCAACATTCCATTAGCCTTCCTAATTACCTGCTGCACTTGTGTGCTACCTTTCCCTGTTTCGTGCACAAGTACCCCCAAATCCCTTTGTGTTGCACCTTTCTACAGTTTTTCTCCATTTAAATAATACTCTGTTCTTTTGTTCTCCCTTCCAAGATCAACAACTTTCCATTGTCCCACTTTATACTCCATTTGCCATCTTGTTGTCTACTTACTTAACTTACCAATTTAATTTTGTAAATTGTTTGTATCCCTCTCACAACTTGCCTTTCCACCTTCACCACAGAGATGCAGTATCTTCCAGAGGAAAGTCCACTGCTACTTCTCAGAGAAACCAGGGCCGGGTAAATACATGCTGGCCTTGCCAACAGTGCCACATATAGCGGGAATTGTTTTTAAATGGCCAAACGTTGAGCACGTTGTACAAGTACATCCATGTTCACTGTAGTACTGATAATTCGAACAGTAAGAAAAAAAAATTGCCGTGATTGCGTTTTAATGGGATTCATTTCCCAAATTTTACACTTGAAATGTTACTGGGCCGGACGTTCCCATGAGACCTTCGCTTCATTCATTCCTTCTTTTCACCACACTGCTAAAAATCACCCAATGATTTGCGCTTTGTAGGATTCCATTCAAGCAGAAACCTGCAACCCTGGAATGCGTGAAGAATTATAATTCAGACGGAATTGTACCCAGAAAAAGAAAGCCCAGTGAGGGCTCATTTCGTGGGGTTTCAACCGAGCCGGGGTGAGCTGTTTAGAGCAGGTAGCCATGTCCTCCTAACCAGAAGTCATTGCCCACATATAGATAACGGTTCTTGGGTGAGACAATAAAAGACGGCTTTCAGTCTTGAAGTTACAATTGAAGCACCATTGGTAGTGAAAGGCAGTCGAATCCTGAAAGGGGGAAAAGAAAACTAATTCCTGCATTCCTGACCGTCTGTATAATCTGGTCTCTCTAAACACTAATGAATGACTGCACAATGCAAACTAAAAGTGAACCGGCGGCAGCGACAAAAAAATGGTATGTGCTTTAAGGCTAAACCCCTGATATTGTAATAGCTCGCAAACATCCACTCCAGTCCTGGCAATAATTGTGGGAGAAGTGGGGAACTGTTAAACATTTGAATGCAATGCCAGGAATGTCCAGGGCACTGATTGTGTACAACCCGCGGCTCCAGCATGTTGTTCTAGCGATAGACAAACATGCATTGTGGAATGCAAGAGCAAACTGCATGGCAAATCGAGCACTGGGGCCGGCCGTGTTTTCTGTTAGTTAAAATGGAACACGCCTCCGAAAGCATTCTCATTCTCTTCCTGCCAGTTCTCTGCCATACTCTCCAACATTCAAAATCCGCAGTTTCCGAGACTATCTCTTAACAAAAAAAAAACAGAAAATGCTGAAAAATCTCAGCAGGTCTGAACAGCATCTGTAGAGACAGAATAGAGCCAACGTTTCGAGTTTGGATGACCCTTGGGTCTGCTGAGATTTTCCAGCATTTTCTGTTTTTGTTTCGGATTCCAGCACTGGCGGTACTTTGCTTTTATCCACTATCTCTTCCTCCCGTTTTCCCTTTCATTTGCAACAGGAATTGTCTCACTTCTTTTTCTCTTGAAACTATAATAGAAAAACGAGAAAATGAGTAAAATAGCATAAAGGTACATGATATATATATATATATACTAAACTGCTTCATGGCACTTTGTTAAAAAGATGCTTGCTCAGCCCCACGCGCACCTGCCTTGAAGTTAAGAAGGATAAGGTAAATTATTAACGCGGAGAGCCAATCTGGAACATAATGCAATGGCTTGGCGATCTATGTGAATAATTGTTATCCCACTCGTGCACGTAGGCCCGAGGCTTCTTCCCTTGCTACGTAACATTGTATGATCAGCCTTGAAATCAGCACAGTAAAATCAAACCATGCAGCAATCAGCAGAGTGTCTTAGTGAAAGCACAGTACAGATTGCTTTCTCTTTGAAAGTGCTGCAGAAGGGGCCAATAGTACAAGAGTCCAAAGACCACTCGCGGTTATTTCCCAGGCATCCAATTGCATCGTGTAATTTCCTTTGGAATTTAGTGAGATGTCTCTTTTAATGGGCATTGAGCCTTCCGACAGGTTGGACTTCGTGATGACTAAACCTGAAGATTGTTTTTGGTTTCACTTTGACTGGATCATTGGCAAGACATTGACACCAATAAAGGTTTCGCTTTGTAGTCTTAGTGACAATCAGCATTCAATGAAAGTCATAATTTGGTAGCATGTTTGCATTTTTCCCCTGTATTGCTTTGATATGGCAGTTTTATTGCTTGTGTATATATATGTGTGTGTGTGTTTGCAAGAATGAAATGCAATGGCTTCGATTTTTTTACTTGACCTACTGACGCACAGTCGGAAACTTTGGTTTCACTAGTGCAATAAACATAGGCCTTTCTGTTGCTTTTTTTAAACACCTGACCTAGAATGTCTTTCAGAACTTACACTACGTTCCTATCTTAAAATATAGAGGGTTTTTTTTTCCATTCATCACAGTGGAGCCATACAACTGCAGAAACACGTTTTCGTGACTATTTACCGTGCAGATAAACGTACAATTTTTTTCTACACATGAAGTACACGTTCGTTAGTTTGTAACAGGTGCGTTGAAAATTATGTTAAAGGACTAATTGATTTTTTGGTCTTAGTTGAGGGTTAAATATCGACTAACACATCAGGTAGAACTCCCCTGCTCCTCTTGGAAATTGTGCCAAGGAACATTTAATTACCCCTGAGCGTTTACTGACAGCTGGAATGAGCCTCCGCACTTCTAAAGTTAACGATCAATGCCAGAGCGATAGTTTGACCAAAAATAAGATTTTATCCCGCAAGGAAATGATACTTACACTGGATTGGACCAATCCTACTCTATCTGTTTATGAGAAGCTTAGTCCATATCGGCGGGTCAAGCATAGCAGTAAATGAATTTGAATGGAGAACCGGAGAGCGACACGTGAAGCAGAGCACCATGGGTAGCAACATCTGGAATTCCATATTTAACTGTGCATGTGCTTATTGATTTCCAAATAAATAGAAATGAGAGCAGTTTGTCTCATCTTCTACCACAATGTCTGGCCGTTTCAACAAAGGGGCGTTGAGAGAGTTGAAACGCTCAAACCAGCCAAAAAGGTAATATGGAGGTTTAAGGTTCTAAAGATGGGATAAAGTTGTAGCCATTTGGAAGAACCCGATGATAATGGCAACTTCTTTAAAAATCATCTGTTTACATCTAAAGAAATTGTTCCTTCCGTTAGAAAAAGAGATAAAAAAGCAATGTGTGATAAAAATCTGTTCTTAGATTCTTCACAATTTGTTGCCTCTTTCATATTTCCATTCAAAACGAGTTGAAGCCCAAACACTTGTTAACTCAATCCAATTTTCATCTTGTTCAAGTTGATCTATTCAACAAGCGTGGGTTTAGATAGGAGTCTATTCAACAGTTTCAACTGATGATGCGGTTAACTAAATTGGCGTGGCCAATTTAACAATCTGATGTTTGGAATCAATCATTAATCAAAGACTAATGAAAACAGTAAGAAGTCTCACAGCACCAGGTTAAAGTCCAACAGATTTATCTGGAATCACGAGCTTTCCCAGTGCTGCTCTTCCATCAATCTTCACTCATCTGATGAATCACGAGCTTTCGGAGCGCTGTTCCTTCCAAATAAACCTGTTGGACTTTAACCTCGTGTTGTGAGATTTCCTACTGTGCCCACCCCGGTCCAACGCCGACATCTCCGCCTCATGAAAACAGGATGAACTTCCTGATTTAATCCACCTCAGATATTGCTAATGATGGTAACCTGTTGCTAAATCAAGCATAGCCAGCTCAAATTTAGATTTGCGATTCTGGCCGTTCTCCCATTTGTTTTTTTCTGTTTCTTCATTCACCATTTCCCATCTGAAGACAAGTCCAGTGATTTGAACAAGGCGCTCAGTTGCCATGGTTCTTTCCACCCTAAGATCCGCTCTGGAATCTTATGCAGACGGATGGCTCGCAAATTTCCTACCTGTCTTTTGATGTGCCAACTACAAAGGCCGCATATCAAATGAATTCCAATGGCTTCAACTCAACCTTGGTACAATGATGCACAGCACATAGAAAAAAAAATGCAATACAAGTAACCGGGTTCTGAGTTGTCCTAAGAATGGCAGTTCTGGTACGCAGAAGCACGTAGGGCCGCAGAACGGTCAGCATCTTTCTTTGGGTTACCATGAGGGAAAACAGGGCTGGTGGGGACTAACGCTTGCGCTGGTTATCAACAGCGGGAACATATTATTTTGCTGACGTCGATTCTTTTTCACCTTGATCACAAATTTATCAATGGAAGTATATTAAAAATGACAAATCGCACCGTTTGTGGAATTTCTTTGTTGTGCACCAGGCCTGATTTCACATTGCAGAATATTTGAAGGAAGCAGCACATACAAATATTCGGCTTTTTGGCAATCCGCTTAGCTAAGTAGCATTCGAAAATACCCATCTTTCTGAGAAAATTGCTTACACTTAGAAATATTACCCGAACGCTCACCACTTACAAGTGATGTTAAAGAAATGGAAGGTTTCGAATCGGATTAGATTATTTCTAGCCCAGTCGGATGGAAATTGTCAATCACAATACACCACCGTAAGTTAAATAAGTGAAGGCCATTTCCATTTTGGAAATATTGATCTCCATCTTCTTCCCCCTCGGTATGTTTCCCGCCCCCCAGGCGTTGTTTTTCTTGTAAAGGCTCACCTGATGAAGGAGCAGCGCTCGGAAAGCTCGTGCTACCAAATAAACCTGTTGGATTTTAACCTGGTGTTGTGAGATTTCTTACTTGGCTTATTTTAGAGCTACCTCCCTAACAACTACGTTTGGGAGTCCCCCACATAAACCAACTCCATCAATGCATGCATGCCGTATTCAGGAGAGGGGTTTAGTGAACAGATTTCCGTAACAACATACATATTCAAAACGGACCGTTGTGCATCTTAATTTCTCAGCGACCTTTAAATGGCCCAAAAGCCCATCAATATACAGGGCTGCTTGTACGGGCGTTCGAGCAGACTTATGTAAATTTGTCTTCCTGGCCACCCTTTGTGTAGCTTGGATTCCAGAAATTCAGCATTTCAAACAAAAATTCACCAACTCTACTGAAATGAGACTATTGTACTTCCAAAGATCACCGAATCTGCTGTGTATAAAATACCCAAATGGCCACAGTTTTCGTACCCGTGCCATTATTATAACATTTGAGTGAGGAGAAAGGCTGCATCCATTTTCATTCTGGGAGGTGGGTTTTCAGTCGTTGGAGGCAAAGTTGAATGTTGATTTCTACCGGCTGAACGTGGGAGAGGCAGCCCTTCTTTGCACCTTTTCTAGCGTTCAGTTTTCCTCTTGCAATCATAAGGAAATGTCGCTTATTTTCGTTCGGTGCACTGCGGAAATTCGTGTCTTCACGTTACCGAGTGGAACGCAAATAAACAGAGGGTACGTGCGATGCCTTTGTTTGGCGTACGAGAGTGCGCAATCACTTCGCAAAAGACCACAACACCAATCAGTGCAAATTTAACACACGAGGAAGGTACTCAATTAATGTAATGTTAGTAGTTATTACTGCTAAAGTTCCGGCTGTGAATGTTATAGCTTGTAAATGCTTGGCGGTGAAACTAAACGTCAACGATGACATCCACAAATAATTCTTTCCTATTATGATAAGGCATATGGACTTCATCTAAAAGTTTTTACAAGGGTGCATGCTACTTCAATAGAGAAGGGTTCACTGCTCCCAGGCATACGTTAATCTGTCCCAATAAAGCCTGCTATGGATCTGCATTGGATAATGTTACCGCTACACACATCAATGGAACGCATTTATTTTCTGGCTCTCGCATGTTCTTTAAAAGCATGCTTCCACAGAGCATGACAAGACTCCAAATGTTATAAACATTTTCAAACATTATTTCATTTTAATCACCATTATTCGCAAAGTACATTTATAGTCAAATATCGAAACAAGAGTTAAGTGCAATGTTTTAAAACACTGTCCATTATGTAGAATACATAAAATAGTTTATAGCTATATCCCCTCCATACATTCTTTTTCAAATCTAAACAAAAAGGGTTAGACCGTTGAATAATTTTTACAAAAAAATAATTACAGTTCACAAACTTTGTGGATGTATAACATTGTGGTGGGTGGATGGGAGGGGAGGGGAGGGGAGGGTGAAGATTAATTCTGACCAATGTAATTTTTCTCATATGGGCAATCATTTCCCCAAGCGCCAAAGGTCTTGCTCATAATAAAGTTTAAATGCCACCTGTAAACTGAAATTCAATGTCTGCTTCGCTTCGGAGGCCAACCCACTCAAACCTTTTATGGCAACAGTTTCTTGCAAACATGATATATATTGTACAAGTTCCGAAAAAAAATTCAACATCTGACAATACTGAGTATCCCAGTGACACGGCCTGTACACACTAATATACATTACATTCAGCAACAGGCGCGGTCTCTTCAAGTTTTAATAGTCAAAACATTCAACGTACAATAGATCAGTTTAACACACGATCTAGTGTACTCTTATTTCAAATGTAACGCGTCCTTTGAATTCAATCAGCATGTAAGTGCACCAAGGGATTTTAGTTTACACAACTTGCAGATGTGTGTATTGTCTTCTTTTGTTTATTCTCCAATGCTAGAAAAACATAGACGGTAAATATTCACCCATAAACATCAATCACTTTGAAGAATATAACCGTCCCCATTAACGTCGTATCATTAGTCACAATTACGGGTCCACTACCATAATTAGAACTAACACATTTCCTTTGGTCAATCGTTTTGGTAAATGTGTGCATCGTATCAAACGCAATTCTCTTCCAGCAGTGCCTGACCTTCAGCAATCATTCTCAAAGGTAAATAACCGCCTACATATGGCAGAGTCATAGGTGGCGTCAACTGCATGAACGTGGTGTATGCAAAGTCTCAACACTTCAAAGATCCTAAATTCATAGAGAATGGCCTTAAAGCACGAATACCGGTTTCTTTAATCTAAATAATCGGGCACTGGAGTCGTAGCCCTGCGTTAAAGAATGTTCCAAGCCCTGTAGTCCAACAATGGTACCACATTGGATTATATAAAACTGGGACACTTTTCCAAGTTTGCGTTTTTCCTTAAACGACCCCATTATAAAAGTGATTGGATCAATTTTATGACAACTGCTTGCATCACGAAGCTCGGTCATGGGGTTAATTCTATGATCGAATTTTTTAAAAAATCAGCAGTTTAATCAAAGATGGCATTCTGACAACAGGACCGCTCTTTTCTTTCCACCACCTGCGTTAAGATTCACCCAACAACTCGGATTTCAGCCTGTTGGCCCACATATTTAAACCATTAAATAGACGTTGTGTGCGGTGCATGGGCCAGACAATGTTACAGTGGGAAGCAATGAAAAGATTTGATCCGAAAGCAGCAAGCAAATTTCAAATTGGAAACGTGCTGCTGTCATCTGACATCCCATGGGGTTATTTTTTCGCTCACACGTTGAAGCACATCTGTATACACCTGGGAGCAAACTTAGCACAATGGATTTCCCAATCCAGGAGCAGCTCATGTGCAATTTATTTTCTAAGATCGGGAGACATGGAACCAATAGTACACTTTCATTTGGTCGAAAACATTGCTGGAAAATGGAAGGGGTTGGTTTGTTAAAAGAACACAATACAGACGTCAGTCAAAATGCCTCAACCCCTATAAACCATCATTCAGCATTAGTGATAAGGCTACAACAAGAGCATGAAGTATGATGACAACAGGTTTTTTCCTAAAGAATTCATTTTGATGTCATTTCCTCTTTCTTGGTCTGACTTACTTAAAATAAACTAGTGATCTCACCACTTAATGGTTGACATAATGCATTCACAGCAACGTTAACCTGAAGAGTTGTTATCCCTGCTTTCAATGGTAAAGTCAAATGGGTTAAGGGGCAAATCTACTGTGGTAATCTATCAACAAAAACAGAAATCTAACCAGTCAATCTGCAATTTGAATGTTCTAGCACAGACATGTACATTTACTGGTCATTTGCCAAACAAAATCTGCCCATACCTCTCCCCATATATATATATAAAAGCCTGGCACCAATTTCGGATGTACTGTAAGGCATTGGACTCGGCTAATGTCAAATATGTTCAGTTTACTTCATACATGTGGTGTATATCTAAGAGGTGTCCCACACAAAGAGACCCTGGTGCAAAAGTGGAGGAGACAGTACAGGGGGAGCAATTCCCTTCAGAAGTAGTCAGGAGTTTTAACAGATACGGGGGGGGGGGTTGGCTGAAACTATTTGTAAGCAATGTTGTTATCCTCACAACATGTCTCAAAAATCATTGCATCATGGGAGGAATCCCTGTGTGCACATGGATAAATAACTTAGCTATATAAGCCGACATTTAGCACAGGAAATACGAAATACAGCACCTCGCTCAGTAACAACTATTTTGTTTATATTTTACAGAAATAATAGAAAGTGCAATTGGCATTGTATATTCAAAACACATATTGCATTTAGATAAGAGAAAAAATGTAATGGCAAAGGAGTCAAGAGTCCGGCCACTGAAAGCAAAAGTCAACTTAATATTTGTACTCATTTCTGAAGCTATTTACTGTTATGACTTTCGCCCTAATCTAGATGATGTGCTGGGACAAAGCATCCTGCGATTGTATCTACAAATGAATCGAAGCAAATTAACAATACTAGCATCATGTCCATGGGTGGGCTACATTGCCTGGCAGGTTGATGAGGCGGGCAATTCAGAGCACTCACTGCCATCTCATCAACCAACTCCTCAACCTTTACCCGGGCAAAGGCAAACGTGAAAACATTAACCATTTTGGCGTTATTAACCCCTTGATGTGTTTAGTACAGTTTTAGCTAACTGCATCTGACATACAACTCACAACATGGGCCTAAGAAAAATGGGTACTTCATTACTGAGCATGACAAATAAGCTGATCCTATGTCAGATTTGACCTGTTCCAGGAAACTATATACAACTCAGAAAAAAA
Organism: Carcharhinus amblyrhynchos; assembly: GCF_965287045.1. Lineage (NCBI taxonomy): Eukaryota > Metazoa > Chordata > Chondrichthyes > Carcharhiniformes > Carcharhinidae > Carcharhinus > Carcharhinus amblyrhynchos. The sequence goes on along the minus strand of NC_137344.1, from coordinate 19,827,673 downwards.
ACACCATTTATCTTCCAGCCACGAGTCTGTTGTGACTGTCAAGTACTAATAACGATCAACGCCCTCCCATCCGTATTGTCAAAGAAGGTTGGTTTGCTTTTTTTAAACTTTTTCTTTGAAGAATCCTTCATCTGTGCTGCTCTCTTTAATGGTGACAGTCAGAAAGTTTGACGTGACGTCCGTAACCACCACTTTCTCCAGATTGTTCAGTGATGGGCTCCAGGATTCCTCTGGTTCTGCCAGAAACCGGGAGACTTGGTGCCTGGCCAACAGAGGGGACTTAGAAACCGGCCTGTCAGCGGCCACACACACACTATTCCGGGACACCGCCCCCTCTGAAGCGTGCTTACTTTTAAGTACTGAGGTGTCCGGCCCCGTTTCACTCTTGGAGGTGACGCTTTCCACGCCCGGCTTAGTCCGAAGGCTGTGCGAGTCTGAACTGTATTTATTCACCCCGTAGTCCAGGGAAGGGCGATGGATCTGAGTCCTGGGAGAGGCGTGACTGGGCACAGCACTGCCCAGCTTCGCCTCCTGCCTCCCGGGCAAGTGGATGAGTCCGCTCTCCACCTTCTCCTCCAGTTCATCACTCCCCGAGTCCAGCTCCTCGGATTTCCTGCGTTTAAAATGAGGGTACGTGGGTGTCCTTGCCTCCACCTCATCCGGGCTGCTCCTTTTCAGGGAGCCCGCGCGTACAGCCTGCCCGTCCTTGTAGTCCAACTTGCCGGCCTTCGGCCCCTTTTTCCGGTGCTTGTGAGAGCCCGATTTCTGATGGGCCCTGGGGATTTCCTCCACCCGGGCACCCCTCTCTTTAGACGTCTCTCCCCGGGGGAGGCTGCCGTGCTGCAGGGATGCTGCCGACGGGTCTCTCCGGAGTCCTTCCCTGGACCTGGTGGAAGAGAAGGCGGATTCCTGAGCAGACCTGCCCGGGTAGGGCATCCTCAGTCCCCGGGCTACATCACTGCGGAAGGCATATGTCTTTGCTTTCGCCTGCAGGAGAGAAGAGCACAAGTACTAGTTGTGTTTTTGTGTGTGTGTGTGTGATTAAAGGGAAGGGAAATGTGTATTCAGAATAAAGAGTTACACTCAATCTGATTTTAAAGCATTTACCTTCAGTAAAAACGTTTTAGGTTTAGGTCCACGTTTTTTTGGCCCGTACATTTCCCTTTCTCGTTCTCTGGAAGACAACAAGAAGACGTGGATATTGTGGCTTTAACAAGCGTTTGAAGAAATCTCTGAAATAATTGCAGAACCAGTTATAGAGATTTTGTTTTATCTTAATGTCACTCAAAGGCCTTCACCTTTCGTCAAAGGCTGAAATCAGACGGGCGTCCAGGATATTTTCTTCTGGCTCCCACGTACTGTACCTTAAAAGGCGATTTAAGAGATAAATAAGCAGACATCTCAATGCAATGCGCGCTTCTTGCGAGTTGTAAAGCCCCCGCAATGCTGATACTTACTTAGGAGACCAGCCCTTCCATTTCACCAGGTATTCGACTCGACCCTAGGAAGGAGATGGTGGTGGTTGGGGGGAGGAGGAGGGAAAAAAAACACAACAAACCTGTCATTAAAACATGGTTTAAAAGCTGCCTGGGTTGGAAATGGCAGAGTTGGTCTGCGGACAGAGGGCGGGTAGGCTCACATACTTTCCTGATGCGTCGCTTGAGGAGAGATTCGGCCGCGAAAACCCTCTCTCCCACGGCCGACAGCTCCATGATGTTCCCTCTCTCTCTCTCCCTCCCTCTCTCTCTCTCTCTCTCGCTGCCTTCCCGAACGCAGCACTGGAAACGCTGGAGCTTCCCTTCAGCTGGAGCCTCGCTGCCAGCCCATAATACTCCCACCCCCGCTGACGTCCTGACCACTCTCCGCTCCGACTTGTGCTACAACTCCCTCCCCCACCTTCACCTAGTAACCAGCAGGGGTTGCTAGGGGGGAGGCGGGGTTGGGTTTGGCTGATTGGCTGGGAAGGAGGAGGGTAGAGTAAGGCTGACGTTGCCTCCGGAGCTGATTGGTGGAGCAGCGCCCGCGGGGGGAGGGGTTCGCCATTCAGGAAGTGATGTGGGATGTGAAGGAGGTGAATAGCCAGCAGGATCCATTTTGTTGGGGCTGTCATTGAGCCGGCAGCGCTGCTTGGTAAATGGAAATCAATCACCAAATGATGCCCTTTGGCCAGCAAAAGGTGCCGGTGGTGTCGGTGCCAATGTTAAAACGCGGGAACAATTTGCTGACCCTCTACATTATTGCAGCATCCAGAATAATATTATTATTGTAGAATATTTTGTATTTCGTTTTTCCATATAATATTGGCTATTGCTGCTTCACATAGCCATCTTTGTAAAAGAACAATATTTATTTGTAAACGCCTATAAACTGACTGAGCAAGCCACCCAATTGTTTATGTGTAGTCCAGGTGTGTGATGTACTATAAAACATAACTGGAAAAGGGCACTGTTGGTATGACAGCGTACTGTAAAACGATACGATAAACATAATAGTTTTTATACTCTAACGCTGTCTTAATATTTCTAACCCGCCCCTACAATGCGATCGATAGTCTCCTCATTGTGCAGTCAAGTTAAAACGTTCACAACGACAACGTGCCTAATTAATTACCACATCCACGACAATTTGCAACATCAGCGTATCTGACAGTAAACAAAGCCGGGGAAAGTAGGCTCTTGCAATGAGAAATCTATTTCTGTGAAATATGATGCCTTGCATTTCATTAATATCTCGTAGCTTCTGCTCAGCGTTTGCAAAAGTTACACGTTTGGTGTTATCAGTAACATTCCTGCAACAGCAGCTACTTAATGTGTCGGTAGCGAATATTGCTTCTAAATGAATTGTAAATGGAAAATAAAGTTGTATAAACGTTGCATCAATTGCTATTCATTGATATAATCACCATTCGAATGAACGATGGTCTATCAATTTATTGACTTCGCTTGTCCAATCATTTATTTTGCAACTGAATCCGAATTAAAATATACCGCAGGACATTTTAAGAACAGATATTTAAAATGATCTTCGAGAATAAAGAAGTGTAACGTGTGAAAGATGGCTCTGTGATTAGATTAAATTGAGGAGTGGGCACACAATATTGAGCAATGTTCTATTTTGCTGCTTCAGGAATACCGTAGTAAATGGGAATTGATCTGATATATTGATGTCACCCTTGGATAAGACTCAAGCCATACCCCACGAACCTTTATCTGCATTACCTACTTATAACATGAGTGTTCTTCTCGTATAAACTTTCATTCGTGGTAATAGATGGCGCTATGGGTGAGCGAAGAAGACAAGCCTTTGAAACCGCAGAGGCCTCTGATGCCGATGATACAGTTAGTGCAGCTGTTACCTGAGCAGAAGATTGCCGGGTTTAAACTTTGGGTGACTCAGTTATCACACTAGACATCAGTAGTGTAACAAAGGGCGTTGGAAAAAAATAATAATCGGTTGAACCCCCTAGAACATACAATCAAAGGTTTCAAAAGGTTAAGTCAAAAACTTGACGGTATGTTTAAGTCAGTCGATACCCGAATGCACTTATCAAGCATTCTTGTCTTAAGTATTGTTGCCACCTGCCGTTAATTTAGAACAGTCCGGTTACGGTTATCCAACATATTGATTCACAAATTTGTTTCGCTCTCCAAGAGTTTGGAGGATTGGTCCATCAGTAATAACATTGCATGCTGTTGACTGTTAAGAGCTGAGAATGAGTTATTATTAGACTAGGAATTTATTACGGTCCAGAATAGTTCCCGTTAATCTGAAAGTGGATATTCATCACCTTTCGTACATTTAAAGCGGGTATATAACTTTGACGGCATGTACGTGGTTTGAATAACGCTGTGGGGATGCAATGCATTTCTCAGGGTGATTCTCCAGGAACAACTTGGACATTCGTTTGTAACAATCAAATACATAACAATCTTGAACGCACTTGTGTGTTACCATTCATTGACCTCCCTGCGTGTGTTGTAACGTGCTATTTCCGGACATTTTCACTGCTTTGTTCAGTGCATCCTCCCTTAGTTAAAGTACATTGCGTTTATTGTTTTGTTGCTATTGCTATTGGGCGTGGCAGTAAGTATAGCGTATGAATGTAATATTGTGATCAAATCTAGACTTTCTTTTTTTCCTCCTAGACACCTTGAGTAAACATGCACTGGGTGATATATGTGTAGGTTAGATTGAATTTAACTCATTTAATTCCGAAGAATCGCGACGCTTCCAAATGAATTCACTTGGGTAACTTTCCCATGCTTAATCCGTGGTTGCAGTTCTGTGAGTCTTTCCAACCTTTAAGCATCAGATTCTGGTATAATGTTTGGAATTAGAGACACTGGCGCGGCCTTTGAAGCTGTGGAGCTTGTGTGTTGGGTGCACCTTTTAGAAATTCTTTCGAAAACAACAAACAAATTAAACTCTGAACATGATACATGGTAGTTATTTTCAGAAAAGGTCTGAGTCCCCCTGGGCGGTCCGTTAATAACAGGGTTTAAAAACAGGCTGATTAGTCGTTCCTGATGCTGAAATACCCATCCCCCAATTTCCTATAAATAGGAGAGCGTAAGACTATCTGTTAGGAAGTATGTAGGGAGCTGACAAATTACCTGACTCCGTTTTCAACAGTGAAATGTAGGAAACCATTCCTAAGCAGCAGCTAAAGCTCCTGGCTAAGTTACTAAACTCATTACACTAACATTGAAACCATCAATATTAATCTCCATCCATCCATGCTGCTTGTGAGGAGATAGAGTTTTTAGATCAGCCTTGGCTGTTGGATTGCTAACACGTGTGGAACAGATGAAGCGTTTAGGTTACACGTCTGGGCGCTGATCCTCTTTGGAGCCTCGTGTATGGCATAATCGGCATATTTTGAGATCCTTTACGGTTGAAAAGTTACTAATTTCTTATAGGATGTTCGCTTATGGAAAGGGTAAAGAAGTTCAAGATTAAACATTTGGTTGAATGGGTTTTTTTTCTACGTTTCAAGTCCCTATCCATTAGCACTCCAATTATGCTGTGGTCGTTTAAAAAAAATCAGTTTTGTCACTAAGTAACAAATGTAGGGAATTCGCTATCAATCCTTGCAGAGGGCAGATGCCTCTTTGTGACCCCAGATTATGTTGTCAGTTTTGTTTCTGAAACAGTTCACTGTGCTGATGGCATCTCTGTAGAATCCGTGGTTCAGGATGGGCTGGTCCTTATAGTCCTGCAGTGAAGATGCATAGATAGGATGCAGCGATATGATTCATCAAAACTAGAATTCGGTTTACTAAAGTTGTTTTGTTTTCTTAAGAAAACATAGCATGACAAAGGCAAGGTTAACTCAGATCAGAGGTTAATGGAATAAAGCATGCAGCTAAAGTTTGAGTAGGTTTATCTTTGTGATTGTTTAATACTTGTGGTTCACCATGTTACGAGAGCCATGGAGTTTTACAGCAGGAAAAGGAGGCAATTCGGCCTATCGTGCCCGCGTGGGCCACCATCTGTTCTAATTCCGTTTTCCAGCACTTTGCCCTTAACCTTCTGTGCTGTGGTGCTTCAAATGCTCATCTAAATACTTGAATGTTGCGAAGGTTCTTGCCTCCACCACCCTTTATAGTCATAGTTTGATAGTTATTCGTCTGTCTCTGACCATTTGCATGACCCAAGTTCATATAAATATAAATCTACAGCTGGATCGAAATGGGAATGCTTTAGACTGCATGCTGGACATAAGGGAGATTCGGGCTCCTATCATCAGCATTGTATTGCATTCCATTCATACATGGAGAACTTGTACAACAGTTTAGTTTAAGGTGATAGAAACTCACAGGGACTGTGACTATAGTCCTCTGAAGGACAACGAACATACGGATTCGGAGCAGGAGCAGGCCATTCGGCCCCTTGAGCCTGCTCCGTTATTCAATAAGATCATGGCTGATCTAATTTTAATCTCAACTCCACATTCTTGCCTACCCCTGACAACTTTTCACCACTAACTCTATGTTAGCTCCATTTTCTTCACAGCAATGGAAATATTTAATTAGAAACTTGAAGTTACAGATGAGTAAACAAACATGAAAATGTAACGTTAGGTGTACTGTCAACTATTTTCCTAGTAGGGTTCCTTTTGCATTGTTCCTTTACCCTCACCCTGGATGTAAACCGCACACATTCCTAATTAACCAATCATGAGCTTTGATCAACAATCCTCATCTAAAACTATATCTATCATTTCTGTCATCTAGATTGTCAATACAATTTGAAGGGAAGAGATAGGATAAAAGCAAGGAAATTGTTTCCACTGGCAGGTGAAACTAGAACTAGAGGGCACAGCCTCAAACTAAGGGGATGCAGATTTAGGACTGAGTTGAGGAGGAACTTCTTCACCCAAAAGGTTGTGAATCTGTGGAATTCCCTGTCCAGTGAAGCAGTTGAGGCTACCTCATTGAATGTTTTTAAGGCAAAGATAGATAAAATTTTGAACAGCAAAGGAATTAAGGGTTATGGTGAGCGAGTGGGTAAATGGAGATGAGTCCATGAAAAGATCAGCCAGGATCTTATTGAATAGTGGGGCAGGATCGAGGGGCCAGATGGCCTACTCCTGCTCCTAGTTCTATGTTCTTGTGTTCTTAAGTAGTTAAATGGTATTGTCAGTTACTTGCCCATTCGGCACTGAATTGGACTGTCTAGTACAATTTTACTCAAGACTCTCGCATTTGGCAGAGAGATGCCACTCCATTCATTGACATCAGCTTCAAATCCAGTTGGTAATATGAAAAGTCAATGTTCCAACTCAGTGTATTGTCCCTTAGCATAGTCATGGATGATTGTTTACATTGCATTAATGGGATCAGGAGGAAATTGAACAATGCATATTGAAACTAAGGATCTGCAAAATCTTCATACAAAACGCAATTTTTTTTATCAGCAGTGAGTTGGCACCTCGGGCATTTCGAGACCAATCTTTATATTGAACTTACATGGGCCCAAAAGCGGCAGCATAGGAGCAGGAGTAGACCATCAGTGTAGAAAAACTTAAGGCAGTGGGTGCAGCTGATTTACAATCAATTCATGGTTTTGGTTCCAGAGTGACTTTACATTGCAATACATTTAACCCAGCAATTTTCCCCCTGACCTCACGCCCAACCTGCCACACGTTAAAACGATGTTTCATCTTCATTGCCAGTTTGAACATGAATGTTTACAGTTTTGAAGAAATAAGGTCATAAGCACAAGAGTGTTTTTTTTTCCAGTCCGTCGAACCTGCCCTGCCATATAATTAGATCATTGATGATCTGCACCATAGCTTTATTTACACTTTGATTCAAACTCTTCACCCAGTAATACATCATTCCGGAACCATTAACCAACGTGAAATAATATCAAATGATCTTTGTTTGCTAGCTTAAAATAGGTGTTTGTGTAATGGATATTGGAAATGTCACTCGGTTTGGGAGGTTGAGACGGGTTATTGAGTCTTATTGCACACAGTAATTGCACTCATTAAAGAAGAAACGTTGCACTGGCTGGTGTTTCCACATTGCAGTGTTCACTCTGCCAACTTCAATCATTCCTGGCTGACTTTTCCAGTGTTGAATCCACTCTGAGCTAGAAAAAAAATCCAAACGAAATTGTAGTTTGGAAAATGATTCTGAAAATACACCAATTGGCAAGATTCCACCACTATCCCGCACCCCGCCCCGGCCCCACCGCCCTCCCAGCCCTTTAAGGAGTTCACCATTTTCCAGGACTACTATGGGATGTCCGTTTTGACATAGGTGAAGGTGCGATTGACTCCCAGTCAATGGATTACTGGTTCGAGTTCAAGAGCTGGCTAGCAGTCCGAATTATTGACCTCAGTACCAACTTCCGCCCACCCACCGATTCTCAGAGACACGCATCAAAAGTGGACCTATCATCTCTACCAGTTCGGATGTAATTATGTTGGATTAGGTTGTAGAAAATTCACAATGTTTGACTGATCAATAGTTGATGTGAGGGGGGTGTTGTTTGTATGGTATTGTGCATATGGATATGAACTACTGGAGAACTGTATGATTGATACATATTGAGCTTTCACAAAGGGTCGTCTGGACTCGAAATGTCAGCTCTTTCCTCTCCTGCAGATGTTGCCAGACCTGCTGAGATTTTCCAGCATTTTCTCTTTTGGTTTCAGATTCCAGCATCCACAGTAATTTGCTTTTATTAATGTATGATTGATGTTAGTTTATCACACACCGTATGTGTGTGTGTGTATGTAATCATTCAGAAATATTATTTTGAATCAACTTCCTTTTGGAAAAGTACATTTTAAAATCGAATGCCAGTGTCAGGCTCTCTTTCGGTGGTTTAACGACATTCTCAACGTTTGACCAAAGAAGTTACACAACAACCACAAGAGTTTTTTTTTCAGTCCAATCCCCTTCCTGTAATAATTCACTCCTATGGCACCTACAGTGCATTCTGGCTTCATCTTGCCTGCAAACTTTCCCTGTGGGGACCTCCTGCTTTCTTCACAGACGCGCATAAACACACACACAGTTCTCTGGTGAATTTGATATTTTCCAGCACAATCTCCGTTGTTTTATAAATGAACCGCAGGCACACACTATCATTTTAGTGCTTATTCTCTCAGAGAACCCGGGCGTCTCAATTTGTCAGCTTTAGTTAGGTGATTTTGAACGCACTCCCTCCGGGAAACCCGGAATGAGTTTGCTCGGCTTCTCCGTGTATTTCGACTGGGCACCTAAATGTGAGCCGGTCAAAGCCGTTAACAAGTCAGAAACTGGCAAGAAGTATCCTGCGACTTAGAGTTCGTATAAATTTCCCTCAAAAAAAGCCACGACTCCGTGCAGTGAACAGATGTTGCGGTCGTTGGGAGTGTGTTAACTACTGCGGGAATTCCTCATAATCATGTATCCTTGTGGGCTGCCCGCATCTGCTTTCTGGGGAAAAATTGCGATGGAGGTGGTGGAGAGGCGGTGCGAAGAGATGAGTGTGTGTGGGGAGGGGGGTATTATTCAGAAACAAGCGTCTGGAAAATCCCCCCAGTTGGCTGAGACGGTTGGCTCTGCAGTTATGTGGGCAACTGCTCAGTAATAATGAGGCAGTGAGAAAAATTCCACCGAGTTCTACCCATGGGTTCAGTTCTGTATAGAAACCGTTCAGCTTACTGTCAACTTGCTGCGTGTATCACAAACACCCCGTTGTTTGGAGTCTATTTTAGTAATAAGCACCACGCGTTCAGCAATGTCTCCTCAGGGCCCTCCCCAGCAGAAACATCAGCACAGAGTACTTCTTTGCAGATAAATAAGGGCACCAGTGATTCAGGGCCAAGCTATCTGGTGATATTCCGAGAACTCCATTAACTGTAGCGCCTCGATCAGTTTCTGGGATAACAGTTGCACCTTTACTGACTTGAAATCTCCACAAACATCGCATCGGTTTGCGTTCTTCATTCAGTTTGTCGGTTTTAGCTTTGTGCCCCCGTTCTTGGAATGGGAATTTACCTCCCTCAGTTAAAAGCAAAATACCGAGAATGCTTGAAATCTGAAGTAAAATCAGAAAATGCTGGAAAATCTCAGCAGGTCTGACAGCATCTGTGGAGGGAGGATAGAGTCGACGTTTGCAGTCCAATATGACACTTCTTCAAAGCTGTGCTCCTTGTGCATGTTAACTTGATTTATTTGTCACAAGTAGGCTTACATTAACACTGCAATGAAGTTGCTGTGAAAATCCCCTAGTCGCCACACTCAGGCGCCTGTTCGGATGCTCTGAGGGAGAATTTAGCACGGTCAATGCACCTAACGTCTTTCAGACTGTGGAAAGAAACTGGGACACCCACAGGATGTATATATATATGTATACTTATACATAAACTTCAACAACAAGCCTCTTTCATTTGACACCTTTGACGTGGGTGAACTTTCACATAATCACAATTGAATAAAAAATCCACACCATTGTTACCTCTAGCGACAACTAATCTCCAGCTGAACTAACTCTGTTTACTGAATTGTATTTGACAGGATGTTTCTGCAGATTAGAGAAAGATAATTTCCGAATCTGATTCATTTTATCCCAAGACAATTCACCTTTCCGCACTGTATCTAAACAAACAGAGCAGCATGCCTGGAGCTGGTGAGAAGCAAAGTGAGCCATTCTTGTTGTGATATGTGACTGTCCGATATATTGAGGTGTTCGGTTATGTAAGCTTACATAATGATAATGTACTTGGACATGCTTGTCGTTCGGTTGATGGAGTCAGAGTGTGCCACAATGCTGCCACGTAACAGCCCCCTGCTGCTATTTCCCATGGCCTGCTGATTCCATCAGAGCAGGGACAGTCTACCTTAAATGCACGTTGTTTTCAATTGGTTTCCAGAATGTTAGGTCAAAGCTTCACCTAGGATTGATTGTAACGTTTATTTACGTTATTTTTGAGTGTCTCCGTTTGAAGTTAACCGATATTTACATCGTTTGTTTGAATACAGAGTCTGAAACGAGGTCGCAATCAGCATTCTGTGCTGTCCCGGCATTTTAGAGCTATTTGACTGAGATCTTGCACTATGCTTTTACTGACACATTTGTCCCTTTTTAACACTCACCTATCACCAATATCAGATTCAAAACACCAGGCAGGAGCCTGTTAGCTACGTTACACGACTAAACAAAAACACGATTATGTAGCTTATTTACCTAGAATTAGTGTAACAAGTCAACTAATGCATATATCGAGACAGTTTTTTTTTAAAGTACATGAAACATCGGAGGGTGGTTAAATTATGGTAAGTGACATATCATCTGCAATTAATTTTTGATTAAACCAGTCATGCGCACACTCAAAGCTTGCAATTTACCAAACATTTCCTTTTCAAGGGATATTTACAGCTGTTCTGTCACAAAATATTTGACCATCACAGGTAAGATTCAATGATTCAATTCTCCTCTCTGCTGTACAACTGGACAAGCTAAAAACAACTTGGTTCCTAATGGAGTTTATTGGGGTCTGACTATTGATTGTAAAACGCAGAGTCTTATTCCTAGGGGAATTAGATAATGGATTCAGAGCATAAGACGGATTTGGGGGGTAAAATAGATGATGCATGTAGATTTAATAATCCGATTTTCAGGAGACCATTCTTTATTATTCTTCTTGGAATAGAATACAAATTAGCTTGGGCATTACATCAAATAAGGATATTGCAGTGTTGGGTTTACTATGAACCAGCTAAACAACAATGCAAACGGTTTAAATGGCTCCAGGGAGTCATAAAATAGTGAAATTTAATCATGATATAGATGTCAATTCAAATGATCCTGCTAAAAACATCTGTTACCTCTGAAAGCATCAGCACCCCGTACAGGTTTCTGTTAATGAGTATCTGAGTATGTTGTAGGAACCTTCATTTTATCCTTTCATTGTCTCATTAATTTCTGCATTTTATGCTCTGTGAAACAAATCAACACTAACCTCCATAAACACATTCCAAAACTGCCCATGGTTGACCCCTGTTTCCCCCTACCTCCTCCCCCTACCACCCACCCAGCACTTAAACCCATCTCTCCAACCAGGACACCAAGAAAATCAAGACAATTAAACCAAACCATTTGTTGATGATTATGTTAAGAAGTCATAACCATGTAACTATGACACCAAACTAAACTGCTTCAGAATTTAGGTACATCAGTGTCTATATGTTATAGGCTGTCCTTTCGTCATCAAAAATTGACACTAGTTCCAATAGAAATACATGATTCAGACAAAAAAATATAGATGATGTCTCCATTTGTGCAATGGGAGTCATTATGGATAGGTTTCTCTTATTCCTTGTCATGGTATGTTTGAAATGCATTTTGCATATTCAGTGTGTTTACTAAGACAATTGTCGATAATAGTGTTTATTTTGACCACTGTAGTCTGGTTTCAGAATCAGGATTATTGCTTGGAAGAAGAACATTTAAATCAAGCAAATCTCAAGAGTAAACTGTATTTTATCAGATACCGTTTGCGTCTGATATTTCCTTTCTTCATTGTCTGGTCGCAAGAAAGCATTACTCGTTTTGTAGGACGAGTTCAAGAAATAGGGACTACCCAATAAAAAAAAGCACTAGCTTGTTTTTTTTCAGCTACTCTTTGTGATGTGAGTGGTAAGCCGCATCAGGACATTTTTCTTTCCAATGATTTGAGCTCCAGACCAGGCCACAAAAAAATGTAGCAATGTCTCTTCTCTTGGTCAGCTGTAAGGAGCAAATGGGGGATGAACTGATGGCAGACCCAAAGCACTGGGGAGAAGAACAGGAGCAGCGAGTGAAGGTACATCCCTATAAGAGAGAGAAGTCTCATACACTTCTTTTATGCACTTCCTTTGTTGCAATGCAGAGTGGCATTGTGAGAGATTTGAAAATAGGCTACCTGTTAGCTCCTGAATCAAGAATTTCATATGGTATAGGGGAACTATTAACAAGGAAGCAAGTAATCATCAAAATAAGCTATGATTCCCATTTAAATTCCCATAAATTTTGGATATTAAGTCACAGAATCCTCCAGCTCAAATGGACATTATTTGGCCCTATCACATCTCTGGTCATTCCTTTTTCTGGTCAGTGCCACTGCTGAATTCTTTTTTCATATACAATTCTGGTTTTTTATGTCACTGTTGTATTTGCTTCTACAAGCCTTTTAGTCAGTAAATTGTGGATGATGATTAGTGCTTCCAAGAAACTTCAGCTGCCTTCTGGCTTGTTTGCCAATGATCTAAAATCCATAACCTTTGCTTACTGCCTCTCCTACAGTAGAAACTGCTTCTCCTTATTTGCCCTTTCAAAGTGCTTGTAATGTTGAAAACCTCCCTCTATTTTCACCTTAATCCTCCAACTAGGACAATCTACATTTCTAAAGGATCACCACATATCTGAGGCTCCTCTTACCCAGTTACACTCTGCAGCCTCTTTCCTTGAGTTCAGTCCTATAGTGTGGTGGTCAGAATTAAACACACTAATCTAGTTAAGGCCTAACCAATGATTTATAAATACTTAGAATAATTTCCTTGTTTTTGTGTACTATGCTTCTACTCAAGAAGTCAAGAATCCTTATACCTTGTTTAACAGATTTATCAACTGGTGTAACATCTTCAAGATTCTCTGTTTGTGAGCCCCAAAATCTTTTTGTTATTGGATCCCTTTAAAATTATGCAATTTTACTTGCATTTTGGCCCAACTCATTCTGCCTATCAAAATGTATCAATTCACAGTTCTCTGCAAATAAACCTAATCTACCTGCACATTTCAAGAATATAGGCCCTGCTGTAGATTTCTACTATCCTTTTCACTGTTTAACATCATTCAAATTTTCATATAATCTGTAAATTCTGAAATTGTGCATCTGTATAAGTCCAGGCCATTAGTAAACATCACAAAGAAAATGGCCCTAATTCCAGCTTGGGAGAGATTTTTTTTTAACTTCCCTCCATTCTGAAAGTTCACCATTGCTCTTTGCTTTCCATCTCTTACCCAAATTTGAATCAACACTGCCAATGCCCCTTTAACCCCATAGGTTTCAATTTTGTTCTATACACAAGTCTATTGTGTGCTACTTCATAAAAAGTCTTGTGAAAGACCAGAAATACAACATCAACTGCATTACCCACTCCTTTGCCTCATCAAAGAACTCAATAAAGTTAGTCAAACATAATTTGTCTTGAACAAATCCATATTGGCTGTTGTTAACCAACTTTTTTCAATTGGAATTAACTTTATCTTGGATTTTGGTGTCTAGAAGTTTTGTCACCACTGAGAGGATGACTAATCTGTAGTTACCACATTTATTTCTCTCTCGTACAGGATTTGCAACTCTTCAATCCTCTGGCATGAATTGATTGAAAAAGTATGGCCAGAGCCTCTCAAAATACATCCCATACAACCCATTGAAAGACTTTCCTACTTTAATTGTTGCCACGCTTTCAAGAAGCTCTGCTTTATATATTTTTAGCTTATCTGATTGCTCCCTTGTTTGCTCCTTTACTGTACCATTGGCAGCCTCATCTTCATTTGAGAAGATAGATGGATCAATTTCTCAGCTATGCCATCTGCCTCTAAAAGAAATATTCTTTTGGCCCCCTAATCAGCTTCATCCTTCCTTTAACTATTCTTCTATTCTTTTACACATTTATAAAATAAGTTAGTGTTATCCTTTATGTTACCTGCTAATCTTTTCTCACACATGTTCTTTGCTTGGCTTATTCCTTTTTCACCACTGCATTTTCTGTACTCCATTTCTTTTTTGATTAATTACTAAGATTACTTTAAAAACAAAGATAACTTATAACAACACACAGTGCATAAAATATTTTAACTTTTAAAAGATCATAACATATTTTATTTTTATCGTGCTTTAAAAAAGAATGCTTGTGAAGACCAAGATAGAGAAAGTGCAACATTAAATAAGTGTTTTTCTCTGAATTGATCATGATGTAAACATTCAATGAGGAATTTTTAGATTTTAGTTTTGGAGCATATACTGCTGCTTGCCTTTGTGGAGTTCTTTTTATTAAATTAATACCTTTCCTTGTTTTATTTTAGATACTTGTCCGCTTCTTTCTATATATTGACGTAGAAGATTTACTAAATAAGCTAATATCAGATTTTTCTTTATATAATAACTCCTTTTGTCATTATTTTTCATTTCACCTCAATTTTATAAAGCTGACACCTTAAATTCTGCCACGTTGTACACTGGCAAACATAAGAACATAAGAAATAGGAGCAGGAGTAGTCCATCTAGCTCTTCGAGCCTGCCCCGCCATTCAATAAGGTCATGGCTGATCTGAAGTGGATCAGTTCCACTTTCCTGCTTTCTCCCCATAGCTCTTAATTCCTCTGTCTATCAGAAACCTATCTACCCGTGACTTAAATATATTCAGCGAGGTAGCGTCCACCACTTCAACGGGCAGAGAATTCCAGAGATTCACCACCCTTTGAGTGAAGAAGTTCCTCCTCAACTCCGATCTAAACTGCCCCCCCCACTTATGTTGAGGCTGTGCCCTCTAGTCCTGCTATCCTTTCTAAGCAGGAAGAATCTCTCTACCTCTATCCTATATATCCCCTTCATTATCTTATATGTCTCTATAAGATCCCCCCTCAGTCTTCTAAACTCCAATGAGTACAGACCCAGTCTATTCAGTCTCTCTTCATAGGCCAACCCCCTCATCTCCAGTATCAGCCTAGTGAACCTTCTCTGCACTCCCTCCAAGGCCAATATATCCTTCCGCAAGTGCAACGACCAAAACTGCACACAGTACTCCAGCTGCGGCCTCACCAGTACCCTGTACAGTTGCAGCAAGACCTCCCTGCTTTTATATTCTATCCCCCTCGCTATAAAGGCCAACATTCCATTCGCCTTCTTGATCACCCGCTGCACCTGCAGACTGGGTTTTTGCAGTCCTTATCACGCACAAGGACCCCCAGGTCCCTCTGCACCGTAGCATGCTGCAGCTTTTCACCTTTTAAATATTAATCCCTCCTACTATTATTTCTACCAAAGTGGATAACCTCACACTTGCTAACATTATACTCCATCCGCCAGGTCCTCGCCCATTCATTCAGCCTATCCAGATCTCTCTGCAGACTTTCCACACCATCCATGCAATTTGCTTTTCCACTGGTAAAGATTATATACTATTACAGTGACTAATCGGAATTAAATATTCCAAATTCATTGGTTACTTAACTTTGCACTCCTGAAGTTGTTGCAAAAACAATGACAATACATTTAAATCAAAAATCTAATCAGAATGGTATTTTCTTTGAACAGACTTCAAAAGTTATGCTGAAGGAATAGCTGAAAGAAGGAAATGCAAAGTGAAATTCTGTGGGAAGTGAACTTTAAGTCCAGGTTTGAGTGAGATCGCTATTTATAAACATGCAGCCTGGAAAGTAGGCTGAGAACTGAAGAATGAGAGTGAAACAGCATTTACCAGTTTTTCAGCCAGTTCTATGTTTATCAATGATTTAATGAGGTTGCATTTCCTGTACATGTTGTTGAAGTTCTTGTGATGCAGAAAAATTGCAACTTTTGCAAGCCTGGTGCTTTCAAGAATTTTGCTTTTAGATTTGCAAAAGCGCAAATGATTCCATGGCCATAACATCTATGTTAACATCAGAAAGGTTCACAAAGATTCCCCTCAGGCTATGTTTGACTCAAAATTTCAGATCTTTAGTAATAATAGCAATTTATTCCCCAAATTATTTCAGATCTTAAATAATAATAGCAATTTATTCCCCAAATGATGAATTTATAAGTGCTTACTGATGACACAAATCAAACATTTTTAAGAGTTTTTGTTAAGTTAGAAGAAGACAATGAGAAAACATTGCAATCGCTGGGTCAAAATCCTGGATTCCCTCTCTAACGGCATTGTGGGTCAACCCACAGAACATGGACTGCAATGATTCAAGAAGGCAGTTCACCACCATCTTCTCCAGGACAACTAGGGATGAGCAATAAATGCTGGCCAGCCATGCTACCCATGTCCCGCGAATGAATGAAAAAAAGAGAAATCCCTTGTGTTGCTGCAAAGGCAGATTTACTGCAGCAAAAATTAACACCACATATACTGGATCCAGGAAAGTAACTCTTAACTAAGGATTGAAGACATCCCTGCATTTCATGGTTTAATCAAGGAGAAATGGTCAGATATACCAATCTTGCAGCAAATTGTTCGGAGAGGAGTTTGAGAAATTGCCACCAAGTAAGTTATGATCATACAAGAAAATAGGTCCTTCAAATTAATTACCCAAGTTACTGCATTTTCTATTTCCACTGTGGAAATCGAGAGAAAACATGTAGACATATAGCCATCAGCATATAGCAACATTAGTATTAACCCAGAGGATAATTGTTATACTGTAATTTTGCCAAATAGTTGTGGCTAAAATATTCATGTTTTATTTACAATTAAATATACTTTATAGGAAACACTAAGTAAGTCTAATTACAGTTTAATATATATTTATTCAATCTGTTAGATCTCTACTGGTTTTAACTCATGGGATGATTGTGAAGTATACTGTGAGGCAGAATCAAGCAACCGTTCTCTATCCTCCAAGCCTGCCTGGCTATAACATCTATGTTAACATCAAAAAGGTTCACAAAGATTCCCCTCAGGCTATATTTGATTCAAAATTTCAGATCTTTAGTAATAATAGCAATTTATTCCCCAAATATTGTAAGCTAAGCATTTTTATCTAATGGCTTAAACTGTATAAAATATATTTTAAAATTATTTCTTGGTTGCCATGTGACATGGGTTGTCATGGTGCACACATTGTGACGTGGTTCCATAGGAGCAAGATAAAATTGCAAATCCCATGATGCACCTCTTTCACAGACACAGAATATGGTAGTGGAAACTCAATCTGAAAATATTGTTCACAAGTAGAGGCATAGCTGAGTGCTAAGGTAGAAAAAAATACATATACTTGAAAGCTGTCAATAAATACAAATGACAATATCCTGCAACCAAATTCAAGTTTATCTGTTAAATAGCTAAATAGTATTGTCAAACTCTTTGTATCATGTAGAATATTATCTGAAGAGTGGAATTCTGAAAGCATTTTCAAAACTTAATTTGGTCTGAAATGGATAGAAACCATGTACATTATAAACAAATTACATTTTTGTCACACTTTCAACATTGTAAAAGTTTGGAGTGATGCGGTGGCGCAGTGGTTAGCTACTGCTTCACAGCTCCAGGGACATAGGTTTGATTCCAGCCTTTGATGGTTGTCTGTGTGGAGTTTGTATGATCCCCCCTTGTCTGCTGGGTTTCCATCAGGTGCTCTGGTTTCCTCCAAAAATTCCAAAGATGTGCAGGTGAGGTGGATTGGCCATGCTAAATTGCCCCTTAGTGTCCAAGGCTATGTAGCTGAGAGGGATTAGTGGGGTAAATATGTGGGTTGGTGGGGAGTGGGCCTGGGTTAGATGCTTTGCCAGAAAGTCAATGCAGACTCATTGGGCTGAATGGCATCCTTCTGCACTGAGGGGATTCTATGTGCTAATGCACTTCATACAGAAGATGGAGAAGACAATTTGAAGTTGACAGGCTAAAAGTAGTAAGAAGTCTCACAACGCCAGACTTCTTACTGTGTTTACCCCAGTCCAACGCCGACATCTCCACATCAAGGCTAAAAGTATACAGAGACAAAGCTTCTAGTAGGAACGGTTCAGCAGATTTTCTTTTTGAATAAATGTATTCATAAGCTATGAGCTTCCAGTCAATTGTCTTATTTCTTTGTTTTAACGTTAAACAAAATAGAGACATAATGAAGTGCAGGGGCTGTTGGCAGCTGAGCATGGATTATAGAACATTTTGTCAAATTTTAGCCATAGATTTAGAAAGTGCATTACCAGGATTAATGAAGGGCAACAGACCCTGTTTTACAAAAGATAAAACACTACATTTATTCATCTGATCTGGATAAAACATTACATTTATTGATCTGATCTGCACTCCTCAGCAATTTAAGCACTGACTAAATCTTTAGAAGCAACAAAGATATTCAGCAGGGCAGAGTGTGAGCTCCTGTTACTGAATTGACATAAATTTGGTTTCAGACACAATTTAATTAAATAGAACAGGGCTCTGTGTGTACATTAGGCATGGGCACTAGACAAGGATGTGTCCTGTCTCCACTGCTATTTGTAATATTCTTTCTGATATTCTCTAGAGATGACCATTAGTATAAATGAAAGCATTCAAGGCCTGTGGTTAAAGGGAGAGAGAAAGATTTGTTTATATACTGTTGGAATGCTTTTACTGCTGAATCAGGTGATCAATCCACATCTACTTTAATATGAACATGTCGAGGTATGAAGTTATGTGGTGAACCTCAACAATCAGAGACACTCAAATGCACATTGCTAAAACTATTAGGCGGAACAATATATGCTCACATGGAAAACAGGTTAATTGTAACATTAGTAGTCATGCAAGACATTATTGCTGAGTTAAGTTTGGGCTGGTTACTAACAGGGTCTAAAGAAATTTTTAAACAACCTTCAATCTCAGATCATGTTCAACGTTAAAAATAAGAAGCTACTACATAAATAAATTACACTATGTTTCCCATGTTGTAATTTCTGTTAAATAAATAACTCTGAAATAAGATAATGTTCCAACAGCATAAAACCTGAGAGATGAATTAAGTTAGAGAATAACTTGGTCTTACGTAAGTGGGAGAAGAAAATGTATAAGTAGACATCCAAATGTTAATTTTGTGCATGGATTAATTATTTGATATTGTAGACAAACTCATTAGTTAATATTGTAAATTGAATTTCTATCACACTGACATTGGTTTCCAATGAAATTTAAGGACTCAAAGTCACCCCAGAGTGTAAAGATCATTCCAAGGCTCTGTAATGTGAGGTGAGATTAACCCATCATCAATGCTTTCAACTAGTAATGCATTGGAGATGAGATTGAATTTCCAAATGTCCTTGGGTATGCTTTCAAATGTTGTAACTCTCAGTCAAAGAAATAGAATAGATTCAACCTTTATTCATTTCGGAAGATGTAATTTTTAAAATAAATGAACCAAAAAGGTAGGTGTTTAACAAAATTTGGAAATCTTCTGAGCGGCTTATTATGAAGGATACAGAAGAATGAAATCAAGAAAATAGTCCAGGGAGAAAGCCATTCATCTGTTCTAAGGATGAAGTTTATAAGTTTAAAGTTTATTTATTAGTGTCATAAGTAGGCTTACAGTGACACTACAATGAAGTTACTGTGAAAATCCCTGAGTCACCACACTCTGGTGACTGTTCAGGCACACTGAGGGAGAATTTAACATGGCCAATACACCTAACTAGCACATCTTTCAGACTTTGGGAGGAAACAGGAAACCAGAGGAAACACACGCAGACACAGGAAGAGTGTACGGAATCCGAGCTGGGAATTGAACCCGTGTCTGTGACACTGTGAGGGCAGCCATGCTGACCGTGAAGTTTGTGTGATATGAAAAATACATTCTATTTTCTGGTAAGCTTTATATTGGGCCACACTGACATTAAAGCTGAAGTTCCAGGAATTTTGGCAGATAAAGAGATACTCCATGAATTGAAAGTCTCCAGGACTTGCTCCTAAATTGATGCCACTCTGCCCAAATGACAGCTTGCCCCCTAGCCCCCTCATTCATTTTTTAAAATTCTAGATTGTCACACTGATTGCTTGTTAAACTCACTGCAGAAAGATTTTTTATATTTTTCCTTCTTGTCTTTTTTTCACTCATTCTTAAACTGTCTTTCTTTCCCTCTTTTCTGTGTCTGATTTGACTTTAATTCACCCTCTTCATTGTTCCACTGTTCCTTTCTGAATGCTTACATTTAATTGGCTAAGGAGACTGTCAGTCCCAGATGCCCTACTGTGCTGGTTTCAGCTCCAGTAAGTTGTGGCACAACATATTTTGAACTGTAGGGTTGTAGAAAAAAGTCTAACTAATGGAGCACATCATGAGATGCCCCATTCCAGCAGGAACCAGCCTGTTCTGTCATGTGCATTTATACTGTGTGATGCAAATTCTTAAGATTTACTGATTTAAAAATCCAAGCTCCTTCTTGAATAGTTCCGTACAAACTAGTCTCAAGCGTCACCTCGCTTCAATCCCAGCAATAGACAGAATCAAATAAAACATTCAAATCAAAATTTTATAATAGGCAGTTCTGGAGATCAAGTCTTTCTTTCGGGGTATTGAACAGTAACATTCAGACCTTCATTCCTCTCTTCCCTACACCAGAAGTGCATAAATAATATCCTTTGCCAAAAATGCAAAGGCAATGATGGAGGCGATACAAGACTGATAAGTACAAAAGGTCTGTTATTTCTTCCCCTCAGCCTGTGCTACTGATTTCCAGCTTATACTTTCACTGCCTCACCACATTCCATAACCCAAATAAAGTGGATCTTTCACTCCCAAACACTCCACTCCAAGTCTGATGGGATAATTGGAGTTCATCAGATATACAGTTGTCATCCACAGCATCGAAATCATGCCCTATCTGGAAGTTTAAATCAAATCTATGAACTACTGGAATAGTACATAGAATAAAAACGCTGCACTAAAGATTGCCAGACCCTATTGCAATACATCTCAGGTATTTCCACTGCATAAAGTATTTAATAAGAATGTCAGATATATGAATTATGACATGGTGCTGGGAATTTTACAGTGACATTGGTAATCTGGAACTAAGAACTACGCACAACCTAAATATTTGTTGATTTACTGATCTCCAAGGTACAGTAAAAATCTTCCTTCTGCCATGTTGTTTGAATTCTCATGTTTTGACAATGTCTTCCTCTTCAAAATTATGGAATCCAGTAAACCATAAATCTTAGCTTTAATCTGCTGTCAGTGCAACTGGGACATTAGCACCAAAAATAAAGATGAACTACCCCAGCCAGGATGATGAAATCAATAGAAAGCTGAAGCAGTCCAAATTTCACAAAGATCCATGTTCTATTTCATTTGGACCATTTAGGTTTCGGGTGGCTTGCCTCTTTTAAAAAATGGTACTGCACATGCTCAATTAAATGCAATGTTTCCCTGCATACATGAACCATTTTTGCAGATGATAATATTTTTCTCTGTAATGAATAAACAAATAGCTACCATCTTACAATGGAACTGGAGCAACAAATATGAACCTAGAAAAACCATTTGTGACATTATTATACAAATATTTAATGATCACATTAGTGCGATATTGCTGATAATAATTTTGCAGCTTTCATCAGTGGTAACATTTCAAAATGAACCCACTAGTCTATCAGAATTCAGCAACATCTTATCCTTTTTTGTGTGAAACATGATTTTTGACAGAGGACAAAAAGTGTAGCTCTCATAGGCCAGTATCTTATGACTTCACTAGGGTGAAGCTCATAAAATCCTGCCTGAAGCCAATGAACAATTCTGTTCTACAAGCCTCGTTGGTATGTCGGTAAAATTCCGACCATAGAATCATAGAATGTCTGCAGTGCAGAAAAGGCCATTTGGCCCTTCAAGTTTGCATTGACTTTCTGACTTAGCATAAATAAAACCAAAATACCGTGGGTGTGGGAATCTGAAACAAAGACAGAAAATGCTGGAAAATCTCAGCAGATCTGATAGGATTTTTGGGGAGAGAATAGAGCCAACGTTTCGAGTCTAGATGGCCCTTCATCCACATAACGCTATGCATTTGCTATGGCTAATCCATCTAACCTACACATTATGAGACATCAAGGGTAAATTTAGCATGGCCAATCCATCCAACCTGCACATCTTTGGACTGTGAGAACAAACCCATGCAGACACAGGGAGAATGTGCAAACTCCACACAGTCACCCAAGGTCAGAATTGAAGCCGGGTCCTTGTCTCTGAGAAGCAGCAATGCTAACCACAGTATTCTCCACTGTATTTAGATTGTTCCTTGATTTAAAGTCGTTACACGGACAAAAAGAATTATTGTTCAAAATTTGAAAGATTCGAAATGTGCTTCATGTTTTTTCTCTAAGAGGCCATTGTTCCAATGTGAACAATAAATGTCAGTGGGTTATTCCACACAGAGCTCATCACAGACATATGTAATCCCACTGTGCATGCACACACACACACACACACACCTTTTTTGTATTTTCTGGTCAATCATTGCAGCATTTTATCCATGCATTAATAACTTTAAGTGGGAACTCTACCAGGTTTTGCATTTTTGGAGGGTTTTAGTGCCACTGCTTTATTTCAGGATTCTCAATTATGGAAGATAAATAAATGAAAAGGCTAAACAAAATGCTCAAAGTAGACACTCTTTGCTGGACACTGGATGTGACAGTAGACTAAAAGAGTTCAGCAAATAAAAATGCAAATGATGCCTGAATATTTAGACTGCCCTTGACAGGAAGATAGGGCTCATGCCCCTTCCAATGGCCCTAATCCACCCCATACACATCCCCCATTTGGCATGGGTCAGAATGAGAGCTTATTAAGAGAGGAATCATTGGCAAGAAGCTGTGTCGCACTCTGATCGAAATAAGCTGCACACTGTGCTACCATGACACTTTGTTTATTTACTTACTTTCAGTAAGAGTCAGCAGAAAAAGGAAACTGGTAATGAATGAACTGTGAGGTGAAAGACAACTGAGGCACCTTGAGAGAGCAATGATAAAATGGCTGTCTCTGAAAATGTTCAGTAATCATCTGTGGTGGTGTGGCCTCTTTTAGAGGTGATCCTTCATGGGCCATATGGCCAGGCTGGAACAAATGGAGAACGTGCACGTAAACCTCAGCTGATTGGAGTGAGGATGCGCATCCTTGGGGCTGGGAGTTAGCAGTCAGGGCAATTCTTGGGAGTAGAACTATGTAGTTGTGCTGTTAAACAGTTCTTTCTACGCAATAAATTTTCAAATTTGTCAATTGCCACACCTAGTCGCTTCAAGTTATTACATTGGTGACAAGGACTTTGTAAGCCCGCAATGCAGTGTCAGAGGGAGAGGAGGGTGATCACTTGATGCCCGTAGGAGAAAAGGTGCAGACTCCATTTTAAAGATGCTGCTATTTAGGAAAATAGGGCCACATGAATTTGAGAGTCGGAGGTAATACATTGAGAGATTGCGTAATCTCTTCATGGCAAATTAAATAACAATCAAGGCAAAACAGAAGGTTCAAAATCTGTGGCCCTCAGACTTACAACCTAGTGAGGAGTTTGACATCACATGAAGCTTCAGACAACAAAACCTTTGACCAGTCACTTTAGTTATGGATTACTATAACCCCTAAGCTTTTGTTATCATATAAAGGCACAAATTTCACTCTGCTGTTAGGGATCCAGGAAAGACAGTCACCAGCTCCGTTGCAAGACTTCGATGACTGGCTTAGCACTGCGAGTTCAGCCCTCCATTAGGAGATGTGTTGAGGGATCATTTGGTTTGTGGGATCAACAACCTCAACATCCAAAAGAAACTGCTTGCTGAAATCAAGGTTTTACTAGAAGAAGCTGTGGAAGTGGCTCAAGTGACTGAGTGAATTGGGCAACCAGTCAGCTCAGCCACCCACCATGGTGATTGAAGGACAGAGGCCCAGTCTCATGGGACGGGGCTGGTTAAAACAAATAAAATTGAACTGGCTGGAAATATCTAATGTCAAGAATGGGATTCCAAGTGCTCCTAAGTAAATATCAGGAGATATCCCAGAGAGAACTGGGTCAGGTACAGGGGTTAAAGCTAAAATTTACCTAAACCCTGAGGTTACACCTAGGTTTTTTGAGATCCCCCAATGCCATATGCATTATGTAAGAGGTTGAATGGAAGTGGCAGGAAAACCTGGGTGTTATCAAGCCTGTGCTGTTTCCCAAATGGGCTGCACCCATCCTGAAGCCAGACCACACAGTGAGGATCTGCGAGGACTACAAAATAATGGTAAATGGGAGAGTTCAGCTGGATTGTTACCCCATTCTGAGGATTGAGGACCTCCATGAAAGATTTGCAGGTAGTTTCAAATATGCCAAGTTATATCTAAGTCATGCTCATCAACAGTTGGAATGGAAAGAAAACTCCAGGAAGCTGGTTACAATAAATACCCGCGTGGTTATTTTATATCAGCACACTCGATTGTCTTTTGGTGTTTTGTCAGCCTGCTTTTTTCAGTGCACCATTGAAAGTCTGTTACGAGGAATCCCCAAACTAGCGGTATATTTAGACAAGGTTTTGATCACAGGCATTTCTCTGGAGGAGCATGGTGCAAACCTGGAGGATGTCCTCAATAGAATTAAAGAAGCTGGCGCATGTTGAAAATATGAGAAATGTACTTTTTAAGATAATAGGACTAGTACTTCAGTTTCAAAATGGTGCAAAGTGTTGCATCCCCTTGAAGGCAAGGTGAAAGTTATTAAGGGAGTACCTGCCCTTAGGACTTTGACAGGACTAAAGTCCTTCCTGGGAAGGTCAATTATTATGGAAGGGTCTTACCTAATGTAGCAACAGTTTTGCTCCCCTACACCAGCTATTGAAAAAAAACTTCATCATTTTAAGTAGGGAAACATGCAGAAAGAAGTTTTTGTCCAAGTCAAACAGGCTTTACAATCGTCAACATTTCTTGTTCACTTCGACTGACCAAGCCATTAGTAGTCACTTGTGACACCTCATCATACGGAGTTAGAGCAAGTCTATCCCATAG
The DNA here is from genome assembly GCF_965287045.1 of Carcharhinus amblyrhynchos. Classification (NCBI taxonomy): domain Eukaryota; kingdom Metazoa; phylum Chordata; class Chondrichthyes; order Carcharhiniformes; family Carcharhinidae; genus Carcharhinus; species Carcharhinus amblyrhynchos. The sequence goes on along the minus strand of NC_137344.1, from coordinate 19,802,476 downwards.
AAATGATAGATTCAGTGGAGAGGCCAATTGCATCTGCTTCAAGGATTTTGTCAGGCAATGGGAAAATGCACTCACAAATCGACAAAGAAAACCTCATAGTCATCTACACTGTGAAGAAATGTCACCACTACATTTATAGACATCATTTCACCATCATGTCGAACCATGGGCCATTGTTGGGGCTTTCTTGTGAGGATAAGCCAGTGCTGCCTAGTGCCTTGGCCAGGGTGCAGAGGTGGGCCTTGCTGATGGCAGCATACAGTTATACCCACCAGCATAGGCTAGGAATAGAAGTCTCAAATGTAGATGCACTTAGCTGCCTCCCACTGTTACAGACCATACCATAACCACGTGTTCCGCAGGAGATAATTTGGCTTTGCACTTCTTGGGCCCCCTGCCTCAGCAGCCCACATTAAGTTGTGGACAGATAGGGACCCATTGCTGTCAAAGTTCAAGAAAATGATGCTGACAGGGTGGCACTTTGACAAGGCAGAGCAAATGAAGCTGTATTTGTAAAGCAGGGACAAGATAATCTGCAAAAATGAATTGCTATGGTGGGGGGCTCGTGTTATCGTACAACCCTGGGGGTGATGGCCACTTCTCCAAGAGTTACATAATGATGTTACTGGTCAGACCAAAATGAAAATGTTGACCAGACGCTACATCTGGTGGCCTGGCATTGACGGAGAAATGGTTAGGCAATGTGAAATTTATCAGCAAACATTACTGCCAATAGCAAACCTGTACACCTGGGAATGGCCGGGCAGTCCGTGGGCTGTTTATGGGACATGTGTTCCTAAGCCTAGTAGATGCCCATTCCAAATGGCTAGATGTTCAACTCATGCGATCCACCACCACTACATCCGCCATCAATAAACTGAAGCAGATCTTTACGATCTATGGTCTTCCAGAAGTGTTAGTATCAGACAACAGAGCAGCATTCATGACTGGTGAATTTCAGATGTTTGCCAAGTTTAATGGCATTTGTAATGTCAGCCTGGCCCCTTACCATCCTGCCTCAAATGGGTTGGCAGAGCGAGCCACGTAGATGTTCAAAGATTCTATAAAGAAGCAGGCTTATTGGCCATTGTGATTGGTGAGCTTTTTTGCTGTCCTACAACGCTTTGTCTCACGCCATCAATGAGGTCACATTTGCAGAATTGCTAATAGGTCAGCACTACATACCCATTTAGACATGGTGTTCCCAAATTTGTCGGGGAAGGTGTAGGCTGAGCAAGCTTCTCAGGAAGAATATCATGACTCTCAGAAAGGAAACAGATTGTTTAATGTTGACAACATTTGGTAAGGAATTTTGACAGCAGGCCTGCCTGGGTGCCAGGGAAGATTGAGGAGTTGTTGGGGTCAGTCTCGTTTGTGGTGGAGGCACGGGGCCATCAAGTCAAGGGGCATGTCGACCAACTGCATAAGAAGGTAGAGGCAACGCCAGGAGACAAACAAGTGGGCCTCATATAAATTTTGTCTGTACCAGCTTCTGAGTCTGAGGTTTCGATGTCCAGGGCTGGACCAAGGGAGCCTCTGGCTTCAGTGCCAAGGCAGAAGAAAGTGCCAACAATGGCCTAGCATCAGAAGTGACTAATCCATCTGCTCCTGCTGTCGATCCTGTGCTGAGAACCATTGGCAGAGTTGCGGCATTCCACCAGGGTCCAGAAATTTTTGGAGAATGCCAGATTGGTTTGCCTGTTGTGCCAATGAGGCCCAACTTTGATCAGAACTCTGGCCTCTTTGGCAATATGTTCTGATGGTCACATTCGTTTTATTTACACAGGATTCTGTTACCAGTTGGACTTTCAGTCTGGGGTGACTAACTGTTTGCTTTCCCCTCCCATGGCTTCAACAACTTTCCCACCAGCCCTGTCCCCACATGATGAATCAGGAGCAATTAAGAACTCTCTGCATGAGCTTTCCTGAGTGTTACAGTCACATTCTACTGCTTTGCTGTGGCATGACAGTACTAATAAGAGCTGAAATTTGAAAATTCTCCTGAATTAGCAATGGACAGGGAGGTGTGAAATTCTGGAAAATGTTGGGGCTTTTTATTTTGTGAAACAAATTCCCCAGTAACACTGCAGTCATTCAGATCTTCCCTTGGAAATATTCCACACTTAATGCTGCAGAGAAAGGTTCCTGTTTCAAAGATGTTTTCTGAGGGGTACTCCCAAAGGCCTCTTGAGATTTTCCGTTGCTCTGTTGTTGGCAATTAGTATGGTCCCCATCTTCATCATATTAACAAAATAACAAAACACTTACTAAAAACATAATGTGCTGATCGCCTCTTCCAGAAGAGAAGAAGAAATTGGCGAAGTCAAATGCATTCACTTGCAATAAATCTTTCAGTTGCAGTTCCCATTTAAGATTGGCAAGTACTTTCCTGTATTTCATTCTGAAGCAACTGGGTGCCAACATATTTCCCATCATCAAATTTCAAGAAGACCTACCAGGAAGATTGATTTCCTCAAGGGTTTTATCTGAGTCCAATTTTTAATAAACTGGTTGAGCACTCCAATGCCTCTAAGCACCGACATAAGTGAAATTGTGCAACATCTATAACACTACAAAGCACTTCAATCACACTCATTTCTGGCACTGCATTCGCCCCAAGCTATGACAAGGAATGAGTCTGGAGAGAGCATTTGGATGTTATAGTTTGTCATGATGTGGAGATGTTGGCGTTGGACTGGGGTAAATATGGTAAGAAGTCTCACAACACCAGGTTAAAGCCCAACAGGTCTATTTGGTAGCAAACATCACCAGTTTGCTACCAAATAAACCTGTTGGACTTTAACCTGGCATTGTGAGACTTCTTACTGTGTTACAGTTTGAAACATAGCAACAGTAACTGCACAAGTCACAATGTTTTGTCATCATAATTATGGGAATTAACTTTACCTTTCAATCCTGAAATCACAGTGGGTTTGGTTGATTGGCCATGCTAATTTGCCCCTTAGTGTCAAGCGGATTAGCAGTTACGGGGTTACGAGGGAATAGGGCTGGAGTGGGATTGTTGTTGGTGCAGGCTCAATGGGCTGAAGGGCCTCCTTCTGCACTGTTGGGGTTCTATGATTCTATGCAATAGAAATTGGTAATAATTCAGCATTTGCTTGTTCCTTCTATTTAAGACCAAGAGAATGAACTTGAGATTTACAATGAGTGTCCCACTATCTAAGGACACGTTGACACGATATGTCTGTTTCTATGCGGTGTTGTAACCTTGCCACATTACACCATGTTTTGTAGATGGCATAAAGGAACCGGTAACCTTAACATCTTCTCCTTCCTATTAGATAATAATATTGAGTTTTGTCTAAAAGATGTTGGCTGTGAAACTGGGTTCTGCAGGGTCACTGGTGCCAGTGCTCCAGAGACGTGGCTAGAGCTGCACAGCTGGTCACTTCTGCCTTAACATCTCTTGTTGGGAAGTGACTACTGCAGATGTGTCATGCGTGACCCAGAAGTGTCAGGAGATGCCATTCAGCCATTGCGACTAATTTAATACACGTCTTTGTAACTTGAGCCGCACAGTTTCAGTTGGAGTCCTTATCATTTGTTGCTAAATGTCCAGCTGAATAGGAACTTCCCACACCAGCACTGTTCAAAGGGCAAGCCATTTGACTTGGAGAGGATGTTCTTTTGACTTTCTTTTGCCGTGGAAAAGGTTGTGGGAATGTTGTGGCTTGCTTTTGGAAGGCTGCTGGTGAATTGGTGCATCCATTAGGGATGGTAAGGGAATTGATTTTTTTGCGACAGACCTAGAGATGTCGAGGAACTATCGAAGTGCCTGTGAATCTGAAACATCACCAAGAAATGTGTCAGTAACAGCAGAGAGGGCAAGATTGTCTCAGAGGAGGAGAAGCCTGTCCAGAGAAAGCCCTGTCCAGCACAGGTTTTCAGAAAGCATTGCTCGTACCTCCATCTCAGCTAGGAGCAATGCCTGAGGTGAGTGATCCAGCAAGGACACTTCACTGAACTGTGCCCCTTCCTTCAAAGAGCCCTGCAGCCTCAGACCAGAGCAAGGACAGCACTGTCTACAGCCACAGTTGCACTAAACCTCTACACGATTTAATGCCTACCACCCAGTATGTTGTCAATCACTTCATTCAGCAGATGACAGAGGGCTTATAGGCGATGAGAGGTGACTGCATTGTAATCCCTCTAACCAGGAGGAAGCAGAATGAGAAGGATCCAGTCATTACCAGGGCAGCAGGATTCCTGATGGTGCAGGCAACCACTGACTACACACGTGGATCTGAGAATCTCACATGGGAACAATAATCACAAAAGCTACTATTCTATTAACGTACAATTGGTATGTGACCATGCGCAAGTCATAACATCAGTGAATGGCCACCATCCTGGCAGTAGGTGGGATTCTACTGGGCCTGCTATCTTTGGATCCCCAAGAAGAACCAAAGGCTTGTCGCTAGGAGACAATGGAGGTACCTTGTCAATAGCCCCTTTCCACTATGTGATCATATGAAGTCAACAAACACATAATGAAAGCTAGTCAGCCAACAGAAGAGGTGAGAGTGACTGACCTTGATATCAAGGCTGAATTTGAGAAAGCGTGGCTTTAAGGAGCCCTTGCAAAACTGGAATCAATAGGAATCAGGGGGAAAACTCTCTGCTGGTGGGAATCATACCAAGAACAAAAGAAAGTCGTTGTGGTCATTGGAAGTCATTCATCTCAGTTCCAAGACATCACTGCAGTTCCCCAGGATAGTGTCCGAGATCCAACCATCTACCGTTGTTTCGTCAATGACCTTCCTTCCACATAAGGTCAGAAGGGGGGATGTTCATTAATAATTGTTCAGCACCATTCACAACTCCTCAGGCACTGAAGCAGAATACGTCCAAATGCAACATGCCTTGGACAATATCCATGCTTGGGCTGACAAGTAGCCAGTAACATTTGCACCACACAAATGCCAGGCAATGACCATCTCCTACAAAAGAGAGTCTAACCATTACCCCTTGACACTCAATAGCATTATCATCACTGAATCCCCTACTATTAACATCCTGGGCGTTACCATTGACCAGAAATGTAACTGGATCAGCAACATATATTGTGTCTCCAAACGCGTGGTGGTCTGCTGCATTCTCTACAACATCACCATCATGAGGGAATAGTCATTGCCAAGAGGAGGAAGGGGAGAAGGAGGCAGGGAAGATGCAGGACTCCTTCGATTCAGACTGACTGTCCTGCTCAGACCTCACTTCTGAAAATCCCTCTGCAAACAGCCTCAGCTTGTCATATGGAACAGCCCATCGTAGCAAGTTCCTGCAATACAAGACATTTTCAATAGTGTCTGAATTCAAAACACATTTATACAAACAGGAATGAACTATTCACTATTAGTGCCTGTCTGGTGGGACTCTTTGCCTGCCCTAGTGCCCTTTCACAGAACTATCCCAATGGCTGCAGCATGGCAGTGGAAGGCTGTTAACTTTCAATGATTGAAGCTGCAAGTGGCCTTGCAAGACACTCTCAAGCCATTCTGGACTCTAAGGGCCTGGCTTCAGTCTGCACCACTCCACATAGGTGATAGCAGGATGGCTGACTGGCAACAGCAAGCTGGGTGAACACGAGATGTCATGGCATTGGCACCAGTTCCATGCTGGAAAGGGTGGGCTCCAAACTCTTCATGATGCCATGCGTCATTGTAGATCCTGCCTACTCCATGCTCCTGAATGGTGACAAAAGGCTGTGTGACAGGCCTGTCAATGCACCAAATAGCTCAGTATGCATTCTCATCAGTGTTCTCCTGTATGCTTTCCTATCAGAGTCATCATCTGAGTCTCCTATAGCAGAACTGGTCTGCAACCTCACCGTCCAGTGACCAAGCACATTGGATGCTGAGGTTGCAAGCTTGCTGTAGCTCACTAATACCTAGGGGCTTACCACGTGCTAATCCTAACTCCTTACTAGCCTCTAAATTTTACACATTGAGCTGGTGACTGAGTATCTAATGAAGTTATGTACATCTTCGACAATGTTGTGGTGTCATTCTCTCTCTCTCTTCCTTCTGAGGTAGCTATGGTTGAGCTGGTGGTTGTTTGAAGCCAGAAGGGGAGATTTAGGGTGAAGGAATTGATAGAGAGCAAGAGAGCCGAGATCACACCAGCTGCAGCTCGTACTTCACATCAGTTAGCAGAATGAGGAGAATGGAGAAGTAGCATAATGCAGTACCATATTGTCACTCCTGAATGCTTTCAGTGACACCAGATGCAACAGGATCTGTCACATCTGACCATCTGTCAAATGGTTCAGGTGTGCCTGTCCCCCACTCCTTCTGCTTTGTTCTGATCTGTTATAAGTGATTGAGTCCTGCAAGAGAGGAGGGAGAATGTCAGTGATTGTGTTACACTGTGTTCGGGTGATGTGCCTGCCAAAGCTGAATAGTGGAGGTATGTGGAGCCAGTAACAGTGTGAATCTGGCAGCATTGTGAAGTGTGTGAGGCCGAAGCAGATTATCAAAATGTTAGGCCTGAGTGCCTGGGGCTGCTGATGGGCGAGCGATAGGGTTGTGGTGCATTGAGCAACGTGACAAGTTGGTGCTGTGATGGGTAAAATGTGCCATGTGAAGACCACCCATGCAAGGTCACTGAACTTCTTCCAATACTGGTGCCAGATCCCCAGAGCCACACTCTGGGAATTTACTTCCATAACCACCTACTCCCATTCCCTAAGGGAGTTCCCCCTGGGTAACATGGAAACATGGCCTCTTTCATCCTCTTGACCTTCATTGCTAAGACCTCTTGCACTACATCTGTGAATCTAGGAGCTCCCCCTCGCACTCATTTCTTTTGTTTCCAGTTGCAGACGAACAAAGAACTGACACCAAGCAACAGCTTCCTCATAACATGAGAGCAATTCCCCTTTAAGAAGACAGACTGCCTTGGAGAGTCGGGAGCAGCTGGAACATATGCTGTTACTCCCCCAGGTGAGGATTCAGATAGCTAGCAACATGGCTCCTGCTCAGCTGAACACCACAACCATTCCAATGTGGAGGCAGCTCAAAGTTCACATGCTGTCTGTTTCCATGGGATTGAGTATGGGCAGGTTGCGAATGGTGAACCCCAATCCTGTAAATGGGAGGAAACAAATATTTAGCCCTTAATGTTTAAACTAGTACACTGAAAGTAGATCCAATATATTCTGAAGCAGCTCTTTATAGTGGGAATACCCATTATGGCTAGAAACTTTCAGCAGTTTACCATATTTTTCCAAGCTTGCTATCGAATTTCCTCATTGTAATTTCTTCAGCTTTGGTTTTGTTTTCTTGTGCTGATCTGTAGAAACACATGTCAGTAGTTCCCAGCACAGAGTGTCTATGAATAGAAGGACTCTCTTGAAATGCATTTTTCTTCCAATTTTCTGGCTATTCCCCATTATTGATGAAAACAGAAATAATATGACAGAACGGCAAGCACATTTTGACCGTTCTTGATAGCATAATGGTTGAAAATGTTTGACATTCTCACTCATTCCTCTTTTGTACTTTATGGGTGGGATTTTGCAGTCTAACTCATCCCAAAGCTGTAAAATCCTGTTTGAGGTCGACGGACATTTCCACTGTCCGCCCCTCACCCACTCCGCTTCTGTGATGGACGGGGCCTATGTCTCCAATCTATGATGGTCATCATATTATTTATATGTCATGATGCTGTTTATTGTCCCTCTCTTTCTCATTAATTACACAAATAACTCAGTCCCCTATCACCCTAAGAATTCATCTATTGCTGGGGAATTGGTCTTTTCACTATTAGTTTCCTGGTAAAATTTTCAGGGGCCAGTAACCCTGGGACCTATTCCTAAAAGTCATTTGAAGCAGATTTTTTTTTTCAGTTTTGACCTCTCCCACCTTGAAAGCATTAACTCATGCTAGACTTATAGTACAGTATCATATGCACAGATTGTCTTTTTGTACCCAAATGTCCATTTTCCTATGGCTGAGCCCAGATATTATGTCAATGTGCTGATCATGGTGAACATCACAGCCAAATTCAGTGGCATCCCTTTTCTGATATCCATTATTTACTAACTTTACTTACAAGGAGGCAGTAGCATAGTGGTATTGTCACTGAATTAATAATCCAGAGACCCAGGGTAATACTCTGGAGACCCGTGTTCATGGCTCACCATGACAGTTAGTGAAATTTGAATTTGATAAAAATTCTGAATTCAAAGTCTAATAATGGCCACAAAGCTATTGTTGGTTGTTCACATCTGGTTCACAAATGTCCTTTAGGGAAGGAAATCTGCCATCCTGACCCGGTCTGGCCCACATGTGATTCCAGAGCCACAACAATGTGGTTGACTCTTAACTGCCCTTATGGATAGGCAATAAATGCCAGCCCAGACAGTGAAGTTCACATCCAATGAATTTTTAAAAAACTTCTTTGGCAGTTATCATTTTAAAAACAGTAAAAAGTCTGACAACACCAGGTTTAAGTCCAACCGATTTATTTGATAGTACACTCACTAGCTTTCGGGGTTAGTCCCTTCGTCACCTGACGAAGGGACTAACCCTGAAAGCTAGTGAGTTTACTATCAAATAAATCGGTTGGACTTAAACCTGGTGTTGTCAGACTTTTTACTGTGTTTACCCGAGTCCAACACCAGCATATCCACATCATGACAGTTATTATTTTGGCAGCAATCAGGAATGAGAACTTTGGCTGAATTGTTTTCTTCCGTACTTCAGAGCAGCTGAAAACATATTTAACACCCCTGCCAGCTATTTTGAACCAACGATTGAAATTCTCTCTAGTCTTTTTCAGCAGCTCCATACTGACAATCTCCTTTGTGGCAAGATACTTAATAGAGCAGGGAGGGGATGGCCTAGTGGTATTATTGCTAGACTATTAATCCAGAAACTCAGCTAATGTTCTGGGGACTCAGGTTCGAATCCTGCCACAGCAGATGGTGGAATTTAAATTCAATAAAGAATATTTGGAATTAAAAATCTTCTGATGACCATGAAAGCATCGTTGAATGTTGGAAAAACTCATCTGGTTCACTAATGTCCTTAAGGGAAGGAAATCTGCTGTCCTTGCCTGGTCTGGCCTACATATGACTCCAGAGCCACAGCAATGTGGTTGACTCACAACTGCCCTTTGAACAAGGGAAACTAGAGTTGGTAATAAAAGCTGGCCAGCCAGTGACTCGCATGTCTCATGAATGAATTAATAATACTGAGATTTGAAATCACGGAAAGAATGACTTGCCCAATTTTTAAAATAGCCCTAAACCTTTCTTCAAAATAGTTTATATCCCACAAATTCTTCAATATGGGCAGCACAGTGGCACAGTAACTAGCACTGCTGTCTCACAGCACCAGAGACCCTGGATCAATTCTGATCTCGGGTGACTATTTGTGTGGAATTTGTATGTTCTCCCTGTGTCTGCTTGGGTTTCCTCTGGGTACTCTGATTTCCTCCCACAGTTGATTGGCCATATTAAATTGGCCCTTAGTGTCGGGGATTGACTAGGTAAATATTTGGGGTTATGGGGATAAGACCTGGGTGGGATTATTGTCAGTGCAGGCTTGAATGGCCTCCTTCTGCAGTGTAGGGATTCTATGATTCTATGAAATGAATTAACTGAAAGTTAAAAAAGGATTAGCAACCATAATTTCCCTCATGGAAAATGGTCAAACTCACTTTGGATATAGGAGCCAAGCTAATAGACTTTCACGTAGAGACATAAGGAACCAATGAGTCTCCCCTGGCAACTCCTACATGGCAAAACAGTCCTAATGGGTGGCTTGAGTGCCCAGTGACTGCCTATGTCCTAAGCCAAGGATTCATCCAATGACCCAAAAAAAAGAAACAATTACTTTTGAAGTGAATTAAATCCTCCACCTAAATGAATGCGAGACTCATAATCTATGAAAGGCCATTGAGATAAAACAATTTAATCACAGAAAACTGTCGCTTCTTAAAAACATATCTGTTTTAACCGTTCATAGTATAATAGTTTCCATCAGAAAATGTAGTTGTTACTTCAAATAAACGTACTGCTTATCTTCGACCGAATACTCCAAATATTTTTACTTGTGGTAATCACTGCTCATTGGTTGAACAAGCTGCTCTCTGTTAATATGTGCCATTTTCATTATTCGTTTCTCTCCATGTGTGACATTCCTCAAATAAAAATGTGGTAGCAGTTTTGCAAACTAAAGTACAATGCAGTTACCTTTTTTTCTATATGCTGTTGTCTCATTTGGTACTGTTGGATTAGTTCACAAAAAGCGTATGTTATTTACCTTTTAAAACTCTAGCCAAGCTCACATCTGACAGATAATAAAACAGTGCATATTAGTAGAGAAAGGCTTAACTCTACCATTCACCATGGGAAAAGAGCTTAGTTACTCTAAAAACATGGTGAACGGTCAAATTTACATGCTTAGTTCATGATTCAGTAGTTTTCTCTAGCTATCTGTATTGTCACCAATGTGATTGTATTCTGTGCTATGTCAACATTCTTGCTTGCATTGTAAGCATCTCCATTACGCCTTAAATAGTAGCTCTCATGTGCAGTGTAATTACTAATGAACAGACTGCAGGTTGGGTGTCAGAATCTTTACCACATATTAAAAAACTCAAGAACAATAAAACAAATAGCAAAATGTTTCAAAATTGTGATGCATGAATGAAATTATGTATGTACAACCTGAGGGTGAATTGCATAAATGAGCATTGTATGGTAAGATTCTCTCTGGAGCATAAGCAAGGCCACAGAATATTCAGCACAACAGTTAGAGTCTTTCTTCTGAAGCCCCCTTCCCCCTTCAATTGCGTAACCTATTCAGCTCACCAACTCCAGCTTCAGCCTCAAGAAAATAGTTTCTTTTCAATTGAACTGCGCAGCTGTAGAATGCTACATGAATTTGTCAATAATGGCCTTGGAACAAGGCCTGCACCATCAAAATGACAGTCTTTATACACACTTTTCAATAAGCTTATCATTCCAAGGGCAGGAACCTAATATTTGTTCATTGTTGCCTTTTGTACTAAAATATTAGACTTAGCAAAATATAATCCACAGTGGCAAGTATTTCAATGAATCCCTCACAGTGAAAAGGTTGGTTAAAAACATGCCCAAACAGTTTAATTGTGATTATTAATGTAATTATGGAACAGACTCATGGCAGTCTCAATTTAAAAATGTGCTTGAATCTGGCAATCTCTTCCTTCTCAAACTATCACCTTTCAGGATCCACCATCCTTGGCAGCATTGTTCTCCTTGTGTACATATCATCTCTCCATGATATTATTCATGAACACTGGGTTACCTTTGACAGATATACCACTGATACTCATCACTACCTCTCTGCCACTTCCCATGATCTCTTTGCTGCCTCTGTGCAATCATTTTGCCCGTCCAATATCATGTTGGATGAACCACAACTTCAACTCCAGCTCAACATAAGAAAAGACTGAAGCCAATTACTCCACCCCCTTCTCATGATCCTCTCAGTCTAAGCCACGTTATTCAATATCCTGGCATTCAAGCCTGAAATATGAGTTTTAAAATGAACAGTCTTTCCATCTCAAATTGCTGCCTCACATAATCAGGGACCTGGGTTTAATTCTGGCCTTGAATGACTGTCTGTGTGGAGTTTGTACGTTCTCCCTATGTCTGAGTGAGTTTTCTCTTGTGTTCCGATTTCCTCCCACGGTTCAAAGATACGCAAGTTAGGTGGATTGGCCATGCTAAATTGCCCCTTGATGTCCTAAGGTGTGTAGGTTAAATGGATTAGCCATGGAAATATGAGGGCTTCCAGGGATGAGGTGGGGGAAAGGGCTTGGGTAAGATACACTTTTGGAGAGTTGGTGCAGACTTGATGGGCTTGTGCACTGTAGAGATTCTATGATTAGGTACAGCCAATGTAGGCTTATGAAAGGGGACTCATGTTTGACAATTGTTCTTTGAGGATCTAACTAGACAAGTAAATAAGAGGGAGCCAGTGGATGGAAGGACATACTTGTGCTGAAGGGAGTGCAGTAAAGATTCACCAGGCTGCTCCCTGGAATAAAGGGATTATGCACTGAGGAGAAGTTGAGCAGATTCACGGGGGATGGGGGAGATTTGTTGGCCTCCCCGTGGTATGTTTCTCACAGCAGCGCCCTTTGCTGGTGGCGGGATCGTCTGGTCCTGCTGCTGTCAATGAGATTTCCCATTGAGTGCACTCCATGCTGCCATGAAATGCATGGGGGGAGGAAGGATGCGCTTGTGGTGGGGATTAAAAGGTCCTGCCGGCGAGAACAGCTGGAGAATTCCAGCACAGACCTACACTCTCTAGCGTTTGGAAGAATGAGAGGAAGTCTCATTGAAACATATAAAATTCTTATGTAGCTTGATTGGGTCAATGCTGCAAGGATGTTTCCCATGGATGGACAATTTAGAAGTAGAGGCCATATTCTTATAATAAGGTGTCAGCCCTTTAGAACCGGGGTGAGAAGAAATTTCTTCATTCAGTTGTGGATCTTTGGAATTTTCTGCCTGAGAAGGCTGTGAATACTCAGTCATTAAGTATATTCAAGACAGAAATCAATAGATTTTTGCATATGAAGGATATTAAGAGATAAAGTAATAGTGCAGGAAGGTGATGCTGAGACAGAAGATCAGCTTAGATCATATTGAATGATAGAACAGACTCAATGAGCTGAATGGCCTATTCCTGTTCCTATTTCTTATGATGTGGAGATGCCAGCGTTCGGCTGGGTAGTCACAGTAAGAAGTCTCACAACACCAGATTAAAATCCAAAAGGTTTATTTGGAATCACGAGCCTTCGGAGCACTGTTCCTTCATCAGGTGACTCAACTGATGAAGAAGTAGCGCTTTGAAAGCTCATTATTCCAAATAAACCTGTTGGATTTGAACCTGGTTTTGTGAGACTTCTTACTGTTTCTTATGTTCTTATGTAACCTAGGATAGTCCACTGCGACAATTCCTATATCACCAGGTGACAAACATGCATATATGGGATGGCATGGTGGCAGAGTGATTAGCACTGCTGCCTAGCAGTGCCAGGGACCCAGGTTCAATCCCAGCCTCAGGTCACTGTCTATGTGGAGTTTGCATATTCTCCCCGTGTCTGGTTTCCTCCCACAATACAAAGACCATGGTCATGCTAAATTGATCCTAGTGTCAGGGGGTTAACATGGTAAATATGTGGGGTTATGGAAATAGAACAAGCATGGGATTGTGGTCAGTGAAAACTTGATGGGCTGATGGCTCCTTCTGCACTGTTGGGATTCTAGGATTCCATTCTATGATTCCATATAGTACCTGGCAATCTAGTAGTAATTGTGCAGCTGGAATTTGGCACTCTCTTTAGTGAGAATGAATAAGTGTTCTCTCAGAAGTTGGAACTGTATGCTCTTGACCTGATATCCTTCAGTGGAAAGCTTCAACAAGCGCTTGACTATTGGAATATCTAGAACGAAATATAAAATCTAAGAAACACAGGACTAGTCATTCTAAGCTTGTGTATTTATGACTGAAGATTGCTCCTATTCCAGCTGTTCATAGCTGACTAGAGTAATAGCCTAGTCCAAATGCTCACAGAGATAATTTTTTTGCTTACCTTGTTTATCAGGATTATCTACCAGCACGAGCTTCTTCCATTTTAATGAAGGTCATTTATATTACTTTTCAATTAACCGATAAACTAAGTAGTTAGAAACCTTGAAATAAATATTTTCTCTCAAATTAATGCTATGCCTTAATTCCTTGACCTAATTCTGTCCTTAATGAAAAACTCAAATTAACTCTCAAATTTAACTTTGAACATGCTACAAATCCATAATTCAAGTTTGTCTGATATATAATGACATTTGATTACATGAGAAGATCTTATCATTTTTTGAGGCACGCCTAAACCAACAGGCTCAGAAACACTATACATAAAAATCCTAATGCCAGCGGATTCTGGAATAATCCCAACAAGGAAAGGTGGGGAGGGGGAGTCTTTCAAGAATAAGCATAAATATGATTCATAATGCTTTTAAAAAGTTCATACAGTAAAACATTAGTTATCCCCTTGAGATTCAGTGAACCATTACAAATACATTACAATACACACGAACCACATAACACAGTGTATTCTTCTTAATGAGATCACCTTTGGGAACACTTGTTTCGATGTAGTGGCCAAGTTATGTTTTCATTAATTGAAATAATAACTTTGTTCCTCAACCACTTTGTACTGCTGTTCCCATATTCTGCTTTGTCACCTGGATAAAAAATTATTTAGAAGTTAAATTGGAGATATAATTAGAAAGAATAGAAAATTGAAAAGCTGCAAATGGAAATCTGAAATAAAAAATGCACCCATTTACATCTGAAAAGGAAAAGGGTAGTTAAAATTTTGATGTGGACATTTCATGAGAATAGACAAGTTATTCTTTCATTTTATTTAAGTGTTCTTTCTGAGAATTGCATTTCACTATAAAACTTGAATAACAAATAGACAGCATGGTGGCAAAGTCATTAGCATTGGTGCCTAATAGTGCCAGGGACTCGGTTTTGATTCTGGCCTTGGGTGACTGCGTGGAATCACAGATGTGGAGATGTTCAGATGTGGAGTTTGCACGTTCTCCCCATGGCTGTGTTGGCTTCCTTTGGGTGCTCTGGTTTCCTCCCATAGTCCAAAGATATGTATGTTAGGCGGAATAGCCATGGTAAATGTGCGGCGTCATGGGGATATGATAGTAAGGTGGGCCTGGGTGAGATGCTCTTTTGGAGAGTTAGTGTAGACTCGATGGGCCCAATGGCGTCCTTCTGCACTGTAGAGATTCTATAGATTTGTTGGAAATTTTTATTTAACTTTTTGTGAGATGGATGTAAATGATAGAGTAGCTGATCACACTAATCAAGCTGCAGTTTTGGAGCCAAGCACACTAAATATATGTTTTGTATAATACAATACAGTGGGTTTAATACAATGTTTTTTCTTTTAAATAACCTCATTAATTTGATTACTCAGTTAATCATTGTTGATACAGAGGGGTTTATGCTATAAATAAGAATAAATAGAATTATTTAGCATACCTTTGAAATTAATAAATGTATGACATTGATATTCGGTGCATCTGAGTAAATCTTGCTGTTGTAGTGCAGATATTCTACATCAGGTTTAAATGTCATATAATTGCACCATAAGAAAAGAATTGATTATTTTACTTTGAGAAAAGCACCTTATCAAATTGCTGTCGCAACTCCTGTTTGTTCTAGTAATTGATCCTCTCTTTGATTGAGGTCATTCTCAAGGATATAGTTACTCTCTGCATGAGCTGTGTGCAGTTGGGAGAGGATATGCCCATAAAGTAACATTGTGCTGTTGAGTCCAACTCACCCTAAGATTACAGAGAGCTCTGTGCTCCACTAAATTCTGTGAGTTGTGAATTGTGACATTGGAAAGTGTGTAAGAGTGCCTTAAAATATAATCCTATCAAACATATTCTTTGCAGTAAGACAAGATTGCTGTAGGCAGGTCGAATAATAGTCAGTACTGTCACACCTTTCCTGCGGTCTATCTTCCATTAGTCTACTAGATATGAAGGGGTTTTTTTCCAGCTCACGTCATGTTAAAATCATTCATTTTAACAGTTCAATGAGAATTGAAATTTAACAAAGGTCTAACATGTTGTGCAGTAAGGGAGACTCCTAGGAAAAACCCAATTGATTCGGTCTGCATCTCTGCATAGATTTATTTGTTAAGTTCCATTTTGTTAAACAGATGGCCAATCAGCAACAGAATAGAGCCATGTGGACGTAAGGCTGAAAGAGGAGGGCCGCAACTCCCATCTGACAGCAGGTAACAGAATTGTTTCAACTTCGGTGATATAATGTGTGAGGAAACGATTCCTGATCATGATAGACACCGATTGATAATGCCATGTCCTGGAAATGAATATGTTTCAACAAATTGCAAGTTGAAAACTCTTCCTGCAAAAAACTTGACAGCAACTACCGCAACTTCAGTCTCCATTGGATTCTACAAAGAATCAAGCATTCGTTGCCTCTATTTGTTCTCTTCAAGTACCCTCCATTCCTAATCAGGTGCCGGAGTGTGGTGACTAGGGGATTTTCACAGTAACTTCATTGCAGTGTTAATGTAAGCCTGCTTGTGACACTAACAAATAAACTTAAGATCAGAATCACAAATTAACTCAACATTGACTATGCAATTGACGACAGATTTCAGTCACAACAGTCAGCCCTTTTCCCTCAAGACCAAATGCTAACCATGCAGCTGTTCAGCTAGGAGCCCAGATTTGTGCAAGGCTGTTAAAGCTGTTAAAGTTGGCCAGCATGTTTTAAAGATGACATGCATTTTGCCAGCAGCAAGTATCGGAAGTGGATGGGGAAGAGCTTCTTGAGTGGACAGAAATTAAAGCAATGGAGCAGCAGGGTAGAGTGAGAGTACCAAGGTCCTCGGGTATAGTACTGGAGGCTCTAGTGCATGACATAGTAAAAAGATAATCTTTTCACAGAGTACCACGAAACTTACACACGAAATGGAATGGGAGTTGATAGCTAAGGAGGTCAATGTCAGGAGTTCGGCCCAGAGAAGCTGGATATCATGCCAAAAAGGTTCAATGTTCACACACAAAGGATCAAGGTCAGTGAATGCATCTTCGAATGCCATTCTTATCAACTGCATAGTCCACACCACCAACCTCATACACTGCTCAATATCTCAAACCCCCATCATTAACCCATCAACAATCTCTTGCAATTAGCACTCATACCTCGCAATCGTGTGTTCCTCACTCACTTACCACTGTTCCAATCCTCACAATCACATGACACTGCTTTGGCACACTGCCAGCTATTCAACTATGATATACAGACCATCCCGAAGCATTGCAACATACTCACTGATGCTCTTCTCTCTCTCTTGACAAGATGGCACTTAGTAGGAGGGAGCAATAATGTGATATTTTTCAGGGTAACCAGAGTCTGTTGAGACACTCATAGATTGTCTGGAGTGTTGATATCCCTTCCCTCTTCCTTGTCTTTCTCCTCCTCTTCCTCCTTCTCCTCCTGAACTGGTCATGAAAGGTATGGACACTGATGATGGTCAATTTGTGGACAACACAGTAGTTGATTAGAAATTAAAATTTACAATTTTGGGGTACTAGAGACTCCCCCCCAAGTAGTTCTTGCTGTGAAGCCATTGTTCAGGACAGTGACAGCCGACTCCTTAATGCTCCTAGTTGCAGCATGACTATCATTGTAGGAGCACTGACCACGTGTTCAGATGGGTAAGCAGTATCATTGACCACGAACATTAACAGAATAGTGCACCACTCTTCCCAAGCTGAAAAAGCATCTGTTAACTTCTCCAACAACACATGTTAACAACACTGCATAAGCAAAAGAAAATCAGAAGTGCCTGAGAGTTGCGATGTGATACCTTCAAACAGAGATACTTAGAGACCTGTCATGCAGAATGCATGCTCAGTGGTGGGTTTAAGAGAGGGCATTAACAGGACCTGCAAAGGTGCATCACGATCTGCCCACTCCATGTGTACATACAGGATGTCTTTTCTATATCTATTCATGAGATACGGGCAATGCTGGTCAGGCCAGCATTTATTACCAAGCTGCTGCCCTTCAAAACACGGCATTTAACGTTGGAAGTCACCAGAGGCTGAAACCTTGCCGTACTTTCATCTTTTACCTCCCATAGTGCTGAAACTAATGGTGTCAAATGGCCAATCTTTTGCAGCTATTAAGTCACATTAGCAAAAGTAATGCCACAGATAAGAAATGCAATTGTAAATAAAAAAGCAAGTATTTGATTTCTGTCCTCCAACTCGCCTACCAATTGTACAGATGTCCAGTTGATTTCTTCCATTATCAGTTAGAAGGTTCTGAGAGTTGGACATGCAAAGTTCCATTCCCAACCTAGACTCTATTTATGGTTTGTAAGGTGAAACTTCTTAAAGATGAAGTGCATATTGGCTGGAGCGAGTATTGGAAATGGGTGGGGAAGAGCTTCTTGAATGGATAGAAACTAAAGCAATGGAGCAACAGGACAGAAGGAGGGTACCTAGCTCCCCAGGGGTATAGTACTGGAGGCTCAAGTGCAAGAGAAGGAAAAAGTATCAAGTTTTCAAAGGGGACTAGGAAGCTTTCTAGACTCACAGGTGAAAAGGAATGGGAACTGATGGTCTAGGAGGTCGATATCAGGAGTCTGGCCCTGAGGGTATGTACACATTTTGTTTTGCACATTTTAGACTGCAGCGCATTTTACATAAACTTATTTGATTGTCAGTGCCTTGCCAGCAGTGAACCTTTGAGCCTTGAAATTTGACTTTGTGTTTGTGATGATTTTTACTGAGAAGTTTCACCCATTTTTAATTTCTCTCTGATTTTGCAGACTTTTCCTGCATTTCACATTCTCCTGGTTATGCTACATGCAGCACACATTGCTTCTGGCTTCCAAATAACCCCCACCCTCTCTGTTCTTATCCCACATTTCAGTTATTAAGGAGATTACTACAATACCTCTCCCCTTTCCTCACACATATACATATAATACAATGAGAATGAACGTTGATGAGGGCCGAATTCTCTGATCATTTACACCCCACCATGGATGCCACTGGGAATAGAGAATTTGACGTTCAGCTGAATCTTCACTCACAGCAGCAGGACTGGAGAATCACAGCTGCCAGCGAGGTTGGTGAATCTGGCCTGATATGTACTCAAAATCTTTTAACTGTGTTAAATAACCTTTCTCCCAATGATAGAGAAAATGTTGGCTTTGTATTTTTTCCTGGACTTTTATTCCTTTTCCAAAGGCTGTTGGTTATAGTCAAGTCTGTTTAATGCCTATCATGATCCAAGAAAAATTGCGCTTTCTTTTCAAACACTGGAATCAGAAAATTTGAATAAAAAACAGCAAAACACTCAAAATATTCAACAGGTCTAACTGTGCGGAGGAAGAATTTTCTGGCCCATTGCACCAGGTTGCCCCAACGCAGATGTGTTGAGCTAGCCAAAACTCCATTGACTTCGGTGGGGCTGGTAAATCCTGTTGGTAGGAAGGACTGAAAAATCTCAGCCAATGTTTCAAGTCTGTAACCTTTTGGAAATGTTGGCTGGAATTTTCCAGCTATTTGTGCTGGCAGGATCTTCCAGTCCCACCTATAGCTTACCCCCATCTCAGATTTCCCAGCAGTGATGGGTGCATTTAACAGGAAGCCCCATTGACAGTGGCAGCACCAGAAGATATCATGGTCAACCAATGGCAAGCCACTTCAACCACCACAAAACATGAGGCCGGTTGCACAGAACATCCTGCCCGTTAATCCGGTTTCTCCACAGATGCTGGCAGAGCTTTGGAGCATTTCCAGAATTTTCTGCTTATATTTTGAATTTCCAGCATCCATACTGTTTTACTGGCATGTCAAATACATAGAATTCTCATTGTGATTTTCAATGGTACAGATTGATAAATATAGTCATTCTTCAGCTTTTCTTGGCTTCTAAGTGATCATTTCTTGATTTGCTGGCCCAGATTTTGAGCTCAGGGATTATCTGAATCTGGCACATGGTAACCACAATCTCCAGGTACGCAGCAACAGCGATGTCATCAGCAGAGGAAACAGCCAATCACATTGAAGTCTTCTCATGGATCGCAAACCAGAAATAAAATGCACCTATTATACTTCTAATTAAATCATACAGAGATGGAATTAAATATTTTGGATATACATATGGTTCTATGATGGAAGTTGGAATGCAATAAAGAAGTGTTCAATTTTTTTTTCAATATCTGAAGGCTTTTTTATCATAATAGAGAAATTGAACAATCCACAAATAAAAACTTAGTTTTCCAGGGCCATAGATGAATTTCACTAAATGTTACAGCCTGCCTTCAGGGGTAACATAACATGAGTGGTTAAGGCACCCACTAGTCGCCCACTATTAGGCTTAGTGATGTCCCATATTATCCAATCCAGGGCAATTACTGGCTTAATTCTGCCCCAGCTATCATAACACGGTTGGTATTGAAAGGCAGATAAGGGTGGGCAGGCTGCAATTTCATTAACTCTGGTGAAAAAATGGGAAGGGGGGAACCTTCTTTGGGGCGATGTCCTTTGTGCATCAGGAATACCCCCATCCCCATGATAGTATTTCTTCCTTGTGTCATCCTGTCAGCTTTCTTTTCATTCTCTTTTGACCCCTACCTGAAGTGCCTGATCACCCCCTCCTACCCTCCCTCCCATCCAAGAATCCCAGTTCAATATCCATGCTGGCTTCTTTGTGGGATTTTTGGGACTTTTTGCAGTCTTAGCCAGTAGTTCTCATGGACAGGACTTGCATCCACTGAGAAGTGGAAGTACCATGCTGAGCTTGTTAAGATCATTTTCAGTGTGTTATCGCTGCGGGGAAAGCCTTTTTAATGGCAATTGGTTTGCAACTCACTGTCCTGAGTCCTGAGTCAAGCAATTTGCCATTCTACCCCCACCATTTCCACTTCCCACGATCAAATTCATCCTGTTGCTCAGCACTAATTATAAACTTAGTGCGTCATTAAAAACCCAATTGCGCCCCATACAGAGATACCAACAGCATAAAAGTAGAAAGTCAGAACAGTGAACCCTAAAGATTGGAGAATTCAACCGGAGATCATATGGAGAGAAGTAGAACCACCGACTTCAGGATTTCTGCATATGTGTAGGTTCTAGAAGTTACCATCTGTTTTAGAGAAGCAATGATGGCAAATGCTGACTGTCATTACTTACAATGCAATTGTAGCAAGATAATTAATGGATCTGCGCTCAGTTCACTTAGCAAGATTGTCTGACACCTTATGTTGAGTTTAGGATACTCACAATCTTCTCACATAATACATTATTAAAGATTAAAGAGATAGTGAGATGTCTGATTGATTAATACATGGGGAAAGGACAGGGAAGTGGAACTACCTAATTTATTCTTGTAGAGGTCTAGCGAGAACTTGATAGGCCAAAGGTTGTATAACTGATTCCATGCAGTGCTCTTGAGATTGGTACCAAAATAACTGACAAACAGAGAACTCTTTGGGGAGATCACAAACTGCTTTTCCTCATCATTCACACCGGTCCTGTAATAAGGTTAGGTAGAGTTTCTATAATGCTGTACCCTGTTAGATGAGCATCATGTTAACATGACTAAGTGGAGCTAATGCATGAGTATGTTTGGCTTCTTCGGGTACCATGTCCTCAGGGGATGTTGGTGAACATAAGGACTTCTATTGGATTTGTTCATGATTATGCTGGTGAAATACTGCAGTGGTTTGCTGTTGCATCCGATAGTATGACTGACCATGCAGTAAACTCTCTCACTCTTACTACTTGTCTTTGGGTGTACTGGATGGATTTATAAATTGACAATCTACTTGTTTGACTCGCATTTTGAACTTTTACTTTCTGGGGCCATCACGTCCCGGATTTGCTCTTGAACCTCATGCCTCCGGCCTATGGGTATCAACAACACCACTGTGACGCAAGACCTCCCAGCTAATACACCACTGCATCAGAAGAAATGTGAATCATCTCTCAATCCTGTGCATGTCTATCATAAATAGTTATTTATTATTCTTTGGTCATTCTTCACACGTTGCCTTGATTGACTTCGTTTTCTTACCACCTTTAGATTTTTGTTGCAGAAAATCTTGTTTTCCTTTCACACTACCCTCCTGGTTTCCAGATGATCTGATGCTAATTCGTAAGAAAGCATTCCATTCTAGTCCTAATTGTTATATCTTAATATATTGCTCTGTATCTGGAGACTCTCAGCTACCGATCACCGCAATTGCTGACAATACACTAACTAGTCCATTTCACTTAACTTTTGCAAGCTGTAACTTACTCTGATTCACTTATATATTTCCTATATATATGGCTGTCCCTGTAAGTTAGTTGTCTTTGAATCAGATAATTTCCTGCAGATATGTCTCCAGCTGTAGAATCCCACGATGACTCCTGGAGTACTGGCTCTTTACAGTTAATTTGATATGGATATGTGTATGCCACATTTCTCTCTGCCTTCATGCAATCAACAATCATGCTTATCATTGTCACTGAATCTAAGTTTGTGCTGAATGGATATTCCTTCTAAATTTCCCAGAAGTGATATATTTTACAGTTGAATTGGTTCACATTGCAACCTCACAAAATCATCACAACTCTTTCCTTGAGAAAGCAACTTCATTGTAGAAAGATGTTTGAAGGTGCTTTACAAAAGCATTATCAGAAATTTCTTTTTTTAAAGAAAATGAGATTTTAGGGAGCTTTCCAAAAGTTTGGTTGTAGAGCAGGTGTTGGAGGAGTTTTCAGGAGAGGCTGAAAGGAAGAGAGGGGCACAGAGAGGTGAAGGAGTTTAGGTGAAGAATTTCAGAGTATGGTGTCCAGGCTGCATGGAGTTTTGTCTCTCAGTCATGCGTATCAAAGAAATCACTGGAGTGTTACCAAAGTTTATTTTGGCCTTGGAGGGAGTGCAGAGGAAGTTTACTAGGCTGATTCCGGAGTTGAGGGGGTTGAACTATGAGGAGAGGCTGAATAAACTAGGCTTGTACTCGTTAGAGTTCAGAAGAATGAGGGGAGATCTCATTGAGACGTATAAGATGATGAATGGGATGGATAGGATAGAGGTGGAGAGGCTCTTCCCGCTCAGAAAGGACAGTAGGACTAGAGGGCACAACCTCAAGATAAAGGGGGGTGGTTTAGAAGGGAGTTGAGGAGGAACTTCTTCACTCAAAGGGTGGTGAATCTCTGGAATTCTCTGCCCGATGAGGTGGTGGAGGCTGCCTCGCTCAATATTTTTAAGACGCGGGTTGATAGGTTTTTGATAGGCAAGGGGATTAAGGGTTATGGGGAGAGGGCGGGAATGTGGAACTGAGCCACGACAGATTGGCCATGATCTTATTGAATGGCGGGGCAGGCTCGAGGGGCTAGATGGCCTACTCCTGCTCCTATTTCTTATGTTCTTATGTTTACCATCCAATGATTTTAATGGTTGGGCAAACATGGGCAATTTCCCAATGTGCGGGAATTTCCAAGCAATTCCTTTCAGCAGTAGGGAACTCTTGAAAAATCGGACCTACACTTTCCTCATCCTTAGAAAAAGATAGTTTTTAAAAATGTTGACTTCTTCAGCATTAAGTTTTTTTTAATAATGATGGACAATATGGCATATGTAAAAGCTTCACAATGCCGTAGGACTCTCCCCTTTATTATATTCTTTTGGCTTCCATGTGACACTGTTGAACATCTTAGTTAATAACTTAGCTCCAATGTCTAGGGTGTGGGAAACCACTTTGAAATGGCACAATCAAAAGGTAGTTATGCACTTCCAATGCGATTTGTAAATCTAACATCAGAAATTACTCTTGCAATAGAAATCCTCAATTTCTCTGAGGGTTAATCTGGGAGGTTAAACAGTTATGACTAAAGCTTCACTGAGCCTTTTTCCTGTTGGCTAACTCTATTCTAAACAATACTACTAGAAGTCTTTAAACTGTACACATAGTTGGAGGAGGTGTTGTTTCCTATCCTTACTAATTGTAGTCTGTGGGTTAGGAAGTTCAGGGTCCAGTCGCAGAGAGAGGAGCTGAGGCCCAGGCCAATACTTCACATTAAGTTGATCTTTCTCTACGTCCTAGGTATGACAGTAACACTATATTCTGCATTCTCACCTTTCCTTCTCTATGAATGGAATGCTTTGTCTGTATAGCGAGTAAGAAACAATACTTTTCACTGTATACATGTGACGATAAATCAAATGAAATCAAATAATTAAAATATGTAGATAAACTTCATGTACTAAAATAGGGATGTTGGAATATTTATTAGGAAATCTATGTTTTTCCCTTTAACATCCCAGCATAATTCTTTCTAGCCTATTTGCATATTTGACAATAATTGTGTATTACATTAGACATCTGTCTTTAGTTATTGTGATTTTGGTCATTCTCCAAAGGTTTCCTACATTGAGGTCATGCAATGGTAAATGTACTCGCATTTTGACACACTGCCTGCTGGAGTGGTAAGGCATTTACTGGCACCCATTGTCTTCTGCACGCATCAAACCTCTACCATTTGCCTCATATGTCATTATGAGAGAATTACCCAAAGCAGTTCTCATTCATCTTCCACTGGCTGTTTTCGCTTGCACTTGGAGCAGTCCACCTAGCTAGGGACGGTGAGAAAGTCGCTTAAAATAAACTGCTGTTCAGTCCAACAACAAATGCGCCATTGGTGTGGAAGGGAAAACCATAATGTGCATGGCAGCAGATTTGTAGGAGAAACTTGACGATGAAATATACTGGCTGCACATTTGTGTGGAGCTGGCAGTCTGCAAAGCTCATGGGTAGGCTTTGTGCCAAATCTGTCCCTGCATTGCACAGCCCAGTATTTCACAGCCGGGCAGCTTTGCAATTGCAGCCAGCTCTTGCTGATGGTACACAAGTGTTTCATTAAGATTTCCAGAATTATTTAACTTCAGCTGGCCTGTGGTTTTCTGTTTTCAGTGGAAATGTTTGCAGTAAAAGGTCCTTTGAGTTTTTCGTTTTTAAAACTGGCTGATGTTGGTCCAGGAACTTTTTAAAATTTATTTGCATTTTTTAAACTTTCTCCTTTTTTTACATTTTATTGGATCTATTTCTTTTACTTTTTAATGCTTCAGTTTTTAGTTCTATTGACATTGTTGTTCTTTTCAAATTATATCAGAAAGCATAAAACTGATTTTTAGCACTCTAAAATGGACATTCTATTGGCAACTTCTCTTGTCCAAATCTGCAGGAGTTTCTCAGTGTAATGTCCTGGATCCAACCATATTCAATGTCCTTCACTCATGAGATCAGAAGTAGGATCTTCACTAATTATCGCACAATGTTCAGTTCTATTCAAAGCAACCCATGCCCACATTCAGAAAGATCTAGACATTTAAGCTTGGGCTGACAAGTGACAAGCAATAATCATGCCACACAAGTGCCAAGCATTCACTATCTCCAACAAGAGAAAATCTAACCATCTTCCCTTGACATTCAATTGCATTACCATTAATGAATCTACAGCCTGCCATCCTGGGGGTAATCATTGACTAGAAGCTTGCTTGAATCAACCATAAAAATACTGTGGCTATGAAAACACATTAGAGGTTGGGTATTCTCCAGAATGTAACTCCTGCTCCCCAAAGCCTGCTCACTTCAAAGTCAGGAGTGCTATCCCACTTTCCTGGATAAGTGCAGCTCCAAAAACACTCAAGATGCTCGGTACTATCCAGGATAAAGCAGTTACTTTGATTGGTATTCCATTCAGCATTAGATGTTCACTCCCTCCACCACTGGTGACTCTGGCTGCAGTGTATTCAATCCACAAGATACTCTTCAGCAACTCACCAAAGCCCTGTTGATAACATCTTTCAAATCCATGAACTCTATCACCTAGAAGAACAAGCGTAGCAAGCTCATGGGAATGTCTCCAATAAAAACAAAAGTAATTTAGAATCAACACATAAAAGCAGGTGAGCTGTTCCTTTATTTAGTGTAGTTTATGGGTTCTTGCTGTTTGAAAATTGTTTGCCATATTCCCTACATTACAATAATTATTTCAAAGTACACTGTAACAGGCAAGTGGCTGGCTAGTATCACAATGTGGATGCATCATGGAGACATTACAATGAATTAAATAAGATACATCCCTGGGGTTTCTGCAGAGCTCTCCCAATCTATCTGTATGATATTAATGGCACTCCTAGGGAAATGGTAGAAACAGCCATTTCCACCAATCTGCCAAAATTATGGGGGAAACAACACAGAAATTCTTCCCCCATGAAATGCATCAATATGACAAGGCTTTCAATTTTACTTAATGTTGTGAATGTGAACCAAACTGTCTTTCAAATGAGACAACAAACTAAGGCCCCATCTGCCCTCTCAGGTGGACATAAGTGAGCCCACAGCACTATCTGCAAATGAGTTCTCTCAATGTCCCAACCAACATTAACTCCTCAACAACATGTAAAAGTGAGTCATTTTTTTCATTGTTGGAATTAATATTTTTGAATTGGCTGCCATATTTCCAACATCACAATAAGGATTACACTTCAAAAAGTAATTCATTGGCTGTAAAGCACTGTAGGACATTTATGTCATGAAGGACATTGAATGAATGTAATTGCATTCTTCTTTCTTTCCACTGTGGTATGGGTGTGCATGAGATACAGTGTGAGACTTGTAAATTTTTGTGCAACCATGGCATGAAACAGGTTGACTGAGAGCACTTTGTAATATGTAACCTTGAACCTGCTACCTAATTTCTGTTACTGTTGAGTTGCATTATATTGCCAAATTCCTTAAAATGTTTCATTTTCTCTTTCATCTGCTCCCAGGCCATGCAGCTTTGTGCAGGTAATATACAAACCATTAAGCACATAAGAAATAGGAGCAGGAATAGCCTATATGATCCCTAGTGCCCACTCTGCCATCTAGTAAGATCATGAGTGCTCCTTTATCTCAGCTCCACTTCACCGCCTGGTCCTCACATCTCTTGATTCCGTCAGACTCCACTAACCTGTCTAGCTCAGCTTTGAATACAGTCAACAACTGAACATCCATAGCCCTCTAAGGAAGAGAATTCCAAAGGTTCACCACCACTGAGTGAAGAAACTTCCCCTCACCTTAGTCTAAAACAATTGTGGATTATCAGAATATCTTCTGCTGTCTAATTCCATGAATGGGTGATCACCTATAATGCACTCCCCTCTGCCTCCATATCCGTTTTTTTAATATGGAGATGATTCTGCACACTGTACTCTAAGTGTGGTCTAACGTATGTTCAATACAGATTAAACTTCCCTACCAGTATTTTCTATCCCTCTAGAAATAAAACCTAGTGCTTTGCTTGTTACTTTATGGTCTTGCTAACATATGGCACAACTTTTTGTGATTGGCATATTTGTACTCTAAGCTAAGGGACAGTTTAGCATAACCAATCAACCTAACGAGCATATCTTTTGAGAGTGGGAGGAAACCGCAGTACCCAGAGGAAACCCATGCAGACACGGGAAAATGTGCAAACTCCACACAGGCAGTCACCCAAGTTGGGAATTGAACCCAGGTCCCTGGCGCTGTGACCCCATTTGCTCCGTTACCCCCATGGACTTGCACCTTCCAAGTAATAATTGGCCTCAGTTACAAAATTGCAACTGCACTGTTAAAGAGATCATTCTTCAAGTATCCCAATGGCTCAAATGGGTACTGAATGTCACCTGACAAAATTGTAAGAACTGAGAGTTCTTTACTTTTTTTTTCATTAAGCAATGTCACCAAAAACAAACTTACTTTTCATTCATCATAATGCTGCATGCATAATACCTAATGAAAGTTATTAAGTTCTTTGATGTATCGTTGAGTGATGTGATACAATATTACAAAAAAGTTATCTTTACTTCTTGATTAGCTTGCAGCCCAAAGTAATGTTAATTTTAATAGCCTCTTGCTATGTATCAGATAAGTCATTGATTTTATATTGTCTATAACCACTATTACAGTAAAAAATAATCAAAAATGTAAAGTCTATTGGCTCTTCTCCAGAAACCATTCTTTACTTTGTATTAGAGCAGGTCACTCTGACCTTTCCAGCTCAGATAAAATTTAAGACAGATTTTTCATTGCTTTGTTGATATGTTGACAATTCTATCAATAACTTCCATAAATTACTGATGTGAAGCTGTTGTTTGTATGCTATAATATAGAATTTACACTGGTGTAAGGATACTTTTTTGCAAATTTGATGAAATCCATTTTAATTTCTCAGGTGAGGCAGTTTAGTGATCTTAAGTCAAGTAAAACAATGTGCAGAAAAATAAACTTTCTGCAAATCCATCACTAACTGACTTCAAAAAGGTAAGCATAATCTCTGGGAAATCATATTTCAAGAATAATAGAAAAATAACAGGGTTGAGGCTCTAAAACATAATGGTAAGTTTAATTATTTGCATTACTTTGCAAATATAAAATGTAAACCATTAAAAGATATAAAATGTGATTAACTCTTGTACACAAGAGTTGCCATCAAGCCCCAAAAATCTGCTAATGTGGCCTCATAATTTTCCAGTCAGACATTGGAAGATATGACTGAATACCTCGGCCAAATATTCCTGTCAGAAACATTGCTTCCATGAGCCCATAGTTTACTTGGACCCAGCATCATCCTTTATGCATGTTGATTGGTGTTTTTTTTTCTCTCTCTCTTCAGCTTCTTCCTTCTACACTTCTGCCTTCTTCTTTCTTGGGTGGCATGATGGCACAGTGGTTGGCACTGCTGCCTCACAGCTCCAAGGACCTGAGTTTGATTCCCGGCTTAGGTCACTGTCTGTGTGGAGTTTGAACATTCTCCCCATGTTTGCATGGGTTTCCACCGGGTGTTCCAGTTTTGTCCCACAGTCCAAAGATGTGCAGGTTAGATTGATTGGTCATGCTAAATTGTGCATAAATATCCCAGGATGTAGGTTAGAGGGATTAGTGGAGTAAATGTGTGGGGATAGGGCCAGGGTTGGGACTGTTGTCAGTGCAGATTTGATGGACTGAATAGCCTCCTTCTGTAGGGTTTCTGTGATTACACAACAATGCATTTTTCACCTCTCCATCTTCAATCAATCTTTATGCCCAGGCAATCCAAATGATCTGTTGCTGATTAAGTGCTTTGAAATAGCACTTGCAAGTTATTCACAATAGCAAAATAATGCAAATGCTGGAAATTTGAAATAAAAGCAGAAGATACTGGAAATACTCAGCGGGTCAGGCACCATCCAGGGAGAAGGAAACAAAATGAACATTTCAGGTAGATGACCTTTCATTGCAACTGAACTGTTTTGTCAGTCTGACGAAAGGTTATCAATCTGAAATGTCAACACTGTTTCTCACTGTCTAGAAGCCACCGGGCCTATTGAGTATTTCCAGCATTTTCTGTTTAATCCTGGAAGTCATTCCTATTTTCCGAAACCTGTGATGTCAATTTTATTCCTGAAAAGACTTACATTTAATAAACAATTAAGTCAAATATTATATAGATAGTGGATTCCTTCTGGATTTCGTTAACTTTTGAGCAGGACTTCAGAATTCACTTGCATCCTGGACGTTGGCCAACCATGAGTCATACTCATAAAAAGACTCCCATACGCACAAGCTGATGAATTTTCTCTGTTATCAGATTTACTTGGTATAGCGTTACTACAAAATGTCACTGGGCCGTTTCCTACGACCTTCTTGGCAAAATAGCAATGTGTATTACATTTTAATCAAAACTATGAAACAGACAACTAAAAGAATTATGAATGAATATTCTCATTCATGATTTTGACTAGATAAGTCAATAACCAAAACCAATTAGTGCCAACCTGCTTCATAAAAATTAAAGATATTTATCTTACATTCACCTTTGGTCGTGGCACAACATCTGTTTGCTTTCTCATTAGAACAGTTATGTTACTATACCAGGTTTCAATTGGACTGCTGTAATCAGCCCCTATAGTATTGGATTTCCCAAATGCTTTGTATTCAAAGTAGAAACAGTCATTGAGTTCCAATGACTGCAATCTATTTCCCTTGCTAATAGTTCCCATCTTTGGCATTTAGGTACATAGTCCTTAAGACTTGAATCACTTTCAGCTAAGTCTCCATTCCAGTGAAATCAATTCATCATCTAAATTATTATATCTTTAATATTAAAACTTTTAAAAAGAAATGGGAGAAGCAAATATTAAGCAGTTCTGGCAATACTTTTGCAAACAGTGTAATTTTAATGTTGAGAAGAGTGGAACACTGTCATTTTAAGACTGATTGCACCAAGGAGATGCAAAATTTATTTTTTAATCCCATTCAAATTTGTTTCAATTAACAACTTAAAATATACCATGTGTTTGTATCAGTGCATCCTACATCTCATCAAGATAGAAAATACTTCCAGTTTTTCACTATGAAGTCAAGAATTCAACTTTCTACATGGAGAATGTATGCCTGACACACTACTTATTTGGTACAAGTATCATTTTCTCGCACTCTCTCATTCAACAAACTCAAACATACATGGATGCCAATGCAGGATGGTTAGAGTAACTTTTTGTTCAGCCAGGTATACTAGTATTGTGAGGTTAACACTGTCAGATTCGCTTTCAGCAAGGAGCCTTAACTAACAAAAATCTTTCTATAATAGAATGCATTTTAGAAATTCTCTGAGACGAAATAGATCATGTCAGATCATTAAACTATTCCATCCATTTAGAGTTTGGGGTTTATTGTGTTCAGGGGAAAAAGAGGGATTACATTCATTGTCATTAGTTTTTTTGCACTGTTATGCTGCTGAAAAATGAAGGAGTTTTATAACAGCAGTTATAATTTGGAGAATGGTTTGGCTTCCAGAATATTCCTTAAACATTTGCCCTATTACTTGCTGAGCAAGAAGGAGGCATTTTCAATAAAACATTACTTATGGCCAATTGTCTTTATACTTTCTTTCTGATGCACAGATATAAACATACAATGTTTGAAGTCCAAAGTTTCCCTTATATTAGACCTAAGAAATCTATAAAAGTAACGCCTGGAGTTCAAAAAGAAATCTGGTGCCAATTATATTTAAATATTTTATGGGAAAAACACTGCCATGCAGTGATCTTGTAATGACAGAGGTTGTCAGTGCTGCTTCTGGAACATGGCAAAGATTTTAACATCCAAACAATATGTTTGTTTTTCAACTATCTCTCTTTTATATGTATTATTTCCAGCATGGTCGCTAATGAATCCAATCTTTGGATCTGTGCTGGACAACCTACTGATGAAGCCTGAAAGATCTGGAAACCCCTTCCCATCCAAGTCACTCCAAAGTCTTCTTGCATCCTATATCATCCGGTCAAGGGAGTCTCTGGCGGATTGGCGTGGAAGAGAAACCAACATAAACGCTGGAACACCAAGCACATTGTACCTGACGATCATAGGGCATATTTACAGATGGAACAGAATATATCTTTAAAAAAACCCAAACCATACAGCAACCTTTCCAACCACACCCCCGCCGTTGGGCACAAAGGAAATTTCAATGATCAAAGCTCAACGCCATTTTCCGAGTCGGATGTCGAGTTTTGACAGCGGAAAGGTATCTCATTGTGCGCCGCCTCAACACCCACGTCGTTTCCCCTAGTGCCTCCGCCAATTCCGTAATGTTAGCCATGCTGCAAGCCTGTACGAAGAAAAGGAAGCAAATGGCAGAAAGGAAACAAAAATGAGTCTAGAAACAGGAGTGATGGCGTAACGGGTAGGGAGGAAATGGAGCAATGAAGCGAGAGACAAATAAAGGCAATGAAAAACGAGGAAGGATGCGTAATAATTGAATCAAATGAGAAAAATGAAAGGTTATTGTAAATCTGTTAATTTAATGCATGAATTTGATGTTTAATGGAGTGAACACGCGGCCCATTACACCAGGGAATGACCAGTGTACATCACCGCCATTGTGTTCACACATTACCCATTTCAACAGATCAAAGACAGCCCTGACCCTGCTCCTGCTGCCGCCGCTATAGTCTACACATTCTCATAAAGCTGGCTGTCCAAGGGCAGGGATTGTTTTCAGTTTGCAGTCCACTTTGATCACAAAGAGTTTGGGTTTCTTTTTTTGTCCTCTTCTCCTCCGTCGTTGGAAGCCAGGCACTCGATGCAGATTTATGGTTGAATAATCAGAGGAATATCTGATCTCCGTCCAGATTCCTGTCCAGCCACCGGCGTTTTCTAACCTTTTATCACCTGGCTGGTGGCAGCTGTTCAACCCGCGGCCAGAACGCCTTTTCATTAAGATTGACTTATTTACAGCTTAATCAATGTGCACAATGGGGTTGGGAGGGTAATAGACATCACCTTGACTCCCAAACATCGCTTTAATGAATGCCCGCAAACCCCAAGACATATCCACAACGTATTTACCATGGAGGGCGATTGTGTGTGTACCAGACAATAAACAATCCGTGGCACTCTTTTTAAGTAATTCCCATTACAGAAACATGCTGATTCTTCGGAAACTTTGTTTTAAGAAGTTCACCATTGAAAAGATTAGCGTATTGGCAAAAAAAGTCAGTGTTAAGTAGTTGGTGTGGAGTTAAAGCAGATCTTTTTTCTCCTTGCTGGCTTGTCATTTACCGTGTGATTTACCTTCAGTGTTTGTGAATTCATTCCAACTAGTGTGGAGCCCCCCTCCCCCGCCCGCTTGAACTGCTGCAGCACCCGACGTGTCCGAATTCCTCCTCACTAAGCAGCGGAATTCACTGTTAACCATTAGTGCGTATTCAAACATGTCTGAACAACTCTGTGTGCAGGTCAGAAATATATCACAGATTAGTCAGTATCTGAAAGAGAAAGACCGGGTTCGCCGCCCGCCTGAAAGCCCGCCAAGGATTTCCATGGTTTTATGTGGTTCTGTTAGTTCCCCAGCACCACTTTTGTTTGTACTGATAGATTTTTCTATGTCTGTCACTGGGGAGCGTTTCATTAAAGATATGTGACAAGAATGTAAAAGATTATCAAAGAATCTAAGTGCATTAAAATAGGTGTGTGTGTTTCAGTGAGTAATTTGATTTATTAGAAAGCAGGTATTTGCGTCTCTTTCCTGATGTCCATTCGCTGACATTGCTTCTGCAGATAATAATGTTGCTGCGCCAACTCCTTCAGATCGCCTATCTCTGAAATCTTTTAGAAGTTAAATTCTATCCTTGTGCATGAGCAGTCTCCACCACCTACTAAGGTCTGTGCTCTCTCCAGATGAGCCTATGTGGCAGACTATTAAACCGCCCATGCCACGCTGGGGGTTGGGGAGCGGGGAATTTGTTCATGTGCTGCAAATTCCCAACTGTTTGCCAGAATGTTGCAACTCCCAAAAAGATAGGAAATACACGCGATTGAGCATTCAATCCCGGCAAGGGCAGCAACTACCGCAGTTTTACACATGATATGGCAATCTTACAATAGTTTTGAAAACAGACATTTCCCCTTCCCCTTTTCCAACATTTTGCCAGACTTTCCGTTACTCCGATTCAAATGGCTAATTAACCAATACACAACACATATACAGTCTACTAGGGGCGTGTATTCATTGAAGACGTGCAGCATATTGCAGGGATATAGTTTGCTCCACGAACACCACTGCATTGTAGAATATGTGTAGATATACAGGTAGCACAAGTGCAACAGATATGCAACCAGCGCAGATACACTGTACACAACAACAGACATAATTTGGGTGTGCTGTGTCTGTCAACATCAGCTTGGCTCAGTTTTATGACTGAGCGTAAGGTTCAAGCCCCTGCCATGCACATAATTCGGATCAATGAGGTAACAACCATGATAAATATGCTGCCTTTGTTTGGGATATGGCAATTGGTGTCTTGTCTGCTTGTCCGGGTACCTCTGGCACTATTTGTAGACAAACAAGGGATCCTCCCAGTGGCCAATTCCCTTTGCTCTCAACCAGTACCACTAACACAGATTAACTGGTCATTGTAGCTGTACGAAAAAGGGTGGCCATCTTTCTTACAAAATGACAGCTATCAATGGACAGTAACTCATGCTTGAATAACTTCCAGAAATACTAAGTGCTACATAAAATGTATCAGACATCCATCTATCCCCAATATTTTATAACAAAATTAGAAACCATGTTAGGCCAAAGCCTAAAGTGCAAGATGTCATCAAGTTGGGGAAAACCGAAAGAAAAACGGGAAAATAATGAGGTCAAATATGGGTAAAACTTCAGCTCTGACGAAGGATCATACAGACCCGAAATGTTGGCTCTGTTCTCTCTATAGACGCTGTCAGGCCTGATGAGATTTTCCAGCATTTTCTCCTTTTGTTTGGATAGGTAAAACCAAGCTTAAATTTTGAAAGTCCGGATATTTTAGAAGGAAGGATGGCAGTGCTGGGACAGATTTACAAATTCTTCACACTGTGTACAGAAAAACAGTATGTCAAGGTTACAGAATGTGGTGGTTCTGATTTCACGGCAACAGAAAGATCATCCTTAAAGGTTTACTTGAAGAAACAATTGTAAAACATGTTCAGGAGCGCTGATCGTAACAGTATTGATAAGACAAAGAAAGACGAGGATATTCGAGAGTGGAGGGGTGAAAGCGAAGGAGAACGTAAGAACTACGCACCGGTTGAAAAACTATTCCTCGTATCCAGTCAACGAACCTATGAGTTTGGGAGCAGTATTCAGTTCTTACAAAGACACCGCATTGGTAGAGTTGGGTTGCTGGACATAAATAAATTTGAGATTTTAAAATAGAAAGCTACTGGAAACTGTGTGGGTAATGGTGAAGATTGGTGGATATAACGTGGGAAGGTCTGGCGAGGTAATAGACTAAGGACAAAAGGTGGTGCCGTCAAAGACAGAAAAACACAAATCATCAGCTGTACCAAAAGTAGAATGATCTAGACTCGAGGAAACAGGAAAAACATTAACATTGGTGATGGCTATTATGGTGGTAATTTGTTTAAAGGTGTATGGTGCCAAATTCTGTCAGAAACTTTAGAGATATCCAAGGAAATAATCGATTATTTACCAAAGTATTCAGGACAATAGTTCCAGAGGTGCATGGCATAGGTCACAAGATCACAAGTGTATTGCTGTGATCATGTATTAGGCCAGAACTTTCAAGTTAAGGGATAAATTGGATGGTAATAGTAACTTACCATGATAATGTTGAAAGCATCGCTTTAAGGACAATTGAGGAGTGATTAGAAGTGATAAAATGAACGTGATCAAATTTCCAATTAGAAAGAAAGTGGGCTGGGAATGAGAGATTGGACAGATGGTATAGAAAAAGGAACACACATCCTGCAGGTAATGGGATGGACACCAGTGGAACAAAAAGGGAAAGACTCCAAAAGACGAATCATATTAGAAAATATGATGTTAACCTTGATGGCTGGACTGGATTCACAGAAGATGCCAGCAGATTTCAAGTTTGGCCGGTATGTTTCACACTGGTTAAGGTGCCAGATGGAATAGATAGTAGATTGTCAAGCATTATTGACCTAAGATGCTGCACCATATATGATGTTACGTAACATCACAATATACTGTATACTTCATCCTGATATATGGTATACCTCAAATATATATTTAATACAAAAATACAGAATATCACAGATACAGAGTATGGCTCAGATATAGTCTATTGTCTATATACGTCAGTTGTACAATGCACCTTAAATGTACAAATGTGATTAATATATGGTATCTCCAGATATGAACCACTCCTCTGATATACCCAGAGGTCTGTGGAAGCTCAGTGGTTCGGTCTATTCAAGATGGATTCGGGGTACTAAGGGATTCAGGGATATGAATAGATCGTCAGGAGTTGTTGGAGTTCAGGTAGAAGATCTTATTGAATGATGCAGAAGGCTCGAAGGGACAAATAGCTCCTATTTCTTAGGTTCTAATACATATACCACAGGTACACTGGAGTAAACATTTTCTAATCGGCTAAGGAGAAGCTCACTTTCCATATGGAGTTCAATTTACGTAATTTGAGCATCCTCTGGCAACTGACCACTGGTTACATCACTGATTTTTCTAGGTATTTGCTTTATTGGTCGACCTATTTATTTTTCAAAGGGAATTTCTTTTAAAAGTCTTTAACACGCGAATTTTCTTTAGCATTAAGATGTCAGGTGAATTTAATCGTTTCCGTTCCAATGTAACGTCAAATAGGACTCACCACGAGTTTTCACAACACGATTGTTTGTGAATTGATTCGTTACATATTTGTCCACAGGGCGCGGTTATTTCTAGGTGAAGGTTACCAGTCCTAAGGGTGGCACAACAATTCTGTTATTAAAAGGAGACTCGGAGATTTGCCGCGATATTTTTTATGATCAAATGCACTTAATCATGAATGTAAATGTTTGAATGCCCACTGTGTTTGAGAAGGACTGCGTGACATGAAAGAATCGAGGGAAAATGTCTGAAAATCCAAATCGCCTTTTAAAGCTGTACTATTTTTAACTTAAAACAAACCAACCTCCGCTGCCCAGAACATGAATTCAGTTTATTTTACGACGCCTCACAAAGGAACCATGAAGCGGCAGCTTTGGACGGACATATTTCCAACATCTAATCATGATTAGGGGGAATGATGAAATAAGTTTACAGCCAGAGTAAATGGCTGGAGATGGGCAGAGAAAGCTAAGCTGGCGCCGAGCAAGCCGGCCATTGTTCCAGTGTATTGGAATTCGCGGTTTCCATATTACACTATCACCCAAAATAGCAAAGTAGACCAGTGCTGGAAAGATCGCCTCATTAATATTAATAATCAGGTCAGGTACATTTTTTGCGCGTTTCACTACACAGCAGCTCCCTGAGCCTCCCCTTGGTTTGAAAGCCTCTCTGTTCTGGAGTCACGGTTGCAGACAGACACCTAGAGACCGAAATATGGCGACCGACCTTCCGACATAATCCGTGTCTGAGCAACAGGGACACCGGCGGTGAAGTTACTCCAGGTCCGAACCTGCATTTTAAAAAAGACCGTCCTTTCTATAAAGGGTGACATTGGCTGCCTGCTATGTCGGCTGGGGCACGTTTCCACCAACATATCAGCTCTGGACACAGATTGAGGGAGAGGCGGGGGAGGAAGTGGAAAGATTCTAGATTGGAATTTTTTTAAAAAAATACCTTGTTAGGGGTAGGTGTTAGTGCAATATTGCGAGGTTAGGGGTTTGCAATGGGGATTCTTAATGGAATCGTGGGATAAGAATAATATTTCTAAAATCTGGGCTGGAAACAAGGTTTTTCTTTGGGGAAATGTCCTCTCACCAGGGGAATACCCTGAACCACCACCCAGTGTGAAACCCAAAACTGTGAATCTAATCGAGGAAATGTGTTTTATTATATATGTACAGAGAGGGAGAAGAGTGGGATCCGAACAGAAAGTGTTGGGGAACTCTCAGTAGGTCTGCCTGTATCTGAGCAGAGAGAGAGAGGGGAGTTGGCCACTCGAGTCCACTATGCACCTTCTTGGGAGGGTAATGGGAGATTAGTTTACACACGGGCTACATCAAGATTGTTGTTGAAAATGAGCGGGGAGGCAGTGAGTGTTGTTTGGGGCAACGGAAGAGTCTGCTGTCCATGTGGAATTGTGAAGTCTGAAAGAGGCAGGTTAGATGAATTGAAGGGCCCGATGAATTCTCGAGAATGGGAACCTAACTTACCGGGTGTTCAGCGACCAGGAAGCCCCTTTTAAACTCCCTGGCGAAGGGTTATCTAGACTTGAAATGTTGGCTCTATTCTCTCTCCACTGATGCTGCCAGACCTGCTGAGGTTTTCCAGCATTTTCTGTTTTTGATTCAGATTCCAGCATCCGCAGTGTTTTAGTCCCCTTTAAAGCTTGCCTTGCGAGTACCTGTTGTTCACTAGGTCAGTTCCAGTCCCGGGGGAACTGAGCGGGAATTGTGGTTCCGCTCCAACCATTACAGCAACTAGCTCCATCAAACACAACAACCCATTCCCCACAAACTCCTTTAGGAAATGTCTACCATTTTGCAAACTCCCCCCCCCCCCGCTCCCCACCCCAGTAAGGCTTAACAACCACCCCAGGCGGAGGAGAGAAACTGTCGTTAATCAACTCCGTCCAAATTCGGATGTTGACTTGACTGAGCAGAACCTGTTTCCTGCAGTGACTGTGTGATATGGGAGATTGCGGCTTCAGATCCTGCTCTCTGCTGCTGCTCCAGTGCAGCACTAAGGGGAGTGCTGCATCGTCCGGGAACCCTGCTCCCCCAGGTTAAAACCTGGGCGGATGACACTAAACGGATACAACAGCAGCAACAAATCTGCCTCACATTGCTCACTCACTCAGCACACACTGACGGCTCACTTGGTTTGCTTTCTGTGGGAGAGCCGTGTCCGGATTGACTGTACGCCAGTGTGAAGCGCCTTCGGGGGCTCCTGAAAACGTGTTGATGCCACCTTAGGAAGTGAAATGTTGAGTTATGAATTGACACATGATATCTCGCAACAAGATCAGCAGCTGATTCAGTTTTCCAGTACACCGCCCGCTTTCATTCTACAATCTACAGGGTATCCGTCACGCATCTTATCTCCCGCTTCCACGGCTAAAATTCGAGCTTGTGCAGTCCGCAGTGCCGTCCTTCACCCATTTAATTACGGAACGTTTGAAGGGAATGATTTGCACTGAATGTTTCTGTGGGCGAATTTTGGTTTAAGTGGGTTTAAACGGTGTGCTAAAGACACGATAAACACTGACCCCACATTGCCCCGATTTTGTAACATTGGCAGTCATTCCGTGTCCCATTGGAAATCCCCCTCCCCCTTGAAAAAAATCTTTTGGAATGGGTTAAAATATCCAAGAGTTTATTCAAACGCTGCACAGAAAATCTCTTTGTCTCGAGCTACATACACACTAGTCAAATGTGCACCATCTCAAACATTCATGCGAAGTGGCATGCTTGAAAGATGATCTCATAAGAGGAGAGATGTGTATGTGGTGTCCCATGATCTGATCTCACTCCGGGAGTGAACTGCTGAGAAATGCAGAATTTACATCTCCCCAACCAGAGAGCAATCTCACCATTCGCGTTTGTCAAATAAGGGTATATCCCAGTTGTTTCGTTTTTACCCTAGCAGTGTTGGTTTTCTTGCTAGCAGTAACCTGGGTAGTGAACCATCCTTACAGCCTCTGACCGCCCGCCCGCTGCCTCCCGACCGAATTTCCACCAAAATGGCCACGTGCTTTTCCGGTGGTTTAAATTGATCAGATAACCGGACGTGTACCAATTGCAAGACCGGGGTGAGACTATGTTCACCAATTTAACTGGGAGACTGGGTGATACATTCTCCATCAGTTTTAACTGGAGACTGGGTGATAGTGTTCGCCAGTTTCACTTGAGACTGGATGATGCTGTGTTCATCAGATTACTCGGGAGACCGGGTGAGACTGTGTTTGCCCGTTTAACTAGAAGACAGGGTGATACTGTCTCCACCAGTTTAACTAGCGACTGGGTGATACTGTGTTCACCAGATTAACCGGGAGACCGGGTGAGGCTATGTTCACCCGTTTAACTAGAAGACTGGCTCATATTGTTTCCACCAATTTGACTGGGAGATAGGGTGATACTGTCTCCACCAGTGTAACTGGGAGACTAGATGAAATTGTCTCCACCAGTTTAACTAGAAGACTGGGTGACACTGTCTCCACCAGTTTAACTAGAAGGCTGGGTGATACTGTCTCCACCAGTTTAACTAGAAGGCTGGGTGATACTGTCTCCACCAGTTTAACTAGAAGGCTGGGTGATACTGTCTCCACCAGTTTAACTAGAAGACTGGGTGACACTGTCTCCACCAGTTTAACTAGAAGACTGGGTGATACTGTCTCCACCAGTTTAACTAGAAGACTGGGTGATACTGTCTCCACCAGTTTAACTAGAAAGTTGGGTGATACTGTCTCCACCAGTTTTACTGGGACGCTAGGTTCACTAGGCTGATACCGGAGATGAGGGGGTTAGACTATGAAGAGAGACTAAATAGACTGGGTCTGTACTCGTTGGAGTTTAGAAGGATGAGGAGGGATCTTATAGGGACGTATAAGATAATGAAGGGGATGGATAGGGTAGAGGTAGAGAGATTCTTCCCGCTTAAAAAGGACAGCAGGACTAGAGGGCACAACCTCAAGGTAAGGGGGGGGCAGTTTAGATCGGAGTTGAGGAGGAACTTCTTCACTCAAAGGGTTGTGAATCTCTGGAATTCTCTGCCCGTTGAAGTGGTGGAGGCTACCTCACTAAATATATTTAAGTCACGGGTAGATAGGTTTTGACAGACAAGGAATTAAGGGTTATGGGGAGAAAGCGGGAAAGTGGCACTGATCCACTTCAGATCAGCCATGATCTTATTGAATGGCGGGGCAGGCTCGAAGGGCTAGATGGACTACTCCTGCTCCTATTTCTTATGTTCTTATGCTAGGTGATACTGTCTCCACCAGTTTAACTATAAAGCTGGGTGATACTATCTTCACCAGTTTGACTGGGTGATAATATCTCCACCGATCTGACTGGGAGACTGGGTAAGATATTGCCTTCACCAGTTCACTTCCAGCTCGAATCTTGGTGAGAGAATTGAAATCCAACAGATTCACAAGCGTCTTTTTAGTACCATACTAAACATAGTGTCGAGGTGGCTGAAGGTGATTGGTGCAAAAGGAGATCCTGGCTAAAAGAAAATGGTGCGAATTGTTCTATATTTAGGGAGTGCAGGTTTGTGTCGTCTTCATGCTATTTATATACTTTATTGGTAGTATGCACCGAGCGTGCTACATACCAACGATGCAATTGTTCAAAGCATTTTGCTTTGCACACAATGGATTGGTAGATCTGCAATTTTATAATCAGAAATCAAAGTCGCGCTTCTTCCCAAAGAAAGTACTGGAGACAATGTTCAGATAGTCTTCAAAGACCTGCACGCACTTCTGTCAGAAAGTACTCAAAGGAGTATACACACTTCTACCAGCCTCACACATGATTTGGTTGCCGTTATCAAATGTGTATTTGGTTTTCCGAAGGCGCATGAAAGAAGATTTCTGCTGTGTTGATACTATTTAGTTCTCCGGTCATTGTCTTCTGGGCTGCGGAGATGCTACCACAAGCTCTCAGGAGTGGAACATATAGATTACGTCCATGTTTGCATTTTCGGCTTTCTCAAGCTGCTAATGTTGGTGGGACTCTGGTTCAAATTCAAGATTTCTCAAGCACAATCATGAAACCAGCCCTTTGCAAATCTCCAGTAGCACAAAGTTCAAACAGAATGAGCCAGGAAATAAGATGTGTAAGCTTATGTTGGACTGTGACGCCTGGGGAGTCAGGATTAACAGCCGCAGTTTGATCCTCAGGCTCTGCTGTATTGACTATGTCTTGTCTATTCTCACTACTTTTTCACTTTGATTGGTTTTGGTTGACAATGCCATTTGTCTCGTGGTGTATATAGAATTCCACACTGTATCTCCACACCAAAACACCGACGAAGTCAATATTTTCCATTTGTCTGACACGGAATGTTGATTCGGTCCCCTTACAGAACATATCTAAGGACAGAACATGGTGACACAGGTCGGCAACAGTCAGACTTAGGAACTACCAAGCATCTGTAAAGACGTTGCTGGAGTATAAATGGCTAAATTCATA
The DNA here is from genome assembly GCF_965287045.1 of Carcharhinus amblyrhynchos. NCBI lineage: Eukaryota > Metazoa > Chordata > Chondrichthyes > Carcharhiniformes > Carcharhinidae > Carcharhinus > Carcharhinus amblyrhynchos. The sequence goes on along the minus strand of NC_137344.1, from coordinate 19,761,205 downwards.
CTGGTCCAAGGTAGGGCCAGCTTACAGCTGTCTGAGGCAAAGTGTCTAGAATTTCAAACTTACTGCTGTATAGGCCATGGCTAGTTGGCCAGTCTATAACAACACTTTGGAAAACTCAAAAATCTATTAATTTGTTATGTCTGTTAGGGGCTTTCTACTGATTGCAGCCTTACAAACGTCTCATCCAAGTACCAAGTTGACACCAAATATCTCGCTTACTTCTCTCTCCTTCTTAGATCATCTGACCAAATTTGGCTCCTCTTCTTGGCTTTCCAAGCCGATCCGGATTGTAAAGATTTTCACCATGTGTTTCTCAAAAACACCTTACCTCAAACCATCAACTTTTTGTACTAAAACTGCTTCGATACTTAATTTACTAATAAAGGGACGGGAGGCGAGGCGGGGGGGCACTCAATAATGTTCTCTTTTCGAGACAGCTCTTGAATTTACTTATTTTCCTCTTCTGGTCCTTAGACACGCCAATAATCACATTTACCCAGTTTCTAGCTATAGCAGTGACTTAAATGAGAATAGGTTTCTGGAAACTCCAAAAGCCTTGTTCTTGGATCTGTATTTATAATGCAAAGTGGGGATTAACGTGGTACTTTGGTACTTCGTTTTAAAGATAGTTTCACGATCAGTTGGTAAAACGGTGGCCTTGTCCGGGATTAAGATAGCCATGTATTCTCAATAATTCCATTTTCAGATAAATGCCCCGAGAGGGTAACAGTCACTTCGATGTCGCACACCCTGAGAAGAAGCAATGAATTCCTGGCTCAGGGGCCTGAAGGGCAATGGTACTTTGATGTAGTTACTTCGCTCCAAGTCACAGGATGTTGCCTCCTTGACTATTTTAATCTGCACCGTTTGTCAATATGACACATATCAAACTGTGGCTTCCGAGAAATGACGCCAGCTGGTAACCACAGCTACACGCAGTATGACTTGTTTTAATAAAAAAATGTTACTTTAAAATATCTGCAGTAAGATTTCAAAGGAAACGTTCGAGTTTCATTCACTCAGAGACAGTACCAGAGTCCTTCGAGAGAGTGGCTTCACGATGACACTATATTGACTTATACATTTCGCGGCACAAATTAATAATATGACTCAGTCTTATTTCATAGAATTTCTTATTCACTTTCGGCTGGTAATAAGAAACGCCAGATCAAAAATGGCGTCCCGGAGATACAAAACAGAATATCAACATTCTTCCATGGCCTTATTGACTGTCGCCCTGCTGCAACAGCGAGTCCGGTGTTTTAAAGGCGTTTATCACATATTTACATTCAAGCACAAAAAAAATACATTTCTATCATAGCAGCACAAGCTCGCCAGCTTCAGAAATATCAAACAGACAGAAATACAAAGAATCTGCACATTTAAATAGCACACATATTATCACAAATATTCAATATATCTGACATTGGATTAAAAATTGAAATAATGTATCAAACATCTAATAATGTGGTTTTATTATTTTAAGATTTTGCTTTTAAAAAATTAAAAATCCAGATTTAAGGAAGCAGTTTATTCGGTGCTCCTTGCTGCCGCTCTGTCCAGTTTAACTCCGGACACATATTCACTTCTACATATATAATGTGCCCGTGTATAAATAAAATTGCATACATCTTCAGTGTCAAGAACGGAGATTTGGGTTAAAGAGTGCATTTACTCTACACATCTCTGCCTGCTTTCTAAATCCGCCTGAAGTTTCCTTCACACCGTCACATATTCCTTAAATGTAACCGTGAGGCAGTTCGCTGTGACATCTGTGATTATCAGGTTTCCCAGGTAAGGTTTGAGGCCAGTCCATGGATATTGCTGCTCTCCCCTCGCCCTCCCGTCTTTCTCCTCACTCTCCGGCTGCTGCTGCGCCGCCGCCGCCGCCGCCGCCGCCTTCTGGGGCTCTGGCCTGGACTTTACACAGCTCAAATCGATTGGCTGCTCAGGATTTGAGTGCAAAGAGCCATCAATCCCCTCATTCCGATAACTATCGATCCCCTGCAGCTCAATGAGATCCTCCTGCTCCAGCTGGACTGCGCTTCCCGGGACACTGATGCTTCTGCACGTCGTGGGTTTCTTGGCCTCTTTCTCCACGATGGGTTCGGACAAATAGCGTTTCCTGGACTTGGACAGTTTGGAGTATAAGCCATCCCTCCTGGAAACCTCCGAATCACAGGCCCATCGCACTGGAGCTGCCGGTTCACACTGCTCCTGCCCCGAGGCTTCCTTCTGAGTCCTCATCTCCTTCCCACTTGCTATCTGGACACTCCCTTTCTCCGCTACCTCCCCGTTCATATTTTTATTTGGCGCTGCAGCTACCGCCTCTTTAGCCACCAAAGTCCTAAAATAACCATTCTTATCGGCCTCCGCCTCTTTGTTGCCATTCCGAGTCTTAGCGGTCTCTTGCTTCCCATTTGTAGCATTATTATCCTCGCCCCTTTCTACTCTGTCCTCCGCCGCAACCGTTTTGCCATATCCGTTTTTAACTATCCACAGCTCCCGGTCTCCAGTCTTGCTCGCCACTGACTCATTCCCTCCTTCCCCGTTCTTACTGTGTTTATCCTTCGCCGACTGGATCCCATTATCCATGTATTTGCTCATGACTATTACAATCCTACCGTTCTTGTTTTTATTTTTAACTATCTTCATTCTACCATTCATGCCATTGTTTTTCACACTTTCCTTGTCTAGTTCTGGCCCGTTCCCGGATTTCGAATCCATCTCCTTGACTTCAGACTTCTCCATACCTACAGCGGGGCTGTGATTCCCATTCTTTAGAAAGCTATGCTGCTCTGCTTCCTGCTCCGGAATAGGTTGATGCTGTTCGTGGTTCACTTCAGTTTCGCTTCGGTGAGAGTCGGCCTGTTGATTGGGGTACATGATGTCCGGCTGATAATGGTGATGCTTCTTGCTGTTGAGCTGGTAGAAGTGTTTAGTAGCTTGATGCTGGCGTTGTTCCTCAGTGTTACAGGGCTTGTACTGGTGAAGCTTTTTGCTGTTTAGTTGGTATTGCCGTTTGATGGGCGGCTGCTGGATATCGTTCTTGGACCGCTCTTCATCCACACTCGGATCCTGCAGCTCCGAGGGAACATTCGAGCGACGAGCAAAAGCTGGCAGCTGCAAATGAAGAATAGATGATTATTATTTGGGTTTCAAATTCTGGTAAGTAGTCAATTAATTAAAAGGCAAGACTACAACTTAAATCTGGCGAGCAGATCTTCATTTATCCAATCGTCATTGAAATGGGGGTTTTGCCTTTGGTGCAAGGCCCAAAAGAGAAATGGGTTACATTTTCACCTTTATCTGTCTCACTTCACCGGCCTGCCAGATTCCATTCCCAGCTGAGGAGAGGCAAGGTCGATTCCACTGTCAATACGCTTTATATGTTGAGGAGGAACCCATGCGTGGAGCCAACCATTGGTTTCTTCTTGGTTGTTGTATCAAAGCAACCAGCAGCCACTCCATCACAACAGTTGTTACTAACCCATTCAACCGTGAGCACCAAACGTTCGGCAGCAATGGACACCAGCTTGAAGTTGGTGTCCCTGAAGAGGGACGCTGTTTTTGGTTACTTACGGTCGATGTTGCTTTGAATACTCACTATTCATTTATGAATCCATTAAAAAAATGAACCAGTGCCTGGTTGTTTTAGATGGATGTGATTGCATTTGCAAATTGGGATCATTAAGAGATTGAAAATCTACTGATCTGTATCTGGCAGCATGAAATCTACTATTTAAACATGCTTTATATGTTATTTTCAAAACAATATTATAGTTGAAATAAAATAAATTCAGTTAATTTTATACTCGAATGTGCATCTGTTTTTCCAGATCTATTTATGCCTTTCAGCAACAGGCTCCCTTGTGTTCTAAGATCTATGTCAACATTATTTTATAATATTACACTGACATTTCACAACTGCCTGCTCTAAGTAAGTATACAAGGTGGCTGAGAATATATTTGTGAAACTGAATTCAATTTGATTATATGAAGGCAGATAGTATGTGATAGATTGCTCAAATCTGGTTCATATTTAACACACAAATGAGCATTAGACAGATAATATTACCTGAACCAGTAGGTGTTTGGGCTTTGGTCCTCGCTTACGATAGCCCATTGACTGCTCTTGTCTTTCCCTGTGGTCATTGGTTAAAAGAGAGGTTAGCATTATAGTCACTTACAATAATTAAATTACTAATCATTTTAAGAACTGTTTTCTGCTCCCAACCCCAAAAAGACTTGCAATCTTTGGTTTCACTATATTATACATGTTATCTCTAAACCTTCTTAGTTTAAACACTCACTAAGTACTCTGACAATTTTAATTAAATGTTTACATTTGTGTAGCCAACTGAGATTAGATTGTCACTGGTGATGCAGAATCAAGTTTTGCATTTTATTGTGGAGAGGGGTGCTATAAAGGAGTTTATATAACAAGTAAACTGCCCACACAATGGTCTATAATTGTAATAATGCTTTGTAAACCTTTAGTGAGAGGGCAATCTCAATTGCTTTTCAGTGGCCAAATCTGGCTCTGAAAAAATCTTGTGTGATCTAACAAGCTCACATTCAGGATAACCCTTCTTATTCCTATATCCGCATAGTTTGAAAGAGCCACCACTTTTCATTTACTGCTCATATTCCAATTTATTATATGCCTTTCTCTACTCATTGCCAAATTTTGCATACATAAATGGAATATTAATTCAAAATCACTCTAAAGTACATTCTGAGATGTCCAATATATTAATACATAGAGCTGTTTCAACTGTACCACAGCATTACACAGCAATGAACAATCAAAATATCAGCACATGAATCCTAAAAGTAAGAAACAATCATTAATTCTCATCAGTTTGCTAATAACTGTGGTTTTGTTGTAACGTAATGTATACATTCAAAAAAAAATCGAATATCAACTTTGAGCCAGGATAACAACTCACTCCTTTTCTCTTTGGCTCCCTTGTACAGTTCACTAATGTTTTTGTGACATTTCATACTATCCATTTATCACTGTTAAATGAATTTAAGTCAGTATGCAATTATGCCATTGAGCATGCATCAGTTGTTTTTGATAATTGATTTTTCTGCATAGGACTCCAATGCTTTGTATTAAATCTCTCAGTGTGAAACTGTACTGTTGAATTAATTGAAATCAGACTTTTGCATTCTTACTACCATAAAAGGACCTCGAATGCAACATACCAAGTACAGGGATACTTTGGCAATCACTACATTGAGAAGTGCAATGATTAAAGTTGCCTTTTTTACACAAAGTGGGGGGATTTTATTGGTGTTATATGTTCAGTGCTCCTGCAACTCAGTCAAAATATGCAGAAGTTATTGGTTAGCTAATTTTGAGTAATTGCAACCGTCTTGTAACTGGCAGCGGGAGAGAAAGGATATTGCTGTTGCAATCACTGGCCCTCCTCTTGTCCTGCAGGGTCTCGTTAATCGCATTTAAACCAAGATAATAGTCATTTTCGCCTAATATGCAAATATTTAAACTTACTGTAAAATAACACGTATCCCTGACTCCGCTGCCAGTCCAATTATCCCCATATTACGAAGGTCTAGTGATAAGCAACTTTTTTGTCCCTCCCACCCGGTTTCACGCAGCCTAGCTCCACTATATTTATTCACATGATTGCAGGCAGCCATGGTAACCCGTCAGATCGATTATCGTGTACCTAATTAAAGAGGATACCTAACCCCGCGTCTCCTGCCCATTTATGCAGGTTGCAACGTCAGGCACAACAAGCATCGCTCCTTTAAAATGCACCCGCAGGTGCATCAGGGAGCAGAAGTGGCGAGAGAAGGCCATTAAAAACAGGTTATAGCTAGAAGGACGTTCTGTGTTCTGACAGCCTAGAACCTCCTTACCCGAGTCTCACTTCGGAGATGAATGCACCATCTAGCTACGATCTGGAACATCGCATCAACACTTACATCACCACCGCAGCAGTGGTTAAAAACGTTTTTTAAAAAAACTTTTATATCCCTGCATCTATTCCGCCGATATTTCTGAGATTTTATCATTGCTTCTTTACATGTTGCTGCACAATTTCAACTTCCACCATGGCAGGAAACATACTGGTATTTGGAGCCGTAACGCTACCAGCTGATTATCGATCCCTCTCTCCTTCCTCCCTTGTAGTAGCGGGGATCTTAACTTGACACATTTCGAGGTGGATGTGCTTCGCTAAGTCGCTCGATCCCGGCTACTCTCCAATCCTTTCGACCACATTTATAGCAGCCTTCTATTCTAGTTTCATTACGAAACTGTGCAGCCACTCTACTTTCGAAAGCTCTCGACTTTTGGTCCTCTCTCTCTCTGTATATACCATACAGTATAACCCAAGGGTGTGTGTACGCGTTCAGGCTAGTGGCAGAGTTTTCCCAGCCCCCCCACCCCCGTGCAACTGCTCCCCCCCCCCCGCCCCGCCCCGCCCCGCCCCCACCCACCTACCCCCATCTATGCATTTACCTGTGCTGGAAAGCCAGGAGCAACCGGGGGTCCAGGATGTTCTCCTCTGGCTCCCACGTGTTGTATCTGCGGAGAAGGATACATCAGCAGTTCACTTTAAGACCTCTCAAAACACACACACACACACAAGCGGAAAATTAAAACGAACTAAAAGTGCTGCCATTCAAGCAGTGTGCAAAGGGAGGCCATTTTCACTCCATTCACACACTATCATATCTTTCACAGTCCACAAGACATTCCAGGACTCCCATTGGCCATTTTATTTTGTGTGTGTGTTACATTGGTTATCCACTGCCAATTCACTGGTGGCATTTTGTCAGGGAAGGGACACGGACTGGGTCCCGCAAGACTTCCACTCTGTACACACACACACACACTCACACATACTGTAGTTCATCTCCAACACACATAAATAACATACAGAAACGGGACTCACTTCGGAGACCATCCCCTCCATTTCACCAGGTACTCGACCCGCCCCTGTGGAGAAATAAAGACAGCGTTCGTCAGTGAGAGGCACAGACAGCACTATTGCCGGTCAATAACGTGGCGAGGTGAGCCGGAGCTGCTCACATTACCTTCCTGATCCGTTTCTTTTCGATGCTCTCCACGGCAAAGACGTGCTCCCCCGCCGCTGGCAACTCCATAACGATGCGAGGAGCTGCTCGGACGCCGCTTGACCTTCTGCTTAACTGCAGATCGCTTCAAACAGCCCCCCCCCCCCACCCCCCACCCGCCCCCCCCGGGAGCGACCCACCCCCCCCCCTTCCCCTTTCCTCCACCTCCTGCAGGGGACTCTCGCTTTCCCTTTCACTACTCCTTTTATTTAATTTTTTGGCACCCTTTCCGAGCGGGCTTTTCCGTTCCCCCCGCCCCCTTTGGATCTAGACTCGGTGGTCACAGCTCTCCCTCTCTCTCTCACTCTCTCTCTCTCTGCTGCAGAGCCGGCAACGCAGGAACGCAGCAACACAACGCTGTGGCGTCAGGAGCCGGAGCTGTCAATCAATTCAGCCCCGCCTGAGGTCGGAGAATCTAACTACAGCACCAAATACGGGCAAGAAGCAGCCTTGTATGGTAATGGCAGAAAGATAAATTCTATTTTTCCAAATTAAGAAAGGACGGCATGAAATGGAACAGCAGAAAGGCGCGCTCCCCCCTCCCTCCCTCTCTCTGCGCTCATACTGACTCTTCCTTCGCATCTAAACAATGTCATTCCCCAGCCTCACAGTTTTGTTTCACCGCGATGTGCAAATCTCTTTCGTGTCCTCTTCTAATTGGCTATGCATCGGGCTAGCAATGTCTTGCGTTCTTTGAGAAAGCTGCTTCGTTTCTGACATGCATCAAAGCGCGTCACTATTTCATTTCATTTTTTTACCCCCCTGCCAGAGAAGCAGCCTTGCTCCAATCGCCCTGTTATTGTCCGTGCGTTTTGCAAAGTGTGACAGTGCCGTGAGTCAGCTGGATCTCCCCCTCCCTTCCCCCTCACATTGAGCAGATATGATGCACGGCCATGGCAATATTGATGATTGTAGCACCGTGGTATCCTGTTAGTCACTGTTCATTTGTCTCACTGGCTTGTCACTCAGTGCCCTCCACCATGGTGAAGTGTTACATGAGAGAACCTTTGAAAACAGCGCACAATACTCTTCCCCCATTCGAAGAGCGACCATGGCTCCTTCTGGTAGGGCATTGCCCAATTTCAAGCTCTGGCAGCGTTCAGTATTCAATCAGGCAAGCCTACAGGACACAATACCGGGGAATAACTTTTACTCTCCTGTCCGCCGGCTTGTCTTTCGTCTGACAGAAGTAAATCTGAGTAACGTCAATCAATGTGCATCGATTTGCACAACCGCTGTACAATTAGTTACAATAAAAGGTAAACAGAGACCTTGTATGGGCATTAAGTTCGAATGGTTGACTGAAGGCAACTCGTTCTGATTTTAACGCAACTTCCAAGATGTCCACACCTCTAGGCGTCGATTTTCAAAACTGCAAAGCTAACGTGAAAGGACCCCATTGGCACAAATTCGAAATGGAAGCATTTCAGACAAGCCGCTTGGGAGAGGCAACCTAGTCGCTGAAAAAAAACGCAGCTTATCCCATCCCCCCTCCCCGTTGCTCTCGACTCGTATTTATCAACACTCAAAATGCTGCTGACACAGAATGCCCATATTAGGATATTGGCCACGGAACAAATGTATAACTCGCTGAAAACGCAGTATGCTTTAATGATTATACATCCTTTCCATTGATTGCGGCACTTAATCGCGATATGTACGCGCATTTAGTAGAGAACAGATACATGGAATAACCATCTACTTTGGTGCCCACTTCTAAACCGAATAAGACATTTCACTCGTATGGGCGACTTGGAAAATAAAACCTTATGTGATGATGGGAAAGGCTAACTGGCCAAGAGAAATTTGCACCTTGTGAATTTTATTGTAATCATCTAAAGAATGTCATGTTCTTGTCTGCAAACCCTCTCATTGACACGGGATACTCTGATATTATTGGCATTCTGATTATTCAGATAAACTCAGTCAACGCACCTACGCGTTACTATAATAATAGCTTGTCTTCTTGTGGTGTGTTACTGTTGACCCGCAGGGAAAACATGGAGTCATCAACCGAAAAGGTTTGCAACCAAAAGATTGAGTTTGCATACAAATAAAGAAACACAGAATAAAGTGCTGAACACGCATATAATACGCACTCCAAGCAAAATACCATGAATGGTCAACAACTGTTAGTGCCAGAATAGTGCAGAGGCCCAGGAATACAAAAGGTTTTTTAAATTATTTGTTTTTATTACTGGTAGCGTTTGTTTGTATTTAAGTCAGTAAATTAGTTGACACTAATGTATGTTTACATCTTATTGAAATATATTTTGCAGTAATCCACCTGACACAAAGAAGAGGACTAGTAAACTGTATAACCTCTGTGTAATTTAAGTTTGCTGCTTTCATAATGCAATATTCAAACTTGCCAGGGATATTATAACCATATAACTCATAAATAAATGTAGACTCATTCCAAATCAGGTATTCTTCCTTATCTCATGACAATTACATAAGTACTTGCTCTGGTGTAAATATGAACCATATGTTGTCAACTTAAATTACTTGTAGTAATGATCCAGCATTTTGGCTCCACTACCCTTAAAATAACAACTTAGTTTTAGGTATACATATCTTTGCATTAGAAATTAAGGAACAAAAATATTACCATTTCTAACATTGATGTACATATGTTAAGATGAGTGGACTGTTTTAATGGTTATTCCATTCAGATTCATTTTGTTTATACACAGGGATAGGATTCAAAACTTTTATTTTGGCCATGTTGGATGTTTGGATATTAAGTTTGAAGGGTAATCTCAAAGAACAGTGTCAGTAGAGTTGAATGTGGAAACATAACATTTGGTGTAAGCCATTTCAGCAATGTTCTTAAACCTAAATATGTTGAATTGAAAATCATTTCATCTTAATAATGCACAACTCATACATGGTTCATGGTGTGAAGATAACATGGATCCAGATTGTATTTGGTGATTTCTGATCAACAGACAATGCCATAATCCATGTGAGGTATTGCAGTTCTTCTAACTTGATACCCATATTTCTATGCCTTTCTATGATTAGCTTTCCATCAATCTTCAGGTTCCTCTTTTTAAAATCTATTAACTCTCAGATTATCTACTAAGAAAGGCATTACATAGAATGTCCAGAGCATGTCAGTTGCTTAACTTATGCCAAATAATAATTGAGGTACTAATTAAATGACCTATAAACAAAATAGGTGATTTAATTCTTTAAAACCTTGACATTCTTTGGTAATGCAACAAAAATGGCTACTCCCCAGGGAAGTAAAGATAGAATATCCAATTGGAAACATGTGCCAACTCAACTCAATAATGAAAAGAAAGGAATATTTCTATTGGGACTTTATTTTAACTAGACTTTTCAACTTCATTAGCTAACAGAATTACAAGGTTTGGTCATTAACCTAGGCAATACATATCTTTGTCATTCTTAGAGAGTGAGTTTGGATCCATACAGAAAAAAAAAACATTGTGTTTCATTGTAGAATTATCAGCATCCACTGTAGAAATTGTGGATGCTGTTATTTTACAGTTGGTCTATCTGCATAATGGTGACAACACATTGCTCTGCAATGTTCAGCCAGATGCCATTATCTTCACTATTGGCATCACTTTGAGATTGATATATTGATGTGGAAATTAATCTTGGAATTCATGACTAGGACCTTATTGTGTTAATCGTACTGGATATCTTGATTACATTCTTAGTATTACATAATTTTGCTAAGACAATGGTATATCTTAGTTCAACATCCCCATATTGGCTTCAGTATCATTGCACCATACCATTGAATTACAATATGTATTATTGGACATTTTGAGAAGCAAAGAAATTCTTTTTTAAATAACTATTTAGTTAATTTGATTTATTTCAACAAACTAAAGGTTAGTGTTTCTATAATTAACCAGAATTTTGACCTGTGGGGGTAATATAATGTTTCTTGGATTTGCAATTGAAGATTCCTTCTCTGTATTTATTGACCTCTGAACTGATCAAGCAGTAGGTTAAAAAAGATACCAATATGATTCTACTAGAAGACGTGTTAATGTTTTTCCAGAGAAGTGACAGTGGCCAGCTTTCTTTAAATCTCAATGATTAGCTTTACACAAACGATTTGCCCACATTTTAAAAGAGTTCTGGGATTCGTATAAAATTTCTGACTCAAGTACGTTTTTGACCTCGTTTTATTCATTCCTACACCTTAGGACATCATTTCTTGTAAATCACTACATGTTGACATAAAAATTATGAATTCCAAGTTCCTTGTTATGAATTCCCAGATTAATTCCCACATCTATGTGTCACTCTCAAAGTGATGCCCTCAAACTGGTGAAATCATAATGCCAATAGTGAAGATAATGACATCTGGCTCAACATTGCAGAGCAAAGTGTTGCCATCATTACGCAGATAGACCAACTGGAAAATACCAGCATCCACAATTTCTACAGTGGATGCTGATAATCCCACAATGAAACACAATTTTTTTTTTCTGTATGGATCCAAACTCATTCTCTAAGAAAACCTGCTGGGTCAAGTAATTGAGCAGCATGTTACTCCGCCCTGCATGTTTGAGCATCAATTCAACACATTGTTCACCAACTAATGGCATTTTGTTAGCATTGTAAATCACATTCTAAGCAATATTTTCCATTTGCATGGAAGGAACAACTAAATGCTTCATTTGCGTTATCTTAATGTGACAATACAATCATTGCCATTGTACATGGGGAACTTGAACCATTAAAGAGAGCTTTGCAGTGTGGAAATTAAACAGTTGCCCAGTTTCAGTCATTACGATAAAACAGATGGTATAATTTTCCATCTGCATTATCAATGCCCTGAGGTGCAACAGCCTTGGCATGGGGTGTGTGAGTTTCCTCAGGAATGTTTAAGGATCCAAATACCATTAAATTCCATGTTATTTATTCTGGCTGATGCACTATTGTTCACTTGTCCAATTTGTAACATTGTACAAGGATGTCAGAGGACAAACAAATGAATGTTGTATTCCTGGAAGGCAACTTGAAGTTCAGACAAATTCATCATAGTGCTTCATGAGATGATAGCTTTTGTAGAATGTCAAGCTTTTAGATATCAACATTGAAATTCCTCCTACTTTAGTGCAAAGAACTGCATTGCTTCAAGTTGCAACTGGTGACTATGGATTAATCTTTTGTCATATGTGAGGATTAAGTTAATTTGAAGCTATATGATATCTGGATCCATATACAATAACTATATTACAAAATATCTGTGCTTTGAGGTGGTCGTTATCATGAAATATATCAGATTTTCACAGAATTCAACTCATCAATGACCAACAGAAGGTTTACAATATTGACCATCTTACAGTCTACCATAAAATAATAAAGCATCAAATACTATTATACTCCATATTTCAGTCAATTTTGCTATTTTAACACTATGTAATGACGGATGGCTACTACTGTGTAGTGAAAACATCAATTGTGAGCATTTTCTCTGAAGGTCTTGGATCGATGTTACATGGTGTGATTGGATCTCCGATGTTCTCAGCTAATCTTCAGAGCGTGGATAATGGCCAACATGGAACGTTTTGTTTTAAATAGCAATTTCTGTAATGAATTTTTCTGTGGAGTATCGGAAACTTCATAAACTTCCTTCCATTGTGAAGGTTCACGTGCATACGTACTCAAGTTCAAAGGTTGGTCGGAATTTTGTTCGCCAGCTGTCCAATGTTATTCCAAAAATGTTGTTTTAGATAACGGTTAATACACCCGATGGAAGCAGTAATGGGCAATACTCATGATGCCTTGCCCAAACCAATGAGAATCTGGCTGATTTTTTTTCAGGTACATGGGACAAATTGCTACAACTGTTTGTTGGAATGAGTCATATTGAGCTTGCTATTTGTTTAGTTAGTTAATGGATCAACCAGTCAGCAAACACCAATTCCAAAATTACGGCGACGGGGGAAGTGAAAAAAATAATCTCACTTCGATGTCAAAAGATAACCTGACTACCATGTTTTCTTGCAGGTAATAGCAATGGGTCAAATAATGAAAGAGGGGAACGAGTTCATGGGGAAGGGTTTCTCTTTCTCAGGAAGGAGTCCAGACGTCAAGCCAATTGCAAAACATCTAAATATGACTATTTAGTGGTTCCATTGGTTCCATGTGAAAACCCATTCATAAACTATCGTTCAAATTACCCGAACTTAATGAGAATAGGTCTTTGGATTCAATGGCTGTACTATTTGATAATGTGTAATCATGAGGAAAGGAGACTACATGTAGGGCGCCGAGTAAAGGGGACGTGTAAAACACCAAATATTAGAATCCAACGTTTGTTCAAGCTGATTTGAAAACACGTCAAAAAGAACTTATTGAGCGAAAATATCTGATAATCTTTGATTGGAATGTATGTTTTTGTGGTCAATACGTTCTTAAAACTATTATTTAACCAATGTTTTTCATACCCAGTTTATAACGGAGAGTCCTGAATCCGACATTACACAGAACCACCAATCTATAGCAGTTTTCTGCGAACTATTTAATAAGCTATTCGGCTTCGAAGAATTCCTGTTAAAAATAAGGTTCCAGTAGCAATTGCTGACCTGAGCAATCAGTGTGTCACCATCCGACAAATATGGGTCATGTTACCAGTTCTGATGATGCATGCAGCTTTTCAAGATGGCTAGAAACACGAGACCGAATGTGCTGTTCCAATTGCTCGATTCATTCGACCTTTTATTAACAAGAAAGTTTATGGAAAGCGAGTCGTAAGGGGTTAATTTCAAGATCTTTCCAGATCCACAGAACAGCCCTTATATCCACAATGGGACAAATCAGCATTTATCCCATTTAAAATCAAGTGAACGAGACACGTGAAATCTCGAGTGAATCTTTCATTTTGATGCATTTTATATGTTTGAGCAACTCTGTCATACACAATCTCAAGTACATCAGTGTCCAGATCAAAATGTGATCTCTCGACATCTTATTTTTTCACCACCACTCCAGACAGCTCCTCCATTAGGAAACTAACAGAGAAGACAGCAAAACAGCCAAGATAGAAACCGCCATTTTCTGAGCACTTGTATTTCATTTGATCATTAGCGGTATGTGCCGTACATGTCTTGTACGTTAGCATATGCAAATTGGACCTAGAGCTTGTCAAGGAGGTAACCTGATAAATTCAGAAAAGGCAAAGCATTCAGTGTATTTTGAATGTTCGTAATGCGGCTTTTAGTTGCAACAGATTCAGTATTCGCCCCCCCCACCCCACCCCCGCTCAGTTGACCTGCCACTCTCTGATTTATCCAGCCAGCTAAATTCCAATGTTTTCGCATAAAGGACTGGACAATACTTTCGTTCCAGGTTCTGTGTGTGACACAAGTCTAACAAGAGCGCTAATATTCATATTTCATTCGAGCAAAAGACCATCAACCCAACAACATACTGTACGAGATCCTATCAGTTCTATAAGGTGTGCGAGCTAGATCTGGTGAGAGGAGGTCACTGTGGCTATAGTGATCCACTGCCCGAAGGAAATCTTTGCCTTTTCGTAAACTAGCCCAATTTCTTTGCCTGTCCTGAGTGAATGCGCGATTAAGGGGTGAGCAACTAGTGTAATGGTTGCATCCAGATGTAATTGGTGATAATCCCTCCACTACTTTTAACAGCTTTGGACACCAAATGCATTAAAGTTCCAACGATGATCTTTTGATTGCATGCTAATAGTTGCATGTGTTAGAATTCTTGGGGGTTCATATGGGTTCTATTGTTGTCTGGTTTTGGAAGAACTTCGAAACCGATTCTTGGCAATTAAGTTTGATGCATTGTTGACTCCTTTAACCTTTTTTTGAAATTAGTGTCACAAGTAGGCTTACATTAACACTGCAATGAAGCTATTGCGAAAATCCCCTAGTCGCCACACTCCGGCGCCTGTCGGGGTACACTAAGGGAGAATTTAGCATAGACAATGCACCTAGGTAGCACGTTTTTCGGACTTTTTGACTGTACATCGATATTCATCCACCCGACATCTGCAAAAGAGACTTGAGGGGGCGGAAAGGGCGTAGTATCGCAGTGGCTAAGAACACTCGGGGACAACTGCTGACTTTTAATCCAAATGACTTGAGTTTATTTTGTGATTTGAGTGACTAATCTTCAGCTGAGTTCTCGGTAGAGCACCGGTCAAAACTGTCCTCCCTGAGGTCAGCTATGCAACCATCCTACTGCAGGTAGGACTACAAGGAAAATCACAAGCTGACGAATTGTTGCGATCCCCACCGAATAAATGAAACAGGACTTCATGGTGAACGCCTTTGCCGCAGGAATCGGTTTTGCTCAGAAGTCCATCGTTCAATTGCCTAACAATATAGTTTGCCAAGGTGATTGGAAATACCGATTCTCATGCATTTAGTTTGCGAGGGGGTATTCTTTTGTTCAAGTCAACTGCAGTCGTGTTATTAGCATTGAAATCGACAAAACAGAGGTTTTCAATAAATCAATGGGAGATAGGTGCTATAGCAACCTACCAATAGCCATGTCTGTTGCTTAGTTCATGGCCATTTTGCAACTAATCAATAGTGTAGCAAATTCTTCTGTAAATGCTGAAGGTTATAGATCTTAACCCTCAAATTCAGCCTTCTGCCCTTTCAGACCGCGTGCCACCTTGATCAGCAGTTTCCTTCATTTTCGACCCCAGTCCTCAGAGTTCACGTTAATTTTACTAACACAGATCAGACAGTGAGCCACCTGCCCCTCGCTGTGGTTGAGCGGTTTGACCTTAACAACGAAACTCTTCTCCATTTGCAATCAACAATCATTTCCTGGCAGACAGTTGTTGATATCTGAGTCTTTTTTCCCCTTATTCTCTCGACGCGCTCATTGTAAATCATCATCTGTACGCTTGATTAATACGGTTGTTGAAAATATGTATACTTGACATTTGTCAACATTATTAAATAGCTAAAGGACCCTAGTGGCACAATAAAAATGAAAAGTGTAAATCAGAGGGAAGAAAGGGATCATTCGCATTTACCATGTAATGTGCATCACTGGCACATCATGGGGAATAAAGTCCATGATTAGGATTTAAAAGATATTGATTACTAATCAATACGTGTCCAGTTCTGATCGTAAAAATAATACATGATGCACAACACATTGGGCAATTAAGTAGAGGTAGTATGCTAATTTTCTTCAACAAATGGCTTCTGGATGCATTTGTTTTAATTAAAAGATTGGCGATAGACGCGATTGTTAAAATGTGCCTGGGCGCAGACACGATTTCTTTGTGAACTCTGGGCTATAATTGGCAGTATTGTCTGACAGTTACTTTTTAAAAACATTTTGACGTGAACATGGGGAGATCTGAGTTTCTTGTGCAGTGAATTTCAATCTTCTACTGCCTGTCCTTTCCAGTGTTACGACTCTGATGTTAAGGGAGACACTTTATTTATATTAACATCTGCAGAAGGAGGCGAGCTTGCTCAAATTCACTTGTACACAAGGAGTCTTCTTGACAAAGCTTCCTCCACAAGACCCCCCAAACCCTGAGCTCTCCCACTTGGAACGTCAAGGGCAGCAAGAACGCCACCACCTGCAAATTCTCCTTCAAGGCGCACGACAGGAAATATATCGCCATTTCTTCATGGTGGGTGGGTCAACGGCACTGTGAGTCTATGTACACCACATGGATTGCAGCGGTGCAAGAAGGCAGCTCACCACCACCTTCTGAAGGGCAATTAGGGATGGGCAATAAATGCTGGTCTTACCAGCGATTCTCACATCCCACGAGTGAGTTAAAAAACAGAACAAGTTCAATGTATGTCAAATCTTGACCTAAGCATCGGGACACCAGTTATGTCTAATGTCAGCGCCGAAGGATTTGATTATATTTAACTTTCAATATCCGCCATTTTGATCCAGTGTCACGGATTCTCTATCACTGAGAAACATTTCCAAGCTCCTCAGCTGGGCTGTTGACCGAGCAGGGCTTAATGCTTATTTGCATTCTGCACAAACCTCAACATTTTTGTTCTAAATGTGGAGATACTAACAAAGGATCGTTTGCAAAACTGCAAGTCCCTGCTGGTTTAGAATGTGACAGTGTCCCGCACCCCAGCACACTCCGAGGCAGCCCTGGCACTGACTCCAGCCTGCGTGCGCTTTCGGTTAAAATCTCCTTGCATCGTGAGTTAAACCGGAAACGCTGCAGTTCTTGGGACCTCCCCAACACCATCTGCACAGCAACTGGTGCCTCCATTTCACATCCTCATTTAAGTTTCTTTCTGTCCCCTTTGATGTGACGGTATCTTTTATGAAGTATTATTCGAAAACCTAAACCGATGTGGCTAATTCAGAACCCTAAAGGTAGTCCCAACCTTTATTGCAGTTGTCCCTTTGGGAATACGGCTATTTTACAGTCTGTTTGTGAAACTGTAGCTATTCTCTCCAACAACGATCAATTGGGGACAGTTCCTAGGTTGGTCGATGGAAATGCAGTTATATTTCTCAAGTGTTGTAATCCTGTCAATAGACTTAGAATTATTGACCTATAACGTAACCTTATGTTAAGAAGTCTCACAACACCAGAGACTTCTTACTGTGCCCACCCAGTCCAACGCCGGCATCTCCACATCATGGTTTAACCTTATGGACATTGGGAACGGATTTACAGGTGCATTTGGGCTTCTAAAGTGAATCCAGTTTCCTATCTTTGAGAATGGATTAAAAGGGAATCTCAGGTCTCTGAATTATAGCTTCGAGGAGAAGGTTCAACCAGCATTGAACCAGGCAGACTGTCGAACCAGCATTCTCACCGGAGCAAATAGCATCCTGTCCATCCCTCACTGGGTCCAATGCAAATACCCAACACAATACACACCTCATGTTGGATTTGCAGTTCAAGGCGACATCTCGGTAACATTGCACTGAACTCAAACTTCTCCCCGTCCCCCCTGCAAGCCCCTATGGATACCAGTCAGAGTGAAACACGCCGAGAATAGACTTTCTCTGCACACATGAGCAGCTGTAGGGTTGCAGCTGCGTCGCCAGACCTCAGTTCACAAGATGTTGGGTTGGGAGCCGCTGTGATATCTGACGATAACCCACGTGGATGCAAATATAACATTCTTCAAATAAATCGGCCGATTTTAGGTCTGACTTCTCAAAGATTAATCTCGGGACAACACTTCCATTGTTGCATCCCAGATCCGGATTCTTTAATGTAGTTCATTATCTCCAGCAGCCAACCCCAGATTACTCCAATATAACATTGGAGTGAGCTGTTTTAACGAAGCCTCTTCCTTGAAGGCAGCTTCAGGGATACAGAGGGTGGAGGCTGGATTTCCCCGATCGGTTTATTGGAAAAGAGAGAATGGGATGGGGGTGGGGGGGGGGTGAGGTTTCAGTGAACAGAAATCTAAGTAGCAACAGCTTGGTTCTGGGGAAAGGTCAGTTGCACCCGGCTTCTGTCAGATCAGATGGCGGCAGGAATAAAGCTTCATTCTCTATCTCCCACTTTCTATGCCTTTTAGCTTTGACAAAGGGTCACCTGGACTCGAAACGTCAGCTCTTTTCTCTCCTTACAGATGCTGCCAGACCTGTTGAGATTTTCCAGCGTTTTTGTCTTTAAGCTTCATTCTCTTTGATCTCGTTATGAAGAAAGTGTTTACTGGGAGCGAGGGGAGGGAAACACTTTCGCTTTAAACTCCCCCCCCCCCACACACACACACACCTCGACCCCCCCCCCCCCTACCCTTCACCCCCGCCCACACTCTATCCAGATGTGGCTGTTTTTTTAATCTATATATTTGGAGACCGTGGAAATGTGTTATTGGCTGTTCGTGCACAGCATTGACTGACGCAGTTGCTGTAATGTGGTGTATTTATAGTAACAGTCAGCCGCGTACAGATGCCAATCTCTCTGATCTCCGGCAGAGAGTTAGCGGCTTAGCATTGAGGGGCGGGGGGGGGGGGGGGGGGGGTCTCTGAAACACCAATTCCCAATTTACACACCCACCATACCGTATGTCCACATAGGTCAAAGCAGACTTGGCCCGGTCCGTGCACTCGCTGACATAGGCAAATTTCGTTCACCTCGCCGAGTTTAAACCCTCTCCCTGTCGTTTCGAATTAAACCTTTAGCCAAATTAAAGCAGACAGAGAGAACATACCTATTCTGAATTTCAAATTTCACTCCACAACATCCTAGAATATTTGGTTTCAACAGTTCTCTCTCTCTTTCTTTTGGAATTATTCACGTTTGATATCCTTAAATAGTGTCTCACTCATTCTACACCCCCATGTGCTCTCTTTTTATCAATACATGCTATTGTTGCCATGATTTTATTTACAACGTTCATTTCAGAATGTTCAAATGCAGCAGCAAGTTCTGACTCAACATCAGACGGCGCACCCATCTATAATAATGGCTTACTTATGCTCGGTGTGGCCCGTGCTGCTCGCATGAGACCAGACATTGACGCACATTATTCCTCTTTAAGCTCTGAAGACATTTTCCATTTGCGTCAGATCACAGCCCGGGCTCCGGCACCACCGCCGGGAGCATATCGGGCTCTTTCTGGGGCTACTGTCGGTGGAAAGTAGAATTCCGCCCCGCCCCGATATAGAGCTCCCCAGCCTCACCCACACATAGCACAGTGTCACACAACCCCGGCTGTATCCCCAGTCCACTGGTACATTGTGGGTGTTTGGGGCAGGCTGATCCTGTGTGTGCGGGGGTGTTTGCGGCAGGGAGTGGGTGTTGTGTATGTGTCTGAGTGTGTGTGTTTGAGGCAGGGTAGGGTGTGTGTGCGAGTGTGTGTGTGTGGGGCAGGGTGGTTGTATGATTAGTTTGGAACAAGGAGGGGGGGGGGTCTGTGTGTGTGTGTGTGTGGTGCACGGTGATTCTGTTGGTGTGTGTTTGGGGCAGGGGTGGTTTTGTGTGTGTTGGGGAAGGGTGGTTGTATGTATGAGTGTGTGTGGGGCAGGGTGGTTCTGTTGGTGAGTGTGTTTGGGGTAGGGGTGGTTTTGTGTATGTGGGGGGGGGCAGGGTAGTTCTGTTGGTGAGTGTGTATTTGGGGTAGGGGTGGTTTTGTGTGTGGGGGGAGGGTGGTTCTGTTGGTGAGTGGTTGGGACAGGGAGGGGTTCTGTGTATACGTGTGTGTAAGTAAGAGTGTGTGTTTGTGAAGGTTGGTTCTGTTGCTGAGTGTCTGGGGTGGGGGTGGTTTTGTGTGTATGGGGTGGGGGCAGGGTGATTCTGGTGGTGAGTGGGTTGCCAGTTTCTGGATCTTTTGTGCTTTGACATTGCTGACGAAGCGATTAAAGGTATTGACTTTACAAAAATTTGTCTCCAATTTGGAGAGCCGGAGAAGGCAACAATTTCAACAGGAACGAGAGGCTGACGTATTAAATATCAATGGCCTCCAGCCTTTGACGTTCGCCCATTTGTTTCCAAACTCCTTTTCCATGTAAACAGCAGCCCTTTGGATCATCCTCAACCCTGCACCAGAAGTAGAATGGGTTCAGATTATTCATCAGACTTGATACCATTAATCAGTTCTTTCTAACCAAGGTTAAAGCATGATGTATGCTAACAAACAATTACAGGATATTTTTTATCCATAATTTGCATGTGAACCAGTTCTTCTCGCATATATTGCAACATACACGGAAGAGTGAAGGATCCTTCGAGGGGCAAGGGTACAAGTTGAGTCCAAATATTAGTCTGAAAATCATGAGATGTACCTACTCTGTGACACCAGTACTCACCACCATGAACATTCGTAAACCCACCAAATGTAATGAAAAATGGGGAAAAGGGGGTCCAAAAATTGAACGCATCTTTTTTAGAAATAAAAACTTCAACGCTACAAAGCATTAAATCCCAGACGCTATTCTATCCATTCTATCCGGTGTAAAATTGGTCGGTTGTTCATTTGGGGGCCACAGGTACTTTGCTAATTATTTGCACTATGTGGTGTGGGTAAGTGTTTTGCTAAAATCACACACAGTTCACTTTTCAACAAACCCTTGTTTTTTTTACTTCTGCGTGATTAAACGACAAGGGGGCGGGGCGGGGCACGTGATAGGAAAATTGGACCTTGAATAACACCGACCACACAATCCAAGATTCAATGAAGTCAGTGAAGCCACGACAGCCAACAAGCTGTTCAAGTTGCATTTCACACTGAGCCCCAGGTGGAAATTCTAAATATAAAATAGCTCATTTTAAAAAATATTTCAAAAGGGGTACGTGCTTACGTGCCTTATGTTAGGGATTAATGGTACCATTAATGTTCAGGTAGCTTGGGTTGAATGCTCGACGTTTGTTGGATGTTTCAGTTGCTCGAACATTTGTTAGATTTTCTCATGCGGAAGCTGATATAAAGAGTTTTTGTATCAGAATAATTACATTTTATGCCTTTTTTTCATTCTCGAGTGAATATCTTGCTCAGATGACATCAGATGCGAACAGCAGAAACTAATAAGGAAGTGGCATCAGCTTAGCGGTTCAGCTATTTCCATTCTCACACAATGAGTTGAAGTGATTAGGCTGATAAAATGACGTGGCGTAGTATTTTCATGTGGTACCTGCTAAGTTCAACTGTCAACGAACGATAAAGACCAAAAAGAAATGTATGCGAGGAGGAGCAAAATAAAGCAACATACAGCAGATCCTGGAAATCTGAAATAAAAACAGATACACAACAGGGCTGACAGCATCTGTAGAGAGAGAAAAACAGAGGTAAGGTTCCAAGTCAATGGCCTTCATCACCTGACCTGGAACCCTACAGGATGGCAGGCTGGTGCAGTGGTTAGCATTGCTGCCTCACAGCACCAGGGACCTGGGTTCAATTCTGGCTTCAGGTGACTGTGTGGAGTTCTATGCTCCCTCCATGTCTGTGTGGGTATCCTCTGAGTGCTGCGGTTTCCTCCCACACTCCAAAGATATGCAGGTTAGGTGGATTGGCCATGATCAGCTTTAAGTGCCAGGGGGATTAGCAGGACAAATACTTGGGGTTATGGGCATAGGGCCTGGATTGTGGTTGGTGCAGACACAATGGGCCAAATGTCCTCCTTCTGCACTTAGGGATTCTATGATGAATATTGCAGATGATACCAGTCCAAAGTAAAAGTTAAAATTATTTATTAGTCACAAGTAGGCTTACTTTCACACTGTGATGAAGTTACTGTGAGTATTCTAAGAAATCACAATTTTATATATAGATCTTATTAGATCATTAAGTTCATTTTTGTAGCAAAGTCAAGAAAACATATGATCATATAATACCAATGGATATTTTGTGGCATCGTCCATAGTTAATTAGTGATAGGAAGGTGCTGGAGGAGACATAGGGCATGGAAAAGGCTCAGGAATAATGGAGGGGCAATGTCATCTTTCAGGCCAGTCACCCTCCAGAACCTCATCCACTGACTAATATTCAGATGTAAATCTTGACGTTAAATGATGGCCATCTTTCTGAGAATGGGACAAAACCTTATGTCTTCATCATTCAATATTCATAAGCTCGCATCCTGGACAGGAATTCCAAGATAACAACCTGGAACAGAAGCTCTGACTAATTTCTCATTCCCTAACCCTGGAGTACTTTTTTACAGTAATTGTTGTGCTGGCACGGTTGAGATTATCAAATCAGCACAGATTGGTGATCAAACCTAGAGTTTCCCACTGAGCTATACATTTGGTGACTGCTAGGGTCAGGTGGAATAAAAATTATGCTTGACATATCTTGCATTCTTTCTTATTTGTTACACTCCTTGGACACTATTATAAGCCTTTACTTTGTCAGTTTAAGAAGAATCTTTTGATTAATAGTTAAAAAAACTAGTCATCACATTGCAACAAATGAAACTGATACACAATCACACAAATCTGCCTCTTATTTTCTTTCATTCTCAGATCATTTTCTCAGATGGTAACAAGTACCGCTGGAAGGAATCGCAATCGCAACACCTTTTAAAAGAATATGTATTTTTTTAACAGTAGAATTTTCATGACAACAAACCCAGGTGGTACAATCGCCCAAGAACATCAAATGAGATAACTTACACTTGCAACTAAATGTGAAGTTGTATGAGTTAAAGTGTATTAACAGCCAGTAACTTAACCTTTAGGCTCTGATTATGTAACGATTGCAGTATTTAAGTTTTATTGGTACACTTCCCAGTGTCATTGAAGCCCTGAGACTGTGTTAAAGTTTTAAAATGACTTTAGTTATTTAATTACTGGTAATCTGATGTTGGTGGAGGTAGGATAAACTTTGTACTGGTTTAGTATCTGTACATAATCTCAGTTGCCTTCAGGTTCTGTCATTAGGACTTGGGACAACTGAACCTCTCATTTGACATTAAATTTAATATGAATTATAAAATTGTGTTTACTAACAAAGTTAGTTGTGATGTTGAAGTAGTAATTCCAACCCAAATTTCTGTTGAAGTTTGCTGATGTTTTCAGAACTATTTGAGTATATATTGATTTTGTAACTCATTATTGACTTCCAGTAACATACATAATATTACACTAGATTATATCTGCTAATTTGCATGGGGAGGGGAGGCAATAACTTAGTGGTATTATTGCTCGACCATTAACCCAGAAACTCAACAAATGTTCTGAAGGCTTCGGTTCAAATCCTGCCATGGCAGATGGTGAAAGTTGAACTCAATAAAAAATATTTAGAATTAAGAATCCACTGATAATCATGAAATCATTGTCGATTGTCGGGAAAACCTATCTGGTTCACTAATGTCCTTTAGGGAAGGAAATATGTTGTCCTTACCTGGTCTGGCCTACATTTGACTCCAGAGCCACAGCAATGTAGTTAACTCTCAACTGCCCTCCAAGGATAACTGGGGATGGGCAATAAATGCTGACCAGTCAGTGACACCCATGTCCCATAAATGAATAAAAAAGATGTCTGATAGTCAAGCAAAAATACATTAAATTCAAAGGTTTGCAAAATTGGTATAACACAAAGTTTAAACTGAGAAAAAGAATAATTCCCTCAATCTGTTGTCAAACCTTTCAATCTACTCTTTAAGGAAGATTAATTAAAACACAACAATCCATCAAAAATATAAAAGTTTTGTCATGAAGATGTGCTTTATGCTAAAACACAATTTTAATCCATCAGTTGGAAACATAATTGGAAAATTATTATCTTTCTTTTTTTGTCGTGAAAGGAAATTTCTGCCTGCAAAATTATATGTGGTGCTGGTTTTGTCTGAGACTGCTTTCTCAACCTGATATTTCTCATAGCTTTGCCTCCTCACAGCCAGCTTGACGCCTGAGTTTTCCCTTTGGTCTTCCATCTGCATGTTTTCTTCTTTCTTTGATTTCACTGGATGTAATCTCCATGTCAGACTCTGCAGAACTGTCTGTTCCACTCTGATTGGACTTGGGCTGAGACTCTGTAAAGGGGTGGTGTCGCTTGTTCCCATTGATCCAGTTGGTAGGCTTCTCTTTAATGAAAAACAGACTTTTTAAAAAAACACAAACTGAAGTTACTTAATCAACAGCCAAGATAGTTACCTAATTGGGATTACTCTACATTGCACCTTCCAACCCCATTGAGATGGAGATAGCATGTCTGGGAAAACACATCAAAAACATTGAGGAATGTGAATTAATCATATTTCTTACCCCATGAGCGCAACATCCAGAAAATCAATTGGGCATAGACAAGCCATCAAGTCTAAGCACTTGAGCAATGGGACCCTGGATAAGGAAGGAAATCCCCAAGCCTGTTCTAATCAAGTTACAATTGAAATACACAATTATGTTTGAATTATTGGTCAGTTGGAGAAGTGGTCACATAAACGTCAATCATTTGCTTGTTTGAAGCATTTGTTTTCTTAACCGAACTAAGGACAAGCAGCTGAGAAGCTGAGAGAGACCCTTCCTTCCTCTCTCTTTCTGTCCACCCAATTTACCAGTTTTTGAGACATGTCTGCTATTGTTTGACTCTGAGAGATTTTAAAGAAGAAACTCAACTCCACAGTGGTGGCTGCAGAAGAACAAATAGATCATTCATAACCACCTCAATGTTGAAAGCAGAAGACCACTGAGTGAAAGCTATACCACTGGATTCAGCCTGAAGTCACCAAACCACAAATTGCAAATTCCTTCAACTTCTATGGACTCTTTTTTTGAACAACCTATCCTTCCCCCCTCTGTAATCTGTATTTGTGTGTGGACTTCAAGTGCGTGTGTATATAAACCTTAATTTTTGTATTGTTAAACTCATGAAAACCTGCCCTGAGTGTTCATCTATGCTCCCAGCACAGGAACAGTTGACAACTGACTGAAATGGCAAATATACCCATTTCAAGGAAAAAAAACCTATTGCAGTCAAATGAGGAAAGGGCAAAGAGAGGGAGCCATTCAATCCCTCTTCACCCAATCATAACAGTATGGCTTTATATAGTGGCTACACATCTATATGGGAACAGCTTTAAATTACATAATGTTTTTGCTGTATTTAAATTGACTAACAAAGCTGATTTAAGAATTTCAGACTGTGTATCGCGATGGCAGTGGACTGCATGGTGCTTAAGGTTAATCTAACATTCATTCTGTAATATATATATATCATTTATATTGAAACATAAAACACTGTTGTTGTGGAAGCAAAATCTCCTACAAGGAGGTGATGCTTGCAAATGATTATACTTCTAATGCACGCTATAGCCATTGGTTGAAGTTAACTGGTTGATAACAATACCAGAATTAATGACCTATCACAATTGATCAACATTCCATGTGAATTTACATCTATGTGAAAAAAGCATTTGTAACCCTTTGACAAAATTATATAATTTTATATAATTTAAATTATATAACTTTGTATAACCGATTCAAGAACAGCTTCTTCCCTGTCAGACTTTTGGATGGACTTACCTTGCATTAAGTTGACCCTTCTCTATACCCTAGCTATGACTGTAACACTACATTTTGCACTGTCTCACTTCCTTCTCTATGAACAGTATGTTTTGTCTGTTTAGCATGCAAGAAACAATACTTTTCACTGTATGTTAATACATATGACAATAATAAATCAAATCAAAATAATAAGCCACTGTATTATTTAGTATGCAAGGAAAGTCTCTGCAGGTTACCTGGGAGTTGGAGAGATGTTGGATCTGTAAGGGTGCTACGGTTCAAAGCCTATACACTTACTTGGGAGTCAGAGAGGCACATTGGTCAGCTGCTCGGAACTTGTCAATGAAGAGTTCAAAATGAGAGACAAGATGCAAATAATATCATCACTCGCTGTTCAATGAATATCTGGTGAATATCAATAAATGTTTAAGATTTATTTTATTAAGGTTTAAGATAGTATAGGAACTGATAGTAAGGTGATTGGCTGCTAAGTGCTTAGTGTTGGGGACAGTGTATTAATAGCCAGTTTAGGATTCAACAGTCAGGAGGAGGCAATGGCTTAGTGGTATTGTCACTAGACGATTACTCAAGAAACTCAATTAATGTTCTGGGGACCCGCGTTCAAATCCTGCTACAGCAGATGGTAGAATTTGCATTCAATAAAAAAAAATCTGGAATTAATAATTTACTGATGGCCATAAAACCACTGTCAATTGTTGTAAAAGCCCATCTTGTTCACAAATGTTAACGAAATTGGTTAGCAAACAGAAAAAGAGTTGGCATAAATGGGTCATTTTCTGGTTGGCAGAATGTAACAAATTGTGTGCTGCAGGGATCAGTGCTGAGGTCCCACCTCTTTACAATTTAGATAAATGATTTGGATAAAGGGACCGATGGTGTGCTAATGACACAAAGATTGGCAGGAAAACAAGAGGACATATCCTACAAAAGAATATCGATAGATTAGGTGAACGGACAAAGATATGGCAAATGGAATAAGAAGTGGGAACATGTGAGGTTGTCAATTTTGGCTGGACAAATAGAAGGAGGTAGATTAAATGGTAAGAGAGCGCATAAATCTGAGATGTAGAGGAATCTGGGTGTCCTAGTGCATGAATCACAATAGGTTAGTACACAGACGCAGCAATTAATTAGCAATGCTAATAGAATGTTACAGTTTTTTAGCAAGGGGAATTGAATACAAAAGTAGAGGGATTATTTCCGTTATACAGAGCATTGGTGTGACCACATCTGGAATACTGTGTACAGTGATTGTCACCATATGTAAGGAAAGATATAAATGCATTAGTAGTTCAGAGAAGGTTTACTAGATTAATACCTGGATTGGGTGGGTTGTCTTATGAGGAATTGTTGGATGTGCAAGGCTCATATTCCGCTGGAGTTTAGTACAGTAATAGTTGACTTGATTGAAACATATAAGATTTTGAGGGGACTTGACAGATTGGATGTGGAAGGGATGTTTTGTTTTGTGGGAGGACCTAGAAATCAATATCATTCTTTCAAAATAAAGGGTCATATATTTTGGAAAGAGATGAACTAAAAAAATCTCTTAGAGGGTTGAGATGTTGGAATTCTCTTCCTGAAAAGGTTGTTGAGGCAAAGTCCTTGAATATCTTTAAGACAGAGGCAAATAGATTATTTTTAAAAAAATAATCTAAAGGATGTGGGCATCGTTGATTAGGTCAGCATTTATTGTCCATCCCGACTTGCCTTTGAGGATGTGGTGGTGAGCTGCCTTCTTGAACCATTGCAGTCCCTGAAGCATAGGCACTGGTTCTGTTAAGGATGGAATTCCAAGATTCAGACCCAACAGTGAAGAACGATGATGTAGTTCTAAGTCAGGATTGTGAGTGACTTGGAAGAGAACCTCCGATGGCTATGTTTCCAGATATCTGGTGCCATTGTCCTTCTAGGTGGTAGTCGTTGTGGATTTGGAAGATGCTGTCCAAGTCTAAGGAGCCTTGGTAAGTTTCTGTGGTGCATCTTGTAGATGGTACACATGTCTGTCATTGTTTGCCGGTGATGGAGGGATTGAATGTCGGTGGAACAAGAAGCAATCAAGTGTCCCAGATGGTGTCAAGTTTCTTGAATGTTGTTGGAGCTGAATTCACCCAGGCAAGTGGAGAAAATTCCATAATACCCCTATAATTTGTGCCTTGTAGATTGTGGACAGACTTCATCGCAACTGGATTCCTAACCATTGATCTGCTGTTGTAGCCATAGTATTCATATGGCTAGTCCAATTCTGTTTCTGGTCAATGGTAACCCCAGGATTTGGTATTGGAAGATTCAGTGATGGTGATGCAATTGAATGTCGAGGGATGATGGTTAGATCCTGTCTGTTAGAGATGGGCATTGTGTGACATGAGTATTACTAGCTACTTGTCAGCCCAAGCCTGGATATTGTCCAGGTCTTTCTGAATTTGGACATGGACTGCTTTAGTATCAGAGTTATCACGAATGGTGCCAAACTTTATGCAATCATC
Source organism: Carcharhinus amblyrhynchos (assembly GCF_965287045.1). Taxonomy (NCBI): domain Eukaryota; kingdom Metazoa; phylum Chordata; class Chondrichthyes; order Carcharhiniformes; family Carcharhinidae; genus Carcharhinus; species Carcharhinus amblyrhynchos. Next base: position 19,732,699 of record NC_137344.1, on the reverse strand, counting down.
TGTGAACATTCCCACTTCCAACCTTATGAAAGAAGGAAGGTCATTGATGAAGCAGCTGAAGATGGTTGGGCCTAGGATACCCCCTTGATAAGCAAGGATGTGAAAGATTATCAGGGGTAGGCAGGAATGTGAATTTGAGACTAAAATCAGATCAGCCATGATCTGATTGAATGGCAGGGAATATTTGGGAGGAGGCAGTTGACCTATTCTTGATTCATATTTTGTAGATTAGACACAAGACATTAATTCCAGAATTGCAATATTTTAATTGAAAATCTATGATTTGAACATGTCCTATAGTTTCAGATGGTGGTTGTTACCTGTCTTTTGATAATGTTCATGATGTGGGTATGCCGGCGTTGGACTGGCGTAAACACAGTAAAAAGTCTGACAACAGCAGGTTTTAGTCCAACCGATTTATTTGATAATAATGTTAACAGTGAATTTAGCTGGGGTGCAGGATTGCAGGACCTACTTTAGAACAGGACGCTGGCAGCAGATTTTAGACTTATTGCTGTTAATGCAGAGTGGAAATCAGGAGGATGGGGAGAACGAAGCTGGAGAGTTTAGTCCATAAATCACAGAAGCCTAGATGTAGGTTTTGAGGCAGTGGATATGAAATGACAGGGAAGAGACTGATGATTCTGAAGAATTGGAAGGATGCAGTTCTGATGGCTGAGATGTTGGGGATTGAGCAACAGCTGGTTTCTATGTAGCATGGTGAATAACGTATGATATTTTTTCAACTTGTTGTTAATGTGGGAACTTAATGATAATTAATGTAACAACTATAGACATGTGTCATAATCACATATTGAGATGAACCAAGTTAAATTTTTCCAAATATATTTCACATAGAATCATTGAGTCAATACCATGACCAAACTTACATCTGTTTAGAATACTTTTACTGATGGTACAGATAGCTTTGATTTCACCCTCTTAATTTTCCTTCCTTTGATGGAATGAGTTTAGAAATTCGGTTCAGAGGGAATTAGGATCGTAACCCCATGAAATACCATCCCATTTCACCTCGTGTTTGAGCAGGAATATGCTGCACTTTCTCAATCATGTGTTTGATCAGAAACGATAAGAATTGAAATAAAGTATATTTATTACTTTCCCTCTGTTTGCTGGTTATTAGTCTGGAGTTCTTCCTTTAAGTTTCAGCTTTGCAACCATACTCCCCCTGGAACCCAAAGACTTTGGTTTCCTGGAAACTGCTTAAATGATCGAATGTAATGTTATTCTGCAACTAACAATGCATACAAAATTAACTGTTCATGATCAGTATCGCAAACTATTGCCAATAAACATCGTTAGGCATATAGCTGTTATTCATGTCCCTCCCTCTTGTACTCATTCTCTTTCAGCATCAGGGTATCATGGAAACAGGAGAAAACAACCATTCCTGGCTAAGGAATAGAAAGACCCAGATTTCAATGTTTCAGTGTTGAAAATGGAATAGCAGGGTGTATGCTTGTATTGCTAACCAATAATGTAGAGGCATGGACTAAATAGCGCCTTTAACACAATAAGATACCCCAAGGCACTTAGCAGAGACATTACAAAGCAAAATAAGACACTGATCAGCAAAAGGAAGTATTAGGGCAGATGGTTTAGCTCTGACAAAGAATCATCCAGACTTGAAATGTTAGCTTGGCTGTGACTCCACAGATACTGTCAGACATACTGAGATTTTCCTGCATTTTCTGTCATTGTTTCAGATTCCAGCTTCTGCAGTAATTTGTTTTTATCTTTTACTAATAATTTGGTTGAAGTGGTAGGTTTCAAGGAGGAACATGAGGTAGATTTAGGGAGGAAATTCCAGACCTTAGGCCATAGACATATGAAAGGCCTGCAGCCAATGGAGGTGCAATTAAAATCAGGGATGTTCAACAGGCTGGAATTAGAGGAGAGCAGGTATTTCAGAAAGTTGTACATTTGGAGAACTTTACAGGTCATGGAGAAATTTGAAAACAAGGATGAAAATTTTAAAATAAATTTAATTGAAAGTCAATATAGATCAATGACCATTGGGGTGATGGGTGAATGGGGCTTGGTGCAAGTTAGGACATGGACAGCAGATCCTCTGAAGTTTATGGAGGTTAGAATGCATGCCCAGAAGGAGTACATTGGAAAATCAACAGTTGCATGGATGAAGATTATAGCAGCAGAAGAGCTGAGGCAGGAATGAAGTCCAATATGGAAGTAGAAATAGGCAGCTTTAATGATAGTATGGATACTTGACTGAAGGTTCCTCTCTAGTCAGTGATTAAGGAACAGATTTTTCTGGCAGGGTCTTAAACACTGGAAAAACTGAAGCCATCATTTTAAGTGAGGGAGTTTCTGATTAGCCAGTGTTGGTTATCAGATAAGCAGCCTGGCAATGTGAAGGCAGTGGAGGTGGTGAGGTAATGTTGGGCGCTGTCAGCATATGTGTATAAACTGAAGTTTTACTTTTTAGATGATGTGATGAGAAGCAGCAGGCAAATGAGAAATTGGACACCAGGCAAACTGTCGGAATGGAAGTCATTGATAGTAATTCTCCAGTTACGTTTGGATAGACAAGAATAAAATGCCAGAGATTGAATTCCATTAAAAGAAACTCTCTGGAACATGGGGTCAGACATAGGTTCTGCTGCAAAAGACACAGATGAAGACATCGATGGGACAGCCTATAGAAGAACACTCATTGATATGCACATAGGATGCTTGGTGCATTGGGAAGCCTGCAAGAATGATTGCGTTCACATCAGGGACCATGAAGGAGTCCAACACTGACTTGTACAGGGCTTTGCACAGAGCTCCGTCTTTCTGGAGTCAAAGTGGAGCCAATGTTTTTACATACTTGTGGGTCTAATCATGATGTGGTGTCTGATCGCTGATGTTGGAGCTTCCATTGCAACACAAGAAGCAGGCACCCATCATCTAGTGCAGCAGTGACAACTCAATTTCTGTCACATAAAATCAGTTTGCTGCAATGTAAGTCATCTGGGCTGTAGATACAGTGTAAAGTGGTTCTGAAGTTCGGGAATCTTTTCTCCAATGTATTATCACCCCAGGAATGACAGAGTGGCTCCAATGATCATGAAATTCAGGAAGACGGCATTCTCTCTCTGACTTCCAACCACTCCACCACTGCCTTTGCTGTTGCTTATCAATCTGTCCATGCTGAGTTGGTGCAGTCTACAGATAGGTCCAGAGCTCCTGTAGGTCATCCTGCAAGGGCATTTGCAATCTCTGCCTTAGGAATGTTTCCCAGAGTAGTTTCCCTCTATTTTCTTGGCCCACCCATCTCCAATTCCATCGGACTGGGAAAATCAAACAGTGTCAGCAGTTTTCTGCCAGTAATAGTGCAGCTACTGGGGCAGTACTGCAGAGGATCAGTATGACAGATCAAGGTATACAGAAGGCAGGTACTTAGGCAATGTACTAGGGTAATTAATGTACGCTTGTACTCTAATATCAAAGTCATATAGAAACAAAAACAGTGGTCCTAGCACTGACTCTTGGGGAATGCACTTTCTACCATCCTCCAGTCTGAAAAGTAAACATTTACTAGGACTCAATATTTTCTCTCTCCTTAAGCCAATTATTTATCCTAGCCAACACTGACACCTCCTATTTCATTAGCATCAATTTTGTTAACCAGTGTTTTATGTGATACTTTTCTGGCAGGAGAGAATAACATTTCATTAGCACTCTTTGACAGGGAGCCTCAGGGACTTCCCTTTGTAACATTTCACAGCAAAATGTGAGATGTTGCAAATATCTCCAGGTTGAAGCTGGAAGGAACCAAATGCAAAGGCATTCATCATCACTGTCACCTTCACATCCACTGGCAACGTGGTTTTTGTCTTGTTTTGAGCTTACAATGTAGGAGGCAGGGAGGGCATCATTACACCTGGTTCCTCAATGACGTTCCAGGAGGAGAGTTGGTGAGGCAACATCTCCTTCTCCTCCCTCTTCCAGCAGTTCATCCTGACTGTGTGATCTCTCTTTATTTTCCAAGTCACGCGCTATACCAAGGGAATTGCTGACTAGCTTTCCAATGTCTGGAAGCAACTGGTTTGTGCAGAAGCTTTGAAGTCAACAAGAAAACGTTCTTTAGCACCTGCCACTGCATTCCCTCTAGACCTTTGCAATTTGAAACAGCTACAGAAAGTACCAACTCTTGTCGAATCTTGGCAACAATCAGAAGCAATCAGGCAGCAGCTGATCAGAAATCAGTCATGATCTCTTTAGATGGTGGTGGATGGGTATCTTTCATGCTGCTGAACACATGTTCAACTGCACTTGGTTAGAGGGGCATTGGTTGGGGCATGAATTCCAAAATGGCATCAGTGGCATCACATCTGTTATAAACTGTTCCACATCACCATGATCAGTCCGTTCTGAATATTTAGGGTGGATATTTACTCAGCCAACTCTTATATGAATATGGTGTCCAAAGCAATTTGCCTCGCGTATACGTATACACCGCAGACATTTTGGTCTCTAAGGGCAGTTGCATTAGCTAAAAAGCAGGTGCTGACAAACCCAATTTCTCATCATACTGTCATCTTACATGACACGTCTTTAATTGGCCTGCAACTGGTTGTATGTCACTTCCCTGTTTGGGAAAGCTTTGCTGGAACCACAGCCCTCTCTGTAGATGTGAACACTGATCATCCAGAGGCAAGACTGCTAATCAAAGGTTTGTACTGGCTCGATAACACACAAGTTAAATAAACCAATGGATAAAGTTTCATTTTTCCTCCAAAGCACGTTCCTCGATGCCTTTTCTTCCTGCACTACCTGCCTGCCTGTCTGTCCATCCTTGGGAATTTTATGGAGCTGCCCCTAGTTAGGTCAAGTCAGCTGCTAATTAATGGTCCATCCATGGAGGCCAGGGGGAGGCATTATTCAGCCCAGGAAGGATCTGGCAGCTGTGCTGCTTTTAGGCTTTTTTCTGCACAATCAGAACCGCAGGCTTTTGGGCATGTTAAGTTCCACCCACTGTCTTCTGTAGTGAGAAATGGACTCACCCAAAATTTGCAGACTGCATAACACTGGGCCTGAAAACACGCCCAAAAATTGAATCAGGAACTCTCTAAGCATCAGGCTAGCGTGAAACTGAGAAAGAATCATGTAAAGTTCCACCCTATAAGTCTGTGGAAATACAGATGTGCTGCGTGTGTGTGCCTATTATGAATGATACGGGAAAAAAAAATGGGCAAGGGCTGCTTGGAGGTACCCAACTTCAAAATAAAATTCAGGGCAGTGGTGGCATTTACTGGTTGAGAATAAGTTAAAGTTAATTTATTATTAGTCATAAGTAAGCCTCACATTAACTTCATTTGCAGTGTTAATGTGAAATTCCCCTAGTTGCCACAGTCCGGCACCTGTCCGGGTCAATGCACCTAACCACCACGTCTTTCAGAATGTGGGAGGGAACCAGAGTACGCGGAGGAAACCCATGCAAACACAGGGAGAATGTGCAAACTCCTTACAAGCAGTGACTCAAGCCAGGAATCGAACCCAGGTCCCTGGCACTGTGAAGCAGCAGTGCTAACAACTGTGCTACTGTGCCACCCCTATTCTGCTTGTGTAGAGGCGGCTGCACATTTTTACCTTTTCTCAGATAGGAGTGCAGCCTTTTGAGGCACTAACATTCAAAAAAAAAGACCTTCTGTAGCCCTTGCTGAATTGGTATTAATGTGTGAGGAATTGTAAAGTCTGATTCAAACTTCATATCCAATATTTTCTATGTTCTTCTCCTCAGGGTAAAATAGTGGTATCCGCATGAGTAAATCCACGGCTGCACTATAAAGCAGTAATTTGAGTAAAACCAGCAGCAAAAGTTCAGACTGAACCACCAGAAGTATTAATGAGATAATATGCAGGCAAAGTAACCTTTGATAACAACTCACAACATGGTCTCCTCACTGTGGTACCTCCTTCAGGGATTCTTGACTGCAGCTACCACTGCCGCTTATATAATAGTTGTAATTATTTGAAGCTGAAATTGAGGAAAATGGCTCGAAGGGCTAGCCCTGTTGACCCTATTAATATATGATAGATTGTGCTTCTGGCTGGCCTTAAAATAAAACTGCTGCTGTTTTTGGGAAGACATTTTACTCCATTTACTGCAGCAAATCTACAAAATGAGGAAAACCAGGCCATTTGTTTTTCAGTAATGTGCAAATCCAGCTGTGATGTGAACACAAATAGACTCAGGGACTTGTGAATCTATTATATATTCAGCAATTGAAAATGTAAGGTGACAAGTAGCTTTATTTCAAAAATATTTTTCAATTTTAATAAAAAAAAATCAATCCACCCACTTCGTCATGCGATTTCTCCATTAGAAATCTCCAAAAGGACACAAGACTGGAAACCATTAGGCTTCTAGGGCATGAAAATTATCATTAGATGGGTCTTTTGCATTTTTAAGATACAACAGTGGTAAAATATTCTTCAGTCTGTTCTCCCTCTATATTTTTATTAACATATCTGCACCTCTGTTTATATGCCCAATCGTTCACAACTCGATGAATAAAGCTGCCAGGATAAACATGAATAACAAAATTGTTGCACTTGTGTTGCATCCTCTATTTATTGGAATGGAATGGGACAAGCTGAATTGTCTCTTTCGTCATATTTATTCCTTAGTTTGTATAGAACTACAGAGCTTCATTGATTAATTATTCTACCAGATCACCAAATGTTCTGAATGGTGCTATACCCAATTATATTTTTGAAACTATTAAAAATGGGAAAGAATAATTGATTCTGATAAATAATTTATTGAATTCCAGTCAAATTTTCTTCCAAAAAGTAAAAATTTCTTCAGTACTTAGACTGGTATATATTTTTGGTATATTTGGCAGTATTACGTATCATTCCAGTTAAAGATTGTAGCCATTTCTTTACGTTTTTTCCAACAAAGGAGCCTGAAGTCGTCCTGATATCGCATCTTACCCCATATGATGCCTTTCATTGAACACTAGTTTTTAATGCCAGGGGACATTATAGAAATAATGAGGGGTGAGGTCACGAAGGGATTTGAAAATTACAAGGTGAGTTTTGAAAAAAAAGGAGGGATTTCTTCACTGGAAGCCAATGTAGGTCAGCTAACTTGAGTGATAGATAGTAGAAGAAAACTTGCTGCAATTTCAGGGATGGGCAACAGAGTTTTGAATAACCTCAAATTTACCATGGGTGAAAGATGGAAAGCTGGCCAGGTGCTATATAATTCTTATATTCAGTGATGTATTTATAATGGATCAAAATCATGGACTCTCTCCCTCACATCACGGGGGGGTATACTTACACCAAAGGGATCACAGTGGTTCAAGAAGGTGACAATGGGTAATTCAAGATGGGCATAAGTTACATAAGTGTACCTATCAATTTTTTGCATGTGCTAATTGTGCATACGTTGAGCTAATTTATTGATTTAGAATAATGTCTCTAAGGACCAATGGAAAATATATAAAAACACCGAACAAAACATATTAACATATGAAATAAAATATGAACCAAATATAGACAGTCTGCAATTCCAGGACTGGACGTTAAACAGAAAGGTTATTAGTGCGCTAATGTAGTATGAGATTGTGGAAATAATTCCTTGATTTTAGCAATGCTTTTAGGAAAATACAATATACAAAAAGATTTGCAATCTTCCTATTGCAGAGAGCTGAAGAGAGTGTACATTTATCCACATCAACTAGAAATGTGCCATTAGAGGGGGATTTGGTTTGTCAGAATCAACAGAACACATTTATGCCATTGTATTCACTGCAAAAACAACAAAATTGCTATAAACAACCTAGATGATTAGAACAATAAAAATAAAACTAATAATTGGCAGTCAGCATGGTTTCAGCTGAGAGAGATTCGACTCTGGTGTCTCTTCTGCACACAGTCAACCTATGTGCCAAGAAAACTTTTAATTATGTTTTAAATTAAGTAGGCTTCCTGAGTGTGGAAAAGGAATTGGCTGAAGAGAAATAGTGGCAGGTAGTAGTTGAGAGAATGATGTTGGGGAGATGTACTGAATGGAATGCATTGAACAACACTGGACCCTGATTTAGAAATCAAATTGACTCAGTAAACTGCACAAATTATATGAAGTTAGTGGGTTGGTAACCAATGTGAACGAAGTATAACAGGTTTTTGACAACATTTAGAAAAAGATAACATTTTAAACAAATACTAAATATTACACTTGCAAGAACAGGAGACAATTTAACAGACTATGATGAATCAGTTAGGGACCAGCAAACAATGAAACAGGATGCTAAGCCATATTGCCAGATGGCAAGTCTGATGCAGTCATGTTTACACTGTACAGTGCTTTAGTCAGGTCACTTTGAGGAGTGCCTGTAGGTCTAGTTATCCAGATGAGAAGGAAACATCCAGTCCCTGAAGGTAATGCCAAAAGAGACCACAAAGTTGACTTTAAATGACAGAGGATTGAATTAAGAGGATTGGCTCGAAAAATGCAAGCCTTTCAGTCTTGAAATGAATTGAATGAAAGGGAACATAAAGGAATGCAAGATACCAAACTTACTGGGAGAGGGAAATCAGAATAGGAAATTAATTTAAACTTCAACTGCAAGACAAAGGGCCATTAGTGGAAATCAAATTCAAGACTCATGAAAAGACATCACTGCTTTCTATGGAAGAATGAGCTAGACAGGTTGAATAACCTCCCCCATCTGCACATGCCTTTGTAAACTGAATAAAGACACATTTTCATGGTTCTGCCCTCAGGAGGAGTATTTTAAAGCATTTTAAGTGCTGTATAAATGGAAAAATTCACACTAAGAAAAAGTTTACCAAGACAGTAGAGTTTTCCATCACTTTATTTCTCAAATCAAACAATTTAAGATTCACATTATTCTTTGGAAGAAAAAGCCTGAGATTGAACAAGTAATTCTGCATTTTAAAGATGATTGAAGCATGTGTAAAAGTTATGTTGCTTTAATCTCTTGAGAGAACAAGCCACTGACATGGTTAAAAGTTGCATCTAAAACCAGAATCTTATTGCTGACCAGCGCATAAATTTAATCTTTCAAAACATACAATGCAAATATTAAAATTAATGTCCTAATTTAAAATGATCAAAAGAGACCAAATAATAGTTGAAATCATTTATAATATAATCAAGGATAGTTGCATGTCTAATAATAACAAATATATGATTTTTACTATGTAATCAAGGGCCTTGCTACTCCATTGGGACCAAGGAGATGAAATGATTGGAAGCATAGGAGAAGTTGCTAAGTTTCTGGGCTCCTAACTCCTCTTTCTCTACCACAGATGGATAGGCCAGCTCCCCATCACTGAATCAAAAAGTGTCACTTCATAACTGAGGATATCACAGTCTTACCCAGTCTATCGAGGGCAAGGACAATCTTAGAATTGACTTTTCAATTGTAAACAAAACCACTTTTGAGTGTAAACAAAGTTTCCCTTCAGCATTTAGATCAGGTTTTACCTCAGTAGCGATTCAGAGGCATAAACTATGAATAATGGAAAAACCTTTGGCAAATCTTCTCCCAGATTCAACAAATGCATACAATCTATGTTACAGAACACCATAAACTAGGTTATACGACAGAAATGAATATGCATGAATTATTATCAGCTTTCAAATGTAGGTCAAAGAAAGAGCAGTAGCTTTGTTAAGAACTTGTTTTACAATTGTGCTTACCAGAAACATCACAATGAACATTAATGCAAATTTACAAATAACACAGATTGCATTCCTTCTTTCAGCAGACAAACTGAAAGTGCAAACTTCAAGACAATCAATGTTTATGAGGCTTTAGTGCACATACTTAAAAGCATACCATACTTTCCTGTACAAAACTGGGCAGCTCAAAAAGATCATAACCCATCACAGGTTTTATTAGGTCGGTCATGTAAGATAAAGTACATTAAACCTTTAAGTACTGTACTTAACTTTACGTATTCATACAGCTTGCTTTACATCAGATTCTGTGGATCTCACTAGTGTGTGGCTTTCTTCAAAATTAAAGATGACAGTTCTGAAAATAGAACACTTTCCCCTTATACATTCTGTGCCACATTCCTAAGTCTGGGTGCAGAAGTATAAGAGCCAGCATTCATGATAATGCACTGTAAGAACATGATAATAAGCAATGTTACATCTGAAGCTGAAGAATAATGAGTGAACTACCAGTTCAGCAAACCTCAAAAGCAAACTTCTTAACCAATGGGCCAGTTGTGATCAGAAATGCAGAAAAACAACTTATATGGTAACAAAAAATTCTTGGGAGGAGCAGAGGGACCTTGCCTTATTTAGTAACTACTTGAGCTGGTACAAAAAGGAGGGTGGGTTGAGAGAGATGGGCAGGAGAGCAAACGATATTTGTGTGTAGTAGTTAATTTCTCAGTACTGAGAACCATCTACAAGAGATTAACTCTGTTTCTCTCAGAACAAAATTTGCTCAACCTATTCTCTGAACTGTACTACATAGGTATAAGCATAAATACTTTTTTGGACAAAATTGTTGTTTGATAGCTGAATAAACCAGCTTGATTGAGTCAAAGTTGATTGCTGTCATTCTCACCTCAAGGTCTTCGAAAATCAAAATACATATGGCCTTATTTCTAGAACTGTTTTCCCTTGCATTGTTCTGATTTATGCACCTCTGCCACAGTAGAGCACCAGCTGTAGCATCAGTTTTATGATTCCACTCTGTACCACTTTAATATTGGGCCTAACAGGAAATGGTCAAAGTATAAATTCAGCACACTTTAAGGAAAAGACTGCTTAAACAGAATTCGGTTGTGATCTTTCACTGAACTCAAATTAAGATCTCCCAGATTAAGTCAGTGAACAAGATCGAGAACAAAATCATACCTCAAATACTACACTTCATATTAGCTGCCCTGTGGAGTTTTTTTTTAACTGATACCAGAATTTTGCAATTACTATACACCACTCTATAAAACTGAACTGCAGGCACTTGTGTATACTGAGATAGAACATTGCTTTTATAAACAGTGATGAACCAAGTGAATGAGAGAGAGCGAGAGAGTCCACATTGATCGTTCACTCATTGACGTAACTGTTTTAGCACCAATTAAAACCAGTGTTTCAAACCATTGCTATTAATGAAATTGGTCAAAATTGCTTTTGACTGTTCTGAACAGAGCAGCATTCCATCATGGAACCATAACTAGACTTGAGCTTTGTCACATTTCTTATACACTATCATTAGGGTAAATGTTATTAGGACATAAAATTTACAATTAACTGTGAAATGACCATGCCTATTTCAGAAGTGCAGCTGTTAGCAAACTAAACCTGAGCAAGTATCAAGTTCAACGGCAAACGTTCAATACAAGATCCAATAAATCCAGAAATGATGTTAATTACAGCTTTACTGGCATGAGTTCTTCAAAGAATTCTAAGATTGCGATGATATCAATTTATACAACTGACTGAAATGCAAAAGTCTAATGGAAAATTGAATTTAAAAAATCTTGATACCATTATTTTGCAATTCAAACGTGCAGTACCATCATATTCTAGAAGTAATTACTTCCATGGTGAATATCATAAAAGAGCCATCCATCATTATAAGTTAACTAATCAGAGAATACACAGATCCATAAATGCCAGGTTTTAAAAAGTTATGTAGTACACACAGTACATATTTCAAAACAGATAACTTCACAAGTGCTTCCTAATGGAATACCACATTACACCAGTTTAAAAATAAACAAGCGTAGGGGAAATAATAACAACAGGCCAATTTATTTAAAATCGTTTGGATGTGTCAATTACTTCGATTTTTATATATAAAACAGTTGATGTAGTAAAATGCTATTTTAAACAAAACAATCACTTCAAAAAGATCTCTTTTTGCCTACAGGGATACTTACTGGAAGCGAAGTTAGATAAATTGCCATGTTTTTGATTAAAAAGGAATTTGAGGAACAGGCATTAGGACATGAAAGAAAATCTCCTTTGCTTAATTAGCATTGGGTCACAGCTTTCTACATGTTTATGTGAATCAAGAGCCAGGCTTCCTTTAAGCTTCTGTATCCACTTGTTAAAACCACTGGCTTCCTTTTGGTTCCTCCATACAACATTTGACAGACATACAGTCTGTTGACCACAATGTTTGCTTGAAAGAAAAAGAACGATCAAATACAAAAACCTGTTCCATTTTTAAAACAGAGATACATCAAAATCAAATCTATGGCTAGTTGCCTAAATCTGCATTTCCACAATTCAACATGCTTTAAATTTTCCCCTGAGAAAGGGCAAAATAACAGTCTCTCATTAAACTTCAGTAAAACACATCAAGCCAGCAGGCAGGGTATGTAAGTTCAAGTTTAGCTTAAGGGTTTTCAGTCTTCAGGAAAAAGTAAATCCCCCATTGTAAAAATAGGTCATTTTCAACACATTTACTCCTATCCGCTTAACAATTTTAAACATTGACAGCTTCTATTTAATTGTGCTCACAGAACAATTTATGTTGAAAGCAGTTTAAAAAAACATACATTTTGTAGCTATGATGAGACAGAAATGGTAGGGTATGGGCAAAATATTCATTTCTCGTGCTGGAAGAACCAGAATGCTTTAATGTACAACTTCTGAGATTTATGATGGAATATAAGTGTTCCGAAACAAAAGTCATTTAAAAATGAGTCGTACAGCATTGTTACTTGTGTAAGGTCCAGATCCACACAGCACCTGGAAACCTCACTCCCACCCTCCAAATCTTTAATCTTTGATTTTCCCCCAACACCCATATAAAACCAAAATAGACTCCTGTTCTGTAATAGTCTTTCTACTATCGTAATAATGGCATGCTGGCAATAATCTATAGAAATAAATCCCCAGGTGGCACTTGCATCTGATAATACTTGTAGTTTGACAAAATCCCATATTGAGGCTGGGGGAAAGCACAAGTTGGAGCAGCCCAAATTCTCTCAGGCTCACAACAGTAGTTTCTAGAAATATTTCAAGCAATGCTGCTAAACTGAAATCCATGCAAATGTACAGAAGGTGTGTGTAATAGTAAGACCTGGCAACGTCATGCACTTCATTACGTTCTGAGCACAGTGCTCAGTTGGTTGCTAAGACAGTCTTATGCTGTGGACTCATGTTCATTAGGAACTGAATTGAAACTAGTCATTTCACTTAATATCTTTAAGAACCATCTGATAAAGAACATCTTCACCCTACTTATCAAAATTCAATTGATTCAGAAATTCCACAACGTTTCAACATTGCATCCAGCCTATTAACAGAATCAAAATTTTTTTTTTACAAAAACATATTTCTATATTTCCTATTGTTGCCAGTGTAGCACAGACACCGGCATTTACACACTGACCTAAATAAATGCCCTTGCAATACCGCCAAGGCAACAGGAACAAGGTAGAAAACACAGAAATTATTTCCATTTGACAAAACACATTTTGGGATTTTATTCAACTTTTGGACTGTCCTATACTGCACGATTTCAAATATATTTACAAGATACAAGGCAGTCTAAAAGTTTAGTAGTACTGTTAGACAGTACATTTAGATTTTCTACAACAGATGTAAAGTAGGAATTCCTGAGTAGAATGGACACTCTGGCTTAAAGATTTATATAAGCAGATCATTAAGCAAGTGGTATTTACGAGCTAGATAAATACTGCATTGTAATTTTGAAGTGCTCAACCAATACAGTACTTAAATCTGGAAGGTTGCAACATTTCACACTGTCTTTAAAAAGAAATCCAAACATATTTTCAAAGAACAATGCAGAGACATTTTAGACATGCTTAACTTTAACGTGGGGAGGGGGGTGCAGGGGGCGGGGGTTGCTTGGATAGGTAGGAGGGAAAAAAGTATGGAATGTTCTGTACGAGGGAATTTTAACTCCCAGGCCAATCAGCCAGGAGTGATGTTGGGATTGTCAGGCTGGAGCAGATATTTGGATGGGAGCCTGGGGGCTCCAGGGTAAACAGGGTGATCCCCATACCCTGACATGAAGTTAGTACTGTTTGGAGGTCACAGAACATTTCTTTCTGGAAAATCACAATAACTATCACTTGAAACAGACATCATTTATTATTCCCCTATTAAAAAAACTCTTTGTAACACTCTGCTTGCCATCCAAATTCAGCATTCTGAAGAGTTTATCGTACAGTGCTGAGTTTATTAGGTACAATATGAAATCCACATTCATTAAAAAATAGAAAGGACTGTAACAGGATACTTGATTCATCATTTTGATATATGGTAAATGCACATTGACTGAAATTTTATCCACAGGATTTAAAGTGGTAATTCAGTACATACTTTAATACTACCACAAACTCTATGGGTAGGAAAATTGTTATCATTTCAAGATGTTGAAATTGCCAGATAGGTTTTTAATGATCAAAAAAATGTAAAGTACCACTAGATAACTGCAAGTTGCTGCTCAGATATAGCATCTAAAAGTAGGAACATAAATAATGGTCCCAGATTGTTAGATGCATCCCTTTAAAAGCTTCTTTTCACAAGATTAAATGTTTTGAAACCAGAATAATTTTGCATAAATGCTCCTGCTGATTTTTCCCTTCATCATTTAGGGCTCACTGCCAATTCCTATTTTCACTGATTCTGTTGCCATTTGAAACAATAAACTCATTACAAATTTCAATCAGGGAGCTTAAAAAACAATCAGAAGTTTCAAACACGGATGACAAGTTAAATCATCTTTCTAACCTTTATAGCACCTGATTTCTAGTTGAAAGCATTGGTCACATCAGCCAGGTATCATCAGATAAAACAGCCAACCTTCCCGGAGTGAATATTACTCAGCCCTTCATTACACACTACCATCACATCGAACAACCTAAATTCTGGACATGAAAGAGCCATGTTCTAACACAAACAAGCAGCCAGTCCCCTCTTCACTAAGGTATACTTAGTATACCTCTTCACTTGATATACTATAACCTAACTCTAGATGTTACTTGAAACCCTAATGTGACAAGTTTATAACAGATTTTGATTCATAACGGGAAAGGTAAAGTCAGACTTCCAACATAACAACAAAACACTTTGATGTTTAATATAAGCGCATAGTTTCAAGGTGTTCCAGTACTCTCTGCTTGACAATAACGTAACTGCTTTCAACTATAAGAGAGCAAAATTCATCTTTAATGTTAAATATTAACGTTAAAGCCTTTTACTGACCTAAAGCAACATTTAGACAGGCTTTAAATTCTGTAAAATCATTGTTCCATCCATTTTTGAGCAATCAATGTAATCTTTATAGTTCTGCAGCTATTACCTGGAGAGCAATGGAAGGGGTGTAATAGAATAGCAAGTTGATGTTATAGACAATAACCCTGGATCTTACTCAAATAAGATCAACAATAAAAGAACATTTCAAAAGCACCATTATTGAAAGGACTGGACTTTGCGTTATGGAAACCAAACATATGGAAAGAATGAAATGCTTGCTATATTTGAAATAATCTTCTGCCAGATTTATTAAAACAACAGCATATTGTTGCCGGTTTGAAAGTTTAGAAAAATTAATACCCTCAATTTCAATGGTCAGTTTGAAAAGGGTAAGAAGTCTCACAACACCAGGTTAAAGTCCAATCAGTTTATTTGATCGTAAATGTTTGAACGTTTGATAATAAATGGTTTGAAAAGGAACAGAATCTAATTTGTAACACAAGACAATGATGTGACTGCTATATCCAAACTAAAGCAGGTGAGATAAAACCACTTTCATTAATTTTTAAATATTTACAATGACCATTTCATCTTTAGTGTTCCAGTAGCCACCTCTTTTAATCCACATACGAACCACCTGATACCACAACTACTTTAACAATGAAGTATTTAAACATCAAAATACAAAACCCTGGAGAATTTGCAAGGATTCTATTTAGAGATATCATGGAGGGATACTGAAGTGTTTGAATCTTTTGAAGTTCAAACATGTAACCTTGAAATATTCTGAAGTCTAGTTAGGACATGAGAATAAATTGTGCTGCATTGGAACAATGACTTCTGATATCTAGGGTGTGGCCAGAGGGCTTAGATGCCAATATAGCCCAGTATTGTTCTGTTGAAATTGTAGGACTTTGATAAGCACACTTGTGAAATTTTGACAACATGAAGATATCAATACCCACACTGACATTTCAAATTCGTTTGCCACTGCCCCCATTCCCTCAACCTCAAATGTATGTTTTTTAAACTACAACCTTCAATTGAAAATGTCCAAAATCTCCAGAGACTTTCCAAAGCTTTTAAGATTTCAGAAACAATTTTAAAACGAATCATTGCATTGGGAAGGATAAATACAGAAAGTCATAAAAAGTGACAGGGAAAGTATTTTACAATATTTTACAATAACTTGAACAGCATTTTAAAAGGCAAGTGGAGAAATTTTAACTTCACACAGCAGGTTGGTTGGGAGTGGTGGGTGGTTAAAAATGTTTTAATCAACTGTGTTGGAAAGCCGGTTCCAACCTGTCGACATTTGTATTTAAGTGCAGCTTGCTCAGCTGCATGCAAGAAAGCCCCTTGGGAGAGGCAGGATGTCAATTTAAATATGTTACGAGGTAATTAACAGCTATCTTAACAGGGGGTTTCAACTTTAACTGTGGGTGCACAGGTGTCCCAGCCTTCTTGAAACTCTCCAGTGAAAGCAAAGCAAGATAATAGCAGCAATTGAAGGGGCTGTACATACAACAGGCAAAAATCCCCGAGTACTGAGATTTCACACCTGCCTCCTTGCCTGGTGAAAGGCTTTTGCTCACAGGGCTTGTTCTGAAAGTTTGCTTTTAGTGGCTTCTGCTGCTTTGGAAGTGACTTTTACTGCACTGGAGGTTTGTGCATCTGATCTCCACTTTCAACTGACTTGGATATCTAAGAATAAGATCTAAGACCCACTCACCTGTTGAAGGAGCAGCGCTCCGAAAACTCGTGATTCCAAATAAACTAAATAAAAAACTTTAACTTGGTGTGGTGAGACTTCTCACTATATCTCAGAATGGGTGTTGCTTTACCTTGGAATGCAGATGAACACGGAGGTACAGCTTTGCAGAAGGCGATGACCTAAACGCGGGGTATGTATAGCCATAGGATTAGTACCATCTTAATACCAATGCCTCAAGAAGCTTGGGGCATCCTGTCAGGTCATCACAAACATTAGCAGCGTGGTGGAAGACCACCTGCTGCCAAGGGCATCTGATGGTCAGACTTTACCTGTGTTTGTCAAAGTAACCACTGCTTTCAACTTAATTTCCACAGGTTCTCTCCAGGGATCTGCACAAAATATTTGCACGATTTTGCAGTCAGTTGCCCATAAATGCATCACACAAGTGACCAATGCCATCTTTGCCAGCCAAGATAGTCACATACACTTAGAGAAGCCAGCCAGAGCTGCAAACTCGAGCATCACTCATTCTGATTGTTTGCATCAGTGGCAATGTTTTGTAGGACGTCATTGTCCTATTTTGGCAAATCAATTAAAATAAAATCAAACAAACTGAGGGACAAATTAAAGGGGCAGCCCTTTTTGAGGATACTGCCTGAATCAAAAATGAAATTTAAAACATCAAATCAAAAAGCGATTAACAGGGTGGATAAGGCACTTCAGTCCCCGCAGGCATGGAGGACATTACTGCCTGCACACATGGCAATTAAGCCATCCAAATGAGTTTGTGAACAGTAACGGTTTCCACTCTTCCACGTGGAACTTGCCGTAATGTGTAAGATTCCCAGGCAGCTGCTGTGATGCATTCATTGTCTGCTCACCCTCCCAGAGTTCTTGGAACAGAATTACCAGCTGGCTGCTGAAGGACAAAGATTTAAATGATGCTGATGACACCTGGGAGGAGGTCAAGCAATAAGACCCATGAGTACCAGAATGAAAGCCATAACATGCCAAGATGTGTCTGAGAGCAAGTAACTCAGATGATGAAGCTTCGGGTACCTTGTCAGACTTGTAATGACCCTACACTACAAATCAGTGACAACTGGAACTGCAGGAATAGCAACGTAGAGAGGAGGGACATGACATGACCATGGTACCAGCAGCAGCTCAAATTGCTGCCCAGGGTGCCCCCCGATGAAGGCAGAATCTTTTAGGTTATACCAGTGTAGCCATCTGGCAAACATATGCTGAACCCAGTTACCACATCACTGTACCCTTCCCTCTAAAACAAACAAAACATCCCTTTCACAGATATCCATTGCTTGTCTTGGTCTTTTCTTGCCATTTATCACAAGTAAAGCCGCCATTTGGCAGGCAGCAAGCAAAAGCAGGCAAGGTGGGAAGTTGGTATAAGTACTCTGTAGATGTCTTGAAAAACTAAACAGAAACTTAATAACATAACATTGTGAAACACATCCATAAGCATATTTTTATGCAACTATCTCTGCTCTTTTTCTGCTACTCAAAAGTGATGCAGCCCCTGTCACTTCAGCAGAGCTAGAAGGCACATCCGTGCAGTGGTAAGCTAAGATATTTGGAAACCAAACAGCCCATGGGCACCGACTGGAGGTGCTCTGAGCAGAGTCCCTAACTACCCCACACCCCCTTCCCCATCTTCATTCTCATGGTGCACTGCTCTGCCCTGCTTGCAACGAGCTGGAGAGAACTTTGTGGCACAGCAGTTAGGTACCGAAGAGTTAAGACTAGGTATCTATCCTTTTTCATCTCAACATAAAAATTGTGAAAACCATTGGTGAAGGCCTGCATACACTTGACAATCCATGTAAAAGGTCACTCTTTCCAAAAGCTCTGTTATCACGACACACACTCCTATGTTATAGTGCTCACTGAAGAACTAACATGTGTGTAATCAGCATACTGTAGCTCTACTATAGAAAAGATTGTTGTCTTGGCTTTAGCCTTCAGCCAGTTAAGTTTGAAGAGTTTACCGTCAGTGCAAAATGTCATTACCACACTTGGGAGGAAGCTTGTTAGTAGTGAGCTGCCATGTTACTGCAAGAAAGATTAGTGCAATGACACCCTTGTTTGGTGCCTGCTTTGATAGGGAAGGTATCCATAGTGAAGTGCTTGCATTCTATGTAGCTGATGGATGATGTTGAGAGTTTAGCTGGGCATACAAGAACCTACAAGAGCAGGGGACTTGCCTTGAAGACCGACATCATCAAATCCAATTCAGTTGTGATTCATGGTGCAGCATTGGAAAATATCTCTCACTTCCCATATCTTGGAATCTATCTATCCCAAATTATTGGTGAAGAGGTACACCACTGATGCTTTTCACAATTTATGGGCATAGCAGATATTCACTGCAGAGCCTGGCCTCCATTCATCTCATGTAGTAAACGCATTAAAAAAAAATCATGCAAGCATTTTCTACACATGGGATGGCAAGTCACCTAAGAACCTGAAAGTTTGCCTAATATGCTAGCTTAGCCTATGGTACATTACCTCCTTGGATTTTCAAGAATCATGCCATCAGACTTTACACTAAGCTCAAAAGTCAAATGGGCAGTAATTCTCCCCACATTCCTCCATGGTGCTGAAGTTTGGACAACTTCTAGATGCTTTATCAAGGCCCTAGAACAACATTATCAACACTGTCTTAAAAAGATCCTGCAAATTAAGTGAGAGGTCAAAAGAATAAACGTGATCATTCTCCAAGTCATAGCAACAAGCTGCGATAGATGGGACACGTCATCAGAATGCGTGACTCAAGACAGTCCAAATAGGTGCAATACTCAGAGCTATGCCAGGGAGACTGCTTGCATAGAAGCCAAAATAAACATTTCAAATATAATTGGAAAGCCTCTATGAACCACTGCTCTTTTGACATCAACAGATGGGGAGTAGTTGCCTATTCATGACCAAAATGGTGATCCATCATTATGAAAGGTGTCAAGATCTTTTAATCAACAACTGAGAGAGAATTGCAAGACAGGTGGAAAAAGAGGGCAGTTGCTCAAGTCAGCAATACACCCACTTCACATGAGGGATTGTCGATTATCACTCATTCTCCAGACAGATCCCTTCAATCAATTTGCAAGCATGCACAACACAGTTGGAGACTCTTCCAATATCTCACACATTTATTTGCTGCTGCTCCAGAATTATCCTCTGTCTTCAACTCAGTGGGATTCAGTATATGCATCCGGCTGGGCAGAGCTTGGGTATCCTGTGCTCTCTGATAGTCTTCACTGCTCGCCCTGTCCCCAAAATCAGCTCGTGCTCATTTGTGTGCGTAACTATAACTTATCAATCCCACCAAAGTGTGTATCTGAGCCAAAGCGTGGTCTGCAAGAGTCCTATAATAGTGTACTTTTAGAGTGTGTGACCACTTTAAAGGAATCTTTGTCCTTATCTTGCACAATTTCCTGCAGAGTACTTGATGAGACAGTGCAACATAAAAGTAGTGAATTCAAACTGTCAAGGGGAGTATGCAGTAAGTTACTATTATGTGCATGATTGTTTTCTACTGCTTGCTGACATCAAGTCAACACCCTCCCCCTCACCCCCCCAACATCTTCATGCACGAACTCACTTCCAGTTCTTTGCCTCCATTGGGTATTTTGTGCTTTCTTTAACAACATGGAGGGAAAGGAGAACCTATAGGTAACAGTGATGGTATGTGTCAAAAGGTGATGAACGTAAGTTTTTGAGGGTCACTGAGGGAAAAACATGACACTGCATTAGGATGAGTGTCAGTGGTGAATTGTCAAATGGATATTATAAGGCAGTGCACATACAGGAATAGATGCACATGGAAGGCAAGTTGGGGTGAGGAATGATGTGCAGGAAGAGGCTTTGGAAGACAGAGAAAACGAGATTGGACTTGTATGCACATACAGGCTGTAGCTGAATGTGCCATCAAACTCACCCTTCCAGATCTAAATTGATAACTAAACTACTTCCTATTCTGCATTCAAGAGTGTGGCATCATATGTCTATTGCTAACCTCAGCAATTGTTCTCTGAGGCAAGTTTCTTTCTTCTGTCTATAGGGAAGAGGATCTCCCTCCAGGCCCTTGCACACTGTAGCATGAAGTCCAAGGAGGCATCTATGAATTGAGGCACAACCTTGACATGGTGGAAATTCAGTAAAATTGCTTCCTGTGTCCCCTTACCTCCACAATTCATCATCTTTTCAGTATCCCTTTAAATAATTCAGCTGACATACAATGATGCAGGTGCCATCATGCCCATTGACACCATTTGCTCAGAAAACCCAGAAGTCATATGCAAACACAGTAGCAGGGTTAAAATGTCACTGACAGATCTGCTGCAGTTATTTCCTGGCTCCTCATCTACTGATGGACATTACAATCTCTCCCCAAGTAGTAAACTTACATTTTTCATCAAATAAATTATTTCTGGAATCAACTGCTTAGTTGTACCATCATTTTTATATAAAATATGTCATAAAGAGAGATTTTTTAGTCAGCCAAAACGTATTTGAATCTGAAATCTGATCTTCTGCAAAGTATGCCCTAGAATACATTGAAAGGAGTTTGAACTTGACTGAAGATGTCACAGTGACCTTGGGGCTACAATCCCATACCTGATTAACCAAAGGTGAAGGTGAAACTGCTTAAAAGATTATTAAATATTAGAGAAATGAAACAATATTCTAAAAATCTTTAGCTTGTTACATAAAGGTTACAGGAGCAGGTTTGCCAAGCTGAAGATAAGTCTATTTTTTCACTGACAACCTATTTGAATGGCAAAAGCACACATGCAAAACTATTAGTTTTGAATATCTAAATAGTATTTGCAACTGCAGGATCATCAATCCTTATACAATGGTTTTCAGACTGGGGTCCATGGAACTCCAAGGACTTTCTGTGGGTTTGCAAAATAATATGCTTACTAAACAGGATTGGACTTATGGGTGAGCAATCACCCAGCACTCAGTGGTTAGGAATGCCATGGTCAAGGTTAAAAAAATGAGCGGTGGGCAGAGGTGCAGGCTGACTATTTTCTACCTTGGGGAGGTTGAGGCACAAAGGAGTGCTGAGTGCATCAAGCTTGCTATCTGGAATAAAAGCAAAATACCAGAATCTGAAACAAAAACAGAAAATGCTGGAAAATCTCAGCAGGTCTGACCAGTGTTTTTCCAGCATTTTCTGTTTTTGTTACCATCCAGAATCTCAATTACCAAGGTTGGTTGTGGGCTTTAGGTCAGTTCAGTCTTGTTTAAGAGATGGGACTTACTTCAAGTAAAAACAAGGTATTATATATTTAAACGCAAAGAAATGATGCCAAAATACAAGTTCGCCAAGGCACCATATTGCTAGGCAGCCATGTTACCTAGTGTAACTGTAAAAGCCATTTGTTGTTTACAATACCTGAATACTCTGCGATACTGCACTGTGAAAGCTCACAGGTGCCAAGTAGAGCAAATATAAAAACAAATAAAAGTATATATTACCTTTGGAACACATTTAGTGGTATGTCATTCTGGCAACTACAATCTTCTGTGCAACACAGACACCTTTAAAGATTTATGATAGTCTAGGAGTAAATTACTTTAAAATAAAAGTATTTAAAATGGCCTCATAGCACCATTGCAAGTACTTCAGCTGAAGCCACGGACAATACTTATTCCTGTAATGAGGAACAGATGAAGAACAGAGAATGTTATGCTGCTCAGTGATGGATGGCTGCAATATGTTGTGTACTAAAAAAATTATCCAATGAAGCAACGAAATAAACAAAACTGAAGCGACATCTCAGATCAAAGCAGCTGGAACATAAAGGTAAACTGAAAAATTTCTTTGAATAAGAAAAGCAAAATAACAGTCAGAAAATTCAAGTCACAAATATTACATCAGTTTTGGAGAAGGCCCTGAAAACATCCCTCTAAATGGGTTTTGCTAAAAGCTGATTGTGATGGTGAGTGAAGGCCATACCCTTTTCTAATGGGACAGTTGGTGGAAAAAAATCAAGGAATTTGAGATATAAAATGTCAATTGTCAGAAATGCTTTGTGGATGTAAGCAGTTTGCAATTCAGCTAGATGAGCTGATAGTATGGCACAATTATTAGTTTATGCTCACTACGTTTGATTTGGGGAAATTTGTTAGGGATTACTAGAATTAATAACAGGAAAAATTCAAGCTACTGAATAATTACATGCAATCAGAATTGCTTAAAATGGGAGCACTGTGTTGCTGTTTGCACAGATGGTGCTGATGCTATAGCAGGCAATAGAAATTGTGTGGCAAGAGGAAAAAAGCAGCAGGTAATTGTGACAAATTCTATGCTGTAATGCCCAGCCTTACTTAAAAATGAATTGAATCTAAATAATGTACTCTTTTCAATATAGCTTTGAGAGCTGTGAATTTTATAAAGTCCAAGCCTGCAAAATTAACATTTGTTTGCAAGGCAGTATTCAGAAATGGGTATAGGACATGACAATTGCTTCATATTGAAGTACATTGGTTATCTTCTGGCAAAGCAAAAGTTTTTGAGCTTTGCTTTTGAGGACAATCATGCATGAGCTGAAAACATCTCTGACCACATGTGGGTGACAAATTTTGCATACAATGCTGAATCAAATAAATCCAAAGGCCATACGACCCTGCTCAAACCAAGGGACAATATTGAAACATTTAGGAAAATCAGACTGAGCAACGGAGTTTCAGAGATGTTCCTGCTACTGACTGAGTTTCTGGATGCAAACATGATGACAGCTAATTGCTCATCTTGCAAAATTGGCAGAGTACTTCAGTGACACTTTTTAAAATATAAACACAGATAAGTACAACTGGGTTTAGGATTCATTTTCAATGTTTGCTATGTCAATTTGTTGCTCAAATGGAAAAACAAAAAGGGGAATGAATGGTTGGAATCGCCTGTGACTCCTCACTGAAAATTAAGCTACAAGAACAAACACCTTCACAGTTTTGATCATCTGTTGCTGCAAAAGTGTTGTTACCTTTCCCAACAACTTGCGTTTGTTAAATATCACTTGCTGCTTTGGGAAAAAGCAAGACAAAGTACAGGTCGATTTTAAAGTGGAACTGACTTACAAAGGACTGATCGACGGCAGTGAGAAGCAGGCACATTCACTTCTCTGATATCCATAAGTAAACACCTGTTTTGTCAAGCATTGCTAAATGACACTTTACATGCAGCATTTTCAAAAGTATTATGCACTATTAGAATTTCGATGGGAAAGTCCATGATTACTAATCTATTGAAAAGGTATCCTTCAATCAAAGAAGCTCAAGGACACTGCTTTTACAAAATGGTAAGTAGTGTCCAGTAAAATGACAGAAACACTAAAAAGATTTCAAGGTGCCTTCTGGTCCTATAATTAATGGTTATATCAGGGCATGGTAATTTAAACAGGATAATCTAGTAAATGAGGTGTTTTAGTTTTCTCCAAAGGTGGCTCCTTTTGAGCTTTACCTTTGCAAGAAGTGTCTGAATTCTCACAACTGTCACAAATCCACAGCTGGACCAAAGTTCAGCTGACAGTATACAATTAGGTAACACCATTATGTGAAAAGGCAATGCATTTAGCTACTTTTGTGCTAAGGGCAATACATTTTCAGGTATAACATTTTCTTGATAGAGATGTGGTTAAGTGATATTTACAGACAATACTGTTGTTTGTTGGGTACCAGCAATTTAAAAAATATATTTAACTCAACACTGAAGTGCTTCATCGTATAGGAATTGTCAAATAAACAGCATATTTATACCTTTACAGAGTTTTCCCAAGAGTCAACTGCATTTTTTGCAACATGTCATAAATCTTTCAGATGTTTGAAAATTGACTTTCCTTCCCTAAAAAAAAATCATTCAAATCAAACACTATGATTCGGCTACTTATGGAAATTCCCAAGATGCCCATTTACATTTCTATAAGTTAAAGTGCTCAGGTCACTATCATCTCCCTCCTTGTGTACCTTTACTACTTCAACTCAAATCATCTAAGTTCAGAAAACTATTAAATAAATCTATTTTGCACAACTGGATCAATCCCAGGGATGCCCAAAACTGTATCAGGAGAAGTATCGATACTAGCTCATTGTTACTAAAAATATGGTTGCTAAGTAATCAAGTTCAGCCCCTATCAAGTAACTACCTCCAAAACAATGCTTAGTAATTGGAGTTTTCAGCAAAAATATGGTAATTGGGAAAGATTATCTCAGGAAAGTGAAAACATCTTTTGCCCCTCTTTTGCCTTCATGTGCTGATCTTGGAGATGGTGTAGCAGAGGTCCCTCCATATGGGCAACCATCAAAATCCAAGTGATTTAATGTACACTCCACAGCTGGGATGTATCCGCTGTCCCACATTCCTGTGCCGCACAGCTTACACAAGTCATGTAGACTGCAGGGGATTCTGGGCAAGAGACGAAATTGGTACAAAAGACTCCGTGCCTGTAAGAGGAAAGAAGAAAATGTGTCAGATAAGACAAACAGGATTGATTGACATTTGTCTCTTTCAAAGCTTTTATTTGGAAACAGTAAAAAAAAAATCACATTTCAGATACCTCCTTTTCCCACAAAAGCTCTGTGTAATGTGATGATTGCTCTCCAATGGCTGCGGAAAACCTACAATAGCAATCTGAGACGGAGAGGAATGCTGAGGTAAACAGTCCACAAATGACTTTTTTTTGCTGTGCCTAGCAGTATACCACCAATGGTAGGAAAGACAGTACTGTCACTTACTTTGTTACATGCATCTCTGACAACACTGCACCCCCTCACTGAGTAGCATCAAACCACTGCCCCCACCCCACCCCTACTCATGCAAAGGAAAATGGAAATATAAAGCAGAGGTCACTTTTCTAAAGAAGTTTTAAGAATGTTTTTCTCTCTTAAATGGATTGTTTTACAATTTACATATTCACTATCCCAATACTGGAGATTAACAGGGCCAACTGAAACGTTTAAAAACATTATTGTTTGCCTAACCAAGTCAGTTCAGCTATTGAATGACAAGTAGAGCCTAGCTGCTGTTAATAGTAAGTCTTTAAGCCTTCGCTAGCTGTCATTGCATCTATTTCTTTTTGGACTATAGTGCACATTAGGGCAAATTAATTCAGATATGAGTGCATTATAGACAATGTTATCATATAATTTGATCCCATTTTTATTCTCCCCACAAAAGAAGATCGCAAACTCGTAAACAACCAAAAAAATGCACAAAAATACCACAAGAAGAACTACTTCCTCATACAGCAAAATCAGCAGGAAACAACATTCTACCAACAGCTGTAAATCATAAGATTTGACATCTTTTTACTAACTACAAAAATAAAATATTACATATCAACTTGTTGCTACAAGAGTACCATTTGTTTAATACTATATACTGGTAAGTTTTTTGTTTAAAGGGATAAGTGCTAGAATCAGTATCTTTTAAATAAATGTCATGAAGAATATTTCATTTAACAAAAAGATTGACTGAGTGACACACTGTGTTAGGATACTGTTTTATTGTCTATGGGCCTGGATGATGGATTCTCCGTCGCTTTGATGGATGACTATTCAGCAAAAAAGTTTTACAGCCTATTTTGATGTTGTCTCGTGAGTGATGTTAGACCAGGTCTTGATTTACATAACCAATTGTAAATTTTGCATAAGAAGTCAGTAGTGGGGTGAATGGAGGTGTTGACTTTGTGCCACACTCGCATGTTCTGAAGATGTTTGACTCTGTTCTCCTTAAAAGTCAAAACCGCTCGAGACAAAAACATCTGGGTCTGCCAGGAATTTTTTTTTGTCCTATTTACTGGGACCCAGCTTGCAAGCTTGGAAGTTGGCTTTCAGCTTGTCTTTATATCCAAGTTTGGGATATCTGATGGTGTAGGTTCCCACATTTAGCTGGCTGTAGAATACCGCCTTGGTATGTGCGAATCCTCCATTGGGAACCACATGAATGACCCAGTGAAGCTGAATTCCAATAAGCATGCTTGATGTCAGGTATACAACACCTTGCAAGAACCTCAGCTTTGTGGATTTTGTTATGCCACCTCACGTTGCAAATAGATCTTAGACAGTACAGATGGACTGTTTCTAGCTGCTTTATGTGATGCCACTTAGTTGCCCAAGTCTCGCACTCATGATGAAGTGATGATGCAAGGACCACTATGGTCATCATTCATGATGGTTAATTGATTTAGAAGATTGCTGAAATGCTCTGCCTGTTACGAAAGTCAGCTTACCCTCTCGTCAAGCGTACAGTAAGTAAGGAACTCCAAAATACGGATAAACCTTATGAGTTTCCACACCTTCCACACCACACATCGGGTGGTACAGTGGTTAGCACTGCAGCCTCAGTGCCAGGGACCTGGAATCGCTTTCTGGCTTGGGTCACTGTCCATGTGGAGTTTGCATGTTCTCCCCATGTCTGCGTGGATTTCCTCCAGGTGCTCCAGTTTCCTCCCACAGTCTGAAAGATGTGCTGGTTAGGTGCATTGACCCAAACAGGTGCTGGAGTGTGGCAACTAGGGGAATTTCACAGTACTTCATTGCAGTGTTAATGCTGGCCTTACTTGTGACTAATAAATAAACTTTACTCTTTACTGCATTCCGGGAGCAAACTATGCATGTGAAATTCAGTTTCTTAAAGTTCCTTGGATCTGTACAGAAAGGGAAAACAGAATGCAAATGCAGATCATGTGACCAAGAGAAGAACATCATTGCAGGCAGGTGTCCAAGGCCAGGGACAAGGAGGGGGAGAGGTCCCAGGCAGGGAGCAGAGAGGTATGCTCTAAACAAAAAAAAGGGCTGCAAGTGGCAAACTTTAAGGAACATTTGAAGTTATGCACTTTGTTAGAAAGAATGAATGAATATTACTTAAATGGAGGCTGACTGAGAAAAGCTGCAGCAGGGATTTGGGGGTCCTCGTGCATTTATCACAAAGACTATCATACAAGTTCAGCAGATAATAGGGAAGGCATTGGAATATTGGCCTTTATTTAAAATAGAAAAGTCTTGCTAAAACTATACAAAGCACTAGTTAGACCACACCTGGAATGCTGTGGATAGTTTTGGTCCCCTTATCTGAGGAAAAATATACTGGCATTGGAGGAAGTCCAGAGAAGGTATGGATCAATCTAGTTAACTTTCTTATGAGGAGAGGTTGAGTAGGTTGGACATGTACCCATTGAAGTTTAGAAGAATGAGAGCAACCTGATTGAGACATTTAGTATATCTGGGGGCTTGACAGGGCAAATGATGAAAGGTTTCTCCCCCCTTGTTGAAGACTCTAGTGCCTGAGGGTATAATCACAGAGTAAGGGGTTGCCCATTTAAGACAGATGAGGAGGAATTTCTTCTCTGACGGTAACGAATCTATGGAATTCTTTATTGCTGGGTCATTAAGTATATTCACGGCTGAGATAGACAGATTTTTAATCAGCAAGGGAATCAAGGGTTATAGGCATAAAGCTGGAAAGTGGAGTTGAGGATTATACATCAGATCAGTCATGATTGCATTGAATGGTGGAGCAGACTTGATGGGCCGGATGGCCTACTTCTGCTCCTACACTTTATGGTCTTAAATTAAGTCATGTTGTCTCATTTTAATCTTGCAACATAACCTTCATTCCACAGTCCCCTTTTGTCACTAGGCTCAATTTTTCCAATATTTCTTTTGCCATCCCACCCACCACCATCACTATCAAATGCCTTGCCCATGTTCCAATTCATCAAAGACTCTGCATTTTCACCATACCAAATCCTTCTCACCTATCAGTCCTGTCCTTATTGGCCTCCACTGATTTCCCATTTCTCCAAATCTGTGATTTCAAAATCCCTCTTGGGCATGCTCCACCCTGCCTCTGCAACTTTTTTCAAGTTTTGCTTACACGCACTGCTCTTCTACCTTTGCCTCTCAGTTAGTGGTGACAGAGCTTTCCTGCACTCTGGATTTCTCTTCTTCAACTTCCTACATCTCTCTCTGTTTTTAAAAGCCTCCTTAAAACCTGGCCTTAAACCAAGATTGGTGGAACGGCAAATTGTGCGGAGGGTGTGGAGAGTCTGCAGAAGGATCTAGATAGGCTGGGCGAATGGGCCAGGAACTGGCAAATGGAATTTAATGTTGGCAAGTGTGAGGTGGTCCACTTTGGTAGGAATAATGGTAGGAAGGATTATTACTTACGTGGTGAAAAACTGCAGCAGGCGACGGTGCAGAGGGACCTCGGGGTCCTTGTGCATGAGTCGCAAAAACCCAGCTTGCAGGTGCAGCAGGTGGTCAGGAAGGCTAATGGGATGCTGGCCTTCATAGCGAGGGGGATTGAATATAAAAGTAGGGAGGTCTTGCTGCAGCTGTATAGGGCATTGGTGAGGCCGCAGCTGGGTACTGTGTGCAGTTTTGGTCGCCGTACTTACGCAAGGATATTTTGGCCTTGGAGGGAGTGCAGAGGAGGTTTACTAGGCTGATGCCGGAGTTGAGGGGGTTGAGCTATGAGGAGAGGCTGAATAAACTAGGCTTGTACTCGTTAGAGTTTAGAAGAATGAGGGGAGATCTCATTGAGACGTATAAGATGATGAAGGGGATGGATAGGATAGAGGTGGAGAGACTATTCCCGCTCAGAAAGAATAGTAGGACTAGGGGGCACAGCCTCAAGATAAAGGGGGGGCGCTTTAGAACGGAGTTGAGGAGGAACTTCTTCACTCAAAGGGTGGTGAATCTCTGGAATTCTCTGCCCGTTGAAGTGGTGGAGGCTACCTTGCTAAATATTTTTAAGACGCGGGTTGATGGGTTTTTGATAAGAGAGGGGATTAAGGGTTATGGGGAGAGGACGGGAATGTGGAACTGAGCCACGACAGATCAGCCATGATCTTATTGAATGGCGGGGCAGGCTCGAAGGGCTATATGGCCTACTCCTGCTCCTATTTCTTATGTTCTTAAGAAAGAGCTCAGGAGAAGTCCTGGTAAACAAAGGCATCTCAGGAGAAGCCCTGAAGATTCAAGCTGGCAGCTGAAGGTTGGTGACTTCATGCTGTGGGCCATTTGGGCAAAGGTATACCTTTACAGCAGCATTTAGTATTTTGCTCACTTGGCTAAAAAGCTGAAGTTGTGCTTGTGGGAATCCAGGGGGACAAAATATCAGGAGATGAGATTGAAACCCTGCAAGGTGGGCCACTCTTGATGCCATCAAAGTTGGAGCGACCTTTGGAAAGAATTCTAAGGTTAGATTGTCAAAGTTGAAGATGGGAATTCCTCGTGAAAGAGACAGAATTTCAACCAGATTAGTTGACTCAGTGTTTACTGATGCTTGGATGGATTGTTGAGACATCAGTGGACTCTTTCTTGGTTGCATCTGCCATTTATTGTGCAAAAATGGTGTGTTCAAGCACAGTTGGCCTGTTAATTCACATGTACATCATATCTACCTTTAATGCAGAACAAAACAGATACTGTGAAGTGCTTTATGTTTCTGATCTTGTATGATAAAGTTTATTTTTTGTTTGTTCAATACCCGTGGAATCTTATGGTTTTATTCTCTTAGTAGTTCTACTTTAAACAAAACATTATTGGTCCCTAACCAGATCTTACCAAACATCTAGGAAGCCTGGTACAAGATCATAACATGCCCAATTAGAAAGAATCTCATGTCTATTTGTTGGGAGCTAATTGCCATCTGTCACATTTTGTGTGATGTTCCTTGTTGGTGATTTCTCTGAGCACTATGTACTTCATCGAAAAGCTTGCCTATGTCTTGGTCGTTATTGTTGAACCAGTCTTGGTACTTCTATTTAACAAATCCTAGTATCCCAGATGCTGTAAATAATAGTCTTTAATTTTTTCCAAGAATCTTAAAAGGTAATATTGTCTTCCAGGATGTTAGCAATTCCTGTGACTAGTATGTTCATCTTTTGGATATGTCTTCAAGATCAGTTACATTAAGCTTCCTTTGTGACTTGACTGTGTGCTGAAATGTTTTGGATTCTACCTTCAAAGAAACAATATTCCTAATAAGCCGATGGTCAATCAGCAGTCTACACCTTCAAGGGAGAGGGTAGAGCGTATGTCCTTGAGATCTCTATATCACACAATAACATTGCCAAACATGTGTGGGTTTGTCATATGAGGAGCGGTTGAGGGGCCCGGGTCTATATTGATGGAATTGAGAAGGATGAGGGGGGATCTAATTGAAAATTACATTATACACAGAGGCCTAGATAGAGTGGACATGGAGAGGATGTTTCCACCAGTGGAGAGACTGGAACACGAGGGCACAACCTCAGAGTGAAGGGGTGCTCCTTTAAAACTGAGATGAGGAAAAATTTCTTCAGCCAGAGGGTGGTGAATCTGGGGAACTCATTGTCACAGAGGGCTGTGGAGATCTGGTCATTGAGTGTCTTTAAGACTGAAATAGACAAGTTCTTGGTCAATAAGGGGATCAAGGGTTGCAGGGAGAAGAAAGGTGAATGGGGATGAGAGACATATCAACCATGATTGAATGGCAGAGCAGACTCGATGGGCCGAATGATCTAATTCTGCTCCTATAATATCTTATGGTGCCATCCATAAGGTGCATCAGTTTGTCTGCTTGCTGAAAGACTTTTTGGGATGGTTAGGTCACACTCACTGGACTTGGAGAGAAGAAGCTGACCATTCGAGTTTACTCTGCCAATAACATGGTTTCCCAGCACTCCTCTCCGTGTAATACAGTCTGTGCCCACTCAGACTTTGAAATTATCAAAGAATAATGAGTTTGTCTTGATGGGGCATCCTCAAATTATCTTGCTAACATCATAAATTATCTTGCTGATGTCACCATAGGATGCTTCTACCTCACGTGTGTCAGTGTTGGAACATAGGTATCAACGAGCATTAGATGCTGGTTACTGGGAAAACTTAAATGAAGAACTGGGAGTTGATTATTGATCCCCACAGGAAGTGGGTCAAGCGTGTGTCAGTTCAGATCAAACATGCCTGATTATTGATCCTTGGACTTGCCAGTCCGGTGGAATGTGTACCCTTGACCAATCTCCTTAAGTCAAGACTCCCCGGTGATCCTGGTTTCCCCTTGGATGGCTATACTGATGTTGTATCTGCCCAGCAGTCTGGCTACAAGGGCTGTTCTGTGATGTAGTCTTGGATTGTTGTCTAGAGGTTTGTGATGATCAATGAACCACGCTTCATATGATAAATAGTTGTCCTTACATTTTGACTGTAGCAAATGGATGCATAGCCAAGAGCAATGATCTGGCAGGCATAGGGAAAGCAGGCTGAATTTAGGGTTCCTTTTCTTCTCCTTCACTGGGTTGGTGAGATGAGCATTGAACCTGAGAAGGTGTGCTGTTTCATCTCAGGAGGATACAAGGTCCACCGCTGTGCTGATCTGTGGAGTGCAACCATCACCTTGAGGCTGCCTGTGCGCAGGGTTATGACTGAAGACTGTCAGTAGCATCCTGTATCTATTCTTGTTACTTCCTCATTGCCACAGAGCTTGATATATCTGTTTTGATTAAGAGATGTAATGACGAATGTAGGGCATTTGGACCTTTGAAATGTTCTGCTATTCAATAAAACAATAGCTGATCTTGTAGCTTAATCCCACCTTTCTGTACTATCACCATAATCCCTTAATTCACTTAAAACCGAAAAATCTATTGATCTTTGTCTTGAATATACTCAACCACTGAGCACCCATACTGCCTTCAGGGTAGAATTCCAAAGATTGACAACCCTTGATTGAAAAAAATTCTCCTTCTCTCAGTCCTAAATGGGAAATCCCTTTTTCTGAGGCAGTGGTCCCATGTTCTAGATTCTGCAGTCACAGGAAATACTTGAAGCTCATCAGCTTCATTTATCCACCATCCATTCTTAACATCTCTTCGTTTGGCTTGAACTACATGTTTTGTGTGATGGAAAGTTCCTTAAGATTTTTTTATGCTTCAAATAGATATCTCTTATTCTTCAAAACTCTCAAAACATGCACGCTTTTAGTCTCACCCATGGCGGAAATCATCACGGGCAGGATGGAAGGTTTGACGTACCAGCCAAGGTCCACTGACGTCAGGCATAAATTTCCACCACCAAGACAGACAAGATTGTAAAATCCCAGCCACTGTCTATATTATTTAGCCAAATATTGTCACACCAGAAAACAAAACCATGATGGTGGCAGTAATACAATTCTACAAATCGCTGTCAATTTTTGAAATTCAGAATGATGCAAGTGGTGCAGTTAGCCTTTGAAAAAACTGATAACTAATGAAATCAAATGGCAGTATAATTCATCTTAGCTTATCAGCACCAAGTTCACCTTAATTCACCAATAGCTAAACAATATTGACAAAAAAAACGAGATTGTTTTGCCAAAACCACAATTATTTTCAAGGAAAGCTGAATTCAACATTTACTGCACAGGCTGTGCATATTTTGATAATTTAAAAACAAAATATCTCACCTCAATAACCACATCCAGTTCAACACTTCCACACAAATATTGCAGACAATATGCAGACACAGCAATTGTAGAAACATTGGCTTGGGGTTTTCTGCCATTGCACTTGGCAGTCTGCAATTTTGAACCCATTGAAATAAATGCAAAACAAATCAAGGATTGGCAAGCAAAAGTAGAAAAACAGGCTGCTAAATCATGTTCCCAAATAAATATATAGAAACAAGGCTCTAACCAAAACTGAATAGGGCACTGCACTTTGTAAATCTAGAACATCAACAGAACACTAATTATAAATACTTTTTTAAATGGAGTTACAAGCAATCCTCTATATAAACTGAAGATGTCTTTTAAAAGAGTATTGTAACAATATTTTGGTACTTAAGACAAGTGGAAATAAACTGTTGTGAAGAAAAGGCTTTAAACTACAATGTTTCCTTTCAAATCCAGGTTGAGGCCTAAACACAAAAGGCTCATGTTTAAATTGGAAGAAATAGTTTCATTCATACAGAATTTATTCTTTAAGCTTTTCTCAACTTTAGTATATCTTCTGGTGGGGAAATCCAGAGAAGGGGCACAATCTGAAAGTTAGAGCTAGGACATTAAGTAAAATCAAGAAATGTTTTTTCAGGCAAAGGGTAGTGCTAATCTGGAACTCTTTTCCCAAAAGTCTGTGGAAGCTGGGTTAAGCAAAATTTTCAAAGACTGAACTTGATAGATCTTTATTACGTAAAGGCATCAAGGGATGTGGATCAATGACAGGTAGTCATTGATCCACAATTGAGTCAACTGTGTTCTGAATAGCAGGACAGGCTCAGGAGCTGAATAACCTACTCCTATTGTGTTTGCCTCCAGCACAGACAGCATGCAACTGGCACTGTCATAACTGCTGAAACTGAGGAATTACCAAAATGCAGTTCTGATCAATGCACCCTCAGGTTCACTTCTCCTTCATTTAGAATGCCTTTCTTTGGTCTTTACTCACCTCATCTCCCAAAAATTCAGTTGTTACTGGAAATTCTACCCATGAGGAACATGAAGTATCAACTTGGTTCTAAATTACTGCAATGAGATGTATTAAGAGGCCCTATTACTTGCCCACTTTTTAAAATGTATATTCTTCTTGTTTTAGGTTTTGCTCACCCAGCCCCCACCACTCTCCGACTAAAAAAATGCTTGATGACTCATGTAACAGCCTGTGGGCATCGATATACAAATTTCATATCACTGTGGTACAAACTATTCACTGATTCCAATGTTGATAAAAGATAGTCACGGTTAACTGCCTGCAGTGCCATTTAAAAATTTTTATTTTATACTTTGGATAAACATTAAGGACTACACCCTAGTAAAAAGGAAAGGAAGACATCTGGAAATAAGAGCAGCTTGAAAAATGGACATCCACTGTGGATCCAGGCAGATATTCTGGAAAATCAGGGAAAATGTGATAAATTATTTTAATGCTACAATTAAACTAAATGTAATAAATTTTTGGCTTGCCCTACATGTGTCAAAATTAAATCAAAGAAAAACTAACATATCTGGTCTGTATATGTAATTTTAACCTGCTCATTTTATAGACTTATAAAAGAAACAGATGATGCAACACCCAACACTTTTAATAAGAATATATTTGCTAAACACACTTAATTTCACTTTCTATGCATTGTGAATATCATAGCTAAATGAAATGAGATTAAACATCTGCACAGATGGCTCACAGCACTTACATTTACTAAAATGTGATTATTGCAATTTAATAACTGTTACTTTCCCCACTGCATAGAACTGAGTTCTAAAATCATGCACCCTGTCTTGTGTACAATATCTGCCAAAGAGAAAAAAAAAACTTGCCATCATTTTTTAAAAAATGAAGCCAAAGGATTCTTCCCTACTTCAATAACACTACACACAGTAATGAAAGAACAAGGACATCAGTATAACGTCAAAGCATCACTATGTTCACATTGCTGAGATCCCTGAAAAATATATTTACAATTATTTTATTATTATTTATAGTTCTGTCACCATTCTGGTTAATTAACAATGAACAAGGCATTACCAATAAGACATTGTTCAAGGAACTTATGTTGCAAAGGAACAAAACAAACAATCCATCATTACATTATTAATACAGAAGTAACAAGACTTCTGAACAATCCCTTAATAGGCCTCTTAATTTTTCATGATCTTTGATTATATTGAGGGGTTTTAACTTATCTAAACAGTGTGCTAAACATAATCTATTCCATTTGAAAAGATATACATTCAATCACAGTTTATAAGCAAAAATATTTCAATGAGATCCTACCTTCCTTAGGACAATCTCTCCACTCATATGCATGGCCAGGTTGCCGAAATGAAGCAGCATCTGGTCTGTTGCTAACTGCTGTTCAATCACGTCATCCCCGTAAATCACAACAATGGCCACACAGACAAACAGGTGGAAGTAGTCAGTCTGCAAGACACATATACATAATGATTTCACTAACAGACAAAAATCTAAGGTACACACTAATCATTCATCATTACAAATATAAGATCTGCAAGACTGATAGCCAACTCACTGACTTATCAGTAACTGAATTACTGCTACCACTTTATGATGGGCGCATGGAAAGACGTACAACAATCTTCCAAACAACTCCTTGAGAAGGTTACTTGTCTTGATTTTATTAAACCTTGAAGAAGACATGGCTCTATGTTTTGTGCACAGCTTTAACATAACTACTAAATTATCTTCTTCTTCCTTAGTGCCAAATACACCCCTTCATTCATGCAGCAAATCTTTCAGCTGTTTACTCATGAATGAAACTTAAATAATCATTAAAAAAATTGTCTTGAAACACAAGCCAGCCATTTCTGGTTGGGCCAGCTTTTAAATTCATATGTGGTGATGTTAATTATATTTCACAACTCCACTTCTGTGCAAGGCATGTAACTCAACTCTTGAAACAAAAAAAATAGAAAGGATAAAAACATAGACTGGGAAGAAAATTATCCTTAAAATTTGCAAGTAACTATCACGAAGAACATGTTTGACTAATTACAACTCACACGAACCAGAGCATTGAAATGAAATTTACATGGGTCCTACTGGTATGTATTAATGAGATAAACTACTTCACTCTGGCAAGACATTGATCTTTACCTGCGTTTTAACCATCAAACACAATATTAATTTGCTTTATAATGCTGAACCATTTGTACAAATAACTTATGAAGTCTTTTATAAACAACATTGTTACCAGGCTGAAGACTATTCAGTCTTGGATGTTTTCTAGTACATGTATTCGTGCAACTTTCTGCTACTTTCCAGCTGTGCGGTAAGGCACGGTGGCACAGTAGTTAGCACTGCAGCCTCACAGCACCAGGGACCTGGGTTTGATTCCCAGTTTGGGTTACTGCCTAAGTGGAGTTTGCTCATTCTCCCTGTGTCTGCGTGGGTTTCCTCCCACAGTCCAAAGATGTGCCAGTTAGGTGAACTGGCCATATAAATTCTCCCTCAGTGTACCCAAACAGATGCTGGAGTGTGGCAATTAGGGGATTTTCACAGTAACTTCAATGCAGTGTTAATGTAAGTTACTTGTGACTAATAAGTAAACTTTAAACAAAACTTTAAGGAATTCTGTTGAAAGTACTAGGTCACTTGCTCCTTCACTGAACTTTGCCTTGCCAGCCAACAATTGCAATTCATGTGGAGAAGGATATTTGTTGAAGGTTTCAGCATCAAAAATGAAATGGAAAATGGCATTAAAAAGAATTTGAATTGACAAATTTCATCAGCAAGCATGGGAGGAGACAAGCCATACATCCCATCAAGCCTGTCACATCAGCCCATGAGTAAAATAATGGAATGTGCATAAAAGTAGCAAATGAAATTCAACGTCAGTAAATGTTTCTGATCAAAGCAACAACAATTATACTTTGAATAGGAAGGTTGGGTGATGTGAAAGAGCAGAGGGATTTGGGGGCTCAGGTTTACAAGAACTTACACGTAGCACTTCATGGTGAAATAGGAGTTCTTTTAAACAGCCAACAGAATACTAAAATTTTATGGTGAGGGGGATAGAATACTAAGTTGAGGTGTAATGATTAATTTACATGAAACACAAATAATGGAGTCATGTTTTTAGGTTTGGACTCCTCACTTAAGGGAAGATTTTGGGGCAACAGAAAGAGAGCAGTGTGGATTCATTCAGATGGTGCCTAGTAAAGAAGTACAAATATAGAAAGATATTTTAATAACTAGGTTGTTCGGAACAAGTGAGAGTATAGAGTTGTTTGATAGATGTGTCCAAAGGCCAACCATCTTCAGCTGCTTCTTCAATGACCTTCCTTCCATCATAAGTTTAGAAGTGGGGATGTTCGCTGATGGTTGCACAATGTTCAACACCATTTAATACTCCTCAGATACTGAAGCAGTCCATGTCCAAATGCAACAAGACCTGGACAATATCGAGGCTTGGGCTGACAAGTGGCAAGTTACATTTGTGCCCTACATTGCCAGGCAATGACCATCTCCAACAAGAGAGAATCTGATCATCATCTCTTGACATACGATGGCATTACCATTACTGAAACTCCCACCATCAAAATGTTGGGCTCACTATTGACCAGAAACTGAATTGGACTAGCCACATAAATACTGTGACTGGCTCTTGTAGTCAGAGGCTAGGAATCCTGTGGTGAGTAACTCACTTCCTGCCTTCCCAAAGCCTGTCCACAATCAATAGGGCGCAAGTCAGGAGTGTGATGGAATATTCTTCACTTGCGTGGATGAGTGCAGCTTCCACAACACACAAGAATCTTGTCACCTATCCAGGACAAAGCATATTGGCATCCATTCCACAAACATTCACTTCCTCTACCCATTTATGAACAGTAGCAGCAGTGTGTGCCATCAACAAGATGCACTGCAGGAACTCACCAAGGGTCCTTGCACAGCACCTTCCAAACACATGACCACTATCATTCAGAAGGACAAGTACAGCAGATACATGGGAACAGGCCACCTGGGAGTTCCCCTCCAATCCAATCACCAGCCTGACTTGGAAATATATCACCATTCCTTCATAGTTGTTGGGTCAAGATCCCGGAACTCCCTCTCATGTGGTTGCATCTATACCCATGGACTGTAGCAGTTCAACAGGGCAGCTTACCACCACCTTTTTAAGCACAATTAGAGACAGGAAAAGAATGCTGGCCTAGCCAGCGAAGCCCACATCCCTTCAATGAATAAAAAGGTGTTTAAATTTATGAAGTGAAGAAATTGGACACATTAGATAGAGAAACATATTTAGTGATTTTGGGATCTAAACAAGGGAATATAGAGACTAAATTAGGTGCAAGCTGTTAAAGTGGAGGACAAGAGAAACATTTTTACACAGCGGGTTGCAAGATTGTGGAATGCATTTCTACAGTTGGACTGAAATCAAGTTGCTGATGTTAAGCTTCACCACACTCTAGCCAACTGAGCTAACCAGCCCTTTTTGTGCTACATTAAAGGCACTCTATAATTCCAAATTGTTCAGACAAATGCACTGCATACAAAATTAATTTGTCAAGAATACAGGTAGCCTACTAGATAGGTGCTTTCCTTCCTCACTCTTGGAATTAACCATACATTGCAGGAAAATGGCAAAGTAGTGAAGAGAATGGGTAACTTTCAGGGAAATCAAGGACTCTGGTTGTCAGAAAGAATCTGTTAAATATAAGCTCTTTCTAACTTCCAAAACAGCATTTTACAGGTACTCTAAGTGGGCAGTTGCTCCAAGGATGATTAATTAGGTAACCATGAAACTAGAATGAACCTTGACAGCATCTAAAAGATTTTCAATTGACAAAATGAATAGTGATAGATCTAGATAACCATGAAGCAAAAACAATTGATTATACTGTAAACTGCCTGAACAGGGGCCTTGTAAGAAATGTGCTGCAGCCTCTCATAGACAGACCCAATGTGAGACTTGGTTGTGTAGAAGAACAGTTGGTGATTTAAAAGGAATAACATTGCACATGTTCCTTGAGAATTGCATGGAAGTGTTGGTATTGAGGTTGGAATCAAGGAAAGATTTGACACACTTGGTTGCACCGTGGATTGACAACAATGATGTGTGTCATCCTAGTCAGAAACTATGACTGTCAGAGCAACATTTAAAATTCATTGCACCCAATAATAATGGGGAAAAATATTGTTGCTTTGATTTAAATGGAACCAAACCAAGTATAGTAACGAAGTATCAAAGACTGGCGACTGTGGGAAAACAATAGGAAACAGTTGAAGAGTTAACATGGAAGCAAGAAAAGGCATTTTATGGCTTCAACTGCTTCTTTTCTGTCATATACACATATTAATATCAAGGTAACCATGCGGCATATTAACTTAATAGTCATTGGAACTGCAGCAGAGTACCTTGAACATACCCAGACTGCTTTCCCCAACTGGAAGGGATTGAAAAATTGTATAATTGAGAATTCATCAATATAATCAGATGCCATGCACGTACGTGCATGTGTGTGGGGAAAGGGAGGTGGGGGGAAGTGGCATCCAGGGAAGGATGCAAGAGCATGAAGTGCAAGAAAACACTGACAGAAGCAAATCAATTCCTGATCAAAAGATTGAAAGTTAAATTCTTAGACCCTTACCACTTTAGTTATTCAGCTCAGATGACTGAGTTTTGTCAAGAAATTGTAATGGACAGCTCATTCTACTTAAGTTCTGGTTGGTGAATCAAGATGGGGCCTGGCAGAGTAATTTATGGATAAGTTTATTATAATGAATATTATGATCATTTCATTTGATGGAGAATAGTAGCCAATTTATGGTCATGTCAGGAAGGAAATTTTTTTAGTGAACATATACAATTTGGTATGAAATAATACAACAAAAATGCTCGGATCATCCTCTACTTCACTTTTTCTAATATTTTGTTTGTGTTTTTAAAAAAATCCACTGGTTTACTAATTAAATCTAAATCAAAAATAATCAGACCAGCTTGATTTTTGTACAATTATTTTGGCATTTCAATGGTGCTGAGTTAGTAAATCAAAAATTAAAAGAGTGCACTGTGTAAAAGGACAGCAGTTATCCTATTTAGGACAACATCGACAGAATGGAATGTAACAGTTGTTTTATCCCACATTCATCTGAAACAATCATTTTAAGCAACAAAGTTTCTCTCACCCTCTCAAGCTGCTGTCATTATATAATTCACATTCTTTTCACTACAGTACCAGGAAAAGAAAGAACAGCATCATTGTTTAAAGATCAAAATCAGCAATCTGCAAATTTTTGTTGTTGGGCCTTTTGCAATGGAGGAGAGAGTGGCAGTGGGTGTAAATAAGAGAGGGGAAGATGGTCCACACAGACTAATGACTGACAAACTGTACTGCTGGCTTGAATGTGAACTGAACACTCAGGCTATCCACAACTTAATATCTATCTGGTGGTGCTGCCCTCAGTGGACCAAAAACAAATCTCATCTGTTCTAAACGGTTACTGCACCCAGAAGCAGAACCACATTTTAATCTTACCATATAATTACCAAAGTTGGTGTCACTGGTTGCTAACATACTATAATGTAAATACACCATTAAACACAGTTACCCAACAGATAATTTCAAAAAGTGTTAAATTCAGCTGTTCGCAGGACCATAAAAAGTATGTTCAGTTGGTCATGTGAGCTTTAGTGCTCTGCCATAAAATTATAGTTGATCTGCAATCTCAAATCCACCTTCACATCCAATCCTCATAGTCCATGATTCCCTTAAGAGTTCAAAAATCAATGACTGAGCTCTAAAATACAGCACTCCAAAGATTCACAACCCTCCGAGTGAAACAATTTCCCCTCATTCGAGTCCTAAATGATCGACCCCTGGTCTTGAGACTATGTCCCCTTGCCTCTCAAGTATCTACCCTATCGAGCTCTCTCTTATTTATTAGATCACCTCATTCTTATTAACGCCATACAGTAATAAACCCATTCAATGCAATCACTCCTCAGAAAGACAGCCCTCTCATTCCAGGAATCTCTCATAAACCTCCATTGCACCGACTATATCACAAGCATTCTTTCCATAGTTGGAGATCAAAACTGCAAAGACTTACTTTAGGTGTGGCTTCATCAAATCCCTGTATAAAAATAGCAGAAGATCCTTACTCCAAACCTTTGCAACAAATGTCAACATATCATTTGTCTTCTTAAATGCTTCCAGTACGTGCATTTCACTAATGTAACACAAGGACACCCAAATCTCAGAACACCAACATTTGATTGTTCATAAGTAAAATATTACGGATAACTAGAAATCTAAAATAAAATCAAAAATTGCTGGAAACACTCAGAAAATCAAGGAGTATCCGTGGAGAGAATCAAAACTGACGTTTCAGATTGAGATGAGCATTCATTAGAAATAAATAAATAAAGATGGAAATGGTTTTGAGCCATTAGAAGGAGGAAGGTTGTCTATGATAGGGTTTTTAAAAATTTATTCATGAGATGTGAGTATCGTTGGCTGAATCAGCATTATTGTTAATCCCCAATTGTCCAAGATTGGTGGAACGGCAAATTGCGCGGAGGGTGTGGAGAGTCTGAAGAAGGATCTAGATAGGCTGGGCGAATGGGCCAGGAAACGGCAAATGGAATTTAATGTTGGCAAGTGCGAGGTGGTCCACTTTGGCAGGAATAATGGTAGGAAGGACTATTACTTACGGGGCGAAAAACTGCAGCAGGCGACGGTGCAGAGGGACCTCGGGGTCCTTGTGCATGAGTCGCAAAAACCCAGCCTGCAGGTGCAGCAGGTGGTCAGGAAGGCTAATGGGATCCTGGCCTTCATAGCGAGGGGGATTGAATATAAAAGTAAGGAGGTCTTGCTGCAGCTGTATAGGGCACTGGTGAGGCCGCAGCTGGGGTACTGTGTGCAGTTTTGGTCGCCGCACTTACGCAAGGATATTTTGGCCTTGGAGGGAGTGCAGAGGAGGTTTACTAGGCTGATACCGGAGTTGAGGGGGTTGAGCTATGAGGAGAGGCTGAATAAATTAGGCTTGTACACGTTAGAGTTTAGAAGAATGAGGGGAAATCTCATTGAGACGTATAAGATGATGAATGGGATGGATAGGATAGAGGTGGAGAGGCTCTTTCCGCTCAGAAAGGACAGTAGGGCTAGGGGGCACAGCCTCAAGATAAAGGGGGGGCGGTTTAGAACGGAGTTGAGGAGGAACTTCTTCACTCAAAGGGTGGTGAATCTCTGGAATTCTCTGCCCGTTGAGGTGGTGGAGGGTGCCTCGCTAAATATCTTTAAGATGCGGGTTGATGGGTTTTTGATAAGCGAGGGGACTAAGGGTTATGGGGAGAGAGCGGGAATGTGGAACTGAGACACGACAGATCAGCCATGATCTTATTGAATGGTGGGGCAGGCTCGAAGGGCTGGATGGCCTACTCCTGCTCCTATTTCTTATGTTTCGTTGAACTGACTGGCTTGTTAGGCCATTTCAGAGGGCCTTTAAGAGTCAACCACATTGCAGTGGATCTGGGATCGCATGTTGGCCAGACCAGGTAAGGAGGCAGATTTCCTTCAAGGACATGAGCGAATCAGATGGGTATTTCTGACAATCGTCATCATTAGTCATTTAGTTCCAGATTTAAAAAATTTTTTTTTTATTGAAGTCAAATTTCATTATCTACCATGGAAGTATTTGAATCCGAGACTGCAGAGCATTACCCTGGATCTCTGGATTATTAGTATAGGAACAATACCATTACATCATCGCCACAAATGCTCCCTGATTTTCTGAGCACTTCCAGAATTTTTTG
This sequence comes from Carcharhinus amblyrhynchos, assembly GCF_965287045.1. NCBI lineage: Eukaryota > Metazoa > Chordata > Chondrichthyes > Carcharhiniformes > Carcharhinidae > Carcharhinus > Carcharhinus amblyrhynchos. The sequence goes on along the minus strand of NC_137344.1, from coordinate 19,689,509 downwards.
GTTTTATTTCAGATTTCCAGTATCTGCAGTATTTTCTGCCATTGAAAAATACTCTGCTTATCTATTAGTATCAAAGTGAATGACCTTTCCTTTCCCCAGGTTATACGCCATCTGCCACCACATCACCCAATAACTTTATCTACAAATATTCCTTTGCAGATTCTTTTGTATCTCCTCACAACTTATTTTCCCACCTAGTCTTGTTTCATCAGCAGAGTTGAATGCATTACATTCAGTCCTCTTATCTGAGTCATTAACACAGATTTTAATCAATTGAGGGCAGATTCTTATAGCACCTCATTACTAAGTTTGCTAAACTGAAAAACTGCTTATTTCTGCTCACTGCTTTCCATCTTTTAACTACTTGTAATCTCATGAGCTCTTATTTCGTGCAATGTTTTGCATGGCACTTAATTGAATGCCTTTTGAAAATCCAATTCTTCTGAAATCTTCAAAAAATTCTGATAGGGAAGAGTGTTTGAAAAATGCCTCATTAGATCATGCTGGCTGTGCCTAACCATATCAGGATTTTATAATGGCAGTGTTACCATTTCCTTAATAATGGATTTCAGCATTTCCCCAACTAATGTCAAGCTAATTGACCTGTAGTTTCCCTTTTCCTCTCTCCCTTTCTTGAACAATTACATTATATTTTCTACCCACCGATCCAATGATTCCAGAATATAGTTTATAGAAACAGTAACAGCTTTGTAAACATGAATTTGTCCTTTAAGCAACTAGTACAACTATGAAGCAAGCATTATTGCAGCACAATAGCCAACAAAGCAATTAGAATGCTGAACTATACAGGCAGAATGTTACAATTTGGTGCAGGTTGAGCTGTAACAAAGCTCTGGTTAGATGACATCTTGATTACTACATCCAATTTTGTTCAGAGATTTAAGCTTAAAAAAGCACAAAGATGTATGTGATAGATACCAGGCTCCAACTGCAGGATTTGGGAGAAAGAAGAAATTTGGGCTTTTCAATCTCAAAAAGGTGTCTGAAAGGTACTCGGGGTATTGTAAACTATGTGGGAAGGATGGATTGAAAAGATTACAAATTAAATTATTACTGTAGGGTAGTAGGGCACTGGTTCAATCTAGGTAAATATAGGCCTGATGTCAAGACATCTTTCTTCACACAGGGTTTATCAACACATGGAATACTTCTGGATAGTGTCTTTCTGCACAGATCAGAAATGATGGCTAATTATCTCTCTGACGTATATATATCAGTCTGAAAGACATGCTGGTTAGCTGCATTGACCTGAACAGGTGCCGCAGTGTGGCGACTCAGGGAATTTCACAGTAATTTCATTGCAGTGTTAATGTAAGCCTTACTTGTGACTAATAAATAAACTTTAACTTTAATGATCCCCTCACATATATGGGGTGGATTCTAACTATGATTTTACCTGTAAAAGCAAAAGATTTTAATTATATCAAGAACAATCATAATGCTGCTATGTAAATACCAAACTCAAAGAGTCCAATTCAATCACTGGTACAAACTATGCTCAAATGTCTTGGTTTAAAAATAAAGCTACTGTAGGTTTGTTACTCTCGCAATCAGCATTTAACCAATCTACTTGACTAAACAAATGCCCATAAGAGCAAAGCTAACCTGGTAATGAGCCCAACATGCCTCCCAAATGCGAAGTGCCTCTGCTTCTGGAAACTCGCGTTTAAAGCAGAGCAGAATCCACCGATGGCAGAACAGCATTTGGAGTCCATCCTCACCCAGGGATACCAAATGCTGGTAAAAACGGGGGTGCATCAATCTCAGTAACTCTCTCAGGTACAGCTTTTAAAAAAAAACACTGCATTTTTAAAAATATCTACATGCATATTAGACATATATTGTACATGTACAAACGAACTGTACAGCTTGCATATTAAATTAATATATACATAATGTATAAACGAACTGTACAATGTTCTTAAACAGGGAGATTTGCCATGATTAAAAAAATTGAGTTCAAAGAAGAGTGCGTACATATAATTTAAGAAAAAGTGTTATTTTAAAAAACTGTCATATATATAATAGACAACCTAATAAATCATGCCTTGTTTATAATGCATGATGCAGTAGAGTTACTGATGCTCTAAATTACCTTTGTTTACACTGTATGAAGGATTCAGAACACCAATGCCAACGCTGGAATAACTGGAAATGGGAATGATTTATTCCTAATCATTGAAATCCTGATTTTTTCTAAACCATATACATGAAACTATAAAGTTAAATTTCAGTGACAAGATCCATTCAGTTGTTTAAGTGTTACAGAAACATAGGAAGTAGGAAGAGGCTGTTGGGCCCTTTGAGCCTGCTCTACCATTCATTGTGGCCATGGCTGATCATCCAACTCAATCCTGATCCTGCTTTCCCCCATATCCTTTGACTTCCTTCATCCCAAGGGTTATATCTAACTACATCGTAGAAACATACAATGCTTTGGCCTCACCAGTTTTCTATGGTAGCGAATTCCACAATCTTACCACTCTCTGGGTGAACAGATTGCTCCTCGTCTCAGTCCTAAAGGGATTACCCCATATCAGGAACAAAGAAAATTATAGCACAGCAACAGGCCCTTTGGCCCTCCAAGCCTGCATTGTCCATGTTGCCCGTCTGAACTAAAACCCCTAGCCCTCTGGGGATCATAACCCTCTATTCCCATCCTATTCATGTATTTAATCCTTGGACTGTGACCCCTGGTTCTGCTATAAGTATCCAAAATTAATTGCAGTTCTCATCAGAAATCATAAAAACTGTGAGAAATTAAGAAAATACTAAATGAAATCCATACTGTGTTTCACGAGACATGGTTTGTTCCCAAGTATCGTACATTGTAAAGGACTTTTAAGACAGCAGTTAACCTTGCTACGAGTATTTGCATTACCTAAAATTTGAAGCGCCATGTTAGAATTTAAAAAGTTTTCAAAAACTAAATTAGTTCCTTCAATCACTTTCATTGTCACTCAAAGAACATTTTTCTCCAGCTGACTTAGGACCTACCAGTTGTCTTTCCATATCATCATCCCGCGGTGAGCTGATGAAGATGGTATTCTGCATTAGTCCGACAAAACACCAAAATGTATCGGATTCATCCCTGACCTCTGACAAGATTGGAGCTACCAAATCAGACATTCCCTGGGAATATCCTATCTCAGGGCTATAAACTGCATAGTTCAGTAAAATCTTCCTGTAAAGATATTAAAATAAATTTGCATAAGTGCTACATTTTCAGAATTTTGATCATTTTTTTTATTCATGTAATGGATTTGGGATTCAATTATGTTTAAGTATTGTGAATTTTCACAAGTTAGAGAAAAAGACCGCAAGCTCCAGGTATCTGGAGATCATGTAGTCAGACATGGAAACTATTACTGATGCAAAACAGGTGGGTTGTTAAATAAACGCAGGTGCTCCCAAATATATGCATGCCATGAAAGCTCTGTTGCAGTCGGTGGACTCAAAATGTTAAAACTCTGATTCCCTCTTCACAAATGCTACCAGACCTGCTGAGTGTTTCCACCATTTCCTGTTTTTATTACATGTCGTGAGTTGGATTGGTCATTCCTGGGGGTTTTGCATGGAGCTAGAGTTTCAATGTGTGGGGTAGTGCAATGATAGTCATGATTGGCAGCTTTCTGGTCAACCCCAAATAGGTGCAGAATTCAGGAACCAAGCCCCAATTAATCAAGGGACGGAAACAAAAGAGACCCACATATTGAGAGGTCAGTTAATCAGGACCAGCAAAGGCTGTGAAGTCAGACAGCTTTACGAAAGCTAAGCCAGCAAGGAAATCAAACAGTGAAAGCAGTGAGAAGGTTATTGCAGGAAAAATTACTTCAAGTAGAACAAAATGATTTACTGTTTGAGACAACTGTTTATTAATTACTTGTATTATGAAAATACAAATAAGGAAATCCAATCATAATCTTTGCCTCTACGTTCCAGTGCTGTGAAATAAGGCAGCTTAATGAATCTTATCTGCCTTGTCTCGGTAAGTATTTGCTCGTTTTGCCTTTGGAAAGATTGAAGCACGTGTGCAAAAGTCATGAATATCCATTTACATTGCTGGGTTATGTTTTATTTAGCAATTGGGCAAAACAGCCATACCCTCCAATATAAAATGCTCCTGCTGCTGTTGGAAGTGAATGGAACCTCTCTACACCCAAAACAATATTTAAGACAGGAACCTGAACATATACCAATAAGTCATTATTTTTAAAAAGATCAAGGCCATCTGCATAATTTCATTGTAGCCTTGCATAACTCAAACCATTTCCTGTAGTCTTTGTGACATTTTCCACAGTCTCCTCAAAGCCAGATATTGGACATTCCCATGAATCAAATGTCGCTAATTGCTAGGCCATTGATCATGTGAAGTATCTGAGATAAAAAGGGATGACTTGCATTGGTTTCGTTTATCAAATTTTTCAAATGTGTCACAACATAGAATAAATTCCTCTAAAAGACAATCAATATTACGTAGTTAACATTGACATTAGTTGTGGCAAATTTGTATTTAATGCAACATTCAATCCTCTGCTAAATAAAAGACATTGTAAAATTGAAAGCATTCTGTAGTTTGGACTATTGCTCGCTGGGTACTTGCAAATTTGAGTATCATGGTGTCACTTTGTAAAGATATCTTCAAAACTATCAAATGTACATTGTCACTCACAACAGCCTTACCTCATAGCTTCCACATTGGGGTTGTCCTCTCCTTTGAAGAACTGTTTGGATCGATCAGTCCGAACCACGTCTTTATCAACAGTAAATTGAACTTTTCGCCAAAAATCTTCTTGTTCCTCTGCAGTCATAGACAATCTGGGAAAGGGAAATAATTCAAGCCTCAATTCCTGTAATTCAAACAGCTCGACTCCTTTCTTTCTGTATAGCTGCTTTTATGATGTGGGTATGCCGGCGTTGGACTGGCATAAACACAGTAAAAAGTCTGACAACACCAGGTTTTAGTCCAACACCTGACGAAGAGGCAGTCCCCTCGAAAGCTTGTGAGTATATTATCAAATAAATAGGTTGGACTAAAACCTGGTGTTGTCAGACTTTTAGCTGCTTTTACACAGCCATCCGGCAACAAGCTGGAGAAGGATCTGTTATTACCTTTTCCTTATTTCAGATCTACTGTAGGAACAGATGTTGAGTGAACCTATCACAATTATGATCGCATTTCTTGAGCTGAAATGTGAAAGATAAATGCAGTAATTTCCAATATATAATCGAAAAGTCAAAAAATATAAATTATATTTTTGACACAATGTTGATAGTGGCGAAGCTAATGAGCGCAACTGTTGAAAAGCAAAATTGTTCCTTTATAGCAAGTCATAATTAAACCCAGCAGAATTACCCTGAGATATTTTATGAAATTTAACATTTCCTTTCAATGTTGTTTTAAGCTTTGACTTTATTTTTATTTATAATGGAAAATATGATTTCAGGTAAACAAGGCAAGGGTTGTGCAGTTCTTGGCATTTCCTCAGTTCCATATTTTAATAAAACGGTATGATGGTATTTTGGTTAGCACTGCTGCCTCATAGGCCAGGAACTCGGGATCAATTCCGGCCTTGCATGACTGTGTGGAGTTTTCCATGTTCTCCCTGTGTCTGCGTGGGTTTCCTCCCACAGTCCAAAGATGTGCAGGTTAACTTGATTGGCTATGCTAAATTCCCCTTAGTGTCAAAGGGATTAGTACAATAAATATGTGGGGTTACGGGGATAAGACCTGAGTGGGATTGTTGTTGGTGCAGGGTTGATGGGCCAAATGGCCTCCGTCTGCACTGTAGGCATTCTATGATTCTATGAAGATCACTAACAAAATGTTCAGAAACATAGAAAATAGGAGTATTTGGCCCTTTGATCTTGCTATGCCATTCACTGTGAACATGGCTGATCTCCGACTTAATAGCTTAATCCCCCTTCCTCCCATATACTTTGATCCCTTTCGCCCCCAAGAGCTATATCTAACACCGTCTTCCACAATGTTTTGACCTCAACTGCTTTCTGTGGTAGTGAATTATACAGCTTACCACTCTGGGTGAAGCAATTTCTCCTCAGCTCAGTCCTAAAAGGTTTACCCCATAATTTTTTGTAATTTTTATTAATGATCTGGACTGTTTGTAATTTTTATTAATGATCTGGACGAGGGTATAGTTGGGTGGATTAGTAAATTTGCTGATGACACCAAAGTCGGAGGTGTGGTAGATAGTGATGAAGGGTGTCATAGTTTGCAGGAAGACTTAGACAGGTTGCAGAGCTGGGCCGAGAGGTGGCGGATGGAGTTTAATGCGGAGAAGTGTGAGGTAATTCACTTTGGTAGGAATAACAGATGTGTCGAGTATAGGGCTAACGGGAGGACTTTGAATAGTGTGGATGAGCAGAGGGATCTAGGTGTATGTGTACATAGATCCCTGAAAGTTGGGAGTCAAGTAGATAAGGTTGTTAAGAAGGCATACGGTGTCTTGGCGTTTATTGGTAGGGGGATTGAATTTAGGAGTCGCAGCGTCATGTTGCAACTGTACACAACTCTGGTGTGGCCGCACTTGGAGTACTGTGTGCAGTTCTGGTCCCCACATTACAGGAAGGATGTGGAGGCTTTGGAAAGGGTGCAGAGGAGGTTTACCAGGATGTTGCCTGGTATGGAGGGGAGGTCCTATGAGGAGAGGCTGAGGGATTTGGGGTTGTTTTCGCTGGAAAGAAGGCAGCTAAGAGGGGATCTTATTGAAACATATAAGATGATTAGAGGTTTAGATAGGGTGGATAGTAATAGCCTTTTTCCTCTGATGGAGAAATCTAGCACGAGGGGGCATGGCTTTAAATTAAGGGGTGGTAGTTATAGGACAGATGTCAGGGGTAGGTTCTTTACCCAGAGGGTGGTGAGGGATTGGAATGCCCTGCCTGCTGCAGTTGTAAATGCGCCTAGTTTGGGGGCGTTTAAGAGATCCGTGGATAGGTTTATGGACGAAAAGGGATTGGTTTAGGTTAGTGGGTCATTGTTTTGTAACTGGTCGGCGCAACATCGTGGGCCGAAGGGCCTGTTCTGTGCTGTAATGTTCTATGTTCTATGTTCTATATCCTTAGATTATGATCTCTGGTCTGGACAAACCCACCATCAGGAATATCCTTCCCGCATTGATCTGTTTATCCCTGTTAGAATTTTGCAGGTTTCTATAAGATCCCACCCATTCTTTTGAACTCCAGCAAATATAATCCTCACTGACACAATCTCTCCTCATACATTAGTTTTACCAACCCAGGAATCCGTCTGGTAAACCTTCACTGCATTCTCCCTAGTGCAAGAATGTCCTTCCTCAGATAAAGAGCCAAGACTGCACACAATGTTCTAGGTGTGGCCTTACCAAGGCCTGTATAATTGCAGCAAAACATCCCTGCTCTTGTACACAGATTTTCTCACTATGAAGGCCAACATACCATTTGCCTTCTTTACTGCCTGCTGCACCTGCATGCTTACCTTCAGCGACTGATGTAAGGTGTAACCCACTTCTCGTTGCACATTTCCTCTCTTAATTTATGGCCATTCAGATAATAATCTGCCTTCCTGTTTTTGCTACCGAACTGGATAACCTCACATTTACCCACATTATATTGCATTTGTCATACGTTCACCCACTCCTTCATCTTGTCCAAATCATGCCAAAACATCTTTGCATCCTTCCCACAGCTCACCCTCCCACCCAGCTGTCATCTGCAAATTTGGAAATATTACATTTAGTTTCCTCATCTAAATCATTAACATATATTGTGAATAGCTGGGTTCTAGCACCAATTCCTTATTTGCCCTACTAGTCACTGCCTACCATTTAGAAAAAGATGTTTGTTCCTGCTGTTTGTTTCTTGTCTGTCAGCCAGTTTTCTATCCATCACAATACAAAATGCCCAATCCCATGTGCTTTAATTTTATACGCTAATCGCTTGTGTGAGACTTTGTCAAATAAACCACATCCACTGGCTCTCTCTCATCAGCTCTATTAGTTACATCCTCAAAGAATTCCAGATGACTTGTCAAGTCCAATTGTCCTTTCGTAAATCCATGCGGAATCTGTTCAATTCTACCATTGTTTTCCAAGTGCTGTGCTGTAAAATCTTTGATAATGAATTCTAGAATTTATCCCACTGTCAACATCAGGCTAAGTGGTCTATAATTCCCTGTTTTCTCTCCATCTCCCTTTTTAACTGGTGTGGTTACATTAGCTATCTCCCAATCTGTAGAAACTGTTCCAGAGTCTATAGCATATTGGAAGGTGATCATCAATGCATCCATCGTTTCTAGGGCCACTTTCTTTAGTTCTCTGAGATATAGATTATTGGCCCCGGGGCATTTGTTGGCCTTCAATCCCATCAATTTCCCCAATACCAGTTCTTTACTAACGCAGATTTTTTTTGTTTCTCCCTCGCAATAAACCCTGTGTTCCCCAGCATTCCTGCTATGTTATTTGTGTCCTCTTCTATGAAGACAGAAACAATGTATGTATTTAGCTGGTCAGTCATTTCTCTGTTCCCCATTATAAATTCCCATATTTCTGAGAAAACACTCATATACTTAGTATATACATATTCAAAGGCACACTTGGAAACCTTTGCTCAAGCTGCCGCATTCTTTAATGCCACAGTTACAACAGTAGTTACCGTTTGCATTTTCCCTACTTTAAAATTATTTTTGCCCTCCCACTTTTCAATTTAATTATTCCTAGTGATAGACATTCTTGATTCCTGTCATGACTGAGAGGTTTAAGAGTAACTTGTGTTGACATATTTTTCATTTTCCTTTAGAAATTATTCTGCACAATGGTCCACAGAAGTGGTATTTCAAATTAACAACAGATGAAAGACCTACTCTCTACCACACTGTGGCACACTTATTTTTTGAAACTCTAAAAGGCTGTATTGAATAACAGGAAGATAAATACTGTAGAAAGAAGATTTAGTGACAACCAAGCAGTTCCAAAGATATTTACTATAGCTAGCTGCGAAAAAAAAGGTATGGAACAAAAGATTACTTGTATCGTGAACTTGGGTCCTCACCAACAAATAAGCTACCCATTCCCTGACCTTCTTAAAGAACTTGAAGGTGAAATTTGTCTAAGTATTGCAAAAAGAACTTGTAACAAATTATAACATTCCAAATGCTCATTTCCACGTAAGTTAATCGCTATCAGCTTGTTTCGTACTGCTGGCAATATGAGCTAAACCCGCCTTTGATATCAAGAGTTCTTAATAGGAGTACTTTTTAAATAATGTGATCATTGTTAATGACTGCCATCAATTTTTTTTCATTGCACCCTAATTATTACATAAGTGAAGTCTCATTCCTTTAGGTTCTGAATTTTTTCAGAGAAATATTTTTAAAAAATTTCTCTTTTAAAAATGTACTACTTCTCATTTCTGTGCCTTTTTTTCTCTCCCTCTTAACTTCCCTCTTTTTTTAATACCTGAATATATGTCACAAATTCACCTGCTTCTCAGTCCTTTCTATGTTTATTGTCCAGCGTTTAAAGCTGATTGGCTAAGGAGATACCCTGTTGGTTGCCCTGTATACTCAAGTTTCAGAGTACCAACTATGCCATTATAATTTTGCACATTTAACAACTTTGCTGACATTTTTTCTTATACTGAGGGGTGCAAGGGTTCATACCTCCCATTGCCTTTCCACTATTTGGCAGTCTGTAATCTCATCCTACCTATTGTTTCAATTGATATATATTCTGTTGATGAGAATAGTTCCAGGAATAAGGAACTTCAGTCATAAAAACAGACTGGAGAAGTTGGAACTGTTTTACATGGAGGAGAGGGCTGAGAAAATAGAGTTATCCTCAATGATAAGGAGTCTGGACAGAGTAGATAGAAAGAAACTGTTCCCACTTGTGAAAGGATGAGAGGGCACAGATTTGAAGTAATTGGCAATAGAAACAGAAGCGATATGGGGAAAATCTTTTTCATGCAGCGAGTGCTTAAGATTTTGGAATGAACTCCCTGACAGTATGGTAGAGGTAGATTAAATCAAGGCATTCAAAAGGGCATTAGACTGCTGTCTGAGAAAGAAGAATGGACAGGGTTACCGGGAGAAAGCAGGGGGAATGGCAACAGACAAATTGCTCATTCCGAGAGCTGGTACACACAGGATGTGCTGAATGGTCTCCTTCTGCACCTTAACAGTTCTGTGATACTGTTTGCATCTCCTTTTTAATATTTTTCTTATTATTATTTCTGATCAACAGTGCCAGCCCACCATCCTTTGGGCAGGATTTTATGGCCTCCCTCGCCCCAAAACCAGAAAATCTCGGCTGGGGTCAGACTTTCCATGGTCTGCCCCTCGCCCACTCCAATTCCCGTGGTAGGTGAGATGGTAAAATTAGGCCTCTTGTGTTTTTATCTTTTAATCTAGCCTGCAATATTTAACTCATAATCATGCATTATTTGCCACTGTGTTTTTGTTATCTCTTCTAATTACTTCCTCCAATTCCCCATTTGGTTGCTAATGCCTTGCATATCACTCTTTTATTATCTTTAGGTTACTGTTATGCCTACCTGAACCCTCGTTTCCTTTTCAAGCTCAATTCCCTTTCTACAATTCTATTTATCCTTTCTGCCAGGATCTTGGTCACAGTGTGTTATGCATGCAGACTGTCCCAAATGTACAATTCTTTATGTCTAAGTATTACAAGATAAAAGACATACATTTGTATGTAGCACCTTTCAGGATATCTCAAAGTGCTTACAATCAATGAAATAATTTTGAACATAGTAACACAGGAGTTAGGAGTAGAAGTAGGAAAATTCAGCCCTTCCAGCTTGCTCTGCTATTCAATCAGATCGTGGTTGATCTCTCCCTGGTCTCAAATCCATCTCTCCAGCTGTTCCCCATATTGCTTTTTTAAAATTAGAATATATCTACTTTCTTCTTGAAATCATTCAATGATTCAGACTCCATCTCACTATGGGGCAGCCAGTTCCACAACTACTGCAAGTTGTAGTTCCTCCTCATCTCAATTTTAAATCTACTGTCTCTCAACCTATACCTGTGACCTCTTGTTCAGGATTGCCCCACAAGAGGAAACATTTGGTCTACATTGATTTTATCAATCCCTTTTAAAATTTTATGTTATGTACCTCGGTCAGATCCCCTCTCATCCTTCTAAACTCCAGTGAACACCAGCCCAAACTGTTTAATCTCTCCTCATGTCAACTCTTTCATCCCCGGAATCCATCTGGTGAACCTCCTGTGAACTGCCTCCAACGCCACTACATCCTTCCTCAAATAAGAAGACCGACACTGAACACAATACTCCAGGTGTGGTCTCACTAATACCCTATACAATTGTAACAATACTTCTCTACTTTCATACTTCAGTCCTTTTGCAATAAATGCCAACATTCCCTTTGGATTTTTTTTTTACATACTGTACCTGACTTTCTGCGATTCATTTGCAGTGCAGTCTCTGTTGCCATGTCAGAAACACAGCAGCCAATTTATGCACCGCAAGCTCCCACAAGCAAGTGTGACAACATCCAGATAATCTGTTTTTGTGACATGATTGGGAAATAAATAATTGTCTGGCAACCAAAGAGAACTCTCATTTCCTTCTTTGAAATGTCACATGGTACCTTTTACATCTACTAATTTCCTATCCAAGTCATACAACATCTGACTTGGGAAATATATCACTGTTCTTTCACTGCCATTGGATCAAAATCCAGAAACTCCCTGCTTAACTGCACTGTGGATATACCTATATCACATGGACTGCAGTGGCTCAGGAAGACAGTTCACCACCACCTTCTCAAGGGCAATTAGGTACAGGCAATAAACACTGGCCTAGCTAGCATCCCATGAAGGAAATAAAAGTATATCCTTCAGTTAAAAAATGCACCAGTCTTGTCAAGTCTGATTTGTATGTGACACCAAAGCCACAGTAATGTGGACGGTTCTTGATTACTCTCTGAAAAAGCCTCGCATGTCACTCAGTTGCAATAAAAATAGTCTGAGGATTCAGGATAGACCCTTTAGGATAGAGGTGAGAAGACATTTCTTCACCCAAAGAGTGGTGAGCCCGTGGAATTCATTACCACAGCAAGCAGTTGATGCCAAAACATTGAACGTATTCAAGAGGCAGCTGAGTATAGCACTTGGGGTGAATGGAAGTAAAGGTTATGGGGAAAAAGCAGGATTAGGCAACTGAGTTGGAAGATCAGCCATGATCTTAATGAATGGCAAATAAGCTTGAAGGGCTAAATGGCCTCCTCCTGCTCCTACTTTCTATGTTTCTAAAACTGCTATCAGAAATAAATCTACATGAACTGCAGTGTTCTGGGACAACGGCTCATCATTGCACTCTCAAGCACAATAAATCTTAGCCATGGCAGCGATTTCCGCCTATCCAATCACTGAAGGAAAAAAAAATTGAGAGGGGAGGTATGCTCTTGGTTTAATGACTTAGTTGAAAAGGCAACAGTGCAGCTCTCATGCAGTACTGCACAGAACGCTTTAGGGTTTGCCAATCTCAGGTTATTTCTCAGCTGATAACGAAGCAAATAGTCAATAGCAAATAATTCCTGTGTTGTGAAGAAAAGCCCAAGAAGCCAGTGCCGTACGTCAAGTTATAAATTACCTTTTTTGCTGAATTTCTTCATATTCTACACGTTTCTGAATCCGCAGAGCTTCCCGTTCTTCTGATGTTGATTCACAGCTATAAAATCCCAACAGAAATGGCCAGACTTCTCCACGAATTGTAGGATCAATACCTCCAAAAAATATTGCCTTTGAATAAAATGTAGAAATCATAATTTTTATTTGAACTACACTCTAGCACCCAGTTCCTTTCCCAATAGTAGCATCATCGAGAAAATGTAAACGTAAAACAGGTAAATGGGTGCTTATAGTAAGCTTTCTTGGAGTCTATACAAACTTTTAGGGCTTTAACTGAAGAAAAGTGAATCAAAGTTTCTTGAAATGAGTTCTATCCAAGCTGTTACAAATTTTGGTTAAAGCAAATTCTTACAATACAGAGTCTCTCATTGTTCCCATGTTCACAAAAAAGTGAAATTCTGACAAACAAATTTTCAACTCCTATGAACTAGTACCTGCAATTTTAGAATGTGCATGAGCAGGAGTAGTGGGAATGGAGGTTAACGTTCTACAGTTTGAACAGTAAAATTGCTATCAGATAATACATACAATGTCACCATCATATTTTGTAACATGATTTGTCAGATTTAAAAATAGAAATACAAATATTAAGTGCTGGAAAAATTCTTCAAATTTAACTTGAAATCAAGTTATTCTCTCATAGATGCTGTGAGACCTGCTAAGTCCTTCTAGCAATTTGTTTTCATTTCAGACTGCCAGCATTTGCAGTATTTTGCTTTTATTTAATAACAGAATTGCATACATATATACACAATACAAATTAAGTATTACACAGCACAATAAAGTGGTTTAGATGTAATTTGCAAGGAGTTAATTGAACCATTTAGTCTGAACAAATCTCTGCCATTCACAAGTCAATATGCTTCTTTGAAAGAAGTGATATAGTTAAAATAGAATCCCTGGAGGAATATGTAAGTGCTTGTTAATGAAACTGAGAATGCCCCAGTGCATCATAACAATATGACCCAGGATTTATTTAAAATCTGCTTCTTCAGGTGGAGGCCAAAGGTCCCACAAAACTAGTTTGATGAAGAACAAAGAATTCTTCCTTTGTCCTAACAAACATTCTTCCCACGACCATACCTTAAAAAGCTGATCAACTCATCCTTCATCCTACTTCCACTTGTAGGGCCTTAGAGTGAAAAGTGGCTGTTGTATTTGTCCACATAACAGTGCATATTATGCCATTATATAACATCTTCATGTCCTCAGGCCATTTTAAAGGGCTTCACAGGCATCACCTCTGAAATGTAGTCTCTCTTAAGTAGGCAAACATAACATGGAGGCACACTGGAAAATTTCGCCAAGCACTGAGACAACACCAAATAATGATAATTAGAAGTCTGAAATAAAAGGAAATTGCTAGTATTTAGCAGGTCTGTCAACATATGTAGGAAGTGAAACAGAGACTGCTGCTGGAATTTTATCACCTTGCCTGCCCTGGAATCGGGGTGGGCGAGGCTTGCAGAACTCTTGTTGGCATTGGGCAGGAATTTATGAGCTTTGTCCAAGCAAGGTCATAAAATAGCATCCTGTGACTCTGTTCGTTGAATGGTGTCTCGGTCACTGGTTAAAGCACTGGCGGAAGACTCCTGTCAGTTCCGTGGCAAAAACCCAATGGAATCAAGTGGCTATTGTTCAGCCTTTCCCATTAAGATCTCCAGTGCTGGAAGTTCGCCAAAAGCTGCTCGCCAATCAGAGGCCTCCAGCTCCTCATTCCCATGTACGTCAATGGTGGCAGTGGGCAGCAAAGCACCAACCAGAGGTCCGGATCATCGTGGGACCCCAGTCCAATGAAGGCAGGATGAGGGTCACAGGGGAGTAGGGCAAGGAAGTCGGTTACCCCCTCCAATCTGGAAGATCAACAGGGTTTACTGAGCGGCATTCCAAGACTGTTTGAAAGCTGCATGACTCCCATTTAATTCCTACGCCATCACTAAATTTCAGTGGATTTAAACATAATGGGTGTCAATTCTCTCATTAATGAGCTTAATAGAGATCCTGCCATTTGGGGCTGGGGATCCCACGTCAACCCTTCCGACTCCCTGCCATAATCAAGGGAGGTTTTGTTTGCTGCTGGAGAGTAGCGATGCTTCTCCTGTGATTAAGTGAGCCAGCCTGCCACATTTGCCACTGTGAGGCATGTCCCAGAGTTAACATTTCAAGTTGGTCACCCATCATAAGAGTTCTGATGAATGTTCAGCAGTCCAAACACTGTTTCTCTCTCCAAAGTTTTAGACAGAACTGCTGAAGTAAATACATTGCTGGAAGAGAGATAAATGTTGCCAAGGCTTTAGGCGAACTATTCTGCTCTGCCATGTGTGAAATGTGTCATTAGATTTATTGTTCACCTTATCAGACAGTTCAACATCTCATCCAAAATACACTGCATCACTTCCTCAGTACTGGACTCAAGATTCAGCCTAGATTCTGTGCTGAGATCTATTAAACTTAATGCTACAGAGTTTCACCACTCTGTGGTTCACCTGACAGAGGCAAGGTTGATTTAATTCTCTCTTTAAATTACAAAATGAATTGCTCTGTCAGAATATTTTTGGCCTTAATTACTTATGTTTAGGAATCTCTTCAAACCCATATGTTACTCTCCAGCAATGATTCATACCAGAATTTTGCCAGTGTTGCCTGGGACCTCAGGTGCGACTAGATGCATCACTGTGTCATTGTCAAGACTCCACAGGCCATCCATCTCCTCAGGTTCAGCATTAATCTTCTCCCTGCTGGTGTAGAACTCCCAGGTCTTGTTGTGGAAAATTAGTGCTTTCCCAAACCCAATTATCACCATAGCCATCACATGCTGATGAAGCAAGGCAGCGACCAGCAACTGTGCCATATGGGACAACACCAGGGCTGATCAAAAGAATTCTCTATGGAGGTCTACTAGCACTTTAAATAGGCTAATACAAATTATTTTAAAATAAAAAAAGTGGAATTCAAAATGGATCAATATCAATAAATATATTTTGTTATATAAAAAACATAGATCTCAGAATCTATTGGATATACAGTAATTAGAATTCTCTATTATCCTGCTCCAAGTCAGGCCATTCGATGAAACAAAAATGAACTTTTCATTAAAAAAAACATTCTTCTGCAGCATGATCTGCAGCAACACGGTTGATTAATTGTACAGTGGGAGGTGGGAACGCTACATAGATGCTACAGATGGAACAGGTGCTACAGAACCAATTCTAGCTGCAGAGCTGAGCACAAGAATAGAGATGTGCTGCAGGGATACCAGCAGTGAAAGGGTGCACACATTGGAATTACATTTCCACAACAAGAGCTGGGAATTCTGTACCAGCAGGGAAAAGATTAATGCTGAACTGGAGGAAATGAATAGCTGGTATAGCCTTGATATGACACTGTTTATATAGGCAAATGCCATGTTAAATGTGAACACGAGGAATGATGATGAGAAAAAGTTGATACAGTAAAAAGTCTGACAACACCAGGTTTTAGTCCAACCGATTTATTTGATAGTAAACACACAAGCTTTCGGGTTAGTCCAACCTAATCGGTTGGACTAAAACCTGGTATTGTCAGACTTTTTACTGTGTTTACCCCAGTCCAACGCCGGCACATCCACATCGAGAAAAAGTTGACACAGAGTGTCAAAAGCTCCGAAGTGTTCCGAGTTCAATTCAGCATAATTTCCAAAGTTAAGTCTTGCAACGAGTAATACTTGGATCTATGAAGTACAAGTTTCATTATAAAGTTTCATAAATACTGGGTTAACTGTAATAAAAGTAAATGTATTGTAGCCAAGTTCATCACTGCTTACCTCCAGCAGTCATTCAAAGGGCACCAAGAAGATAAATGACAGACAGCAAATTAATGCAGGACAAATATATATGGTTTAATTCTTCACAAAAAATATCCTGCACTTCTCAATATTTGCTTCAGCAGAATCCGGGTGAGAGGATGGGTAGGAAACTGCAGACTTCTCCATGGTCTCCCTGCCAATGCTCATTTGTGGCCAGCTGGTATGATATACAAGAGCTAGATTGTGATACAAGACACAGCCAAATTTTCCTGCTTCCTTTCAACAAGGCACCTCATTTCAGTGCTGTGTCCAATGACAAAGCCAAGATCAGCAGCTAGTTGCCTGGAGGAACATAGCTTGTGGCTAAGTTTCAAAAATCTTCCAGTCCGTGGACACGACGTGCTAAACATGCTACACTGCTGCTTATTCTATTATTCCCCAATTGAAGGTCTATTCGGGGAAATGAAAGGTTTGGTTTGTTTTGACAGTAAATATGAAACCTTATTTGGCAATTTTCAATTGCAAATTGTGAAGCAGCTCGGAAGGACTTTCTTGAACAAAAAAGGCAAATAGAATAAGAATATTAGCATTTCCTTTATTTCAAGAATCTGAATTCAGGCACAAGTAGATAAGAATAGTAACTTATGTATAAAGCCAACATATTAGAACAGATATATTCCATTACCAGTTTTGCTAGTGTTTAGCTAGCTTTCCAATCAAACTTCTATTCTATATTCCAGCATTTTATCAATACAAGGATTCTCAACTGTGGGCTATCTGTTAATCTGAATAGAGCACTTAGTTTCTTCCCCAAGTCACCTGCATTATAGATTTGGTATTTCTGACAGAAGGTGAAATGTAAACAGAAGGAAACACATAGGAGGAAGAACAGAGCAGGAACATGCAAGAATACAAGCAGTGATGGGAGGAGAGAGAGGAAGAGTGCACAAATGCAATAAGGTAGATGAGCAGCTTGTTTTTTGATTTGATTTATTATTGTCATATGTATTAAAATACAGTGAAAAGTATTGTTTCTTGCGCTGTAAGACAAAACATACTGTTCATAGAGAAGGAAACGAGAGAGTGCAGAATGTAGGGTTTTAGTCATAGCTAGGTTGCAGAGAAAGACCAACTTAATGCAAGGTAAGTCCATTCAAAAGTCTAACAGTAGCAGGGAAGAAGCTGTTCTTGAGTCAGTTGGTACATGACTTCAGGCTTTTGTATCTTTTCCCAAAGGAAGAAGGTGGAAGAGAGAATATCTGGGGTGTGTGAAATCCTTGATTATGCTGGCTGCTTTGCTGAGGCAGCAGGAAGCGTAGACAGAGTCAATGGATGGGAGACTGGTTTGCATGATGAATTGGGCTACTTTCATGACCGTTTGTAGTTCCTTTCGGTCTTGGGCAGAGCAGGAGCCATTCTGGTGATACAACCAGAAAGAATGCTTTCTATGGTGCATCTGTAAAAGTTGGTGAAAGTCGTAACTGACATGCTAAATTTCCTTAGTCTTCTGAGAAAGTAGAGGCGTTGGTGGGCTTTCTTAACTATAGTGTCACCATAGAGGACTAGAACAGGTTGTTAGTGATCTGGACATCTAAAAACCTGAAGTTCTCGACCCTTTCTACTTCGCCGCCATTGATGTTGACAGAGGCATGTTCTCCTTTACGCTTCCTGAAGTCGATGAGAATTTCCTTTGTTTGTTGATGTTGAGGGAGAGATTATTGTTGCCGCACCAGTTCACCAGATTCTCTCTCATTCCTGTACTCTGTCTCATCATTGTTTGAGAGCCAACCCACTATGGTGGTGTCCTCAGCAAACTTGAAAATTGAATTGGAGGGGAATTTGGCCATACAACCATAGGTGCATAAGAAGTGTAGTAGGGGGCTGAGAACATAGCCTAGTGGGGCACCTGTATTCAGGATGTTTGTGGAGGGGGTGTTGTTGCCTATCCTTACTGATTGTGGTCTGTTAGTTAGGAAGTTTAGGATCCAGTCGCAGAGGGAGGTGTTGAAATGCAGGCCACGATGTTTGGAGATGAGTTTTGTGGGAATAATAGTATTGAAGGCTGAGCTATAGTCAATAAATAGGAGTCTGACATAGGTGTTCTTGTTATCTAGGTGTTCCAGGATTGAGTGCAGGGCCAGGGAGATAGCATCTGCTGTGGACCTGTTGTGGCAGTAGGCAAACTGTAATGGATCCAGGTAGCCTGGCATTGATTCATGCCATGACTAGCCTTTTGAAGCACTTCACAATGATGGATGTCAGAGTCACCAGCTGATAGTCATTAAGGCACGCTGCTTGATTTTTCTTAGGTATCGGGATGATGGTCGTCTTCTTGAAGCAGATAAGGACCTCAGATTGTTCTGAGGTTTTGTTATGTCATTCTAGGTAGTTGATAGTAGGTCTTCAAGGTTATCTTGGATTACCTTTCCACCATCATGTTACTGTGGTGGATCATGGAATTCGCTATGGTGAAAATTCAGTAATTCAACTTGTTGAAGGTTTACCATGGTGCCTCACCAGCCTTTTAGGGCCCAGTCTGAAGTTGAACCGTGAAGCAGCATACTCTTGTGAATGATACCACTTCTCCCTTTTGATGCCCAAAATGAAATGCACCTAATTATCTCTTAGTCCATCACTATTTTTCTCCAAACTCTCGACTCCCATTTCACAAAAAATGTATTCCCTCAGGGCTCTGCTTAAGTTTCTTTGATAATGGCTCTTAAGAATGACCAGCATGCCAGAGGAAACTTTCTGGACTCAGATTCTTTGCTTTCAACCCAGCTAAAAATCAGGATCTAATCATTGGGAAGCCATGGCAAAAACCCTTAATCAGCCTAACCTGTTGGGTCAGCTAATAATACAGACACTGAATAGTTAAGCAGCTCTCAAACCTTGCGGAGTTTGTAATCCTCCTCCACCTGGCCATCATGATTCAGATGGTTTAGCCAAGAAGTGACATCCAACCGCTTGTACATATTCTCTTCTGGGTGAGTCTCAGACGATAGCAAATTAGGGCGTTTTATTGAAAACTGCATGCAAGCCTTTACATCAGATACCTAGATGGGATGAGAGATGGTGGTTATGCAGCTGTAAAAATGCAGTTACATCATTTGACTGATATGTTGCCCGACAAATGAAAAAAATCAATTGCATTGCTCCCTCAGAATAAGATGCACAAAATACAAATGGAAAATATTTACTACATAAGATAGCAATAAAAGATAGAAGTTAGTGTCCATTTGTAACTTAACGTGACTGGAAAACTCTCATTCACAGGATTTGAATTGGCGACTGGGTGAATGGATTTTGTTTCTTTTGAATGGGCTACTCATTATTTCAGGTCCACACTTGTATCAGCATTGTCACTCACTTTTCTAACCAAATAACAAGTCTACGATGATTAGGAACTTATTCTTACTGCCTAATACATAACCATATGATAGGAACTGAAACGAAACCTTAACTTTAAAAAGACTTTAAACTTTAAGTTTATTTATTAGTGTCACAAGCCAGCTTAACACTGCAATGAAGTCACTGTGAAAATCCCCTAGTTGCCACACTCGGTGTCCATTCAGATACATGGAGAAAGAATTTTAGCACGGCTAATGCACTTAACCAGCATATCTTTTGGACTGTGGGAGGAAAGCGAAGCACCCGGAGGAAACCCACATAGACACGGAGAGAACATGCAGACTCTGTGCAGAGCCTGACCCAAGCCAGGAATCGAACCTGGGTCACTGGCGCTGTGAGGGTGCAGTGCTAACCACTGTGCTCCCATGCCATCCACACTATAATTTCACATGCGCCTCCATGTGTTTCTCCCACACAGAATGGTAAGTACTAATGAGATTCAGGAGGTGTAGTTAAACAATTGACTAGATGGTTAGTGTGTGTATCAGATTAGCTCCAACAGCACGGAATTCGATCCCCATTCCAGCTGAGGTTGATTTGGGTTTGACTTTCTCACCCTACCCATAATAAAAATCATGGAACTTTGCTGTGGTTTAATGAATAGTTGTTACAAGAAGAGGACTGAGATGAGTCCAACAGTGAACCAATAACCTGTTGGTTTATTTTCCATGATACACAAATAAGCAGGAAACCATTTTCAGGCAATTTCAATCTATTTCAGTGTTCCTTGAGACCTTGGAAACAACAAAGCATGAAACAATCACCTCAATAACGAGCTACTTCCATTTCAAAGACCAGAGAATCCCTGGAATATGCTGGCCCCGAGTTTGCGCTCTCTCGCTTTGGTGATTTTTTTTTTAAACTTCTACTTCTTTTACATGTTGGAGATTTGGCAATTGTGTTGTCAGACTTGCTAACTCCTTTCTAGGCATGAGACCTCAAACAGCAACTTCTTGCTAGACTTTAATGCATCAGTTCATTTCAGCTTCTTGAATGTGAATCTAGGTGATATTAAAAATCCTGTGGTATGCACCAAGCAAAATTGGTCAGCCACTTCAGTTGATCTCTCCCACGCCAAATCATGATACCATTAAATATAGGTGAAATGTTCCATATTTTGTTTTGGGAGGTGGAAGATGATAAAAAGAGGATCTAAAATTGGCACAGAGGCAATATTAATTCTTGTCATCAAGAAAAAAACTATGCGCTCGGATTGCCAGCTCTGGTTGAATATAATCTTGGAGGTTTTTGCATTTAACCTCTCACCTCAACTACCCAAACTGGTCAGCCTTTCTCCCCTCATTAATTTATCAGTTATAAAAAGAAAATGTTCAATGATTATGTAAACTTTTAAAAACGGTTCCCAGCTGATTTTTATCTTGTTTTGTTCACAGGAGATTAATCTTTTAATTCCTGGAGGCTCCAGGACACATCTGTAGGTTCAGTATTGGTACCACATGCTCATAGATTATCCCATTCTTGTGTGTGAGTAGGCATCAGAAATATAGGCTCTCTTATTCACCCTAAGGTTCCACATCCAAGATGCAGAGTCTCTATATGCTTTTGGGCACTTCGCAGAGTCAAGTGACTCAGCTATAAAACACACAGAAACAGCCTACAGTCAGTTGATTTGTTTGCTAGTTTTTAAAAGATGCAAAGAAATTACAAAATAATGAGTTGACTTGTATACTGGTGTTCCCATATTTTGTTTTTTCAAGGAAATGCCAAAACTCTACTACTTTCAACCCTAGATAGCCAAGATGGTAGTGGGGAATTCATGCAGGGAGCCTTGCCAATCTGAAGTACCTTGAACCAAATGAACAAAAAGTGGTCTCTAAAGACACTGGATCCAATTATAACTCAGATAGCCTAGTAATGCAGGATAGAACTTGAGCCTAGTCTTCACACACTTACAGCTTCTATTTGCAAAGACTCACATATGCATTTCCAATCCAATAACCAGTTTCACAAGTAAATCTCCAACACCTGAATACTAATGAAATACTAACATACAATTTGAACCCTACAAAGAAATTGATTAAAAACAAAAAACTGGATGTCCAGGTACAACAAAATATTAACAAATATTATAGCAAAGGAATGGGCAAATATTTTTAGAGAACAAAGTTAAATAGGTCTCCACAAAGCCACAGATGGTCCAGGCTATAATTCAGGCCAAAGGGATTTCACAAAATACTAAATTAAAATTGTGTTTTAACACCTCAGTGATTGCTCTCCTAAAATCAATTAGGGAGATGCAAATTAAATTAGGGAGCACCAGCATCAGACTGCTAACTAAGATGCCCCAAGTCTAAATCCCAGCTTAAATAATATTTGGACTTGGTTAACAGCATTTGGTGAGGTTTCACAGTTTGTTAGATAGAACAGCTTAAAGGGGTGGAGAAAGGAAGGAAAGAAAAACTGTTTCACTCAATCCCACCGTGTAAAAGTACACCTTCTATAAGCCAATATGGACTGACATTTATTGAGTGAATTTGTTGGCTCCAATGTTTACCTCACTTTCTTGACAAAACATTGTCTCAATTTCCTGTGAAATTAGAAAATTAATGAACAGATGAGATGAGAAAAAAAGGTGATACATTTCTTAAATTATAGGTTATAAAATGCCCCCTTGTTTTGGAAGGAGCCTATTTGTTCTATTGTTGTATAATTGTACTGAACACTGCCACGGAAAATTATGATCAAGAACATATTGTATAATGAAAGCCTATCTGCATCAAGAATATCTTTTAAAATGTTTTCCCCCTCCGTCCATGTCTTGTGGCTCTGCCAATTTTCTTTGTTTCTCTGGAAGGTGGTTTCTTTCGAACATAGTGACTACACTGGGTTATGAACCCACAAGAGTTGGTGGTCTTCTGCAGGTAGATTTTTAGATCCTGTCCCTCCCTGTTCCAATGGCTTTGGATCATATGTCAGCAATGGGTCAAGTTGGTAGCACTTTCATCTCTTAAGTCAGAAGATTGAGAATTCAAGTCCCACTCCAGGAACTTAAGCACGTAACCTTGAATGACACTTAGTACAATACATGCTGTACTATCAATAGTGCTGGCTTCAGGATGAGGAGTTATAAAGATTATAAAGTATTTTAGGGTGCTTTGCGATCATGAAATATGCTATATAAATACAATGTTTGGTCACAATTTAACATTCCCACTACAAGTGGATGGGTAACGATGAGTGATCTGACGGAGGGCAGGAGTGCCATTCCCATCAACGTGCCTCCGCTAGGATTTTACCAGAGCTAAGGTAGACATTCTGTGGCCCACTCTTGAGAAAATTGATGCCCTTACACAAACAACTTATGTTCACTTAAGGGCCTCCTCCCATCTGGCTGGGGGCTTTGTGGGAAGGGGTGCAAGAGATGTGATGTTTAGGCATCCTGTACCTCATCTCTACCTGTCTCCCACTCTGGCCTCTTGAATGTCAAGCCCCATCTGGGGCCTGCCTGACTGGCCCTGGCAAAGCCATCCAACTTACCGATTTCTCTAGCCTCCATCCTTGTTCTGACTGTAGTCCCAACAAATGTCATAGCTCTGATGGCTCTGCTGATATTGGAGAGTTACGGGCCATTTGACGAAGCTCTTGGAAGTGGAAACCACAACCTCAGGCAGTTAACACCCTGATGATCATATAAGCAATTAAGATTTCTCGGGCCGGTGGAGGTGGGCTTGGCCGCAACTTTTCAACCACTGGACAAGGTTGTTGGAACCAGAAAAAAATTCCAGACTTTGTTTTCTTTCATAATGAATATTTTTCCCACTATTTGCAAAAAGGTTGACCTGCACACAAACTTGAGTTTGGCCTAATGAAAGGTCCACAATAAGCTTCCAGCCTCAACTCACAGTTAACTGGCAGCTCACTTAATGCAGAGTGGAATGTCCTGCAATAAAAACAGCTCAAATGGTTGCTGTTGATTTTTTGTGCGTCAGCCACAAAACCCCCTCCAGCACAAGTCAGTATTTTATTAAATAGTACAGAGAAAAAAAAAACAACAGGAAAGTTGTCCTATTCTCAAATGAAGGAATGGAGTTCAGGAAAGGAGGATTGTTGTATTTTGGACAGAAAGGCATCCACCTCAGCCATATGCAGTGTGAAAAATTATGGTCTAAAAGGCAAATGTATTCCCCTCTGCCCACAGAAATGTAAAAATAAGCCAAAGGCAACATAAGCAAAATGGCCAAGACAGAATACCAAACACTTGCCTAGTCAAACTAAATAAGCAAAATATGCATGCCCAAATCAATTTCCTCTCAACTTTGCAGCTTGATTGAGGCCATATGGCTGCAAACCACGCTGTTAACATTTTCAGAAATTCATGTGCATTTCCAAATTGCTGCAAGAGAAACTTGGTAGCCATTCATAAAACATAGACTGACCCATTTGCAAGCTTCCAACAATACCTGCACACAGTGTATGATCATTTACTTTTGCAGGGTAAGCACTTGAGTGTCAACATCTGTATTCTTCAAACTTCCAATATATCACAATACTCAAACTTCCGATATGTCAAAAGGAGAAGGCATGAAAAAACGAAGAAAGCAAAAGCAGACAGGAGAAGTGCTGTGCAACTTCAGGCCTGTAAGTCAATTTGAAGAGACAAATAAGTTCAGGGTACGGAAGTAATATGGGAGTTAAGGGGAGTATAATTAGAAGCCTTCTCAACTGTTAACACTTAGCAACTTGTCAACAGTTAGCACTGTATTATCTTTTCACTCTCATTCCCTCTCTCTACCAAACACTGCAGCACCACAGCATAATAAGTAGTATAGTGCAATGCAGGCTTGAATTAAAGGGACATCTTGCAGCCAGGTTTCTAACCTGCATTTATCTTCTATTTCTATAAATATTCCCTAAAAGGCAGCTATAGTTTCCAATGCTGGAGGGTAAGGCAACGCTATGAATCTTCATTGTCTTAAAATGTTGCAAGCACCAGGACAGATACATCGGCTCTGGATTAATAGAACAGTTTCGGCAGGGAGCACAGGGCACGAATGAGCAGAATTAGGTGGAAGTAGCGGCACAGGAAAAGATGCAGGCTCATTTGAGGGCTATCCACTTTCATGGTTCACCTGCTAAAGTTGAAAATTGCACAGACTTGTGCGTGAAAGAACATAATCTGAGGATTAAGCACCTTGCAAAGTCTGAAAACAAATAAGGAGGAATTCACTGCCTACATGTCAGTAGTAGTGTGAGATTATTTAACAAAACATGCAGCAACACCAGGGCCATCTGTTGCAAAATCTCCAAAGACAGAGTTTCTAAACTCTGTTGGATTATGTCTTATGCTCACACTGATATAGTGGCATAGGACTGCAATTATCTTAATGAAACTTCATCATGCTGGAAAAGAAAGTTGAGATAGGACTTCATCAATCCAGCCATCACCCTCAATTCTATTTCCATGCACACCAGTTGTTATCCTTAGAGTGCCCAAAAAACAAAGTAACTGGCTGAAGTGACAATGATTTCCACATGCAGTGTCTATATAATAAAGCTTTCCAACAAGAGAGCAGCAATTAACATGGAATGGATGTAATCAATATTTTCAAATGAGTTAAATAGCATCATTTGGGGGAAGGAATGAAGAGTACTATGAGTATTAGAGCTGGACATTGACAAAGCCAAGGATATGTTTCAGTGGTAGCCAGGTGACGTTTCCTCTAACAGCCTGCTCGCTGTACCTCTATTATTTCATCAAAAATAATTTTCTGATAGATTCTACCTTTCGTGCTGCAACCTTAGCTGTGGGCATGCCACCTCCTCCATAGCTGGGTTTCTCTAAACAACAAAGAAGTGGAGTTGTTGACAGATTAGAATGATCTTCAAGATTGAGCCAGGGCTTATTGTAAAACACCTACAAATTTGTCCAGTCACTTGAAGCACCACTTAAAAATCTCTAAAGTGTGTTTAATAATGATCTTGATGGCACATCTATCTTTACTCTTCTGCTGCAGCTCGTAACTGAAGAGGATCATCTCCTTTTATGTCTTTGTAAAATGGACCAAGTTAAAGGATTGTTTTTAAACAGGAAATGGTGTGAGAAGTGGTCACAAGGCTGATGGAGTGGTAATGCTTATTGTTCATGAAAAGTATAGGATTGAACCATAAGCACAAGAGATTCCAACAGTGCCCTAACTTTGAAGGATCTGATGTGAAAAATATTGTTAGACCTTCCACTGTGATTTTGGGAGGAAAACTATTGAATTTTTATGCACTTGTGCACATATATCATTAGTGTCCGGTTTAATGCATCGTTCAATTGACTGAGGATGTTGATATTCCCTGTGGCAGCTGGGAATGAACACGAAGCACAAATGTTTAGTGGCACTAGCAGTTTTATCCTTTCTGAAGGTCAGATTGGAGGGCATGCCTTAAATTTGCAACTATCTCCTTTGTTATGTAGAGTTGACAAAATCAGCTCCCTGGAGTAATGCCCAAGTGCCTATACTTCAGTTTGTGGAACAGTTCCATGCATGAGTGTATGTAGATAACTTGCCTTGAATGTAAACATACTTGGCTTCCACCCTTCCCAAATCCTCATTTTCCACCTCCAAAACAAAAGGAAAAGGAGGGAGATACTGACTCAGAGGAATTCCAATGGTCTCAGCAATTTGCTTTGCAAGCCAGAACACTTCTTAACCAGAATCTAGTTTGTATAGGTCACCATGCAGGGACCAGATTGTTCTGAAAACATAGTTGCTGCCAGAGATGTGTTAACTGGTGGTCTGTTACCAGTTTGTGTAAAAGCTGGCTGTGAATAAACTGCTAATTGATTTCTCCAAATGCTTTTACATCCCAAAATGCTTTGCAAGCTAGAATAATGCAACTGAATTTCAGTTTTATCTAGACAGAAGATTAATGGAGAATCTATGGCAGAGGGAAAAATAATAAAACTTCCACCTTTCCTACAATATTAAATTCATTTATCAACAGAATTACAAAGTGTTATTACAAGTATCAATATCTGTAAAAGCATTAGGGTGATCTGCATATGTGCAATAGTAAACTCAGAATCAGTTTCTAGGTAGTTACATTACCATGAAGAGTGTAAATAGTTTTCAATGATGAAGAGCAGAATTATCCCAGATTGCCTACTCCCAGGCTCAATATCATCATGCAAATGTTTCAGATCATGTTGATTACATACCTGATCTCTCTGGTGGGTCTCAGTGCAATATTTCCATTGCTGAAAAACTTCACTAAGTTTATCAAGACCACCATGATGAAAATGGAAAATCTTGTACTGACTTTCTCGGCTAGCAATAACCAGTTGTCCACATGTGCATGCTTCATCACTAGGAGTAATGTAAGAAAGAAAAAGTTATATTCTATGTCAATACACTGATTCCCAGTTCCTCATATCTTTTTTTTTGGATGCATATGTTTTAATGGTAAGGGATGGATGTTCTTATATACTATGAATGGATTGACATTGCCAAAATCTATGAACAGTTTTCCTTTCAATTTTCAAGATTTACCAAAGACAAGCTGATAGCAGTTATTGCAATTGAGTCTATTGAAAACAAAATATTTTTCTCAAGCATAATTCTGGGCTGGAAATCACAGACTTGAATCAGCATTGGATTGAATATTCAACTAGTTGCATACATTATGAAGCAAACTATGACAAATGCAGGAAATCAAACAATTAAGAAAATGTAGGAAACATAGATGAAAGAGGATCTGTGCAGGGCACAGGAAATCAATGTTTGGGTTTATATTCTTCTTTGGAAGAACAATAAGAACATGAAGGTTTGACTCTCAGTTCTGTCTGCAGATGTTGACAGGCCTCACATGCTTACAGGTTTCTGTTTTAAATACATTTGAGTCCTACCAAACATTAGTTAAGGTCCAAAAATGTGCGAGTTAGGTTGATTGGCCACAACAAATTGCTCCTTAATGTTGGGGGATTAACAGGGTAAATTCATGGGGTTATGGGGATAGAGCCTGGTGGGATTGTGGTTGGTGCAGACTGAGGCTGAATGGCCTCCTTCTATACTGTAGGATTCTATGATTTCAAGATTATGCTTCATATTACAGTAACCACTTAAATGTACTTGCTACACTAGCTTGTCTGAGAAATTCTGACTTTTGCAACAATCAAGCTAATAAGTACAGGAAAACACAAAACTGGGGCAGATGGCATGTCTGACATACATTCCTTTTCAAAACAAAGTGGAATGCAAGCAACATGCAAAGTGCTGTACTGTTCAAGAAACATGTTGAACATGCAAACCTTCTTTGATTTGGTTAAGAAGTGCTCTATTACTCAGATACTTGTTCTATTTCTTCAGAGGAAATCCAACCTTTCTTTGCATTATTTCTATTCAGATATTGGTCTGAAGTACCAACTACTAACAAAATGAACAGAGCACTTAAGAGTTTATTGACTGAGAAGCACATGTAATTTTGCACTCCAGAGGCAACTGGAAAGAGGCTGTGCAATCTACAGTTCTTTCCTAATGAAATTGAATTTAAATACATTTTCCCTAATTTATTGAGCATTCAACAGAAAATGCTGACCACATTGCAACACCTTTGACATTATTTGATTAGTTATTTTCTTTTAAATGGACAAAATGAGATTTCCAATTTGATGTACATACCTACAGATAACATATTTTAGTAAGCATTCTCATGTCTTAGAAAATAGTTTTCTTTGCAGCTTTTTAAGGCTCCCTGAATTCCAGTAACAACTAATATAGGAATTATAATGCATTTTGTTTAAAGTATTTGCTGTTTCATTACAATTTCTTATTCAATGCAAGACAGATTTTATTTGAAATATACAATTGCAAAAATCCACAAATACTGGAAAACTGAAATAAGTACAGAAAATGTTACAAATACAGCATCTGTGGAGAGATAACAGAATTAACTTTTGTTCATTAATCTGAAATGTTAATTTGTGTTTTTCTCTCCACTGATACAGCCTGACCTGAGTATTTCCAGTATTCTTTGATTATATTTTAAATTTACTTGTTTCTTCTTTCCCAAACTGGAGGTGAAAGCAGTACTGCTTCCGATCACAGCCCAGCAAAAGTATGAATTTAACATGAAATAGCAAATTCGCATCATCAAATAACATTATGCTGAAGCTGCAACATAAATGGGACGCCTGCAAACTCTTTGGGGAAATGAATGACTGTTTTTAGTAGTATGGTCAGAAGCAGTAGAATGAACTATTTCCAGATGTGAAAGGACAGAACTTGTATATTTTAAAATGGCAAAGAACATTCAGTACTCAATGGCATTAATTCATATAACAACATGGCAGTAATCCCACAGCACAGTGGTGTTATCAGAGGACCACTTTTATATCCTTGAGATCTTATACATCAGCAGAATAACAATCATAATTAGATGTTAATGCATTCAGGTGCCACAAGGGATATGCAAAGTATGCAAAAAAAGAATAAAGGAAGAAAGAGATTTTTAAAAAAATCAATGCATGACTTCAAAGCGAGACTTGGCATTTCCTCAGTCAGACAGAATTTAATATATTATATTAAAATCATAAATTCCAAACCACCTAATGTTGATATGAATTTGGCAATCACATATCTATATTTTTAAATGCTGCATTACGTCCAATTTCTTGGCTAAGTGGATAAATAGGTTAGTTAAATAAACATTAAAAAGAAATAATGACAAGAATTAACATTTAAAAATTACATTAAAGTTTTTTACTTCAAAAGAAACTTCACTATAATCATACGTTTATACCCATAATAAAATTATAAAATTACCCACATCGAACTTAGCAAACTATTTCTATTAAAGGCTGCATTTATCTTACTCCCTGAGATGGCAAGAGCTGTTTCTTGTTGGTTCATTTTCATTGACATTGCAGGAACTCATTTTAAAGTAATTATTTAATTTTTTTAAAAAAATGTGCAAAAGTAGCAATCTTGAAAAATAAATCTATATTGAATATTTCCAACAAAAAACACCTATAGGAAATGATACAATGAAGTGTTAATACTGTTGACTATTATCTTAAGAAGAAATGCTGAGGAAATCACTGCAGACGCCTAGGAATTAGTTACCTACAACTTGAGTAGCATGACTGCAACAAACATGCATTGATAAAGAACTTTCAGCTTGCATCTGCCTCTCACTGATTTGGCCCAATCTAGTTTACGCATGATCAATTAACAACCGACTTTAAACAGCTGCAATTTATTGCTTACAAGTGTCTGCAACAGTTCACATTCAACACACAGAAGTTCTAGAGTTAATTAGGTAAACAAAATGAAGACTTGATACATGAACTTCAGTAGTTTCTCTAACACCTATTCAAAACCATTTAAGTCTTGAATGAGGGAGACACTTGAAATGTCTTCTCTAACTTTTTACTTTAGTAGTGTCTCCTTTTCAGTGAATCTGGGCTCTTTCCTCTGTTTCTCATTAAGTAAAGGTATGTGCCCTGATCTCAGTTATTAGCCAATGATGGTACCATGAAAATGAACAAATTATTATTTTTGCAAAACAATGTCAAAAAATGATAGATGAATCTGGAATCCAAACAAATCCTCTGTTCAGGATCAGAATTCATATTTTTGAGCCTGATCAGACAAAAAAAAACCTCAGTTACCTTCTTCCTATTTTTCTGGCCAATTTTTTAAATGGAAGATCCTGCAGAACTTGTCAGCACAGGAATCCTCAGAGACTTCAGTGCAGGGCATTCATGTTAAAAACCAAACTCCTTTAATAGCACTAGCTGCCTTACTCTGATAAGTAACGAGTTATTGAGAGAAGTATGTGAGGCGTTAGGGTAGGGTAGGCAAGGTAAGTGGATAAGGGGTGGGGTGGGTTAGGTAACAGTATAGGGCAGGCAAAGGGGCAGGGTGAAAGCTGGGTGAGGTTGTAGGCTGGCATGTGGGTGAGGTTGGAAGGTGGATGAACTGGGTACAGTTGGTAGCCAAGTCAAGGGCTAGTAAGGTTGATGGGTGGGGGCCAGTCAGGTCAGATGAGGAGTGTTGTCGGGAAGAGTGGTGGCAAGATTGAGTCAGGTAGTGAGGGTTAGTTACATCAGGTCAGGGGAGCAATGGGGAATTTAGTGTCAAGGAAGTGGAGAGTTGAGGGGTCCGAGGAGGGATTGGGAGATGGGAATTGTCAGTTGTATAGTTATCCTGTATTTAGACTAGGATCTTTTTGTCTAACATTTCATGGGTAACTATTCAGGTAAGGAAATCAGAACTGTCCAAGTTCTCACACTCTAACTCCAGCTTTGGAGATTTTTTCAGAGGGTCCTGGGAGCAGGGAAATTGCCCTTCGGAAGTTCAAACTTTCCAGACAGTTCCCATGGAATCAATGCATTGGGACTTCCATGGAATCTCGTAGTGCATCTCCCAACAATCTGGGAACCTTAAGATTTGGGGCACTGTGTACTAACAGGTAGTTACACAGAGTTATTTCAGTTGTTCTTTTTGTAGAAGTCTATTATGATGATAAAAAAAATTAAAGTTCCATTATTGAATTTCATGTGACTAGTTTAATCTAGATTCGATCACTGCAGATAAACCATTAAGAAAACAAAGATCAGCATCATTCTTGTATTTAGTACACCATACATGTTTCAGAATTGTCCACATTTAGGATAGAACAAGTTTTTTAAATTAAAAAGAACTCTCCCCAGAAAAAATGAAATTCATTATTAATCTCTAGGAAATCTCTCTCCAAATAGAAACCTTTCCAAAACTAATAATCCTAAACACAAAGCCACCAAGAACTGAGCTATGGATCAGTTTAATGTGAAAGTTCAAGCACAATAACACTTCAAGTACAATTATCTCATCAACTGCATTATTAAATCTGAACCAGTATATTAATAATATGACACATATATGAAAATAGGTTTTTCAACATGCAGGTTTTACCAAACCTTCCTGAAGAAAAGGTGGTAGTATCTTCCTTATCAGAACTATCAATCAAGCCATTTCAGCATGTTGGAGTCATTCCAGACTAACAATCAAAACAGGGCCAAAGAAAACATCTTTTACTTGGACCATCTGAAGCTTCCCTTTATAAATGAATAATCCATACGGGAGAATGAAATCATAAATGGAGAAATTCCTTATATTAATGGGAGCTAGATTTCTAACCTGAAAAAAAGGCGCAGTGATCGCATTTGGCCCAAATCAACTCTAAAAACACCATAGAGTTGCTCAAGTGCCAACACCTTCTGCTGCTCTTCCCATTTTGTGCTGTGCGGTTGTGTATAATTCTCAGAAAACTGCAAAGTGTACTGTGCATCAGAAGAGTGGTCTGAGATGGAGCTCGCCAAATTAGCCATATGTTCTTCGCACATCTCTCTGCATAATGAGGAAAAAGGGGAAAGAAAGTGATTATTAAAGTATATTTTCTAAAATGAAAATATTTTAGTTGGGAAACTTAAACAATGACTTTGAATTTGCCACCATCACTGTATTAACTTGTTCAAAGCGTTGATCTTAAAAATTAATTTTGATATCAGCACCCTATTCACTGCCATTTAAAATTCAAACTGCTAGTTTAAAAAAAGCTAGTCGTACCTCAAGGTCTTTAAAAAAAAAAGTCAAATATTAACCAAAGGAAAAATCAATGGAAATGGAACACAACCTGATCACTGGTCGAACAGTGCAGCAAGCACATACCAAAGTAACCAGCGTAAAAACAAACTACTGCTGCTGCCAGAAGTATTAAATTGAAACAGAAAATGCTGGAAATTCTCAGATGCAGCATCTAAAGAGGGAGAAAACCATAGTTAATATTTGACATCAATTACCTTCTGTCAGGTTATTGTCAGTTCTGATGAAAGGCCATCCTAAAGTGTGAACTGTTTCTCAATAGATGCTGCCTGACCAGAGTGTTTCCAGCATTTTGTATTTTTATTAAAGTTATGAATAATGCTTTACTGAAAAGGACACGTTCTCTGCTGTTCATTAATGTCAGTTGAGCTTCCCAAATTATAATTAAAACTTAAATTCAAGGAGTCTTTTATTGCTTACGTTAAAGGGTCATTCAGTGCAATATATTTTCCATCAGTGAACATTGAATGATAAATAGAGGACTGAATATGCAGTGAGTTGTAAAACTATTCTTTCACATTTGAACACATACAAATAGGTTTGCCAAACACTAGATTGATGTGAAATAATACAGAATGAGACAGACATTTTAAAATTAAAAATGATAAATCAGAGATGTAGTAGAATTTTGGAAAGAAATACTAGAAACTATAGAACGTATTCCAAGTCCCTAGATGAAGTACGTAAAACCAGATTGCTAGGACACAGGCTCAAGGCACTTATCCTTCTATGTCCAGTTTCTGATCTTGGCCAGGTCACTAGTGAAAGATGGAATGCCGATCCAGTGCTCGCCTGCAACTCTTTGGGAGGTGAAGACTAGGTTTATTTGTATGTAGCCCCAGTCAGTGACAGTATAGCATAGTCCTGGCACTGTAGCTTAATCACTTGAACATCATGTGCCAATACTGGTGTGGATGGCTTAGGTCCAGGAGGGTGGGGGAGGGGGCAAGAGAGAAAGGGGAAAAAAAGCTAGAAATATATTCTGATAATTGCAGTCAACTACGAAAAACACATCATAATCATAATGTATGTGTCACCTAGCTAAAGTGTATTATTTCTCACATATCAATTTTTAACAGTATTAATTGCTTATATTAATGACTTTACAGAAGGATGAAAATCTTCTTGTGCATAATTTAATAGAACAACAGAGTGCTCAGGAGTATTTTGCCTAACCTTATGTCATTAAATAGCTGCAATCTTGGACCTAAAGCTTTGCCACCTGAAATCTCCCTCAGGGTGATGCAGTCATAGCAAAGGTATGTGAGCTGTCGTATACCAATTCAGTCTCAGGAGTACTCCTTTACACTTGACAAGAGAACCCTGATTAGCTAAATAATATAACAAAGCTTAAGGGACAGTTCAGTGCAACAAAGTAGCTGTCTCGATGGATTACTCGTTGCCATGGGACTATATCTTCCAATGAGTTACTGACAAGTAGTCAAAAATGTTTTGTAAGCTTCCAATGGAAAAGAAACTTTAATGCAGCTGATACTCAAAATATAGCCTGGCTACGAAAGAGCACTTTTATGTTAGTTCAGCTAATACAGCTTCATATCTGCATGACAACCTGCCAATAAAGATGTATGTGGAACACTTCAAACAGCAATCTTGGCAATTACAATGAAATCCAATAGCCTTAACACCAAAATAATTCATTTGCTACCCTGTTCAGTATCACAAAATGATTGTTTAATGTCAAATGACCCATAACTATCCGCGAAATAAACTATGCTTGACATATAAATACACCTAAAACAGTCACCACTTAGCTAGGTGCAAATTGTCCGGAATCATGCAAAATAGTTCTCAAATTATTTTCTCAAAAGATTATGCAAGGCGTGTATAACACTTGCACATTTTCCACGTCCAATTCCCCCATTTTGTGCAGCATTTACTTTCAGACAGTTTACTTCCCTCCATTTTGTAAAACTTTGCGCCATTAATTTAGGATTATTCCAATTGTTTAAGAAGGGGAACAGAGACTTTGCCGGGAATTATAGACCGGTGAGTCTTACTTCTGTTGTGGGCAAGGTTTTAGAAAAAATTATTAGGGATAGGATTTATAGTTATTTGGAGTGTAATGAATTGATTAGAAATAGTCAGCATGGTTTTGTAGCAGGTAGGTCGTGCCTTACTAACCTTATTGAGTTTTTTGAGAAGGTGACCAAAGAGGTGGATGGGGGTAAGGCAGTTGACGTGGTATACATGGATTTTAGTAAGGCGTTCGATAAGGTTCACCATGGTAGGCTTCTGCAGAAAATGCAGATGTATGGGATTGTGGGTAATCTAGGAAGTTGGATCAGGAATTGGCTATCAGATAGGAGACAGAGGGTGGTGGTGGATGGTAAATATTCATCATGGAGTGCAGTTACGAGTGGTGTGCCTCAGGGATCTGTTTTGGGGCCACTGTTGTTTGTAATTTTTATTAATGATCTGGATGAGGGTATAGTTGGGTGGATTAGTAAATTTGCTGATGACACCAAAGTTGGAGGTGTGGTAGATTGTGAGGAAGGGTGTCATAGTCTGCAGGGAGACTTAGATAGGTTGCAGAGCTGGGCCGAGAGGTGGCGGATGGAATTTAATGCGGAGAAGTGTGAGGTAATTCACTTTGGTAGGAGCAACAGATGTGTCGAGTATAGGGCTAACGGGAGGACTTTGAATAGTGTGGATGAACAGAGGGATCTAGGTGTGTGTGTACATAGATCCCTGAAAGTTGGGAATCAAGTAGATAAGGTTGTCAAGAAGGCGTACGGTGTCTTGGCGTTTATTGGTAGGGGGATTGAATTTAGGAGTCGCAGTGTAATGTTGCAACTGTACACTACTCTAGTGCGGCCGCACTTGGAGTACTGTGTGCAGTTCTGGTCCCCGCATTACAAGAAGGATGTGGAGGCGTTGGAGAGGGTGCAGAGGAGGTTTACTAGGATGTTGCCTGGTATGGTGGGGAGGTCCTATGAGGAGAGACTGAGGGATCTAGGGTTGTTTTCGTTGGGAAGAAGGCGGCTAAGAGGGGATCTTATTGAAACATATAAGATGATTAGGGGTTTAGATAGGGTGGATAGTGATAGCCTTTTTCCTCGGATGGAGAAAGCTAGCACGAGGGGGCATGACTTTAAATTAAGGGGGGGTAGCTACAGGACGGATGTCAGGGGTAGGTTCTTTACCCAGCGGGTGGTGAGGGATTGGAATGCCCTGCCTGCTGCAGTTGTAGATGCGTCTAGTTTGGGGGCGTTTAAGAGATCTCTGGATAGGTTTATGGACGAAAAGGGATTGGTATAGGCTAGTGGGTCATTGTTTTTGTAACTGGTCGGCGCAACATCGTGGGCCGAAGGGCCTGTTCTGCGCTGTAATGTTCTATGTTCTATGTTCTATGTTCTAATGCACCATATAACATTCCACAACAGAAAGAATAAGAAACATGTCCAATCATTTCTCCTCACTGTCTTAAAAAAAACACAAGTTCATCTTCTCCACTTCAGTCACATCCAGAAGTGATGAAATAGTCATTGCACCACTCAATAGAAAACTCCGTTATTAAAAGTAATTTCCAGCTAATTATACTGAGTTACATTTACATATATATCTTCGCTGTTCAGGACCACCTTCTGTGAGGCGGCACCTTAATTATATCAAAATGACTTTACTCTGCTTTGTTTGAAAATGGGCTGCCACACTTTCCTCATTTGTGGAGTAACCTGGAATCATATTTTGAACATTTAGAAACTCAGAACATTTTTGGGATGAGGAGAAGAGAGAGAATCCTCATTTGCTGATAGAATGTCAAACACATGCTTAACTTAGATGTCTTTATTTACAGCTTGTGTCTTAAATTCCCAAATGCGTCTTCACTTGTATGTGACAGCACACTTGAATTATCAGTAAGTTGGAGTCCATATCCTTCAGTATTAGTATGGAAATACCGGATAGTTACAGGGTTTGAGTGACATTTGATAAAATTCTACCAGTTGAAAACAGAGATACAGTTTGAATTTTTAAATTATTTGTTCATGGTATGTGAGTGTCACTGGCTATGCCAACATTAATTGCCCATCCCCAATTGTGCTTGCGAAGGTAGTGATGAGTTGCCTTCTTGAACTACCACAGGGAATGGTTCAAGAAAGTGGATCCTCACCACTTTTTCAAGGGAATTAGGGATGGGTAACAAAAGCTGGTCTAGACAGCAACATCAACATGAATGAATGAAAAAAAAATCTCCATTTTCAACTCTGGCATTCTATCATAAGAACATAAGAAATAGGAGCAGGAGTAGGCCATCTAGCCCGCCCCGCCATTCAATAAGATCATGACTGATCTGAAAGTGGTTCAGTTCCATTTACCCACCTGCTCCCCATAAACCTTAATTCCCTTATTGATCAGAAATCTATCTACCTGTGACTTAAACATATTCAACGAGGTAGCCTCCACCGCTTCAATGGGCAGAGAATTCCAGAGATTCACTACCCTCTGAGAGAAGAAGTTCCTCCTCAACTCTGTTCTCAACTGACTCCCCCTTATCTTGAGGCTGTGTCCTCTAGTTCTTGTTTCCTTTCTAAGTGGAAAGAATCTCTCCGCCTCTACCCTATCTAGCCCTTTCATTATCTTATATGTCTCTATACGGTCCCCCCTCAGCCTTCTAAACTCCAACGAGTGCAGGCCCAATCTACTCAATCTCTCCTCATAAGCCAACCCCCTCGTTTCCGGTATCAACCTGGTGAACCTTCTCTGTATTCTCTCCAAGGCCAATACATCCTTTCGCAAATAAGGGGACTTTCAAGTCAATTCAAGACTTTATCAAATGCATGGTCATAATTGTCATTAAAGCATTTCTTTAATAGCAGAGAAAACACTGTAAAGGTGGCATCAGATATACCAATAACAAGAACCACCTGCATTTATACAGCATGTTTAACATAATAAAGCATCCAATAGGTTGCATCAGGTCTTTGTTACAAAATCTGGCATCATGCCATATAGAGATATTACAACAGGTGACCAAAAGTTTGGTTAAAAGGGCAGATTTTACCGAATGTCTTAAAGAGAAAGGAAAAGGGGTAAACAGGCTCAGAGTGAGAATTCCAGTGCCTGGGACCGAGGCAGCTGAAGGTAAGGCCTTAGAACAGGCTCAAGGCACTTATCCTTGAGTGCCATCCACACCAGTATTGGGACACGAAATTCAAGTGATTATGCTACGGTTCCAGGATATGTTATACTGTCACTGACTGTTCGGGGCTACATTGAAATATACCTAGTCTTCACCTCCCAAAGAGTTGCAGGCGAGCACTGGATCTGCACTCCATCTTTCACTAGTGACCCGGCCAAGATCAGGAACTGGACATACAAGGATAAATGCTTTGAGCCTGTGTTGTAGGCCTTACTTATCAATGCTAGGGTCATGTGTGTGGTGGACAAGGAGCTAGAGCTGCAGGAACACAGAGGGTTGCAGAGTTGGAATAGGTTAAAGAGATAGAGGAGAGAAAAGCCATGGAGAGATTTGAACACAAAAATGGGAAAGTTAAATTTGAGGAATTAATTAAATGGGTGTCAATGTAGATCAATGAGCATGGTTGGGGGTAGTGAAAACAGGACATGGTGCAGATTAGGATAGGATGGGCTCATGTTTTATCAGGACCAAGGAAGGGTCAAGATGTGAGTCCAGTCAGGAGAGCATTGAAGTCATCAAGTCTGGAGGACACAAAGCACAGATGAAGTTTTCCGCAGTAGGAGGGTAAGGCAGGGGGCAGCCAAAGTTACGGTACATGGAGATATGAGGCTGGAATCTCAGCTCAAGGTTAAATACATTGAAGAGATTGTACATAGTCTAGTTCATCTGGAGTTTGTGACATTGGAATCTGTGGCTCTAGATCAGTGCTTCTGGCAGAGTCTGAACACATAGGCTTCAGGCTTCCCAATGTATAATTTGAGGAAATTTTCTCTCATTCAAGATTGGATTTCAGGCAATCAGTATGACAACAAAGAGATAATGAAGGGATGCAGAGATTTTGATAAAATAGAACTTGGTATGGTCAGTGTACACATGTATTCTGATTTTGTCATCAAGGTGCACTACGTAAATTTGGAATAGGGAGGTCAGGATAAATCTTTTTCAGCAAGAATGTTTTAGAAAGCAACAGAAGCACAAATGTAAGCAACCAGTTTCTTACTCTAGTCTTCCTTTTGCAAAAGCTGGCAATGCTACAACCTACCTCAGCCAGTGACTTAAGTTTAGGGATCGCTCCTTCATTTCCTTCCATTTTCCCATGCCTTCCTTACCTACTGCATTCACTTTACCAACACAAATAGGTCAGCCTATCTCTTCCCTCTTCACCTCTGGCAACAATCAGACTGACTTGATCCACTGTCTTCCAGAATGAACGTTCAGATGTTTCATGCCACCTTATCTAATTTATTCAGATTTGTACATAATATTGTATTGTCAATGACTGCTTCACTAATGCCTACTTTTGTTAAGCAAAATATATTATTGTTATCTTTATTCTTTGAAATAAGTTCTTCAATAAAGTATTCCAAAATTAACAGTGAGATCTGTAACAGAACTTGCAGTAACAGTACCTGTTTTCTGCATCAAGAAACACAGATCTGCTACTTTCTGCCATTGGGTCACCAATTGGAGACAGACATAAGGGAGAGGAAAATGTATCAGAATCCGAGCCAATGGTGCTGTCCCTGCTGACATCATCAGTTGTCAGATCATATGATGCTTCATCTTCAAGTTCCCTCTTCAAATTAACCTCATTCTGACTTTCTGCTGAAACCTCCAGGTCTTTCCGGTCGTCCTGGCAAGTCACTGTTGAAGAAATGTCTGAGTCACTGTGAGCTTGCTGGAGTGCACCATGGGAAATCTGCAATGTGAGGGAATGTGGTGATGCACTCTGCTCTGTCCCCAGTGAGCCAATATGCATGGTGTTAATCATGCCTTCCGAGACAGTTATTATCTCATCATCCTCTGGTGGAACCGATTCTCGTTTTCGTCCTGTAGTGCTCATGGGTTGTTGTACAACTGGTGCATGTACATGTCGGCATCTTCTACGTTGTACCTTTCGCACAGGAGAACTTTCAGGTGTGATGTATCTTAAAGCCTCTTCATCCTGTCGTTGGATTCGGGTGTTTGGGATCCAGGTGATAATAAGGGTTGTTCCCAGTAATTCATCCTTTTCCAAATGTATGCATAAATATCCTGGATTTGAAGGAGGGGAAAAAAAAAGAGAAGCCCGGGAAACAGGTTATTTTAAGAGAAACAAAAAGCAAAAAGGCATGAAATATCATTACACAATAAAACATTCACATACACAGTAAATACAAACCTAATTCGGTTCAATATTTGTGGTCTTCCATCAAGTGGAAAAGTGTTCTCCATGTCCACCCTGACCATGACCATCGGCCCCAGAACTCTAATGACCTCCATTAGGCCACCACAACTGCCTCCAGAGAAGAGCCCAACTTCTTCAAACCTTCTGAGAGTCACAATGGTCCAGCCTTGGCATTATCCACAGACTCTCTCCAGTGGCTCCATAACTCTCTCCATAAATTGGAAGCACACTGAACAGATTGAAACTACAACAAAGACATTATAGCTCATTCGTCCCCTGCAATAGGGAGGCAATGGCATAGTGGTATTATCACTAGATTAATAACCCAGAGACATAGATTAATGTTCTGGGGAACCAGGTTCAAATCCTGCCATGGCAGTTGGTGAAATGTGATTCCAATTAAAAAGATCTGGAATTAAGAATCTACTGATGACCAAAAAACCATTGTCAAGTGTTGGAAAAACCCATCTGGTTCACTAATGTCCTTTAGGGAAACAAATTTGCTGTCCTTACATGGTCTGGCCTACGTGTGACTCCAGAGCCACAGCAACGTGGTTGATTCTCAACTGCCCTCACACAACTAGGGATGGACAATAAATGCTGGCCAGCTAGTGACGCCCATGTCCCATGAATGAATTATAAAAAACTGCATCTAAACCCACAGCATTCCAAAAATTAAATTCTGATCATTCAAGCTGTATTGATCATGGGTAAAAGTTCATCTCATTTAAGCTTCATATATAAAAAGGAAAGATTTATTCATGACATAGTTATCATCGTTTATAATATCACTTTTCTGGATTCCTCCATATATGAGACTTGTGACTTCAGACTACAGTAATGTGGTTGACTCTTAGCTGCCCTCTGAAATGGTCGAGTCACTCATTTCAAGGGCAATTAAGAATGGGCAACAAATGCTTGCCTTGCCACTGACACCCACATCCAACATGAAAGAATCAATAAAGCAAATGGAATTCAAATCTGTAAAAACAGGCTTAAACATGGATGCCCACATACTTATTCCATATAGCATTGTGTTACTTGGCCCCATGTTGTTTAAAACTGAAAAGACAAAATATTTAATACTTTTCACTGTATATTAATACTGTGACAATAATAAATCAAATCAAAGAACCCTTATAATTTCATCCCTGAAAATTAGAGTACTATTTGAAAAAGCTTCTTT
This sequence comes from Carcharhinus amblyrhynchos, assembly GCF_965287045.1. Taxonomy (NCBI): domain Eukaryota; kingdom Metazoa; phylum Chordata; class Chondrichthyes; order Carcharhiniformes; family Carcharhinidae; genus Carcharhinus; species Carcharhinus amblyrhynchos. The sequence continues at coordinate 19,648,516 of NC_137344.1, read as the reverse complement.
GTAATTATTCAGTTACCTCTTTTCTATTTCAGTAAACACCATGCATTAGGGAAAAGGATGTGTCTATGTGTATTTCATATAAAGAATCAGTTTTAGATTCCACTAAATGAATTTTACGATTTGATCAGATTAGTACAGATGTAAACATTCTCCTAAATTTGAGACTAGAAAGATACTTCATTTGGATGAAAGTGCTAAAACCTTCCACGAGAAATGACAGAATTAGTGTCCCTTAACAGCAGTAGCTAAATCCAGATGATCACATAGAATTGAAGTGAATTCAAATGCATCAAATCATTCCACACAATCCTATTATCTCACCATCCTGACCACGGTACAGTTAAATGTTTATTCCTGATTGAGGGGAAGGTTGTTCACAATATTCAAATTTCCACTGTTAAATATTGTTAGTTCTGCTTGTTAGCTGTCTTTGATGAAGTAACAAATACCTGTAAAATCCAATTTGCATTATTTTTATTTAGGTTCAGCTGTGTCAGAAGTGACTAAGTGAATTGGGATATAAATATGATAAGCTGTTCTTTTATGTAAGCAGCCTACATTCCTGGCCAAACTACAGTGGTTATGGATTTATGAGGATTCAAATGCACAACCAGTCTGTTTTGGTTAATGAGTTTCAAAACATTTCCAATTTACAGTATAAAGGGAAATTTTCCAATAAATTGTCATAATCCACTGTGCAGAGGATGCATGTCAAGGTAAAACTAAAGCCTTGAAATTATACGAAATGAATATTTCACATGCTTGAATGATATTGCTTTGTCTTTTTTTAACAGAAGCATTAACCTGTTAAAATAAGTAGGAAAGCAACTTCATATATTTGACATTGATTTCTAGTTTCAGATGAGCAAACTTTCAAGGCTGAAACATAATAAACTCTGAGAACATGACCAAAATTTGATTATTCAAGTACAACACAAAGGGAAAGAAAACATAAATATTGACTGTAGTTGATGGCTGCTTCAGTCAATTGTTAATTGGGGAAGGCAGGATTACATTTTATTGCTTCAAAACAAGTTACATTAGTTTTATCCAAAGGCTAGCAATTTTCACACAAAGAGAATTTTTCAGTTCATCCTTGAAGATTCTTTGTCAAAAAACTCAGTGCTTCAAGAACTTAAGCATGGTCTCCAGTGTAAAATTACCCAACTCAAATCAGACAACTAAGTTTTTCCAATGGAATACAAATCTTGCCAAAACTTAGCTTTCTAGTCTGAACTGATAGATGTCAAACCAATAGGGATCTGGATAGGCTGAGCGAATGGGCGAGGATAATTATGGGGGATTTCAATCTACATATTGATTGGTCGACCCATGTTGGATGCGGTGGGCTCGAGGAGGAGTTCTTGGAATGCTGCCAGGATAGTTTCCTTGAACAGTGTGTGTTGGAGCCGACGAGGGAGCGAGCTATCTTGGATCTGGTGTTATGTAATGAGGCGGGTAGAATTAGGGACCTTGTGGTGAAGGATCCTCTTGGGGAGAGTGATCATTGTATGGTGGAGTTTCTGGTGCAGATGGAGGAGGAGAAAGTGGGTTCCCGAACACGTGCCCTTTGTTTGAACAGAGGGGAGTACGGTAGGATGAGAGAAGAATTGGCGAATGTGGACTGGGGGAGCGCGTTGGAAGGTAGGTCTGCTGAGGAGCAGTGGAGGATCTTTAAGGAGATCTTTCTTGGTGCTCAGCAGAAATTTATTCCGATGGTTAAAAAGGACCGTAGCAGGAGAGGTAATAAGCCGTGGATAACGAAGGAGGTGAAGGAAAGTGTTAAATTAAAAGCGGAGGCGTTTAGAGTAGCTAAGAGTAGTGGGCGAGAAGAGGATTGGGAGAGGTTTAAATGTCAACAAAGATTGACAAAGAAGTTGATAAAGAAGGGTAGGAGAAACTATGAAGCTGGGCTAGCGCTTAATATGAAAAAGGATAGCAGAGTTTTTATAAATATATAAAAAGGAAGAGGCTGGCTAGGGTGAACGTTGGACCCTTAGAGGATGAGAAGGGGGACTTAGTGGTAGGGGATGGGGAAATGGCTGAGGTCTTGAATAACTTTTTTGTTTCTGTCTTCACGGAGGACCACATGAATAATTTGCCGGTGTTAGTGATGGAAAGGTGGTAGGACTGGAGGGTCTCAATGACATTATTGTTACTAGAGAGGCGGTGCTCAACAGACTGGAGGGACTGATTGTGGACAAGTCCCCAGGACCGAATGGAATGCATCCGATGGCTCTGAAAGAAATGGCGGAAGTGATAGTGGATGCCTTGGTGGTTATTTTCCAAACTTCGCTGGATTCCGGGGAAGTGCCGGAAGATTGGAAAACGGCTAATGTTACGCCGCTGTTTAAGAAGGGTGGAAGGCAAAGGGCAGGGAATTGTAGGCCGGTTAGTTTACCGTCTGTTGTAGGTAAAATGTTAGAATCCATCATCAAGGAGGAAATAGCGAGGCATCTTGAGGGGAATTGCTTGATAGAGCAGACGCAGCACGGTTTCGTTAAGGGGAAGTCGTGTCTGACAAATTTATTGGAGTTCTATGAGGATGTGTCTAGGGCAGTGGATAGAGGAGAGCCGGTGGATGTGGTCTTTCTTGATTTTCAGAAGGCGTTTGACAAGGTACCTCACAAGAGGTTATTGCAGAAGGTCAGGGGACATGGAGTTGGGGGTTGGGTATTAGCGTGGATAGAGGATCGGTTGTCAAATAGGAGGCAGAGAGTGGGGGTCAATGGGTGCTATTCGGATTGGCGGTTGGTGACTAGTGGAGTGCCCCAGGGGTCGGTGCTAGGACCTCAGCTATTTACCATGTATATAGATGATCTGGAGGAGGGAACCGAGTGTATGGTGTCGAAATTTGCTGATGACACCAAGATTGGTGGAGTGGCAAATTGTGCGGAGAGTCTGCAGAAGGATCTAGATAGGTTGGGCGAATGGGCCAGGAACTGGCAAATGGAATTTAATGTTGGCAAGTGCGAGGTGGTCCACTTTGGTAGGAATAATGGTAGGAAGGAATATTACTTACGGGGCGAAAAACTGCAGCAGGCGACGGTGCAGAGGGACATCGGGGTCCTTGTGCATGAGTCGCAAAAACCCAGCCTGCAGGTGCAGCAGGTGGTCAGGAAGGCTAATGGGATCCTGGCCTTCATAGTGAGGGGGATTGAATATAAAAGTAGGGAGGTCTTGCTGCGGCTGTATAGGGCATTGGTGAGGCTGCAGCTGGAGTACTGTGTGCAGTTTTGGTCGCCGCACTTACGCAAGGATATTTTGGCCTTGGAGGGAGTGCAGAGGAGGTTTACTAGGCTGATACCGGAGTTGAGGGGGTTGAGCTATGAGGAGAGGCTGAATAAACGAGGCTTGTACTCGTTAGAGTTTAGAAGAATGAGGGGAGATCTCATTGAGACGTATAAGATGATGAATGGGATGGATAGGATAGAGGTGGAGAGACTCTTCCTGCTCAGAAAGGATAGTAGGACTAGGGGGCACAGCCTCAAGATAAAGGGGGAGCGGTTTAGAACGGAGTTGAGGAGGAACTTCTTCACTCAAAGGGTGGTGAATCTCTGGAATTCTCTGCCCATTGAAGTGGTGGAGGCTGCCTCGCTAAATATTTTTAAGACGCGGGTTGACGGGTTTTTGAAAAGCGAGGGGATTAAGGGTTATGGGGAGAGGGCGGGATGTGGAACTGAGCCATGACAGATCAGCCATGATCTTATTGAATGGCGGGGCAGGCTCGAAGGGCTAGATGGCCTACTCCTGCTCCTATTTCTTATGTTCTTATGACCTGGCAGATGGAGTACAATGTTAGCAAGTGTGAGGTTATCCACTCTGGCAGAAATAATAGTAGAAAGGATTACTATTTAAAGGGCAAAAAGCTGCAGCATGCTATGGTGCAGAGGGACCTGGGGGCCCTTGTGCACGAGTTGCAAAAACCCAGTCTGCAGGTGCAGCAGGTGATCAGGAAGGCGAATGGAATGCTGGCCTTTATAGCGAGGGGGATAGCATATAAAAGCAGGGAGGTCTTGCTGCAACTGTACAGGGCACTGGTGAGGCCGCAGCTGGAGTACTGTGTGCCGTTTTGGTCGCCACACTTGTGCAAGAATATTTTGGCCTTGGAGGGAGTGCAGAGGAGGTTCACTCGGCTGATACCGGAGATGAGGGGGTTGGACTATGAAGAGAGACTAAATAGACTAGGTCTGTACTTGTTGGAGTTTAGAAGGATGAGGGGGGATCTTATAGAGACGTATAAGATAATGAAAGGGATGGATAGGGTAGAGGTAGAGAGACTCTTCCCACTCAGAAAGGACAGCAGGACTAGAGGGCACAACCTCAAGATAAGTGGGGGAGCAGTTTAGAACGGAGTTGAGGAGGAACCTCTTCACTCAAGGGGTGGTGAATCTCTGGAATTCTCTGCTCGTTGAAGTGGTGGAGGCTACCTCGCCAAATATATTTAAGTCATGGGTAGATAGGTTTTTGACAGACAAGGGAATTAAGGGTTATGGGGAGAAAGCGGGAAAGTGGAACTGATCCACTTCAGATCAGCCATGATCGTATTGAGTGGCGGGGCAGGCTCGAAGGGCTAGATGGCCTACTCCTGCTCCTATTTCTTATGTTCTTAGACGTTACACTGATCAGGGTGGCACGGTAGCAGTGGTTAGCACTGCTGCTTCACAGCTCCACGGGCCTGGATTCGATTCCCAGCTTGGGTCACTGTCTGTGTGGGGTTTGTACATTCTCCTCGTGTCAATATAGGTTTCCTCTGGGTGCTCCAGTTTCCTCCCACAGTCCAAAGATTTGAGGGTTAGGTTGATTGGCCATGCTAAAATTGCCCCTTAGTGTCCTGCATAGGTTAGAGGGATTAGTGGGTAAATATGTAAGGATATGGGGGTAGGGCCTGGGTGGGATTGTGACTAGTGCAGACTCAATGAGCCAAACAGTCTCTTTCTGCACTGTAGGGTTTCTATGGTATTAGCGAACTTCAGCTGCAGGAGATTTAATTGTGAGAGAGAATATAAAATTAAAAATAATTTTTTGATGACAGCACAGTGGTTAGCACTGCTGCCTCACAATGCCAGGGACCCGGGTTCAATTCCGGCTTTGGGTGACTGTCTGTGAGGAGTTTACACATTCTCCCCATGCCTGCATGGGTTTCCTCCAGATGCACCAGTTTCCTCCCATAGTCCAAAGATGTTGGCTGGATTGGCCATGCTAAATTGGTCTTTAGTGTTAAGGGGATTAGCAGGGTAAAAATGTGGGCTTGCTGGGTGGGATTGTTGATGGTGCAGGCTTGATGGGCTGAATGGCCTCTTTCTACATTGTAGGGATTCTATGATTCTCTGATCCAAGTTCCAAGATAACTTTCGTCCATTGCATGTAACATTATTTGCATAAACTTTCTTGCACATATTCACAATCACCTCTTCAACCTTGCCATTTCATGACCTTTCTACTACCAAGTTCTGACTCATCAACAAAGCCATCTCTGACAACTTCTTTATATCTCTCACCACCCACTATCTATTTCCATCTCCACTTGCCTCTGAAACAGCTCTTCCCCTTATTTCATCTACAAAACTGTATTTTGAACCCCACACCATGCCCCCACCCCCGTCGACTACCTACACTTTGGCTCCCCATTACAACATTTGCACAGCTATCAAGCTGCTTCGCAATTTCCTCACCAAATTTTATATCCCTGGTTTCAGTAACCTCTACTCTACTCCTACCCACTTCTACATGGCCCCCATTTTCATTTCCTCAAGTCCAAGGGGTACAGAGTTGACTGCATCTGGTATACAAATTGGTGATAAGAACTGATTGGACTATATTAAGCCTTGCTCTCCTCTGCAAAGAAACATTATCCTCAAGAACCAATACAATCTTTGGCCTCTTTTCTCCACTAACAATGGTCTGCTTAAACTCCTCCCCTGGCCCCTCCATTCTCACCTCTCAGAGGAGTTCAAAGATTTATTTGCCTCTGCTGAATTCACTTCTTTCCCATGTTCACAAGTTAAATTTCCTATAAAGACTTGAGCGATTAGGCAGCAAAATATGAGAAAGTGTGCAATTATCCACTTGGTAGGAAGAATTTTAAAAAAATCAGATTTTAAAAAATGACAGACTAGAAATGTTAATATTCAGAGGGATTTGGGGATCCTTGTGCATGAATTACTGAAAGCTGACATGTAGATATAATGAATTAGAATGGCAAACAATCTGTTATATTTCAATCCCTTGCAATAAAGGCTAACAGTAAGCACATCTTGTTGAAATGAAATAGGGTTTTGATGGGACCACACCTGGAGTACGTATACAGTTTTGGACTCCTCACAAAAGTTAGGTTGATTCCTAGGATGAGAGGGCTGTCTTTAGGAGGAGAGATTGAATAGGAAGAGCTATGTACTATATACTCCCATGTTTACAGTAAGAGGGAATCTTGCTGAAACATATAAAATTCTTGAGGGGCTCGACAGGGTAGTGGCTGGGAGGATATTTCCCCGGGCCAGAGAATCTGGATTGAAACAATGATAATTTAAGATCATGTCCTGCACCAAGTCTTGCTGACCCATCTCTCCTGTCCTTGCTAACCCATCTTGGTTCCCCATTTCCCAATAGTTTCAATTTAAATTTCTCATTCTCATGTTTCAATCGATTTATGTCAATAACTTCCATCTGTCCTATGATGCTCAGAATGCTGCATTCCTCCAATTCAATGCTCTTTCTCCCTCTGTCTCACAATTGGAATGTGGGAAGTTGATCCTTGAATTCTCTGCCTCTCCACTTCATTAAAGCCCACCACAGAATACACCTTACAGAGCAAGCTTTTGGTCCCATTCTAACATTTCTTTTAAATCATGTTAATTTTCGTCTGATTCTGTTTCAGTTTAATGCCTTGGAACATGTTTCCATGCTAAAGAAGCTATATAAATGCAAACTGCTGTTGTTGATAGTGTCAATTACGAAAGAAAGTTACTGACTGAGTAAATATTGGGTGACATTGATATTATTTTCACACATGACTATTTCTCAGCCAATCACAATCAGCATGATAAATTTACGACTGCCAACTAAAAGATTACCACTTTGCCTACTTCTCTTTTAAAAGTATATACAAACTATCCTCTTAAAATTGCTCTTCAGTGAGACAGTTCTTAAACACAGTTGTAACAATGGCTTGCTAAATAATTTTTAAACCGGTTTCTCTATACAAATTTGCTGCAGTATAATAACCTTGAAAAGACCTCTTGGTATTATCTACCTATCATCTTTTCTGCTTTCTCAAATATTGATATCCAGAAGATATTTTTACCCCAGTTATTGATTAACTTATTTACCCATTTTCTGATCAATGGAAAATACCTGAAATGTTTTGGTTTGCTCACATCTATTTCAACAGGTCAAGTGCAATGGCCTCAACACTAGAGGGCACTCTACATTAACCTTGTGTAAGTTTTAATTAAAGGTAAGTTCAGTGGCATAGTGCTGTCATGAAATACTCGTTTGCCATTTTCAGTAAATGGGATTGAACTTTTCAAGGTCAGGTGCATTCATATTATTTAGCAGTCTGTTAATGTATTACTGGAGTAACTTCAAACTGCAATCCAAGATCCTTGCGCTCATCCCAACCTTCCCATGCTTTCTTTGCATACAAATTATCTGGCTCCAAAATGAAAAACACAAAGCAGCTTTACAAATAGACACAAGACGTTATACAGTTTTCTGCAAAAGGTGACACACTAATTAACGGAAAAGAGTAAAAGTGGTGGATTTTAAGCAGATGTTGATCAAAAGCTAATTTAAAATCCATTAAATTAGCACATGCACTAGATCTTTGTAGTTGTGCAATGTTTTATTCCCCAATAATCTCCTTACTTGTGTCCATTCCACACAGCATGAGTACCTTCTACTGTCTGTTTTTTGTTACAGCATTTTCATAACACTGCAAACTATGCAGCTTAACACCAAGCAAACAAGAAGACAAGTTCTTTTCGGCAAACAAATCTGCCAACATACGAGTTGACTAATTTATGGTTAATGAAATCCAAAGTCAAATATTTCTTGATAGTCATAATTTGGTGACTGAACATGCAGAAGTAGAATTGCATACAATTTGGCAATTTTCCTTCTGAAATAGTAACTACAAGGACATTTAAATTTTACAATAGTTAAATGGCTAATTTTGCCACAATAGACCTGGACGGTAGAGAAAGGATTGGCTAGGAGAGCCAAACATTTTGAGTCCAGGAAACTGTTCTTTAGAAACATTACTTACAATTTTTAAGCAGCGATTTTAAGTAGGGGAACTTTATTCCCTGCAGCAGCGGAGGTTTAGGGGTGATCTTATAGAGGTCTCTAAAATAATGAGGGGCATAGATCAGCTAGATATTCAGCATCTTTTCCTAAAGGTAGAGGAGTCTAAAACTAGAGGGCATAGGTAAAAGGTGAGAGGGGGGAGATACAAAAGGGTTTTCAGTGGCAATTTTTTCACACAGGGGATGGTAAGTGTCTGGAACAAGCTGCCAGAGATCATGGTAGAGGCAAGTACAATTTTGTCTTTTAAAAAGCATTTAGGCAGTTACATAGATAAGAGGGGTATAGAGGGAAATGGGCCAAACACGGACATTTGGGACTAGCTTAGTGGTTAAAAAAGATGTGGCATGGACAAGTTGGGCCGAAGGGCTTGTTTCCATGCTGTAAACCTCTATCACTCTAGCTTGTCCCAAGTTCTATATTTTATACACTAAATGCAATGTGCTTGACTCTTAAACAAATGCCCTCAGGGAAGGGCAATAAATGCTGGTTCAGCCAGCAGATGCCCACATCCCATAAATGAATTTAAAATGTGAAAAGGCTTTGACATTTTAAAGAGATTCTTTATTATTAAAATGAGATAGGGTAGATTGTCCATAATTTGAAGTCACTAGGCGTTGCTGTAAAATAGAAGAGCCACAACTGAAATTCATCAAGGAGGAGTAAACATCTTCCATCTGAAAATCTTCCATTCAGTCCCACTGGTTCTGAGATAGTGAGTGAGGTTAGCAAATGCGAACATAAAACTCTCAACTCTTATCTTTCTGTGTAATGCAAGTAGGGGGACTAGAAAAAAGAAAAGTTATATTTTGTGGCGGTGAAGCAAAACTGAAATTGTTCATACCATAAACAGGTAACAGCAGAAGCTTTTGTGATGCCATACTTCTGTCCTTTTCAGTAAATCTGAGTTGCAATTAATATTAATTAACAACATTATTTGCAACAATGCTCAAATGGTAGCATTCAGGTTCTGCACTGATGGCAACATCGAGCAATATGCTAAGTTAGAAATGTATTTGATTTGGAGTCTCCTTAAAGAAAATTAATACCAGTCTTCCCTTCCTGTTTGCATCATAAACCACTGCATGATCAAGAGACAGGAGGACAATCCTGTTTCTTAAATTCTGTCGGTGGCATTTTGTGCTGGTAGAAAGATGTTCAAAAGTGGTACAATGATAGCCTCTCGTTTTTACTCAGTGAGGCATATCTTGCACTTTGTAAAACCAAGCTATTCATCTCGATTTTATCCATTAGGAGTGAAATCAGTAGCAATTTATGGTTGCTAACGACCTTTAAAAGGGAGCAATGACTGACAATCTAAATTAATAGATGGTCAAATGCAGGTTGAATGAAATGGGAGTTTGCAATCTAATTGTTCATTAAAATCAACATTAACTGAACTGGAAACATTATAAGGACTGAAGGTGTTCAAAACTAAACAGTTCAGCTGCATGTACCATACCTGGATGATGTTCTCCAAGGCCACGCAGCAGATCTGAGGGATGGACACAAACATTGTTCTTTGAGTAAATAATTTCACCATCCAGAATTCTGGAGGATCCACTTGACTGATTAAAGGTCAGGAGGTCAGAGGCTTTTGAAGATGCACGTCGCAGGAGCTGACCCAGAGACATCTCCAGGAATATCTTTCCATCATCTGAATTCTTCACCCTAGAGCAAAGCAAAAATGTAATTTCTGAAAAACAAAATTAAAGTACAAAGAACAAAAACAGCCCGGGAAACAGGCCCTTCGGCCCAACGAGCCCGCGCCGCCATCTTAACACCACCAGTCCCCCCCTCCACCCATGACCCTTATCTAACGTTTTATGGCCATCCACATTGAGGGAAACTAATTTAGGGACAATTTATTACTGCCAATCAGCCTAATACCACATCTTTAGGGTGTGGGAGGAAACCAGAGCACCCGGAGAAAACCCATGCAAGCACGGGGAGAATGCGCAAACTCCCACAGACACCGGCCCAAATCTATGTGTCTGCACAGCAATCAGTGATAGTCACTGAGCTGTCATCTTGCCCAGTATCTGGTCCAGTTTAAGCACACACTAACGACATGAAGCACTAGGCCAATCTCGAACAACCAAGAGCAGCCCAAGTACAACCCATCGCGTGTATGTCCCTCATTGGCCACAAGGCAGACTGACTTAAAACCTGTGAATGAAAAAGAGAAAAAAAAACATTATTATTGTACCATATCCATTTACCTTACCAGGGACGCCCCAATGTTAATGACCCTTATTTAAAACAATCTCCTACATCCACCCATCTCCAACCATCTCTAAGTTACTCTTAAAAAACTCTAGCATGTTTGCCTCCACCACCTTACTTGGCAGAGCATTCCATACCCCCACTACCCTCTGTGTGAAAAACCTCCCTCTAATATCTGCGTTGTACCTCTCCCCCCTCACCTTAAGTCCATGGCCCCTTGTCCTACGTGTCTCTATTATAGGAAATAGCTTACCTCTGTTTACTCTATCTATACTCTTCATAATCTTATATACCTCTATTAGATCCCCCCTCAGTCGGTGTCTTTCAAGGGAAAAGAGCCCCAATTTCTTCAATCTTGCCTCACACCCCAGTCCTTCTATACCAGGCAACATCCTGGTAAACCTCCTCTGCACTCTCTCCAGAGTCTCCACGTCCTTCCGGTAGTAAGGCGACCAGAACTGGACACAGTATTCCAAATGCAGCCTAACCAACGTTCTATACAACTGCAACATTAGACTCCAGCTCTTATATTCTATACCCCTTCCTATAAAGGCCAACATACCATAGGCTTTCTTCACCACACTCTCCACTTGCACTGCCATCTTCAGAGACTTGTGCACTTGCACCCCCAGGTCTCGCTGCGATTCTATACTCCTTATGGGCTTACCCTTTATCATATAACTCCCCCCTACATTATTCCAGCCAAAATGCATCACCTCACATTTATCCGGATTAAACTCCATTTGCCATGTATCTGCCCAGTTTGAAGGAAATCTGGCCTAAGGTCGATGACACCAATACCTTAAAGAAGTTGTCTGGATACACCTTCTACTGCTTGCCCAGTTTAAATCACGATGGTACAAAATCATGCCTTGATCCATCCGCCTACTCAGTGGCAACTTCTCCTCCATTGAATATCTCACTTGTTCTACCCTTTAAGACTTGCATTTAAAATTTCTTGTTCTCTACCATTCATCGATGTTATTCTCATCAAACTACTGACCACTAACTTTCATTTCTGGCCTCCATGTGTTAGCTGATCTTGGTCATAATTCCTTTCTCTCATTTATCGTCCTCCTCCGTTGTTTAAGAAGGGTGCCAGGCAAAAGACAGGGAATTATAGGCCGGTTAGTTTAACATCTGTTGTAGGTAAAATGTTAGAATCCGTGATCAAGGAGAAAATAGCGGGGCATCTTGAGGAGAATTGGTTGACAGAGCAGACGCAGCACGGTTTCGTTAAGGGGAAGTCGTGTCTGACAAATTTATTGGAGTTCTATGAGGATGTGTCTAGGGCGGTGGATAGAGGAGAGCCGGTGAATGTGGTGTTTCTTGATTTTCAGAAGGCGTTTGACAAGGTACCTCACAAGAGGTTATTCAAGAAGGTCGGGGGGCATGGAGTTGGGGGTAGGGTGTTAGCGTGGATAGAGGATTGGCTGCCAAATAGGAGGCAGAGAGTGGGGGTCAATGGGTGCTATTCGGATTGGCGGTTGGTGACTAGTGGAGTGCCCCAGGGGTCGGTGCTGGGGCCTCAGCTATTTACCATTTATATAGATGATCTGGAGGAGGGAACCGAGTGTATGGTGTCGAAATTTGCTGATGACACCAAGATTGGTGGAACGGCAAATTGTGCGGAGGGTGTGGAGAGTCTGCAGAAGGGTCTAGATAGGCTGGGGGAATGGGCCAGGAACTGGCAAATGGAATTTAATGTTGGCAAATGTGAGGTTGTCCACTTTGGTAGGAATAATGGTAGGAAGGACTACTACTTACGGGGCGAAAAACTGCAGCATGTGACGGTGCAGAGAGACATCGGGGTCCTTGTGCATGAGTCGCAAAAACCCAGCCTACAGGTGCAGCAGGTGGTCAGGAAGGCAAATGGGATGCTGGCCTTCATAGCGAGGGGGATTGAATATAAAAGTAGGGAGGTCTTGCTGCAGCTGTATAGGGCACTGGTGAGGCTGCAGCTGGAGTACTGTGTGCAGTTTTGGTCGCCGCACTTACGCAAGGATATTTTGGCCTTGGAGGGAGTGCAGAGGAGGTTTACTAGGCTGATACCGGAGTTGAGGAGGTTGAACTATGAGGAAAGGCTGAATTAACTAGGCTTGTACTCGTTAGAGTTTAGAAGAATGAGGGGAGATCTCATTGAGACATATAAGATGATGAATGGGATGGCTAGGATAGAGGTGGAGAGGCTCTTCCCACTCAGAAAGGACAGTAGGACTAGAGGGCACAGCCTCAAGATAAAGGGGGGGGGGGGGCGCGGTTTAGAACGGAGTTGAGGAGGAACTTTTTCACTCAAAGGGTGGTGAATCTCTGGAATTCTCTGCCCGTTGAAGTGGTGGAGGCTGCCTCGCTAAATATTTTTAAGACGCAGGTTGATAGGTTTTTGATAGGCAAGGGGATTAAGGGTTATGGGGAGAGGGCGGGAATGTGGAACTGAGACACGACAGATCAGCCATGATCTTATGGAATGGCGGGGCAGGCTCGAGGGGCTAGATGGCCTACTCCTGCTCCTATTTCTTATGTTATGTCCTCTTCAAAATTACTACCATCTCCCCTCTCCTCCAAAAAACTCAACTCGTTCTCCCTCTCATCATTCTCAACCCGAGTGCAGCGTTTAACACAGTTCACTACATCTTTCCTTCAATGCCTCATCACTGTTATCCAGCTGGATAGGGCTGCTCTCACCTGGTTCCATTCTTATCCATCTAGTCATATCAGAGGATCATCTGTAATGGCTTATCTTCCATTACTGCCAGTAACCACCCAAGGTCTATCCTTGCCCCTCCTTTTTCTCATGTACATACTGCTCCTTAGCAAAATCATCCATACAGATATCCAAGTTTCACAAGGATGTAAATGATAAGCAGTTCTAACACATTTTTAGTTTCTGTTTTTAATACATCACCACCTGTCTTGACCCTTCATTGTCTCAAGTTGTCATATTGCTTATCTGACAATGTTGGATGAGTAGAAACTCTCTCCTAGAAAGTACTGGAAAGGCGAAAAACCCTTGAGGAGGAATTTCTGGCCTTCTCATGGCATGTTTCTTGTGTTGGGAGACAGTGTAATGTTCACCAGCTGCCAAATCTACTGGTCCCACTGCTGTCAATGGGATTTCCTGTTGACTACATCCCACATCTCTGGGAAACCAGCAACAGGGCCTGAAGATTCTGCTGGTGTAAACAGCTGGAAAATACCAGCCATTGTCTTCAGCAGCTACCACAAATTCCATTACATAGCCAAAGGAGCTCCATCAAGTGTTGATTTGTAAGGAATGTATGATGTTTTGACTTGAGAAACTTTATTATGGAGTACAGCGATTTACAGCAGTACGTTGTCCTGAAAATTGAAATGAGTTGCACACTTGTTTTATGAGTGGTGGATATTTTGTTTCAAGCATTTGCTCCCAGAACTTGATTGTAGATTGTGATTTGTGCATCACCCTCACCCTCCTGGAAATCCACTGTTTATTTCTATAACAGATGTTTCTCTAATCAAAGATTCAAAATCACCAACCATGATTGACCATATCAATCATGAATGGGTTTAAGAACATAAGAAATAGGAGCAGGAGTAGGCCATCTAGCCCTTCGAGCCTGCCCCGCCATTCAATAAGATCATGGCTGATCTGTCATGGCTCAGTTCCACATTCCCGCCCTCTCCCCATAACCCTTAATCCCCTCGCTTTTCAAAAACCCATCAACCCGCGTCTTAAAAATATTTAGCGAGGCAGCCTCCACCACTTCAACGGGCAGAGAATTCCAGAGATTCACCAACCTTTGAGTGAAGAAGTTCTTCCTCAACTCCGTTCTAAACCGCTCCCCCTTTATCTTGAGGCTGTGCCCTCTAGTCCTACTGTCCTTTCTGAGTGGGAAGAGTCTCTCCACCTCTATCCTATCCATCCCATTCATCATCTTATACGTCTCAATGAGATCTCTCCTCATTCTTCTAAACTCTAACGAGTACAAGCCTAGTTTATTCAGCCTCTCCTCATAGCTCAACCCCCTCAACTCCGGTATCAGCCTAGTAAACCTCCTCTGCACTCCCTCCAAGGCCAAAATATCCTTGCGTAAGTGCGGCGACCAAAACTGCACACAGTACTCCAGCTACGGCCTCACCAATGCCCTATACAGCTGCAGCAAGACCTCCCTACTTTTATATTCAATCCCCCTCGCTATGAAGGCCAGCATCCCATTAGCCTTCCTGACCACCTGCTGCACCTGCAGGCTGGGTTTTTGCGACTCATGCACAAGGACCCCGAGGTCCCTCTGCACCGTCGCCTGCTGCAGTTTTTCGCCACGTAAGTAATAGTCCTTCCTACCATTATTCCTGCCAAAGTGGACCACCTCGCACTTGCCAACATTAAATTCCATTTGCCATTTCCTGGCCCATTCGCCCAGCCTGGGACCAGAGTGCTGGCGAATCGAGTAAAGAGGACTGTAGACAGGGCTTTAAACTAATTGGGGGGGGGAGGGTGCGAGGGTAGGCGAAGTTACGAGGTCTAAAATTAAGGAGAGGGTACAGGTAAGGGAAGAGGCCGAGGATGTCCCAATAATAGAGGGAGTAGGGGGCGTGAGTATAGTTGGTGGCGTTACGGCAAATAGGGTCCAGGTGAAGGCTGGGATGAAAGCGCTTTATCTGAATGCACGAAGCATTCGGAATAAAGTGGATGAGCTGGTGGCGCAGATCGACACAAATGGATACGATCTGGTGGCCATTACAGAGACGTGGCTGCAGGGTGACAGGGACTGGGAGCTGAATGTACAGGGCTATCAAGTGTTTAGGAAGGATAGGCAGGAGGGAAAAGGGGGGGGCATAGCTCTGCTGATTAAGGATAGCATCACGGTGGTAGCAAGGGATGATATTAGAGCCAAGGAGCAGAGGGTGGAATCGTTGTGGGTGGAGATTAGGAACAGCAAAGGGAGGAAGATGCTGGTGGGTGTCGTCTATAGGCCCCCGAATAATGATCTGGAGGTGGGGCGGGCTGTTAACGCGCAAATAAGTGCGGTGTGCAGGAATGGGACAGCCGTAGTTATGGGGGATTTCAATCTGCATATTGATTGGTCGACCCATGTTGGACGCGGGGGGCTCGAGGAAGAGTTCTTGGAATGCTGCCGGGATAGTTTCCTCGAACAGTGTGTGTTGGAGCCGACGAGGGAGCGAGCTATCTTGGATCTGGTGCTATGTAATGAGGCGGGTAGAATTAGGGACCTTGTGGTGAAGGATCCTCTTGGGGAGAGCGATCATTGTATGGTGGAGTTTCTGGTGCAGATGGAGGAGGAGAAAGTGGGTTCCCGGACACGCGTCCTTTGTTTGAATAGAGGGGAGTACGGTAGGATGAGAGAAGAATTGGCGAATGTGGACTGGGGGAGCGCGTTGGAGGGAGGGTCTGTTGAGGAGCAGTGGAGGATCTTTAAGGAGATCTTTCTTGGTGCTCAGCAGAAATTTATTCCGATGGTCAAAAAGGATAGTAGGAGGAGAGGTAATAAGCCGTGGATAACGAAGGAGGTGAAGGAAAGTGTTAAACTAAAAGCGGAGGAATTTAGAGTAGCTAAGAGTAGTGGGCGAGAAGAGAATTGGGAGAGGTTTAAATGTCAACAAAGATTGACAAAGAAGTTGATAAAGAAGGGTAGGAGAAACTATGAAGCTGGGCTAGCGCTTAATATAAAAAAGGATAGCAAGAGTTTTTATAAATATGTAAAAAGGAAGAGGCTGGCTAGGGTGAATGTTGGTCCTTTAGAGGATGAGAAAGGGGACCTAGTGGTAGGGGATGGGGATATGGCTAAGGTATTGAATAACTTTTTTGTTTCTGTCTTCACGGAGGAGGACGTGAATAATTTGCCGGGTGTTAACGATGGAAAGGTGGTAGGACTGGAGGGTCTTAATGACATTACTGTTACTAGAGAGGTGGTGCTCGACAGACTGGAGGGGCTGATTGTGGACAAGTCCCCAGGACCGGATGGAATGCATCCGAGGGTTCTGAAAGAAATGGCGGAGGTGATAGTGGATGCCTTGGTGGTTATTTTCCAGACGTCGCTGGATTCTGGGGAAGTGCCAGATGATTGGAAAACGGCTAATGTTACACCGTTGTTTAAGAAGGGTGCCAGGCAAAAGGCGGGGAATTATAGGCCGGTTAGTTTAACGTCTGTGGTAGGTAAAATGTTAGAATCTGTCATTAAGGAGGAAATTGCGAGGCATCTTGAAGGGAATTGCTTGATAGAGCAGACGCAGCACGGTTTCATTAAAGGGAAGTCGTGTCTGACAAATTTACTGGAGTTCTATGAGGATGTGCCTAGGGCGGTGGATAGAGGAGAGCCGGTGGATGTGGTCTTTCTAGATTCTCAGAAGGCGTTTGACAAGGTACCTCACAAGAGGTTATTGCAGAAGGTCGAGGGACATGGAGTTGGGGGTAGGGTGTTAGCGTGGATAGAGGATTGGTTGTCAAATAGGAGGCAGAGAGTGGGGGTTAATGGGTGCTATTCGGATTGGCGGATGGTGACTAGTGGAGTGCCCCAGGGGTCGGTGCTGGGGCCTCAGCTATTCACCATTTATATAGATGATCTGGAGGAGGGAACCGAGTGTAGGGTGTCGAAATTTGCTGATGACACCAAGATTGGGGGAACAGCAAACTGTGCGGAGGGTGTGGAGAGTCTGCAGAAGGATCTAGATAGGCTGGGCGAATGGGCCAGGAAATGGCAAATGGAATTTAATGTTGGCAAGTGTGAGGTGGTTCACTTTGGTAGGAAGAATGGTAGGAAGGACTATTACTTACGGGGCGAAAAACTGCAGCAGGTGACGGTGCAGAGGGACCTCGGGGTCCTTGTGCATGAGTCGCAAAAACCCAGCTTGCAGGTGCAGCAGGTGGTCAAGAAGGCGAATGGGATGCTGGCCTTCATAGCGAGGGGGATTGAATATAAAAGTAGGGAGGTCTTGCTGCAGCTGTATAGGGCATTGGTGAGGCCGCAGCTGGAGTACTGTGTGCAGTTTTGGGCGCCGCACCTGCGCAAAGATATTTTGGCCTTGGAGGGAGTGCAGAGGAGGTTTACTAGGCTGATACCCGAGTTGAGGGGGTTAAGCTATGAGGAAAGGCTGAATAAACTGGGCTTGTACTCGTTAGAGTTTAGAAGAATGAGGGGAGATCTCATTGAGACGTATAAGATGATGAATGGGATGGATAGGATAGAGGTGGAAAGACTCTTCCCGCTCAAAAAAGACAGTAGGACTAGGGGGCACAGCCTAAAGATAAAAGGGGGGCGGTTTAGAACGGAGTTGAGGAGGAACTTCTTCACTCAAAGGGTGGTGAATCTCTGGAATTCTCTGCCCGTTGAAGTGGTGGAGGCTGCCTCGCTAAATATTTTTAAGACGCGGGTTGATGGGTTTTTGATAAGAGAGGGGATTAAGGGTTATGGGGAGAGGGCGGGAAAGTGGAACTGAGCAGCGACAGATCAGCCATGATCTTATTGAATGGCGGAGCAGGCTCGAAGGGCTAGATGGCCTACTCCTGCTCCTATTTCTTATGTTCTTATGTTCTGCAGACTCTCCACACCCTCTGCGCAATTTGCCGTTCCACCAATCTTGGTGTCATCAGCAAATTTCGACACCATACACTCGGTTCCCTCCTCCAGATCATCTATATAAATGGTAAATAGCTGAGGCCCCAGCACCGACCCCTGGGGCACTCCACTAGTCACCAACCGCCAATCCGAATAGCACCCATTGACCCCCACTCTCTGCCTCCTATTTGACAACCAATCCTCTATCCACGCTAACACCCTACCCCCAACTCCTTGCCCCCTTACCTTCTGCAATAACCTCTTGTGAGGTACCTTGTCAAACGCCTTCTGAAAATCAAGAAAGACCACATCCACCGGCTCTCCTCTATCCACTGCCCTAGACACATCCTCATAGAACTCCAATAAATTTGTCAGACACGACTTCCCCTTAACGAAACCGTGCTGCATCTGCTCTACCAAGCAATTCCCCTCAAGATGCCTCGCTATTTCCTCCTTGATGACGGATTCTAACATTTTACCTACAACAGACGTTAAACTAACCAGCCTATAATTCCCTGCCCTTTGCCTGCCACCCTTCTTAAACAACGGCGTAACATTAGCCGTTTTCCAATCTTCCGGCACTTCCCCGGAATCCAGCGACATTTGGAAAATAACCACCAAGGCATCCACTATCATCTCCGCCATTTCTTTCAGAACCCTCAGATGCATTCCATCCGGTCCTGGGGACTTGTCCTTTACAAGTAAGGCAAAGCAGGATCTCAACTTCTGCAAGTCATCAAACTTGGCTCAAAAATTATCAGGCAGTCCTTGTAATTTATCCCTATATTCTTTGAGTTTTTGGTCTCTAAGTGTATCTTAAAACCTACCTTTCGCTAAGCATTTGCTCATCTATCCTAATGTCTCCTTATACAGCTTAGTGACAAACTCTGTTCCATAATATTCCAGTGAAATGCCTTGAGATTTCGAATATGTTAAAAGTACAATATGTACAAATGTACAAAAGCACAAGATGTTGTTGTTGATTAAGTGGAATCTTCCTACATTCACCTGGAGAATCATAGGAATATAGGCTTCTTGTGGGAAGGGGGGCTGGAGGTGAGGGAAGGGGGTGGTGATGGAGTAGTGTGAAGAACTCTTTGTGGGATAAGAAAGAAATAGGGAAAACAAAAATCACAGAAACATATAATGATGATAAGGAGATCAGAACTTTTTGAAAATGTATATTGAACTCAAATCCTATAATAAATTCAATGCAACATTAATACTCAGTTCTATCCAAAACACCTGTTAACCTCAAACTCAAAAGTATCTCCTGTTGCATCAATGTGACTGATTTTTCAATTGCAGTGTTAAACTACAGGCAGATCTGAGCTGTGACCTTGTACCTTTTTGCAGGGTCTCAAGTTCAGCAGCCCTGAAGGGCAAACAAATACTGTGACAGAATCAGTACATTCAATACTGACAATCTTTAGTCTCGTGGGATGATGGTGTGTGCCTTGGTGGTCAACCCTATATTAAACATCACTTGGGGCCATTCACGAGTCCCACAACTGGGATAGCAGTTTCTGCAACATGAAGAAAAGCGTGGATTCACTGACCGCTTGTTTTTTTGGACCCACCTTGTCAGCTAACTTAGATTTCTAGCTCTTTATCTCTTGCAATGTCTCTTCAAACAGTCAGCCTCCTGGTCCTCCTGACCATTGCTCCTAGTTGTCTGTGGCAATGACCATTAGTTTTACTTGCAGTGACCCTGTAGCAGAGATATGTCCATCCAGCAGGTTGTAGCCCAGTAGCCAGTTCACTGTATAGAAGTTTATTGGGTATATAACTTTCATTTATCTGATCAAAGTGGCCAAGCTCTCATTGGTGTTATCGGTTAAATGATGTGTGTGTTGATGGAATCAGCACACTCCAGGACCTTAGTTGGTGACCTTCTCCCATGAAGGGATACGAGGATTTGGCTGAAACTGTGAAGGTGAAATTGTTCATTCACCCTTTTCTCTAATCAAGCATATGTTGTCCATTTCTACTACTATTACACTGAGGACACAGGCTTGTTAGATTTGCAGTTTAGTATTCTCTGTTTGTTGCATTCTCTTACTTAGCTTGGACATAACAGTTACAATTTCTGCAATGTGCCTATTGATTTTGGTATCAAGTGACAGATTGCTGAGGATTGTGGAGCCTATTTATGTGTATCAAATTAGCTAGAACCTCCAAAGCACATTGATTAAGGTGATATGGCAATATCCTGGACCATGACATTCATCTTCCTGTTGATGGTTAAATCAAACATTTTACGGGAGAAAGAAAGTGTCTGTCCATTTGCTGAATATATTCTTTAGTATGGGATACTACTGCAACATCTTAAGTATAGAATAATTCTGAAAAGGATTTGGCACTTTGATGTCTTGGATTTCAAGTGAGCAAGACTCAGCTTTCTGTTGGTTCTGGTATATAAATAGACACACTTTGTAGATGAATTGAAGACTGCAACAAAAGAATATACTGAACAATGTTGCCTCCAAAATGCAACCCCATTTGACTCTACTGTAGATCTGAAAGTGTTCCATTGTTGCCCAAACTTGAATGGACAGAAAATTAGCAAATGGAATTCAATGTGGGAAAATTGTAACATTACAAAATTGTAAAATTACAAAAAGTGGGGGTCAACGGGTGCTATTCGGATTGGCGGATGGTGACTAGTGGAGTGCCCCAGGGGTCGGTGCTGGGGCCTCAGTTTTTTACCATTTATATAGATGATCTGGAGGAGGGAACCGAGTGTAGAGTGTCGAAATTTGCTGATGACACCAAGATTGGGGGAACGGCAAATTGTGCGGAGGGTGTGGAGAGTCTGCAGAAGGATCTAGATAGGCTGGGCGAATGGGCCAGGAAATGGCAAATGGAATTTAATGTTGGCAAGTGTGAGGTGGTCCACTTTGGTAGGAAAAATGGTAGGAAGGACTATTACTTACGAGGCGAAAAACTGCAGCAGGCGACGGTGCAGAGGGACCTCGGGGTCCTTGTGCATGAGTCGCAAAAACCCAGCTTGCAGGTGCAGCAGGTGGTCAGGAAGGCGAATGGGATGCTGGCCTTCATAGCGAAGGGGATTGAATATAAAAGTAGGGAGGTCTTGCTGCAGCTGTATAGGGCATTGGTGAGGCCGCAACTGGAGTACTGTGTGCATTTTTGGGCGCCGCACCTGCGCAAAGATATTTTGGCCTTGGAGGGAGTGCAGAGGAGGTTTACTAGGCTGATACCCGAGTTGAGGGGGTTGAGCTATGAGGAGAGGCTGAATAAACTGGGCTTGTACTCGTTAGAGTTTAGAAGAATGAGAGGAGATCTCATTGAGACGTATAAGATGATGAATGGGATGGATAGGATAGAGGTGGAAAGACTCTTCCCGCTCAAAAAAGACAATAGGACTAGGGGGCACAGCCTCAAGATAAAAGGGGGGCGGTTTAGAACAGAGTTGAGGAGGAACTTCTTCACTCAAAGGGTGGTGAATCTCTGGAATTCTCTGCCCGTTGAAGTGGTGGAGGCTGCCTCGCTAAATATTTTTAAGACACGGGTTGATGGGTTTTTGATAGGAGAGGGGATTAAGGGTTATGGGGAGAGGGCGGGAAAGTGGAACTGAGCAGCGACAGATCAGCCATGATCTTACTGAATGGCGGGGCAGGCTCGAAGGGCTGGATGGCCTACTCCTGCTCCTATTTCTTATGTTCTTATGTTCTTATTAAAATGTGAGATTATTCATTTTGGAAGAAAGAATGAGAAAGTGGACTATTTAAATAGATTGTAGAAAGCTGGAGCACAAAGGGATTTAGGGGTCCTTGTTCATGAAACCCAGAAAGCTACCAGGTGTAGACAGTAATAGGGAAAGCAAATGGAATTCTGGCTTTTATTTCAAGGGGGTTGAAGTATAAATGTTAAGGAGTACTGGTGAGGCCAGTAAAAGCTGTGCTGATCATCACGCCAGCTTTGGCAACCAAATTATGCAAAGCAGTTCAGGGTGGTCATTAATTGATGTGATCATTGGTACTGTGCTGTTACAAGATGATGATGATGAAAGGATAAAGAGACCTGTTAGTTATTTTTCCAGAAAATTAAATATTTATCTGACCAACACCTCCAATATCTTGTCACTCCCTATGTCAATTTGCTCAAGAATCTTGCAGTCTCTCTCTGAGTTTTATACCTTCATCTTCATTCTCTTAGTTGAAGATGGATGTGAAGTATTTGTTCAATATTCTAGCAATGTCCTCTGGCTCCACCCATAGACTGCACCCTTGTCCTGAATGGGCCCTCCTCTTTCTCTGGTTATCCTCTTCCTATAGCTCTACTTGTAGAATATCTTTGGATTTTCCCTACTTTTACCAGCCAGAGTTTTTTTATCCATCACAGACACTGATACAATTTAAATAAGCAATTTTAACAAAGTGCTGTGGTCAGAACACAAAGTATCATACACCAGAACAGTATCTTTCAGTTTCAGATGCCTAGGAGAGGAATGAAGTCAGTGGCAAAGAAGCAGGATTTGTATCAGGAACCAAAAACAATGACTTCCATCATTCCAATATTTAATTGGAGGAAATTTCTGCTTATCTAGCACTGGATATCAGACAAACATTTGACAATCACAAGCTGTGTTTTGATTGTCTATGCTCTAATCTTTCACACCAAATTTATGCTGCTTTATAACTGGAAATTTTGCAACAAACAACAATTGTACGACATTCTAATTTCCTACAGAGCTTCCTTTGTGAGTCCAAAATCAAAGCATGAATTTGCATCATCAGTTCCAATCTAGCTAATGGCACAAATTCATGCTTCAACCTGAGGTTTCAGCTACAGCTGATAACACTCCAGAGTCTAAAGCAGATAGCAACGTTTTGAAATCAACCCATAACAAATATTGTCACAAGTCCAACCCTTTATATATCTATAGGCTCAGACTGGCAAACAGATTAAGTGTAAGAACGTAACAAATAGGAGCAGGAGTAGGCCATCTAGCCCTTCGAGCCTGCCCCGCCATTCCATTAGATCATGGCTGATCTGAAGTGGATTAGTTCCCCTTTCCCACTTTCTCCCCATAACCCTTAATTCCCCTGTCTATCAGAAACCCATCTACCCGTGACTTAAATATATTTGGCGAGGTAGCCTCCACCACTTCAACGGGCAGAGAATTCCAGAGATTCACCACCCTTTGAGTGAAGAAGTTCTTCCTCAACTCTGATCTAAACTGCGCCAGCCCACCACCACCCCCCCCCCCCCCCCCCCGCCATCTTGAGGCTGTGTCCTCTAGTCCTGCTATCCTTTCTAAGCAGGAAGAATCTCTCCACCTCCACCCTATCCATCCCCTTCATTATCTTCTTATATCTTATAAGATCCCCCCTCATCCTTCTAAACTCCAACGAGTACATACCCAGTCCATTTAGCCTCTCTTCATAGGTCAACCCCCTCATCTCCAGTATCAGCCTAGTGAACCTCCTCTGCACTCCCTCCAAGGCCAACATATCCTTCCGCAAGTGCGGCGACCAAAACTGCACACAGTACTCTAGCTGCGGCCTCACCAGTACCCTGTACAGTTGCAGCAAGACCTCCCTACTTTTATGTTCTATCCCCCTCGCTATAAAGGCCAACATTCCATTCGCCTTCTTGATCATTTTGGCAGAACCAACGGGATGAACGAGTACACTATCAAGGGCAGGAGTCTTAGTAGTGTTGAAGAGCAGAAGGATCTTCGGGTCCACAGGACTCTTAAATCGGCCTCGCAGGTGGAGGATGTGGTCAAGAAGGCGTATGGTGTACTGGCCTTCATTAATTGAGGGATTGAGTTTTGGAGGTAATGCTACAACTTTATAAGACCCTTGTCAGGCCTCATTTGGAGTACTGTGCGCAGTTCTGGTCGCCTCACTATAGGAAAGACGTAGAAGCTATTGAAAGGGTACAGAGGAGATTTACAAGGATGTTGCCTGGACTGGGAGGCATGCCTTATGAAGTTAGGTTGAGGGAGCTGGGACTCTTTTCCCTGGAGAGACGAAGGTTGAGAGGCGACCTGATAGAAGTTTATAAAATGTTGAGAGGAATAGATAGGGTGGATTCTCAGGCTATTTCCCCGGGTTGAAATGGTCGCTACGAGAGGACACAGATTTAAGGTGCGGGGAGGAAAGTACAGAAGTGATGTTAGGGGTAAGTTTTTCACTCAGAGGGTGGTGAGTGAATGGAATCGGCTGCCATCAGTAGTGGTGGAGGCGAACTCGCCGGGGTCTTTTAAAAAGACTTCTGGATGAGTATATGGGGTTTAATGGGATTGGGGGTTATAGATAGGTCTATAGATTGGTAGGTGTTGATGTGATCGGCGCAACTCATGGGCCGAAGGGCCTGTTTGTGCTGTAGTGTTCTATGTTCTATCACCTGCTGCACCTGCAGACTGGGTTTTTGCGACTCATGCACAAGGACCCCCAGGTTGCTCTGCACCGTAGCATGCTGCAGCTTTTCACCTTTTAAATAATAATCCCTCCTACTATTATTTCTGCCAATGTGAATAAATGTGTGTGCAGTCTATATGGACCACAACATTGACTGCTCTCGTCCCACTGTGAGGAAGATTATACAAAATATAATATTCAGATATGTCCAATTTTTAGAAGAAAATGGAGCAATGCTGCAATTTAGATGCATAATCTTACAGACAACTTCTCGCAGAGTGTGGTGAATCTCTGGAATTCTCTGCTGCAAAGGATAAAAAAGACTGGATCATTACAAGTATCTAAAATGAAGGTGGATAAACATTTGATAGATCAAGGAATAGAGGGCTACAGGAAAACGGCACAGAAAAGGAGTTGAGGCAGGCATAGATCAGCCATGACCATACTGAATGATGGGTAGGCTTGAAGAGCCTGATGGTCTATACCTGCTTCTATTTCTTGTGTTATGAAGTAAACTAAACAGGCAGTACTCTTGAAAAATGCATTTTATTATTACATAATAGACAAAGCCTGGTAAGGGTCAGTAGTGAAATGGGCATTGCTTATTTCAAAATTGTGAAGACTAGGTGCTGTAAAAACCCCATATTTTCTTTTGAGCAATATCCCTTTAAGACAAGTGTCCTGGGGAGTATTCTGAAAGAGGGATAATTGGTTCCCTGATTATGATATATGAGCATTTATGACCAGAGGTTTCCACGGAGATGAGCAGCTAAGTAAATTAGAAGCTAATTGCAGTGGGTTTGGGTCAACCGACGTTATTGGTTTAGCAGTTCAGAAGACACTGAGCAAGGAAACAAATAAGGGTCTCTCTGGATGAAAGTTTTCTGTTTAGCAGTCTTCAAAAAGATTCTGGTGTTGAAATAAGTCTGAGAGTAGAATAGAGGCTGTGTTAAGATGTGTACTATCCAGTTTAGAAACAGCAGAGAGCTAACAACAGGAAAAGCAAGGGGTTGTGGATTGGCATGAACCACTGTGGCTGTTTCTGTGTTGCCTGGGCCCACAGACTGTTCAAAAGGATAGGAGAGTCTCTGGGGATTGTGTGCCATCAGGTTTGTTGTGACCCGGGAGAGAGAGTTCGTACATATGTATCTTGACGGTAGTCTAAAGACTTTGGATAGAATACAGTTGCTGGTGAAAGCAACACAAGACAATTGAGTTGGAAGTAAGAGATCCTTTCACATTACATGTGATCCCACATTTGTGTGGAAAGTAATGTGACCAGTTGTAACAACAAAATGCTCATCTTTGTTGAATCAACTATTTAATTTTATCTTTGATTTTAAATATCCTTCATCTGTTAATGTATGAATTATGTTGATTTTTGTTGGTTTGTTAGTTTTTTTTAATGTGAAATTTCATCCATTTGTTGTCTTTTTGTTGGCTTTATGGGGATGCCTTTCTTTTAAATGCTTTTGGTCTCTGCAGGGATTACAAAAGCGAAATACTGTAGATGCTGGAAATCTGAAATAAAAACAGAAGTACTGGAAATATGCAGCAGACAAGGCAGCATCTGTGAGGAAAAACAGTTTCATGTCTGACCAAATGCTGCCTCATCTGCTGAGTACTTCCAGTGGTGTTTCTTTCCATTTTGCTTTTTATTTAACTATTTAGCGTTTTAACATCATATTCTTGAAACTACTTAACATTTTAGACACCAATGGTCATCTTAACATCCTGAAATGTTAACTGTTTCTCTCTCTACAGATGCTGCCTGATGTGCTAAACATTACCAGCATTTTCTGTTTTTATCATCTTATGGCTTCTGGTTACGGAATTTATAATAATGACTTACTGTGAATTTAACACGTTATATATAAAATTAAGCAAATTTGATGAAAACAATCTACGGACATACATACTTGGGAGGATAAAGCATTGATGCTGATGATACATTGAACATCAAAATGAACAGAAAGTTTATGATAAAGTCTATAATTCAATCCCAAAGTTCTGTCAATTTTATCTAAGAACCCTTAGATAAGCCAGCCCTCAAAGTAAATATGAACTACGAAGTAACTAAAAGTCCTGTTTTAGAGAGAGAGAAACCCTGACATCACTGCAGTAATCATGCATACATTCAGCATCTTATTAAGAAAGCACAAAAGATAACATTGTCTATTGGACTACGTTATACTAAATAAAAGATCCCTTAGCTGGAATGTCAAACTAAATTAAATAAAATTTATGAAGGCTTTGAGAAAGAATAAATACAACAAGTACAGCAGAAACTTGGAAGTTATGGAGCTAAATTACAGATAAATCATGATCTCGCTGATTAATGGAACAGACTTGAGGGCTAAAATCGCCTACTTCCGTTTCTGGATTTCTACTGAAAACTTGACCAACCAGTCAAACAACATTCTAAATAAATTTGTAATCTATGGAAATTGGAGCTCAAATGAGAAAAGTGTAACATTTTCAATAGTACTGCAAAGAACAATTTGAAAGATTGAGATCTTAGAATAAGGACTCTAATTTTCCCATTACTAATGAAAAATGTATAAATATTTCTTAAAAGAGACATGTTGCCAAATCTCTTTATTTTGCACTCATTAGGACAAGGAATTATAAATTTTAAATCATTATTATTAATACTTTAGGAGAAAAGGTTGCCTATTAATTAGCGAGTCAGCTCTGATTAGCTAAGCTGTGACCACTATAGTGATCCTTTACCAGATTTGGTTGGAGACCATTAACAGCTTCTTTAAAGCAGACAAAGTTTGAGATTCAAGACATTTGGCTCAGCAAATAAAGCCACAGCATTTAATGTGCTTTGAACAAACAAAAATAACTTGATTATAAAAGGTCAGAAAGATAAAACAATTTACAATATCTATCTTATACTCAAACATTCATGATTAACATGTCAATTAACAGGCAAACTGTAGTCGAACACACCACACTACACAATAACGCCAAATGTGACCTGAATAGATTTCACGGATTTCTCAACAACCTACCTAGACATTAATAAACATTGAATCAATTTATCTAGTTGATGTGTCTCTCATAAGGAATTCCAGTCTTCACCTTCAAATTCTCTCCACAAGTCACTCTGACTTGGATGGGATCAATGATGATCTACCTCACTGAGTTTCAATCTCATCTGCCGAGATATCGTTCCCCTGGATTCCCAAGCGTGCACTCAAGCACCAACTCACAAACACAACTTCAACTTTTTGGCTATGTTGAAGTGAGACCTCTGCTAGGGCTACCCTGCTGCAAAGGGATACCTTTTCACCAACAGCCTGCAGTACGGACTTGCCAATCTTCTGCTGTCCTTTTGGATTTTCAGGGTTTCTCCTGAGCCCTCTTCAATCACCAGGAGTTCCCCTTGCCCTCTTTGCTTCAACTCTGCCTGCATAACCATTTTCCTGTTTGGAGCCTATTTCTCTGCTCCTCTCTTTTTAACTGAACTGGGACTTTTGCCTGTCTCCTTTCTGGAATTTTTCTCTTGGCACCTCTCCCTGTCCCTGCCTAGGACACTACTTCATAATGATGCTCTGCTCCCAGTCACCTGACCCAGTTTGGTGCACTGTTCTTCTTGTACAGGCACACTGAGCCTATCGAACATAAAAATTCAGGTCGATGCACATGCAGCCCACTTGCGATTTGCACATGCACAAAAACTCAGAGACCCACTAGCAGTTGAAGTTCCCAACCTCCGCTCTTAATATTAAAGGCAAATTTGACTTTCATAACACCAAGAATAAAGTAGCATTGAACGATAGGCTCACCAAACTTCTGGATAACTGAAATAAAGCACAAGACTGGAATATATTCTTTTTGTTTTCAGAGAAAGGGTTCCTGCTAATGAATGTATGTTGTTTTCAGCAAGCATGAATCAGCCATGTTACGAGTGCAACTGATTCTCTTAAATTAGTTGTTAGTCCATCTATTAGCATCTATTGTTCAGCAGTTGTTCTCAATCATGGAATCACATCTAATGGCAGACACTTTGTTTTAGATTTTACAAACACAGGTTGGTTAAATACAGTCTATACCCTGCCTAATAAGAACAACCGAAGGAACATGTTGATTTAAGATGATAATGTTAGAAAACTTGTTAGAAGCAACATACATTCATATGCAGAGATCTGTTTTCTGCAAATAAAAGGAATATATTTAAGTCTTGTAACTTTTTTGAATTAACCGGGAGCTTAGGAGCACTTCAGTTCCTTGTTGCTTTCTCCATAGCAACGTTTTGACCACAGGTAATTTTCCAACCAACGTGCAGCCTTTCTTCCTGTAGTATAATTTGTGATCATTTGAAATTTAGCATTCATGCTTTTGCCTTTATGTGTGCAAGATGAAAAGCTTCAGCAACATGTCTCCCTTTTCAGCAATATTCAAGTTCTATACTACCAAGTAACTTATTGTAGATGTGCATGTCCCTTGTAAAGACTTTGTGGCTGTTTGCAGCATATATTCCCAACGACATTGGAAAACATCCAGTAATTTATCAAATAGCCATTCTACAAATTTGAGTCCCGTGTGAGCATCAGCAAGAAATGCAACCAAAGGCATTGCAGCCAAGCCCAATATATTCTCTCTGAAAGGCATGCATGCACTCTTAATTTAATTAGTACAGCATAAATTAGAGATCAAATTTGAGATCGCTTCATTGCGCAATACCATATTTAAAATTCCATTAAATCCACCAAGAGTCTTCCTTAATAATTCAAAAATGAACCATAAACACCTGGGAAATAGGTGATAGTCAATTCCTGCTTTTTCAAATGGGGATGGGGAAGGGGGTGCAGTTACATTTTATTTTGTGTATCCTTAAAATTTCTTAAAATTGTCCAGACACTCCTGTGGTGTGAGTGTAGTTTGAACATGGAGAGTCATTGTGTATTAGCCTATCCTGTTTTTACACTGCATATACTCTGTGGAAGAGTGTAAACCTCTACCCCATTATTTCAGCCATTGTTTTATTTTATTCAAACATAATCCAATTAAAGCTTTTAAAACATAGGATTCCATATTTGTTTAAACATGGCTTTTTCAAATTTGTCCAATATTCAGTATTTTGGTGCCCATGTTTCCCAGAGATATATATATTAGTATCTCTAGAGAAGGGCAAAAGTATTATTAAAAAAACTGCAATACACTGAACTACAAAACTGCATTAGCTTATTTCTACATTCTGGCTTGAGTGATTGACATGGGATTGCATAGGATACGTGTACAGAAACAGACCATACCAGTATTTACACTCAACTGGTGCCTCCTCCCATTTTTCTTATCTGTCATCATAATCCTTTATAACCCTTCTCCAGCATGCTTGTCAAGCTTCCCCTTATATGCATCTATACTCTTCAATTCAGCCCAGCCACTCCTGGTGGCAGAGAGTTCCACATTCTCACCATTTTTTGGGGAGAGTTTCTTCTGAATTCCCTTTTGGATTTCTTTGTTGAGGAGCTGCCATTTTTCTCAGAAGCTTGGGCGAGTTCATATATTTGTCACACAGGACATTTCAAAATTGCTGCTGCATAACTTAGGAACCCATTATTAAACAGTAACTGTGCACTCTTGAGAATTAAAATCTAATGGTAAACGCAGCATTCGTAACTACCATGTTAGTCGTGTATGTCTGGCTGCCAGACATTTTGTTAAAGTTGAAGTGGCTCACCATTCAATAATTCATATTGTGATTTCTTAGAAAACCACAAAGCTGGCTGCCTGCTTTTTAAAAACAGAACCTTGCTTAGCAGCAGCTACTCTGTCTGACACATGATCCTTAATGCAGATGAAACTAATCCACACTGACAGAGAAGGCCACCTATCTGCTCGACTGGTTGTGGTATTGTATGCAACAGAGGCAGACCATACAAAGTTACATCAAGCTTCTTGTAGAGAAAACAGGCCAGAATTGTGCACAATATGTCAAACACAGTCTAATAAAGACCAAGGAGAAAATAAAATGGAATGAGAGAGAAGAGACATCTCACATGGCAACAAAAAGGAAAGAATATTAGCAGCCAAGGGAAGAAATATTAACTGAACTGAAAATTGGATGAAAGAGATCAATAAAACAATAGAGAAGACAAACAAAAAAAGACTTGATAGTGAAAAATTAAGGTCAAGAGGAAGCTAAAAATAATGTGAAACTGTCACTAAAGTAAATATTAAAACAATGTTTCTTCTTTTAAAATTTAAGATAAAATAGATCCTAACAACAAACCTGTAGACCCAAAAGAGAAAATGCTGGAAAATCTCAGCAAGTCTGGCAGCATCTGTAAGGACAAAAAAGAACTGACGTTTCAAGTCCAGATGATCTTTGAAATATCAACTCTTTTCTCCCCTTACAGATGCTGACAAACCTGCTGAGATTTTCCAGTGTTTTCTCTTTTGGTTTCATAAGAACATAAGAACATAAGAAATAGGAGCAAGAGTAGGCCATCTGGCCCTTCGAGCCTGCCCCGCCATTCAATAAGATCATGGCTGATCTGTCGTGGCTCAGTTCCACATTCCCGCCCTCTCCCCATAACCCCTAATCCCCTCTCTTATCAAAAACCCATCAACCCGCTTCTTAAAAATATTTAGTGACGTAGCCTCCACCACTTCAACGGGCAGAGAATTCCAGAGATTCACCACCCTTTGAGTGAAGAAGTTCTTCCTCAACTCCGTTCTAAACCGCCCCCCCTTTATTTTGAGGCTGTGCCCCCTAGTCCTACTTTCAGATTCCAGCATCCGCAATAATTTGCTTTTATCCAACAAACTTATAGAAATCATTGTGGATAAATTGCAAGCCCAGCTCTACAAACACCATCTGTATGTCAGTGAGTTTTTATTTAATAGTTTAGACAAGGCTCTGCATAATTGTAAGTAGCTTTATAAAAGAAATTCAACACTGAAACCAAAAAAAAAGTTTATCAATAATAACCTAGATCATATATTGATTGGAGAGCTCCTAGAATGTCCGAATAATGATGGTAATGCATTCTTGAATTATAAAGGTGGTTTGACCAGAGGCTCAACTGATTTATAGTGCATCTCATCAAAGGTGACTGGGATACACCAATTTTGCAACAATTAGGATTCTTGCATAGAAGACATTCATTCTTCCTTAGAAACAGTATCCTGCAATAGAGTATCACAGTCGTCACTGTTGATTTATTTTCTCTTCAACTTTTTCCAGTATTCCTCTCTTTTAAAGAAAATAATTTATGCTGGCGTAGTTTTACAGCTGTTGGGATTTCACTGTTGCTTGCCGAGCTGAACATTCTTCAAGCAAACGTGCTTGAGTTACTTGACTATGGAGGCTAAGTTTGCTCTCAGTCCTGATAATAATTAACTACACGGACATGCTGACGTTTATTTGTAGCTCAGGTATCCATACTCCAATTAGGGCAACCATACCACCACCAAAACTGGCACTAATTGAATTAGTACTAACCAGAGACTGACTTAAACACTGATTCTCTTGGTTTTATGCTTCAGCGCTATAACGTGCAATCATCCACTGGAGTTTCCAAACAACTCTTGATAAATTCTGAAATCCAAGATACTAACAATCTGTTGACCAAATAAAATTTGACAGGCCTGGTTATTTAAGTACATTTGACATATGGGTATTGCCTTCCTCCCACCACAATATGTCTGCTAATATATAACAACCCATGCTAGATCTCCTGTTAATTCTGATCAGCCAACATGAACTTTGCTTCGGCGAACTGATCCTGGTCATGTTAATTTTTGCCAACCTATCCAGTTTTCCCAGAACAATTAAAATCGATGCTGATACAGAAAATAAAGTCAAATAATAGAAGCATATTATGTTTCCATTTACCAGAAAAACAAAGATTTGATTTCAACTATCCTAGTTTAGGGCAATTGTTTCTTTGCAAACTATTTTCTTTGGATGCAAGGGAAAAAAGGTCCAAGTAATGGTGGTGATTCTGGAGCAAGATTGTGGGTGCAAGAATTGGGGTATAAAGAAACTCCTTTCTTGTCCACTGTGCTGAGGTTAGTTTCCTACAGCATCATAACTTTAGGTACAATACATCCTTGCAGCATGGTAACAGATCTCCAGTACCCATTTAAACCTGGGGGCGGGGGAGAAATTGTGGTATAATGGCAATGTCCCTGAACTAGCAAACCAGAGGTCCAGGCTAATGCGCTGGGGATACAGGTTCAAATCCTATTAAATTTAATTCATAAAATCTGGAACTGAAAACTCACTTCAGTAGCGTTTCAACCTTCTGAAATGCGTCAGCAAGCAACTGAGCTCACGGGCAATTAGGAATGGGCAACAAATGTTGGCCTTGCCAGTGACACCCATGTCGCATGAAAGAATAAAAAAAGAACACTTCAAGCCATTCTGACATTGTTTTATCCAGGTTTCTTTCATGTCTCTTCTCAACAGAGATGCCCAATGGTTATCTGTTAACATTCCAAATCATATTGTTCACATCCCAGGGAGGAGTATAAGGTGGGGTTATTTCACAATGCTTAAAAAAAGGCCATTGTTGCTGCCTCTCCAAAAAGACCATAAAAAAGGTACAGATTGGATTGCAGATGGATTTACAGCTTGCATTTGTGGCCTGGAGGTAAATGTAAACTCATGTTAACGCAGACATTGGCAGAGGTAATGCTGATTTTAGACATCAAAATGTTGATGCTGCCAAGAGAAAAATGCAAATGCCAAGAATTAAACTTAAAGCCAAGAATCATGGGACTGAGAGTCAAGTTAACAGAAGCTCTTATCCAAGTATAATTATTCAGATTGTCATTGGATAACTGTGTGCATGCTGAATTGTACAGGTTGTGCGTTTTAGTGGGGTTAAAGCGGGTGGGGGGGGGTGGTGGGTAGCAGCATTAAACTGATATCCTACAGAGAGGACAAATTAATTTGTGCCCTGTGCTGCTAGTGAAGCAATTTATGCTAAATTCATGAATACAATTGCTAGGCATGACTCAGTCAGTATAAAATTCTCTCTCACATTTACTCATGTAATTAATATTTTGTTTATCACCCTATAGCTTTATTATACTCCTTTTGTGATAGAAGCCCAATTAACATCTCCTTTCTGCCTTTGTTTCTGCATTTATTCAACTCACAGATGTGGACTACTGCTTCATTCACTTGAATTTCCAAACCTTTTCAGTAATCTATTTAAAAAGGAAAAAAAACATACATAATTTCAAACCTCGCTCTATTTCCCATTATCCAGAATTAGTCCTGTAGGCCTCAAAGGATTAAGCAGCCAGTTGCTGCCATAGCAACAATCAATAATAAAATGACAGGTCAGCAACACAAGTGGAATCTGCACCTGGCATTACAAGCAACATGAACCCCCATAATCATTATTCATTATAAAAATATCACTGAATATATTTGAAATTGGGATACAAATTTCAGTTGTCACCTGCCACGCTCACTTTGATTGAAGTTTTAAGGTGCCCCTTTAAATTGCAAGACTTTAAAATTTTTGCCTAAAATTAATCAAAAATTTATTAGAATTAAAACATCCTTTATAATACAACATTTCCTCAATGCACATCATTAAACTCTCAAATCCCAGGTCAAAGCTCCAAGGATGTTAGCCTTATAATGGTCCCGGAGAGAATTGTGTCTCTGCAACTTCTATATATAAGCATTCCATGGAAATGTCAAGAGCTACAGCAATCATCATGTACATCAAATACCTTGAAAGCTTGCAACAAACTAGCACCTAGTATACATTACGGGTGCTGATATGTTGGAAGTGGCGGCCCAAGTGAAACAACTAAGTATTTTAGAAGTATTGAGTTTATACTCAGCTGGAACAAAATAATTAATCTGTATAAATTATTGGAGAAGGTTATACTAATGCACAAACAATAGAGGCATTTTGAAACTACAGCTTCTTACTTCCTGTAAAGAGAGAGCATGGAAACTTTGAATGCCAGTTCACTGTGTTCTCTCTGTCAACTGCACCATGCAAAAAGGTCACTGATTTGGTCAAAAACTTCAGATTTCCACCATGATTAAAAGGCACTTCATGAAAAGTACAGCTCACTTCCCTTCTTCCAGCAGGTGGTTTAAGAAATTCCAAGGATGATGACTGCAGTATATAAATCACATTTCTTTCAAATTTACAGACGTTTTAAAATGAACAGAATGAAACTGCCTATTTCATTATCTTAAGTCCCCCTGCAAAATATTTTCCTTCTGAATGGAGGCACAATACAATGGCAATATGATATGCTCATAGGAACAAAAAAAAACAACTATTTCAACAGTACTGCTTAATTAATTAATCAGTCCAGTTACTTTTCAAAGGAGCATACATTCTACCACTTAATCTCACCCTGAACTCTTGACTAACAGCTCTGCTCCTTTCATCGTCATTTCAGGGTCACGTTCTTCAAGGATGCAGCTACAGCATTCTCTACTATAGGCATGTTCAGCTGCGAAAAAACACTTAGAAGCATAGAATTCCTACACTGCAGAAGAAGGCCATTTAAGCCATTGAGTCCTCACCATCTCAGCATCCCTCCCAGTCCCTCCCTTCCACTCCATCTCCATAACCTCACACATTTACCACGACCAATGCACTGAATTCATGTATCCCTTGGGACACTAAGGGGCAATTTATCATGGCTAAACAACCTAATCTGCACATCCTTGGACTATGGGAGAAAACTGGAGCACTTGGAGGAAACCCATACAGACATGAGGAAAAAGACAGTCACCCAAGACTGGAATTGAACCTGGATCCCTGGCGCTATGAGGGAGCAGTGCTAACCACTGTGTCACTGTCTTTCTTAGAATAACAATTCTAGTTTGTTGACTGGGGACAAACCAATATTCCATTCATCCACTATCCTCCAACTTTCTCAACATCCACCTGCTCAACACTACAATCCAGAATGTTCACTGCTGCGTGAGCAACAGCTTCTTCCCTGCTGCCATCAGATTTTTGAATGAACCTACATTATAATAAGTTGATCTGTCTCTACACCCTAGCTATGACTGTAACATTAAATTCTGCACCTTTTCCTTTCCTTCTCAATGTACGGTATGCTTTGTCTATACAGTGCACAAGAATTTGATTCGATTTATTACGTCTACATGCATTAGCATACAGTGAAAAGTATTGTTTCTTGCATGCTATATAGAGCATACTGTTCATAAAGAAGGAAATGAGAGAGTGCAGAATGTAGCGTTACAGTCATAGCTAGAGTGTAGAGAAAGATCGACTTATTATAAGGTAAGTCCATTCAAAAGTCTGGCGGCAGCAGGGGAAAAACTGTTCTTGAGTCGGTTAATATGACCTCAGACTTTTCTATCTTTTTCCCGACGGAAGAAGCTGGAACAGAGAATGTCCGGGGTGCGCGGGGTCTTGAATTATGCTGGCTGCTTTGCTGAGGCAGCGGAAAGTTAGGCAGAGTCAATGGATGGGAGGCTGGTTTGCGTGATGGATTGGGCTATATTCATGATCTTTTGTAGTTTCTTGTGGTCTTGGGCAGAGCAGGATCCATATCAAGCAGCCAGAAAGAATGCTTTCTATGGTGACAATACTTTTGAATTGAAAGAAATAATACTTTTCACTGACAATAATAAATCAAATCAAATCATCCATGACTGTGTTCTTCATCCCTAGGTGAAATCTGACTCTCAAATACAGACTTCCTTCCCCCACTTTTCTTGGAATTGTGCTCTACGATTCCTATCAAGGAGTTGCAGGAAGTCAAGTAGGAATTGTGCTCTACGATTTCTACTTGACTTCC
This sequence comes from Carcharhinus amblyrhynchos, assembly GCF_965287045.1. Classification (NCBI taxonomy): domain Eukaryota; kingdom Metazoa; phylum Chordata; class Chondrichthyes; order Carcharhiniformes; family Carcharhinidae; genus Carcharhinus; species Carcharhinus amblyrhynchos. The sequence goes on along the minus strand of NC_137344.1, from coordinate 19,612,260 downwards.
TGCAACTCCTTGATATTTGACAATTAGTATTCAGAAGTGGTAACTTCTAAGATGCTGACTTTTAGCTGAGATGTTAAACTGATGCTCTATCTGTCCTCTCAAACAGACATCAAATAGTGCCCTGCGATCTTTTGAAAATACTAAAGAAGTTCTCGATGTTCCAGACAATTTTTATCCCACAACTAAATAATTTATTGGTGTTACATGTAAGCTTACATTAACACTGCAATGTGAAAATCCCTAATTGCCACACTCCAGTGTCTGTTCGAGTACACTAAAGGGGTATTTAACATGGCCAATGCACCTAAAACCAGCATGTCTTTCAGATGTGGGAAGAAACAGAGCACCTGGAGGAAATCCATGCAGACATGGAGAGAACGTGCAGACTCTGCACAGACAGTGACCCAATGTGGGAATTGAACCCAGGTCCCTGGTGCTGTGAGGCAGCAGTGCTAACCTGTCTGCCAAGGTGCTGCCCCAATTAAACACTGAAAAAGATTATTGCCTCAATGCAAACCACTCCCCTGTCCTTTTCCAGGCCATCTTTTGTTCTTAAAGTTGCTACTTTTTATTGCAATCTCTCACAGCTACACTTTAGTATCTAACACACTCTCCCTCCCTTCAGCTCTGATGATCAGCCATAAGGGCTTGAAATGTTAACTCTGCTTTCCCTCCTTATAGATGCTGCCAGATGTCTTGAATTTTTCTACCATTTGCAGTATTTTTCTTATTTTACTAAAACAGGTTATTTGATCTAGATCACACCACTCCATTACTATAGGAATATCTCTTCAAAAGTACTTGATCAGATGCAAAACATTTTGGGATGTTTTATGGTCATGAAAGAATAAATATAAACCTAAGGCCCTTTTTCACTCAATTCCGATCCATTGTCTTTACTGCATAGCGCACTTGTAGGGGTCACATTCATTTAATTTTGTGTATACTTTCCAATGTCATCAGCATGCATTTAGCAATAGCTTCTCTTCTCACTCCAGGTCAACAGTTGTGGAGTATCCCATAGTTCCAACTATGGTATCCTTTTCCTCACTTACATACTGCCCCTCAAAGAAGTCATCTGAAGAGACCTGTATGTATAATTTCCAATTTCATTTTTCTACTATCAATCTTGACTCACATATACCTCAGTTTTATCACATTGACATTTGACATCAAAAGTAGCCAAGCTAGAACTTCCCGGACATAACTCTTCAGAGCTGCTTCCTCAAGCTAAGACACAGTGTTGTTCTCATTTATGCCCTGAGCTAGCTTCAAACCAACTGGCTGCCGTGCCACTTTTAGTTTCACCAGCACGTTTCTCAAGACTAACTTTTCCAATGACCTGTTTACAAACTTCTCAAATTCCACCTTTTATAAATGCCCTTGGCTAAACTGCATTCGTCAATGCCCGTGCTAACCTCCAATTACTTCCTCTTTCCCAAAATATGCAATTCAAAATCTTTGTCCTGGTCTTCAAATCAAAAAGCTTTCTTACTCCAGAGCCAGGGTCAAATAAATACCTTGTCAACATCCATTGGCCAGGTTCACATCTACCGTGTGCCTAGTTGGTGAAATCTTGGGGAACTGCACTCAACAATCCCTTCAATGATGAGGAAAGTGGGATTTTTTAAAAAAAACTAAAAACTGATTTACAGTCTGTCAGAGTGTTTATAAATGAAATTGGCTTTGCAGTCTGAAGTGACTTAGCCCCCTACCCTCCAGATACTCAGCGTCCCAGTGGACAAAAGGTGCGCCTCTCAAAGCGCTGCCTCAGTTCTGGTGCTCAGAGGCATCTCAAGCCGCAAGTGTGCGTTGGGATGTGAATAAACAACTCCAAGCTCCTTGACAATGAAACACAACGACTTTGGAAGGACAAGTGGGAGAATCTTACCCTAACAGCTCAGCGCCGCTGACCCACCCGACGTCTCTTCAGATGCCACATGAGGACTGAGACTCGCAGAACTGCACCCCAACCCTTTTCCTGCTATTGTGGGACACGTTGAAGCTGGAGAGACGTTGGCAGAACAGGAAGAGGTTCCGGTTCATTGTGTGTGTGTGTGTGTGTGTGCGAGGCCGCTACTGGAATTGGAAGGCAGGGTGTGAGGCGGACGGCTCGCCGGGAGCCCGGTGACTGCGGCCGGGGATTTGGTGGGGGTGGGGGGGCTAGGGACTGCAACGACGCCCACGCTACAGCAGGACGTTAATCGGCAAGGACGTATTAATGAATGTAACGGTTTTTTTTTATTCAGTGCGATCTTTGTGCCCACAATTCATGGCTTCTCTCAGAGCGGGCCCGGCGGCTGGGGAGGGAACGGGGACCGGATTCACAGTTAACCCAGTGCGGGAAAGCGGTGGGGGGTGGGGGGTCAGTGACTCCCCCTCTCGTCTCCCAGCATTAACATGCCGAACGCTCCGTGTTCAAAACCCCCCTCCGTAGACAGTGGTATAGTCCAGCACCAGACTCCGGCTGCGGCCCGGGTTGTTGTTGTTGTTTCTTAGCAACAGGGAAGATGGCGGATGAGGAGAGGTAACTGGACACGAGCGTTCGCAATCTGTACACAATGCTTTCTTCTCATACTTAAACAATGTTATTGTTACATATAGTTGTTCGCTATTACCTGGAACTAAGAATCTACTGATGACCATGAAACCTTTGTCGATCGTTGTTAAAAACACATCTGGTTCACGAATAATCTTTAGGGAAGGAAATCTGTCCATATCTGGTCTGGGCCTACCTGTGACTCCAGAGCCACAGCAATGTGGTTGACTCTCAACTGCCCGCCAAGGCCAACTAAGGATGAACAATAACTGCTGGCCAGCCAGTAACATCCTGGTCCCATGAATGAATATGAAAAAAATCAGAAAATTCAAATAATTTTGAAATTATATTTAACATTTGTGTTTAAAGATTTCCAGACCCTTCACAGTTAATTTATGAGGGATTTTCGATTTGAAGATAGAACCATAAGGCCTTATATTTCATTAGCTTTTGCCCTGCGCGACAATTGATCATTGTGAATTTCATTTCTGAATTTTCCTCCATGTTCACAATTCTTATCAAACTCTGCAAGGCTGGAATTGAACCCTGGTCCCTGGTGCTTTGAGGCAGTCTTCTTGAAACAAGTAAGATCCCAAGGGACTTGACAAGTTGGATGTCAAGGTTGAGTTAGATAGATTTTCTGACCAAAAGGACATTCAAGAGTTAACAGAGAGCAGAAGATAGAGTTGAGGCCACAATCAAATCAGCCATAATCTTATCGAATAACGAAGCACGCTCACAAAATGAAATAGTCTACTCCTCCTATTTCTTATTTTTTTTGCTTAAAAGAGAAATCTTCCATAATTTTAAAGCACTTTGATTTTTTATTGTCACATGTATTAGTGTGCAGTAAAAGTATTGTTTCTTGCGCACTTTAGAGACAAAGCATACCGTTCGTAGAGAAGGAAAGGAGAGAGTGCAGAATGTAGACCTTTATTAAGTCACCTTTTTCAAACAAAAGGATTCTAGAAGAAACATTGACACTGACCCACGTTAGATGATATTAAGTCTTAGAAATCTCAGGGCATAGCCATCAATGGTGGAGTGATTAAACCAGGGATCAAGAATTAGCCACAATAGGGGCAAGCAATAAATGGTGCATTTGTGCATACAGGGAAGCAGTAAGGCAGAATTGGATAAACGCTACTCACCCAGCTTTCTGCCTGGATTGTGCAATTTGATCAATTCAGGCTAGAATCTGTATGTCAGCTTTAAACTCCATGTTAATATTCCTGAGTTCAGGCAGTTAATGCTGAAATAGAGGCAAATACTGTAGATGATGAACATCTGGAAAAAAAGCAAAAAATGTTGCATACACTGAGCAGCTCAAACATATGTGGAGAGATATATTTAGTGTTTCAAGTCAAAATTTACACTTCTAAGATGCATATGGACAAATAAATTAGAAGCAACAGTAGGCTTTTTGATCTTGCTATACCATTCGATAAGATTATGGCTAAAATAATTATGGCCTCAATTTTACTTTCCTGCCTACTCCCCTATACCCTTTAAAGGCCTTGTTAATCAAGAATCTTATCTTCAGCTGCCTTTAAAAATGTTCAATGACCCTGCCTCCACCATTCTCTTGGAAAGAGTTCCATAGGCACATGAACTTCAGAAAATGTATGTTCCTCACCTGCATCTTAAATGGGTGACCCTTTTTTTAAAATAATGTCCCTTAGTTTGAGTCTCTCAGACAAAGAAAAACATTTTTTTAGCATCCACCCTGTCAAGCCCCTTCAGGATCTTACATGTTTCAAAAACTTCATCTCTCATTCTTCTAAACTCCAATTGATAGTGGCCCAAATTGTCCTAACCTTTCATCATTAAGATAAATTCCCCCATCCCAGGGATCAGTCAAGTGAACCCTCTGTGAATTGTTTCTAATGCAATTATGTCCTTTCTTAGATAAGGAGACCAAAACTGTACACAGTTCTGTAGGTGTGGTGTCACCAATGTCCCGCACAACTGCCGCAAAACTTCCCTACTTTTATATTCCATTCCCTTTGCAATAAAATACAACTAAAGACTTATGATAGCAATTGCCTCCTTAATTCTTTGCTATAATGTTTATTAATGTTTTGTGATTCATGTACCAAGGCATTCAGATCCCTCTGTACCTCAGAGTTCTGCAATCGCTCCTTTTTAAATAATATTCTGATTTTCTATTCATCCTGCCCTAGTGGATAAATTCATATTTTCCCACATTATACTCCATCTGCCAAAAATTTTTGCCCACTCACCTAACCTATATGTATCATTTGTCTATTCAATTTACAACTGTCTTTCCTAATCTTTGTGCCATCAGCAAATTTAACAACCATAGTTTTGGTCCTGTCATGTAAATCATGAATATAGATTGTAAATCGTTGAGGCCCCAGCACTAATCCTTGTGACATTCCATTCATTACATCTTGCCAACCCAGAAATGATCTATTTATGTCTATGGTTGGCACAGTGATTAGCAGTGCTGCCTCACAACACCAGGGATCTGGGTTTGATTTCTGGCTTGGGTCACTGTCTGTGCAGAGTCTGCACATTCTCCTTGTGTCTGCATGGGTTTCCTCCAGGTGCTCAGTTTCCTGTCACATTCTGAAAGATGTGGTGGTAAGGTGCATTGGCTATGCGAGATTCTCTCTCCGTGTATCTGAACAGGCACCATCAATTGGTGACTAGAGGATTTTCACAGTAACTTCACTGCAGTGTTAATGTGAGCCTACTTATGACACTAATAAGTAAACTTTAAACTTACTTGTTTCCTGGTAGCCAACTAATCTTCCAGCTGTGGTTATAATCCCATACATCATCAACTCTTATTTTGTGTAGTAACCTTTGATGTGGCACCTTATCAAATACCTCTGCAAATCTAAGTACACCACATCCACAGGATCTCCTTTATCCAGGATACTTGTCATTTTCTCAACAAATTAGCAGACACAATTTCCTTTCACAAAGCCATCTTGATTCCAGGTGCTTGCACTGAGGTTTTCTAATTACCCGCCATAACATCTTTAATATAGATTTCAGCATTTCATAATGACAGATGTTAGGCTAACTGGACTGCAGTCTCCTGATTTCTATCTTCTTCCTTTCATGAATAAAGGAGTTCAAACAACATATAGTGTTAACATTATTGTTCAGACAGTACAGTAATGTTATAAGCCTGAGTTCATACAACCTGCTAAAAACATTAAATTTGAAATTGGATCAGAAAAGGCTAAAATTTTGAATACATTTCTTACTGAATCTGATAAGTGATTTGATTTGGATGAAACAGTCAGCTTTGGTTTATGGTAATGTACTTGGACTATATGCATCTCAGTATATCCATTAATTTCTTGCTAGAACTAAAGACTTATGATAGCCTTGAGGCCTGGGCAACTACATCCCTTGCCAGTTTGAGGTGTTGGACCCCCTTTAATATGAAAATTGGATCATACATTGTATATGGAACCCACCCTGGTACTCTCAAAGTTTTATAGGAGATAGAACCAAATATGCTCTGAACACAGGAGACAGGAGCATAACTGGACTTTGTAGACTAAGTTGCTCCACCATTTAATATGATCATGAATTAGATTTAGCCAAATGTAACTTTTACACTGGGCTAGGTCTTGCAACAATGAGGCATCTTGAGGTATGGACCGTTAGTTAATCCCTTCTCTACAGCCTTAAACTAAATATTTTTTGGGTATGATTTAATGGAAACCCAAGTTGAAATTTGTGTAGCAATGGACATCTGAAACTCAGTAAATGGTGAATGCTATGTAATCAAATTTACTTTGTTTAAGAGTGTGAAGGCTGGGAACTTAAACATCCGATAAGAGTTTTTGTGCATGCACATTTTTACATTTTTTGCTGAGCCTAGCACACTTGTGCAGAAGGAAATGGAGTGAAAATCTGGATCAGGTGACTGGGAGCACCATCAAGAAAAAGAGTTCTAGGGAGGGGAGAAGAAGAGCAGACAGGCAAAGATCTCAAAAGTAGAGTTTTGGAATGGTAACTGGGATCTTTTCATGTCCCTGTCAAGTTAAGAGAGGAGCAGAGTAAAACAGCTGCAAATGGGGAAAGGGCTACAGATGGCAGATATTAAGTGAGAGGGCTCAAGGAAAGCTCTAGTAATTGAAGAGAGTTCAGGAGAATTTCCAAAGATCCAAGAAGATACAATTAAAGGTTGGTGATTATGCTACAGCTTGTTGGGACAAAAAACAGTAATGTTCTGCTTGACGTAGATGAAAGCTCAGTTTTGTTGGAGGAATAAGGGAACTTGTCTCCCTGCAAGACAAAACCACAATAACCTTCAGCAATCTGCCTCACTTTAGCCATATTCAAGAAATAATTCCCTTGACTATCCTGAGCCGCATTCCCTATTCTAGTACATTGAGGTAACATATTTCGTTTTATACCATTGACACAGTTTCCTTTTTTGCTAGAACCTTTTCTGAAGACTTCTTAAGTGCCCTTATTATTTATTACTGTTACTGGTTAATGGTTCACCTTCCAACAATTTGCTTTTATGTGCCCCATCTTATGAACATAAAAACATTCTAGTTTCTTTACATCAGTTTTCTTCTCTGTACTACTATTTTTATTGACTGGATCAACTTCACTTAACCTATGTAATCAAAGCTTTTCTTCAGCCAGTTCATTTTGTTTAATTTCTCTCTATCCCTGGAATTAAATCTTAAATTTACACCTTTTCATTTCTTTATTTTTTTCCCATTTTCACAAGCTTTTTCATTTTTCTTTCTTTTTCTATCTTAAACTGTTTCATCTGCAATCAAACTCAACATAATTGCCAAATGGGTTAACTTTTCTTTCAATCAGGGATTCTTTCAATCCCTGATGCTGTGCTATTCTCCCAATTATGTCTATTTCCTTAGTCCCTACTTTTATCTCTTAACTCTCCAGCTAACTAGTCTTGGCTAATTGATGCAATTCACTCAGGGAAATTCTTTCCTTCCCAGAAAAGTAGCAATTGATAAAGCCATTTTGCTTGTCAATCAACATAGCAATACTCACATTGTTGACCTTAGCGAGCAAGTACCAGCACTCATATTTGTCTGTGGGTTGTGACATTAGTGCACCTTTAAGAATTTTTTTTTAAATCACGTTCTCTGCAGCTCTCACAGCGTCAGCTTATTTCATTATTGTCGCGTTGTCTGTAGAAGTCATTTTATTGCTACTACAGTGGTTTAAATGGGGTTTTGTTTATTTTTACTCTGGGATTATTTATGACCTTACATTGATAGGAGGAAAACTGGTTCTTCTGGATAGCTTTTTTGCTTCTTAGTGAATTTAAAGTTTCATTTTCTGTTTGGCTGACAGCAGATTAGTTTAGAAGGGACATCAAGCTAGAAAGAAATGTTTCTATCCCTGGTTTTGGAAATTCTGCTGGTTAGCTAAAAGCAAGGCTACATGACTTCCTGGAGTGGAAAATCTGCTGTTGGTGACTAACTTGCCTAAAGAGCTCTCTCTCCCTCCCTGGTGTTCTGGGAAGCTGTTCTGATTTCAAACTGTTCTGGGTGCATGCAGAGGGTTGCTAGATGTCACAGGGCTGAGAAGTCAGGGTTTCAATTCTCCAACCAAAGGACTCAGTTCCAGTATCACATAAGCATTAATCTTTGCTGTGTGGAAAGGGTTTTGTCTATGGGAAGTTTTGTTGGATTGGGACATTTTAGATATATTTGTTAAGGGTTATACATTATCGTGGTTGTTTTGTTTGTACTTGATATAAGTTATTGCTCATTTTCTTTCTACACATGTTAACTATATTCTTAAATAAACTTTGTTTGATAAAAGCTCTCTAGTGGGTCATTTGAATCATACCTGAAGTGAAACATATCATGCTTACCTTAACCAAAATCAAAGTGAAAAACCTATGATCCAGGTGGACTTAATAAAACGCTTCGAAGTTTCTGACCTGAATTATAACAGGATTCAAAATTGTGCAAGTGCCCTGAATTTATATTATTGATCCTTGACTAGACCTTCAGTTTTTGGCAGGAATCTGTCAGGGACAAATAACATGTTGTTTAAAGTAGAGACACTTGTTCAGTGAATACAGTATCAAGAACAATGGGTTTTGAACAAACAAACATTTTAAAATCAAAAACCCAAAATAATTTACAATTATCTTATACTTGAACATTCAGGGTATGTAGCTATATGTGAATCATCAGGCCAAATATGTTTGAATGCACCACACTGCATAATAAATGACAGATGTGTGACCAAAATAAAGTCTACAGATTTCTCAACTACCCATGCAGATATTAGTAAACACTCTGTGGGGGGTGATCTTACCAGCTTGCCACACCAGTCAATTGGCATGATGAGTCAGTAAGATCAGGCAATAGGCTAAAAACTGTGTTTGTACTGAAGGATTTAAAAATTGTTGTAATGTACGTGTGTGTAGCCAGCTCTCCCTCTGCGTATGCTCAAAGGTGTGAGGTCTGTCAGGAATTGAACTTCCCAACCTCTACCCGCAATGTGGTAAGTATAGTTTTTATTAAAATACACACTTGGATGATCTGTGAAACTATTTCCCATCCAAGAACAATAGCAACAATCAATGCATGTCTTCCCAAATATAGCCTCTCTTCTCTAGTTGGAAAGGTGTATTCTCTACAGCTTGCAAAACAAGTGTAAATAATACTAACCATTTCTTGTGATCAAAAGGAAGTAATTCAATAAATATTCCTGTATAGAGATTTATTTCCATATGCTTGGAAGATGAGTTGCTAACTGAATTACCAGGAGAATCTACTGCATGCTATCACCTTCATGTATTTACCTGACAAAATGCCTTTCATAAATTTGCTGTTGCTACCAACTTCTGCCTACTCCATTCCCATACCATTATATCCTCACTGTTAGTTAGCAACGTCATTTAATGGTCAGGTGACTACTTTTAAAGTTTCTGCAGACTGAGACAAACATGACAACATATCTCTGGGAAGTTACTTAAAATGCAAATTGATTTCCAATGTGCTAATTGACTATCCCTCACCATTTCAATGAAAGTCACTTAAAGGACAACGGCTGCTGGAACTGCTGGCCCCATGAAGATGACATGTCAAATGAAGTCATTCAGTTAGGTGATCATAGCTGTAATGCTTGTTGCAATATCAAACATTTCAGCAATGTATGTCAATCATATTGATTTCAACCCATTGTGTGGACAATGGAATACTGACATCACGTGACTGAAACTGGCTGAAGAAGGGGCCAATACCTCATTGATTCTGAAGCGCATCCCAGCAGGGCAGTTTAGGACTAGCATCTTGGGAAGAAATCATCCAGTAAAAAGATGATACTTTGAAAATACAGTCATCTCAGTAAATGAAAGCAGGTCAACTCATTTACCTGTGAGATTAAATTTCTTCACCACAGAGGTTTGATCACAATTTTGACTGAAAAGTCAGAAACCTTAATCTCTCCTTGTCTTCAAGGAATCAGGAGAGAATCCTTCAGGTCTGCAAAGTTTTCAACCACCATCGCAAGGACTGTATACACATATGAATTGTTTTTATTTTCAGTAATCTGAATGCTTATTGCATCTCTAGATATATTTCTTTGGCTCTACAGTTTTTGCACTTACGTTTTGGGTATTGTGGAAATAAATGTTTATCCTTTTGATTTAAACACGTAAGGAAGGCTGTTTGTTCACAGCACATGGGATTAAACATTCCTGCTCGAAATTACATCTTGTTACGGTCATCCGAGAAATGGGAAAAGGGGGATAAAATTACCCCACACCTCTCCCCATCCATAACATAGTTGGGGTGGGAGGATCTTGCTGCCACTCTGCACTGGGATCAGTGACAGAGGAAGGGAGGGCGAATGATTGGCTATCGGGGTGGGGAGAGGGGGAAAATCGGGACTGCTGGGACGGGGCAAGGGGAGTCGAGGATGGTCTGAACATGTCTGCGGGGCCAGCGATCGGAGTGTGGTGGGGTTCAGAGGGACAGCAATCCAGCTGGCCAGCAATCAGGAGGCCGGCAGTGTGGACTACTGCGCAGACACCGATCTGTCAGTGCAGAGATCGGTGATTACGCAGTGGGCCGCTCAGTGCTATGCTGCCGGCCTCTCCAGCAGAAATAGGCACTATCCCCCTCCTCGATTTTTCGTGAGATTAACGCTAGGGCTCTCTACAGTGCACAGAGGTGTAGGAGATTCATTTTGAAAATCCTGCTGAAAAAAAATACGATTTACTCGAGGTTCTACGTGAATTCAACATTTAGAATTTTTTCAGGAGAATCACACAATTATTTTGTTTCCAGAAAAAAAAGATAAGTATCATCTTTTACACAGCTCTTTAAACCTGAACAACATTCATTTTTTATTCCCTATTGTTTCCCAATTGGTAAAACAGATTACATGTGATACAATTAATAGTTGATTTTCTTCTCCCTGGTTGGTTTATCAGCTTTTTCTTGTATTTGTGGCTTTTGTCCACACAGAACTAAAATTATTTTCCCATTCCATAAAATTATTATCCCATTCACAATTCATCAAGTCCCAGTTTACATTCTATGTAGCACAGTGGTTAGCACTGCTTCTTCACAGCTCCAGGGTTCAATTCCTGGCTCAGGCCACTGTCTGTGTGGAGTTTGCACATTCTCCTTGTGTCAGCGTGGGTTTCCTCCTGATACTCTGGTTTCCTCCCACAGTCCAAAGCTGTGCGGGTTAGATTGATTGGCTATGCTAAGAAATTGCTCCTTAGTGTCCAGGGATGCGTAGGTTAGAGGGATTAGTGGGTATAATATGTAAGGATATGGGGGTAGGGCCTGGGTGGGATTGTGTTCGGTGCAGACTCCGTGGGCCGAAGGGCCTCTTTCTGCACTGTAGGGTTCTATGATTCTATACTTTTTTACTTTCCTGATCAGTTTTCTCCCAAATGTCATCATGTTATTTACTTCTTAATCTGACTTCTTCTGGTTATTATCAGTATTTATGTAAAATGATCTGATCTTCAAAAACAAATTAGCAAATCAACTTTTATTTCAAAATATGAATTCACATCAGCATGAATCTACAGATTTGTAAGAAAGCAATTTCAAATATTTTCTTTAAGACAGTGTGCAAGCCACCCCTTGGACATAGTGACTTAAACATATATCATGTAGAAAATTAATTGAAGTTCCACTCACTACTGCTTTTATTAATGTATGCCTTCCCTGCCACATTAATTTCATTCATCAATTAGTTTTCTGCAATTTGTGTATTGTTTCTCTATGCTGTTCCCTGTCCTGCTAGTGCAAGTGTCACTTTACGAAGTACTCCCTGGTACTGGGGCCATTCCTCCTGGATACGAGCAATGATAGTGCTAATGGTGTGGATTCGATCTTGTTGCTTCTGTGTTTCATTCTTCAGTGACTGTTCAGATTTACATTGTAGTATGTACTTTCCTTCTTTCACTGCCTGAAGATGTTTGAGTCGTGTCTGTAAAGCCACTATTTTGCTAAGGTTCTGAACAAGAAATAAACAAGAAATGTTTCATTTATATAACATGGTCTCATTTAACTTACTGTTTCAATGTGTCTAGCCATTAATACATTTTCAACAGCCTGCTGGTACATTCCTTGGACAGAGTAAGGGGAGTGTATGGATAGGAGACTACGCCAGAGTGAGATATAAACAGTGTTTAAGTGGAAGTTTGGTTCAGGTGGTAAGTTCTGATAAGTTTTTTTTTCTCAGTTTCATTTCAGATCAAGAGTCGGGCTCTGACATAGAACTTTCAACCTTCAAATTAGCATTGGCAGTCATCTGAAATTAGTTGGTTTAATTGGTATTAATTACCAATTATTAGCAGGAAGCTAAATTCGAAGTGACTCATAGAGACTCTTTATAAACAGATATTGGGGGGAGGGGACTCTCCCCAAAAAATATGAAGTGTCAAATTTACATAATAACTAGAGTAAATCCTGTTTTTTCCAGCAGTAGTTTCAAAATGTATCTCCCACACTCTGTGCTCTTCAGAGTGCACTAGCATGAATCTGGCAAAAAAATCAGTGGGCAGGGCCTATTCCCGCTGGAGAGGCCAGCAGCATAGCGCTGAGCAGGCCACTGTGCACGTGCTGATATGTCAGCGCCGAGTTAAGCGCATGCGCATTATCCGGACTGCCGGCCTCCCAGTCGCTGGACAGCTCGATCGTTGGCCAGCACAGCAACCTCCCCCATCGTTGGCCATATGACCATCCCATGGTCCGATCACTGGCCCTCTGTACATGTTTGGGCCAGATTCGACCATACCTCTGCACTCCCCCCGATGCCCAGCTTAATCGGTGGCCTCCCTTCCCTTTGTCACTGATCCCTTTGCAGAGTGGCAGCAGTACGTCCCACCTTACCGAGCATCCCAGAGGCCCCACCCCATTAGGCCCCACTATCATTAGGTCCATCCCTTTGGCACTGTCCAATGCCCTATGGGAAGCGCCAAAGTATCCTGTGGGCATTGCCACTTTGCCTCTTGGGTAGTGAAGGGGCCCAGGCTGGCAATGTCCAGGGGCACAGCCCCCCCCATATCACTGACCCTCTGAGTGTCTTCGATGGCCCCCCATTTACTCCAGCGGGGTCAGGCTGCTAGCTCCTCACATAGGAAGAGCTATTGTAAACCCCGCTAAAGTGAAACATTCCTGGTGGGAGTGGGGGGAGGGTAACCAGTCTGCGACTTCAGTCCTGGACCCGCTAAATCAGGCGCAAAGTATATGTAAATTCTAATTTAAATAAATTATACAGCTCCACGCTGATTTCTGGTGCGGAACTGACACTGCCGAAAATCCAGCAGAAGCAGCACAGCGGTCTGAGAGAATTGCCCCTTTTGTTTTTCAAACTGCATTTCAGTTTGTTTTTCCAAAGTGCATAGAATAATGGGGCACATAGAAAGGAGACCATACCACAGTGAGACAAGATCATGCCAGAGTGAGACAGTGTGTAGTTAGAAAATTGGTTCAGGCAGGAATTCAGAAGGGCAAAGAGATGTTTCTTTTTCTACTTAATTTCAGTTTCCAGTATATGTTGAGTTTTCTTCCTTGTTCAAGCTCAGTGAGCAATGTTCTATTACTTTGGTGTAAATTATGAACTAATTGACAAATAAATAAAGGTAAAATAAGGTTAACAAGGACAAACAAATATGGGGCTGGAATAGGCTAATAAAACACATAAGCACAAATAGAAGAACACTAACATAATACTGACTTAAGAGGGAATGATTTTGGACTATGGGAACGCTGACAAGGCTGCTGCTGCTACAGAAGACATCTATATGACTAACAAGTGCTTTTCATTTAAAAATCATGTATTTTAAATTTATGAAATGAACACAGTTCGATTTTAGAATTTTGTGAAGCTTCAGTCAATGACAAAATACAGCAGGGCTTGATGGGGGAGGTATACACAGTGCCTGCATTCCAGGGGACAATGGTTTCACCGAATAAAATTATGTTACCAGCAGTGGTCGGGAACAAGATGACTACCAATGCCAATTTGATGAATAGAGCTATACAGCTCCAAGTTGATAAAGCAAGAGGAAGGCAGACATAAGGGGATTTCTCAGGGTCGGACAAGTGTCATTTGGGTTCAATTCGATGGGAATCATTCTCCCATCTCATGGTCCAGCATCTTGTGTCATTGGGCAACAGAAGGGATTCATGATTGATGACAAATAAAATCCCATGAGGTCAAGATGTGTATTGTTATTGGCTGGAGTTAATGGCAGGATGATTACTGATGGATTTATATTAAAGTTTACTGGATTATGCCCACTGGAAAGGTGGGAGAAATAATTTTGTAACTGTATAATTGTCCTTGCGAGGGCTTTGTGTCTCAGAGTGACATCAGGCAGCCCACACCCTCTATCTGGAGTGCTGGGCTGCTCTATGTCATTCTTCATATCATTTGGTTAAATAAAATCACACCTTAAAAACAGTACACTGCAATTCATAAGCCTTTGTATAAGTTTAAATTTAGCAATACATAGCCTCGAGAGAAAGACTCTCCAATAATTGGATACAGACAAAAATACAAAATTTCTGCCACTCTAAATCTCTGGAATTACATATAAAATTGTGTCTCTGGTTTTGATCCATCTGTGCTTAGCTAGCTGATAGCAACACCAGTGATTGGGGCACTAAAACTAAGTTCAGTGACCTGGTCAGCAAGTGGGAAAAAGGTCAATAATTTAGCTCCTGATTTGGAAGTGTGGACATCACCAAAGAACAAAGAACAGCACAGCGCAGGAAACAGGCCCTTCGGCCCTACAAGCCCATGCCGCCCATTTTAATACTTGGTGAGTGCCTTATTCAAGTCTTTCGTCAATCGACGACGTTTTTGTCTAGCTCTAGTGGGCTCCACAATAAAGGGGTGCAAATTTAAGGAATTATATGTGCGCCAGATTAAGGGAGATTCAATTCAGGGACAATTTATTGACACCAATCAGCCTAAAAAGCACATTTTTGGGATGTGGGAGGAAACTGGAGCACCCAGAGAAAACCCACGCAAGCACGGGGAGAATGTACAAACTCCCACAGACATTGATCCAAGCCGAAGATCCGACCCAGGTCCCTGTAACTGCACAGCAAACAGCGACAGTCACTGAGCTGTCGTGTTGCTCGTCAATTGGTCCTGTTTAAGCATACACTAACGGACGTGAAGCACGAGGCAACTCTCAAAGCAACATCCAAGAGCAGCCCTCGCATGACCCACCACGTGTATGCCACTTGTTGGCCAACAAGGCGGACCGAATCGCCTGTGGATATAAAAAGGCGACATCGATAAACGTCAATAGACATACAACAGGCTATACAGACATTAATGGAAGATCCCCAATAGCTCCAACGTAAGTGACAAGGTGAGCCTTAAAATTTATTGGACAGCCAATAGGAATCTATTAATTCCCAGGAACGTCCTGAGACTCTTGATCTTCAACTAGAACATTCTTTTGTATCCCTCCATCTCCAGTCTGCTCATGTGCCTATCTAGGTAAGTCTTAAACAACCCTAGCATGTCTGCCTCCACCACCCTACTTGGCAGTGCATTCCAGGCCCCCCACAACCCTCTGCGTAAAAAACATCCCTCTAACATCGGAGTTATACCTCACCCCTCTCACTTCGAGCCCGTGACCCCTCGTGATTTGCGCATCCAACCTGGGAAAAAGCTTCCAACTGTTCACTCTATCTATACCCCTCATAATCTTATACACCTCTATTAGGTCTCCCCTCATTCTCCGTCTTTCCAGGGAGAACAACCCCAATTTGCCCAATCTTTTCTCATAGCTAATTGCCCAATCTCCCTCCAAGGAGGGAGATGCGTGATATCCCCATTACCTCATGAGACTATCAAAGCCACAGTGTGAATAATGGACAGTTGGCCAAATTACTTAAAGGCAAGCAGCAATTACGGATTATATATCATGAGACAGTGCCTTCAGAAGCATGGAGATGGGATGAGGGGGAGGAAACCGAATTCTTTTCAAAGGATATGTAATGAAAATATATGTGAATCTTTGTCTGATGAGTATTTTTATGACTGACTTAGGCTTTTAATGTTGATGAGTTAAATAACATTTTTGTGTGAAAGCAAAATATTTGCTGGTCCTTAGAGGGTGAAGTGAGATCATCTGGAACAAATAAGAATCTCCTTTTCTTGATGGATTTTGCAGGATTATCTCCTTGCTTCTCTTTCTGAAAATGACTAATTTAGTACTAAATTCCACCATGTAGAGCCCCTTTTTGCTGCCTCTTCTGATCCTGCTGTGTTGCTACAACTTGCTTTCTGTGTAAAACAGGCTTCACTGCAGGCAATGGATGTCTCACATTAAGGGAACTAGACTTGAGAAATGTACTTAGATTTTCAAACGGATAACAATTATTCTCTTGTCATGTATAAATTCCCTGTGTTCTCCCAATCTTACCACTTGTTTCTTTTCCTGTTGAGATTCTATGTTTGCATCAAGTTGATCAATCATAGACTGTCGCTCCTGAATCTGACACTGCTTTTCTCTCAGCTGTTCATACACGATTCTCTGTGATTCCCTCAGCTCTTCAATAGTTTTGTCAGATTCTTCAATTTTCTAAGAAAGAAATGGATGACCAGAATGAGTAACACCAACAACATTAATCTACTGAAAGGAGATTGGCATAGCTAGCTAATCTTTTTGCAGATTGCTTAAGATTTGAAAACAACAAAATAGAAGGAACTGAATTTCACAATGGGTCTTTTAAGTTAACTTAGAATCCCTACAGTAGAGAAGGAGGCCATTCGGCTCATCTGTACCAACCATAATCCCACCCAGGCCCTATTCCTGTAACCCCACACATTTACCCTGCTAGTCCCCTGACACCAGGATCAATTTAGCATGGCCAATCAACCTAACAAACACATCTTTGGACTGTGGGAGGAAACTAGAGCACCAGGAGGAAACCCACACAGACACGGCGAGAATGTGCAAACTCCACACAGACAGTGACCCAAAGCCGGAATTGAACCTGGGTCCCTGGCACTGTGAAGCAGCAGCGCTAACCACTGTGCCACCGTGCTGTTAAGTCTGAACATGTAGAAAACTATTGTGTGTATTTACAAGCATAAAACAGTGTGTTGAATAACTAATACAGTAGCAAGATGGAAAAAAATTGTTTTTCCTACTGTTTAACAATAAAAATTATGGCAATTATGGGGACAAATATGGATTAGTCTCTTTTCCTTACAGACTACCTTTGGGCCATTCTGCAGCATTACAAAAATAAACAAAGTGATTGTCTTACCACTTCAATTCTGCCACAACAAATGGCTAAACATTTTACTCACAGGAAACCACCATTCATCATTACTACCAACTCTGGATCTCCCACTGCACATGGGTACAAGCATGGCCAAGCTAGCCCCAGAATTCCCACCAATTTGCATGATTAAAGGAGCCAACATAGATGTGGTATTAGGAACCATGCCAGAGGATTGCTCAGCCAGATACCACATAAGGAGACTACTGTTGGAAAGCTGCTGATTGTCTGCTCAGTAAGGAGCGTGGCTTTGTCAATAATTGTTAAAAAGGATCAAAGTATTAAATTCTTATGCCACCACATCTCTGCAAATGGTGTCCAGCGCCTGTTTGGGTACACTGAGGGAGAATTTAACATGGCCAATGCACCTAACCAGGGTTCAGGTGAATATTTAACAAATGACTATTTGAATGAATTGGAGCTGTTTGTTAGCTCCATTATTCAAGCCATTTAATAAAGGCTAAAATAAGCACAGATGCTTTACTTAAGCTGGGAGAAATGGATAGTACATATTAATTTAATTGCATGGACTATTAGAAATACAGATACTCAATCTTCTTTATCTTACCTTTTGTACATCTTCAATTTTCTTGCACAGTTCTTGTATCATTTTATGACAGTCTTGTTTAGTTATTCGGTTCCTGCCCACTTTGGCCTGTGCTTCCCCACGTGTCACAATTGTGTCCCTGCGCGAAACAACAGCCTCCATTTCACGAATCATTTGCTCTTGCTGTCTCATTAGCTGATTGTAGCGTATCTTTGGATCAAAAATACAGATCTTATGCAGTGGTTTTACAACAAAATGATAGAACTTTTTAACTCAAGCAACTTAGTTTGAATTTAATTGTCTATTTTTGGATGACTAATGAGGATTAAGTGAAACGAATCTAACTAATTTCCATGACCAAAGGATAGGACACCAATTACCATGAATTCAGTAATCACAAATACAATAGAAATAAAACTGCTGCAGGATTACTTTAAAGAATAATCAAAGGGAGTATGTCACAATTACTGTCATATCTTTTGAATGAAGTTATAGTTTGAATATTTCTATATGTTGTCAATAACAAAGTGGAATACTTAAAAATTATATTCAGAACTAAGCAGTGATTAGCCTTGGGGTGCCTATTATATGTAATACTCCATGTGATCTTCCATCACACTGCTTATGTTAAGTTGTTTATAAAGACAGTACAGCTATATCATGTTAAATGCACAATTAATTATTCTGTTGCTGAGGCAAATTTATACTGAATGGAGCCTGTCCTCTTCAGGTCACAGAGTTACACAGGCACAAACTGGAACATAAGAACATAAGAAATAGGAGCAGGAATAGGCCAACTAGCCCTTCGAGCCTGCCCCGCCATTCAATAAGATCATGGCTGATCTGTCTTGGCTCAGTTCACCCTCTCCCCATAACCCTTAATCCCCTCTCTTATCAAAAACCCATCAACCCGCGTCTTAAAAATATTTAGCGACGTAGCCTCCACCACTTCAACGGGCAGAGAATTCCAGAGATTCACCACCCTTTGAGTGAAGAAGTTCCTCCTCAACTCCATTCTAAACCGCCCCCCCCCCCTTTATCTTGAGGCTGTGCCCCCTAGTCCTACTATCCTTTAGTCTATTAGAAGTCTATTAGGAGTCTATTAGAAGTAACCTGCTCCCCCTGACAGAAGTTTTATAGTAGATTGGCAGATAGTTTCTCCTTCTCCTCCACAAAGTCAGAAGAAAACAGCAGGAAATTATTGCCTTTCTTTCTTTATATATAAATATAAAAGTTGCTACTTGTTCACTTGTACAGTTGAGTTTATGCTGTTTTCTGAGTATCACATTTGAATTGACTAAAATTACAGAATGGTTACAATGCAGAATGAGATAATTTGGTCCATCATGTCTGTACTGACTCTGCAAGGGCAATTCATCAATGCTGCAACCCTGCCTTTTCCCTGTAGCTCTGCAGATTTTCCTCTTTAAGTAATGATCCAATTCTCTCTCGAAAGCCACAATTCAATCTGTCAACACCATCTTCTCAGGCACTGCAATCCAGATTCTAACCACTTGTAGCATAAAAGAAGATTTTCCTCATGTTTCTTTTGTCACTCACCTTAAATCAGTGTTCCCTAGTTCTCAACATTTCCACCAATGGGAACAGTCTCTCCCTATCTACTCTGTCCAACTCCCTCATGATTTTGAATAACTATCAAATCTCCTCTCAATCTTTTCTTCTCCAAGGAAAACAGTTCCAATTTCTCCACACGGAAGTCAAGTTCCATGTTAGTAGAATTATTCTTGTGAATATTTTCTGCACCTTCTCCAGTGCCTTGAATACATTTCTACACACTAATTCCTTCACATCCTTCCTAAAGTGTGCGCAGCATTACTGTTGAAGATGAACAAGTGTTTTATACAGATTTATCTTGCTTTTCTGTACTCCATGCCCTTTATTAATAAGCCCAGGATCCTATTGCTTTGTTAATTGCTCCCTAAACTTGTCCTGTCACCTTCAATGAGTTAAGTACATTGCGACACAAACTTCTGCTTATGTGACACTTTCAAATATAGCATTTTCAAATATGATAGATATGCTGGACAAATGACTTGTACATGGTGCTCACATCCCATAGGAAGAAAATATTATTCTTTTGAAAATGCAGTATAGCAGTAAAGATGATAAATCTAGGTTAAAAGATTAAGTAAGTTGAATTGCTTTTTCATTTGAAAATGTGATTTTGAGCAACTTCTGCAACATTTTCACAATTACGAAGCTGATGCATAAAATTCACAAACCGATCACATCTATTGGTAATTTATAACTCAGGACATATTTAAGTATAAGGAAAGGAACAGGTACAGCATTTCACTACAACTATTTTTACATTTTCCTCTAACTTGGTTGACAAATAGGAGACAGAGAGTGGGGGTCAATGGGTGCTATTCGGATTGGCGGATGGTGACTAGTGGAGTGCCCCAGGGGTCGGTGCTGGGGCCTCAGCTATTTACCATTTATATAGATGATCTGGAGGAGGGAACCAAGTGTATGGTGTCGAAATTTGCTGATGACACCAAGATTGGTGGAATGGCAAATTGTGCGGAGGGTGTGGAGAGTCTGCAGAAGGATCTACATAGGTTGGGCGAATGGGCCAGGAAATGGCAAATGGAATTTAATGTTGGCAAGTGCGAGGTGGTCCACTTTGGTAGGAATAATGGTAGGAAGGGTTATTACTTAAGTGGCGAAAAACTGCAGCAGGCGACGGTGCAGAGGGACCTCAGGGTCCTTGTGCATGAGTCACAAAAACCAAGCTTGCAGGTGCAGCAGGTGGTCAGGAAGGCGAATGGGATGCTGGCCTTCATAGCGAGGGGGATTGAATATAAAAGTAGGGAGGTCTTGCTGCGGCTGTATAGGGCATTGGTGAGGCCGCAGCTGGAGTACTGTGTGCAGTTTTGGGCGCCGTACTTACGCAAGGATATTTTGGCCTTGGAGGGAGTGCAGAGGAGGTTTACTAGGCTGATGCCGGAGTTGAGGGGGTTGAGCTATGAGGAGAGGCTGAATAAACTAGGCTTGTACTCGTTAGAGTTTAGAAGAATGAGGGGAGATCTCATTGAGACGTATAAGATGATGAATGGGATGGATAGGATAGAGGTGGAGAGACTCTTCCCGCTCAGAAAGGATAGTAGGACTAGGGGGCACAGCCTCAAGATAAAGGGGGGGCGGTTTAGAACAGAGTTGAGGAGGAACTTCTTCACTCAAAGGGTGGTGAATCTCTGGAATTCTCTGCCCGTTGAAGTGGTGGAGGCTACCTCGCTAAATATTTTTAAGACGCGGGTTGATGGGTTTTTGATAAGAGAGGGGATTAAGGGTTATGGGGAGAGGGCGGGAATGTGGAACTGAGCCACGACAGATCAGCCATGATCTTACTGAATGGCGGGGCAGGCTTGAAGGGCTAGATGGCCTACTCCTGCTCCTATTTCTTATGTTCTTATGTTATGTTTAGTGGTCCCAGTATTGCTAATGTAACGGTAGTACTAAATTAAAGTTATAGAATCTCTACAGTGCATTAGAAATCATTCGGTCCATCGAGTTCTTCACCGTCTTTCTGACAGAGTATCTTACCCAGAACCTCTCCCCTGCCCTATCCCTGTAACTCCACACATTTACCATAATAGTCCATCTAATAGCGAGAAATAGCGAGGCACCTTGAGAAGAATTGTTTGATAGAGCAGACGCAGCACGGATTCGTCAGGGGGAAGTCGTGTCTGACAAATTTATTGGAATTCTATGAGGATGTGACTAGTGCGGTAGACAGAGGGGAACCGGTGGATGTGGTGTTTCTCGATTTTCAGAAGGCGTTTGATAAGGTGCTGCACAAAAGGTTGCTTCAGAAGGTTAGGGGGCATGGAGTTGGGGGTAAGGTGTTAGCGTGGATAGAGGATTGGTTGTCTAATAGGAGGCAGAGAGTTGGTATCAATGGGTGCTATTCTGATTGGTTGGTGACTAGAAGAGTGCCGCAGGGATCGGTGCTGGGGCCTCAACTATTTACCATTTATATAGATGATCTGGAGGAGGGGGCTGAGTGTAGGGTGTCGAAATTTGCTGATGACACAAAGATAAGTGGAAAAGCAAATTGTGCGGAGGGTGTGGAAAGTCTGCAGAGGGATCTAGATAGGCTGAGTGAGTGGGCGAGGACCTGGCAGATGGAGTACAATGTTAGCAAGTGTGAGGTTATCCACTTTGGCAGGAATAATAGTAGGAGGGATTACTATTTAAAGGGTGAAAAGCTGCAGCATGCTACGGTGCAAAGGGACCTGGGGGTCCTTGTGCATGAGTCGCAAAAAACCCAGTCTGCAGGTGCAGCAGGTGATCAGGAAGGCGAATGGGATGCTGGCCTTTATAGCGAGGGGGATAGAATATAAAAGCAGGGAGGTCTTACTGCAACTGTACAGGGCACTGGTGAGGCCGCAGCTGGAGTACTGTGTGCAGTTTTGGTCGCCGCACTTGCGCAAGGATATTTTGGCCTTGGAAGGAGTGCAGAGGAGGTTCACTAGGCTGATACCGGAGATGAGCGGGTTGGACTATGAAGAGAGACTGAATAGACTGGGTTTGTACTCGTTGGAGTTTAGAAGGATGAGGGGGGATCTTATAGAGACATATAAGATAATGAAGGGGATGGATAGGGTAGAGATAGAGAGATTCTTCCCGCTCAGAAAGGACAGCAGGACTAGAGGGCACAGCCTCAAGATAAGGGGGGAGCAGTTTAGAACGGAGTCGAGGAGGAACTTCTTCACTCAAAGGGTGGTGAATCTCTGGAATTCTCTGCCCGTTGAAGTGGTAGAGGCTACCTCGCTAAATTTATTTAAGACACAGGTAGATAGGTTTTTGGTAGGCAAGGGAATCAAGGGTTATGGGGAGAAAGCAGGAAAGTGGAACTGAGCCACTTCAGATCAGCCACGATCTTATTGAATGGCGGGGCAGGCTCGAAGGGCTAGACGGCCTACTCCTGCTCCTGTGTTCACCGACACATCTTGGGACACTAAGGGGCAATTTTATCACGGCCAATCCACCTAACCTGCACATCTTCAGACTGTGGGAGGAAGCCAGAGCACCTGGAGGAAACCAAGCAGACACAGGGAGATAATGTACTAACTCCACCCAGTCATCCAAAGCCAGAAGTGAACCAGAGTCCCTGGAGTTGTGAGGCAGCAATGCTAACCATTGTGCCACCATGCCATCCCACTATATTAAAATGGGTAAAACTAGAAATTATTTCCAGTAGTTGAATCTTTGCCCATTGTCTTGCACTATCTTTGAAGATTAACTCACTTGCATCCTGTGTATCTCAGCTTTCATGGCCCGTATCTCACTCTGTCCTACATCTGAGTCAACAGCTGATCGTGCCTCTTTCGCTAGCTGTATCTTCTTCTCCCAAAGCATAATCTGACGCCTATAAGTACAAAATCAAAAGAATACATTGGTAATTACTGAATAATTTCAGATCAACTGTGGAACTACAGGGATGCAAAAATATGAATGATCTCTGCATTTTTCATAGAGGAAGCTTCATCAACCATGATCCCTGTTTCAAAGTGAAAATGTCATTACAAACTCCTTGTTTATCCCAGATAGCTACCTGGACAAGGCAAAGATCAGAAGACATATGAGCAGAATTAGGCCACTCGGCCCATCGAGTCTGCTCCGCCATTCAATCATGGCTGATTTTTTTCTCATCCCCATTCTCCAGCCTTCTCCCCATAACCCCTGATCCCCTTCTGTCTTAAAGATACTCAATGGCCTGGCCTCCACAGCCTTCTGTGGCAAATAGTTCCATAGATTCACCACTCTCTGGCTGAAGAAATTCCTCTTATCTCTGTTTTAAAGGATGGTCCCTTTAGCCTGAGGTTGTGCCCACTGGTTCTAGTTTTTCCTACGAGTGGAAACATCCTCTCCACATCCACTCTATCCAGTAAGTTTCAATAAGATCGTCCCTCATCCTTCTAAACTCCAATGAGTACTGACCCAGAATCCTCAAACGTTTCTCATACGACAAGCTCTTCATTTCAGGGATCATTCTTATCAATCTCCTCCAGACCATTTCCAAGGCCAGCACACCCTTCCTTAGATATAGGATACAAAACTGTACACAATGCTCCAAGTGGGGTCAGACCAGAGCTTTAAAACAGCCTCAGAAGTACATCCCTGCTCTTGAATTCTAGCCCTCTCGACATGAATGCTAACACTGCATTTGCCTTCCTAATTGCCAACTGAACCTGCACATTAACCTTGTTGTTGTTTATCCATCCTCGCCAATGAGGACATCGACACCATTAATCATTTTGAGGCTGGATGCGGTGTGTCCGAAGATGACTGATCAGGCCAATGTCTTGGCACATGTTGGGCAGACTTGTGTAGGCAATGTAGTTGTTGTGCTGGTGGCTCTGGGCTTGTGCAGTTCATGCTTAAGTTGTGCTTCAGCATTGCACCTTACTTTGTAAGCTTGACAGCCCTTATGGATGAGCAGCGCCGGGTAGGGTGGTTTTGTGCCAGCGTTTCCCAGGTGATCATGTCTATGTCAAGTGACTTCAGGGAGGCCTTGAGTGTGTCTTTGTAATATTTTTTCTGCCCTCCATGCGAGCCTCTACCTGCAGAGAGTTCCCCAAAAAGGAGCTGCTTGGGTATGCACTCGTCTGGCATACAGATGACTTGACCTGCCCACCGGGTCTGTGCTCTCATCAGCAGTGTGTGGACTGATGGTAGACTTGCTCTAGAGAGAACTTCAATGTCTGGTACTTTGTCTTGCCATCTGATGCATAATATTCAGCGAAGACAAGTCATGTGGAAATGATTGAGCTGTCTTGCATGCCTTCGACACATAATCCATGCTGGTGCATGACTTCAATCTTTTTAATGTTGATGGTGAGTCACAAGCCATGGAAAATTAGTCTATACTGACTTGCATCTTTAGCTCTGAGCCAATATACAGGGCGCTGTCATCGGCAAAGAGGAAGTCTCTCAGAACAGTCTTCTTCACTTTGGTAATAGCTTGGAGTCTCCTCAGGTTGAAGAGCTTCCCATCCACTCTGTACTTGAGGCTGATTCCAGCAACACTGTCCTGGAAGGCATCATTTAGCATGGCAGTAAACATCATGCTGAACAGTGTGGGTGTGAGCACACAGCCCTGGTCAACACCATTGGTGACTGGGAGTGCCTTAGAGGATTCTCCGCTATCCAGTACTCCGGCCACCATGCCATCATGGAACTGCACACCATCTGAATGAATTTGGGGGGGCAGCCGAACTTTGACATGATCCTCCACAGGCCTTGTCGGCTGACAGTGTCAAAGGCTTTCGCGATGTCAACAAACGTTGTTTAGAGCTCATAATTCTGCTCCTGACACTTCTGAAGTTGGTGCGTGGCAAAAATCATGTCAATAGTCCTGTGACCTTTGCAGGAGCCACACTGTGACTCTGGAAACAGGCCCAGCTCCAGATGAGTGACCAGAGATTTAGCAGGACTCTTGTGAGGGTTTTTCCTGTGATGCAGAGCAGCAAGATTCCTCAGTGGTTGTCGCATACTTGCTGATTACCTTCCTCTTGTAGAGGTGTACAATGGAAGCATCTTTAAGTTCCTGAGGAATGGATCCTTGCTTCCAACAGGCCTGGAACAACTCGGTGAGCTTCTCGATAAGTACAGAACCAGCAGCTTTGTAGATCTCGCCAGGTATGGCATCTGCCTCTGGGACTTTGCCACTGGGTAGCTGGCTGACAGCTTCCGTGACTTCGGCTACTACCGGTGGGTCATCCATGGCGCTGATGATATTTACCTGGGGTATCCTGTCTATTGCCTCGTCGTTAATAGATGACGGTTGGTTGAGGACGGCTTCAAAGTGTTCAGCCCATCTCTGCAGGATCTGAGCCCTCTCTGTAATGAGAGTTGTACCATCTGTACTCAGGAGGGGGGAGCTCCCGAGAGACTGAAGTCCATAGAGAGTGTTGAGGGCTTCATAAAACCGTTTCAAATCGTTTCTGTGAGTGTATCCCTGTATTTCATCTGCCTTGGCACCCAGCCAGGCATCCTGCATTTTATGCAGTTTATTCTGGACTGTCCTGCAAACACCAGTAAAGGCATTTTTCTTGGCAGCTGATAATGGGTCGTTCTGACAGGCACAATGAAGACGGTGCTTTTCAACAAGTAGAGCCTGTCTCGCCTCATCATTCTCATCAAACCAGTCATGCTGCTTGCGGGTAGAGGGCCCAAGCATCTTCAGTGTAGATGAATGGACAGCATCCCTGAAGCGTTCCCAGTCACCCTCAACATTGCCTATGAGGTGTCGTCAGCGAGCTTGGTTTCTAAGTCTTCAACCAGTGCTGAAGCTATGCTGGGGTTCTTTAGCTTGGCCACATTGATTCTTTTCATAACCATGCTTCCTTGTGGTTGCCTCTTGGGTCTGATGCGGAGCCTCATTTTGGAGACAAAGAGCCTGTGATCTGTCCAACAGTCAGCACCACACATGGCCTTGGTCACTCTGACATCCTGCCTGTCTTTTCCCCTGACAATGACATAGTCGATAAGATGCCAATGCTTAGAGCGGGGGTGTATCCAGGAGATCTTGTTACAGGTGGCAAACAGAAGGTTGTGTTGGTGATGAAGAGGTCGTGTGCTGCACAGGTCTTCATTAAGAAAAGGCCGTTACTGTTATACTTGCCCACTCCATGTCTCCCAACGACTCCCTACCAGACTGCAGAGTCACACCCTACTCTTGCATTGAAGTCGTCAAGCAAGATCAGCTTGTCAGTACTGTTCACTGCTGATAGTAGGGCATCTAGTTCTTCGTAGTATTTGTCATTAACCTTAAGAGGATCTTGAAAAATGACTCAAGTCCCTTTGTCTGATTTCCTAAGCATTTTCTCATTCAGAAGATAGTCTATGCCTCCATTCCTCCTTCCAAAGTGCATAACCTCACACTTTTCCACATTGTATTCTATCTGCCACTTCTTTGCCCACTCTCCTAACCTGTCCAAGTCCTTTTGCAGCCCCCTGCTTCCTCAAAGAAAAAGCATTATTTCTGGTCAATATAATGAAAGAATCCTGATGTTAGTACATTGAGAGTTGAACACTGATAACAGGAGTAAGTTTTGTTCCCAACAACATTAAAATTTACCAAAATGAGAAATACCTAAAGTCTACCAAATATTGAGTCAACCTACAGTCTTTCCATATTGGTATTTAAATAACTGGCCAAGTTATAAATATTAACAATAACATAATAGAGCATCATACACTTACTTTGTTGTTTATTTACACTCCCACCATGTGTAATGGGCAAATTGTTTCTCCAAACATGGAAATAATATTAAATAGAACAATTGTTTATTTTATCTGTATTCTAGGTCATCTTTAAATATTGTTTAATCCTTTGGCTTTAGCTATTAAATTAATAACTCCTCAAATTAATCTCATCTATATGCTGCCTTTCAGCAACATCAGCTGAATTTATGATGCTAAAGTTCCACATATAGCCTGACAACATCCAAATCTACCGCACCATTGCTTCTCTTGACCCCTTAACTGCCTCTGTGCTGAGACATTTCCTCTTTGATAGTCCTTTCCAGTTCTGGATGAGCTGCAATTAAACATTGGGAGGACCAGAGCCATTTTCTTTACACCATCACAAACTTCCTCCTTTGCTACTGATTCTGTTCCCCTTTCTGACTATTTTCAGGCAGGACCAAACTGTTCAGTCTTGTCAACTTGTCCAAACTGAGCAACCAACCCCATATCCTTTCCATTACACTGCATACTTCTGTGACATCACCTATCACCTTTTCAGCCTCAGCTTATCCACTGCTGAAATCTTCATCCATGCCTTTTATTTCTGGATTCAACTATTCTAGTGTTCTACTGGCCAACCTCCCATTTTGCACCCACTAAGAATTTAAGCTATTTCAAAACTGTTGCCTGTAATCTTCACTAAGTCTGGCTCACTCATTATCCTTGCAGTCATTAGCATACATTAAGTTGTTGCTGGACTGGGAATCGATTTTTAAATTTACATTAAAGCAAATTACTGCAGATGCTGGAATCTGAATCCAAAAGAGAAAATGCTGGAAAATCTCAGCAGGGTTGGTAGCATCTGTAAGGAGACAAAAGAGCTGACGTTTCAAGTCCAGATGACCCTTTGTCAAAGCTCAAAGTTTCTTTGACAAAGGGTCATCTAGACTTGAAAAGTCAGCTCTTTTGGTTTTAAGTTACACATTTATGTTCAAATTCTCCCTGGTTTTAATCCTTTTTCCAGTATCACAATCCTCAATTAACTGTTTTCTTTCAACTCTGGATCATGTGCGTATCCCAACTCCCTTTGTCCCACTGTTCTAGGCCCGACCTTGAGCCAGATGGCTGAAGCTCTGGAATTCCGGGCGAGATTTTACGGTCTTGTTCAGGTGAGATCATAAAACTTGCCCAAAGGCCAACGGAGATTTCTGTTCTAGAGATGATCTGGCACGTTTTTGGTCTCCCCCTCTCTAATCCTTATCACTCCTTATCACTTCTGTAAGACCTTCTTTAATACTTACTTCTTTGATCAAGCTATTAATCACCTGTCTGGTGATATCTATTTTTGACTTGGCGCCAGTTTCTGTCCTATTATGTAAAGCATTTTGGGATATTTTTGTTTATTAAGGCACTTTATAAATACATGATTTTTAAAAAAGCTTTTTCAAATTATTATTGAATCATCAATTGGGTCATTGAAAATCTGAACATCACATCGGTATTGTTACTCACTCTGCTTCCACAAGGCTGTTAAGCAGCCGTTCTTTTTCCTCCTTCAGCTGGTCTAGCTTTTGCTGCTTTACAATGGCTTCTCGTTCAGCATCCTGAAAAAAATTAATAAACACTTGGATATGTGGCGAGTTCAGTTTAAGCTTTGATCCCATGTTGTGCATCATTGTCTGCCACTTACAAATAGGCAGTTTAATTTTCAATGAAACTGTTAAGTTTCAACCATCAAGTACCTAATTACAGATTGGTAAGATAATAGATGTATTCAATTTTAAGCAAAGAATAAGTAATCCTCGCCAGAATTAATCTAAATGGATTAAACTGCTTTACAAATGTTTCTAATTTATATTAACAGCTCTTTCTACAAGTCAGAAAAATATCCATCAAGGCCCAGCATGTGACTCGAGATCCTGCCCGGCCTCTGTGTTGTGGTCGGATGCCTGATGATACCCAGACTTGCCACTGTCTGAGTTCACTGGCGGACGAACGGCGGCAACAAAAAACGAACTGCTCATTTACCTTATTATTGGACACTACAGGATCAAGACAGAGAAGTGTCTGGTTGCAAAAATCTATTACAAATCAAGAGTGTTAGAAAACATCGACTGATGGACTTTTTACCTTAAACTATGGGACCCATGAACCGGCAGGAGAATGGTTGCTAAAACCTGAACTTTAATTTTTGTTTCATTAAGTAACTTAAAACAAAATGATAGGATAAAATAGAATAATAATAATAAAAAATAATATAATAAAATAAAATTGCAATCTATTTAAAAAATATGAAATAGAACAATGTCTCTCATGGGATACTGAAATGTAACCAATTTTTCATGTTTGCATCAGGAATTATTTTTAAAAAATTGAAAAAAACTTGCATATTCTTTTATGAATTGTCAAAGGGATACCTAAATTAACACTTATCAAATTCTACTAGGTAATGACATTTGTCAGTCAAAAGTAATCCAATGATGGAATTCTCCCAAATCCTCACTAGGGGAGTTCAGTGGTGGGCATGGGGGGGTAGAATTTGCAGGAAGACCAGAAATTGGTTTCATGTCAACATGAATTTACAACGAAATCTTCCACTGGTGCCCGCAAAACCCACCACAGGCCAGTGTGAACCTCTTTTATATCCTGTTCATGGGATGCAGATGAAGGCCTAACCCCATATGCCAGATTTTCTGTGATACCAGTGAGAAAACATGCCAGCATGAAATACGTTTGGAACAACCTGGCGTGCAGATGTCGGGATTCACTTGAACAATGACTAAGGCTGCCTCCAGAGATTAGGATAGAAGCTGCTCACAATTCTGGACCATTGGTGCATCTGCTGGGGAACCTTCCAGGTTAGCCATCCTGGAAGGGGTCCTGCTGGCCTCAGAATATTCCTGGAGAGCCATCTTCTTTCTCAGGAAGTCTATGCTGCAGCTTCAGAGTGCTCCTGGAAATCTATCTTCATTTTTAGACAGTCCACTTTCTTTCTTCAATAGTGGTTCAGTGGCATCAGGTGGACTTTTCAATACGCACCATCAAGGCCTGCCTACTGAAGACAGTGTAAAACATCTGGGTGTATAACTTATGAGATCAAGGCTGGAAGATTTGGTGGTGTTTTCCTGCCAGCCTTGCAGAGGGAAACACTGTACATTTCCCATCCTGCCACAGGAAGTAGTACTAAAATGGAAGAATTCTGTCCCTAGTTTCCATTGTTCTGGAAAGTCTAATATGGCCAACTTGGTTACATACAACTAACATAACAGAATCTGTCTGAGAAAAAGCACTGTCACTAGTGGAAATGATCCATAGCAACTTTTGGCATCATTTGAAAATACAAAAATGATGGGTAAGAAAATACAGCTGGACCATGGAGCCTACCTGATTTATGACACTTCCAACACTCCCCCACAGCCATGTAATTTTGTGGGTTAGTGAAAAATGAAACAGAAAAAAACCCAGGGCCAAAGAGGGGAGAACAAAAATTTGTAATGCTTCCCTAACTCTATTTCATGATAAAAATTAGTTGAGGTGATCACATGGACCACATGCAAGTTAACTGTTAACAATTTATATGGCACAATCATTGCTCCAGCCAAGAACTAATCAAGATGCCCTTTGAAGATACATGGAGAGGATGCATAAACTACATACTTCAGGCACTCACTGCTCTTCAGAATCATCTACCATCTGGTTTGTTCCTACTGTTGTGCATGTTAAAATGGGTGTCCTTTGGTCCTTCCCAGTTTGTCTAACTGAAAGTCTATCTGCAAACAAGCATTCCAGTGCTTTCAATATTTGATATATCTTTATCAGTTCACCTTTTAAGCCTACACGCCTCTGAAGCAAATGGATGTAGCTCTCAAGCCTCCAATTAGCTATTTTCTTTTAAATACAGGAATTATTCTTGCAGCTCTTCCCATGTGAGGAGAACAAAACTGGGTACAATACTATGTATATCACCTAAGGAGTTATATAATATCAAACAAACAATGATGATTCACTGACTTTTATGATGAAAGGGTGTTGTACATATATGCTAAGTTTTTGTCAATTATGTATTTTGCCTGAACTAACCTTCAAAGTGGCTACAAATTCATTTTCCATCAGTACATTCATGTGCTCAAGTGAAGTCTTCATGGAGGTATTCTTTGTTAACAGCTCATTGAGTTTCACCACATCATTAGACAGAGAATTTATATGACGCTCAATCTCTTTCTTTGCATTCAGTCCTTGTTGTATGGTATCTACAGGAAGAAAAATGTTGGATTTACGTCAAATAACAGTGTCAAAGTTGAGGAAATACTGGTTGTAGAGCAGGTAAATAGAAATGTGCAGATGGATGGGTGGGGTGTTGGGGGGTGAGATGAAGAAGGAGCTTAAGAAAATAATTAGAACAAAGAGGAGATATGAGAAAGCTCCAGCTTGAGAAGTAGGGAAAATCTCAAGATATGGAAAGAGAATAAGCAGGAAAAAGGTAGGGACCAAAGGAGCAATCTATGGCTAGAGGACATCGGTAGAGTGTTAAACAAATACTTCATATCCGTCTTCACCCAAGGGAATAAGGGTGATGGTATGAAAACTGCCAATGTCACATCCCAAGTCAAAAAGGGAGAGAGGCAAAAGATGGGTAACGATAGGCCAAATAGTCTAACATCTATTGTTGGAAAAACGATGGAATCAATTATTAAGGAAATAATAGCAGCACATTTGGAAAATCATAATCTAATCAAGCACAGTCAAATGGCTTGTTAAAAAGGAAATCGTGTTTGACTAATTTATTTGAGTTTTTTTGAGGAAGTCTCAACCACAGTGGATAGAGGAGAACCAGTAGATGTGTTGTATTTGGACTTCCAGATGGCATTCAATAAGGTACCTCATAAAAAGGTTAAGTCATAGGATAAGAACAATAATGTTGAAGGTAATGTACTGGCATGGATACAGAATTGGTTAGTGGGCAGGAAACGGTGAAGGTATAAAGGGTTATTTTTCAGGTTGACAATCTGTAAGCAGTGGGGTTTCACAGGGATCCGTGCTGGAATCACAACTGTCTAAAATATATATTAATGGTGAGAGGAAAGGGAGGGAGTGCCAAATTTTCAGATAACACAAAAATAGGTGGAAAGGTCAGTTGCAAGAGGGATACAAATAAATTGGAATTCCAAAGAATGAGAGGTGATTTCATTGAAACACAAAAGGATTCTTAAGGAGTTTGACAGGGTAAATGCTGAGACTCTCATAAGAGAGTCTCGGACCAGAGGGCATAGTTTCAGAATAAAGGGCACCAATTTAAGACTCAGAGAGGAGGAATTTCTTCTCTGAGTGTTGTGAGTCTGGAAGTCCTTGCCACAGAAAGCTGAGAAGGCAGAGTTCTTGTGTGTATTTAAGACTGAAATAGATAGATAGATTTTTGATCACTAAGGGAATCAAGGGAAAAGGCAGGAAAGTGGACATAAGGAATGTCAGATCAACCATGATCCTATTGAATGGCAGAACAGGTTCATGGGGCTGTATGGTCTACTCCTGTTCCTATTTCACATGGTCTTAGGCTATAGTTTTAGACTAATGGGTGGCACATTTAAAAAAGTGAGGAAAAATTACTTTACTCAAAGAGTTGTGAATCTGTGCAGTTCTCTACCCCAGAATGTAGTGGACATCAGAACACAAAATACATTTATTTAAGGAGTAGATAGGGTTTTATGTAGTAGTGGGATGAAGGGCTACGGGCAGAGTTCAGAAAGGTGGAGATGAGGCCAAAATGAGATCAGCCATGATCATATTGAATGGCAGAGCAGGCTTGAGGGCTGAATTGGC
Source organism: Carcharhinus amblyrhynchos (assembly GCF_965287045.1). NCBI lineage: Eukaryota > Metazoa > Chordata > Chondrichthyes > Carcharhiniformes > Carcharhinidae > Carcharhinus > Carcharhinus amblyrhynchos. The sequence goes on along the minus strand of NC_137344.1, from coordinate 19,579,361 downwards.
TACTCCTGCTCCAAGTTCTTATTCAATCAGGTGCCAGGCAAAAGGTTATTACGCAAGGTAAGGCTCAAGGAGTTAGGACATAACTTATTAGCATGGATAGAGGATTAATTAATGTATAGAAAACAGACGGTAGTAACAAGTGGGACATTTTCAAATTGGAAAATTGTAACTAGTGGAGTGCCACAAAGATCACTGCTAGGGCCACTAGATTCTCTGGAGCTTAGAAGAATGAGAGATGATTCGATTTATATAAGATTCCGAAGGGAATTGGCAGAGAGATGCTGAGAAATTATTTCCCTTGACTGGGGAATCTAGACCACTGAGGCACAGTCTCAAGAGCCATTCATTTCAGACTGAGATGAAGAAAACATTCTTCACTCAAAGAGTTGTGAATAATTGGAATTCTCTACCCCAGGAAGTTGTGGGTGCTCTATCATTGAATATATTTAGGGCTGAAATAAACATTTTTCAGCCTCTCAGGAATCATTATGAGGAGAGAGCGGACAAATGGAGTTAGGGCCAAATATTCATCCATTATCATATTCAACAGGAGAACAGATTTGAGGGATTGTACTCCTACTTTGTATATTGTTGTTAGAATATAGTAAATTTATCATTTATAGTAAATTACACATGTTCCAAGAAGGTAACTACAAAGATTATTTGAGTGTAGTACACGGCAACTAATGTACTCATTATCATTAGCTTACTCTCAGTGCGGATTTTCTTCTGTTCGAGTATAGTGACCTGTTTCTTCTGTAGTTCCACATCAGCTGTCTGTTTCTCCCTTTCTTGGGTCAGTCTAACCAGCTCATGCTGTTGTTTTAACCAGTACCGTTGTTGTGTTGAAATTTCTTTGCTGTGTTCCTCAATCTTTTTTGTCAAAGTTTTGATCTTGAGCTCCAGAGGGCTCATTTCACGCCCCTGAAGAATAAAAGGTGGACATTCTGTTAATGCAAATGTTACAAGCCTCTCAATAATTTGAAATTATCTAACTCCAGACCATTTTGAAAGAAAGTATCTGACTTTACATACAATACCCAAGCACAGTCCACCAATATTCAAGTACAATACATCATTATCCATCTATATTAAATCTTAAATCTACATTTATTTCCAGTCAACATTTTCCATTATGCATTTCTATATCCATAGAATGATGAAATCAACGTTTTTAAGAATCAATATAATTAAACTGATTAATTGAATTGTTTTTTGCATCTTTTATAGCCTTCATTTAAGATGTTTGCTCTAAGTACTAGCCATTGGTAGAAGCTTGGACTTAGTGTTGTTGGGCGGGATTCTCCGGCCTCCCATTCAAGTGTTTCCCACCAGAGGCATTGTTTGCTAGCGGCAGGATTCTCTGGTCCCGCAACTGTCCCATTGACGTCACCCATGCAGGTGGGAAAACTGCGGGTGGGAGTGCACTGCCAGCAGGACTGGAGAATCCCACCAGCATGAATAGCTGCAGAATTTTGGTGAATATGTTTGCCCTCAGCTGAATTTGCATTATGCAGTCATAACATCTGCACTATACTTATCAACATGCATCATTACAATTTAGTCAACTATGCCGAAAATAGTTTTCTCTCCAAGTACTAACAGTTCCTGATCAGATTTTAGAAACTTAATTTAAGGGAAAACTGCAAACGCTGTAGTGATGTAAAATTTATATTTACTTAAAAAAAAACATGTGTGCATGAGTGCGAGAGAGAGACTAAATATTCTGATTACCGGTTATGGATTTTGTTACTATCCTATAAACTTTTGAAACTGAGAGAAAGAAAAAAAGTTACTCAAGGAGATAAAAAGACTTGATCTAGGGGGATGAAAAAGAGTGGGGCCAAATTATAACTTTTGGATAGCCTCCAAGCAGAACACACTAGCAATCTGCCAATTCCAACAGGGTATGAGCCATCTTAAGACCCAAACTTCATTTATAATTCAAAACGGACTTCCCGATGGCTGACTTAATATTGAATGAATATGAGGTTGCTTTTTCTAGTCCAACAATAATAATTTAAAATAACTTCCAAGAGTCTGTTCAGCTGTACTGTCAGTAACTGGTTAGAGAGTGCATAGCTCTTGCTCAAACCAATTCTGTCATAAATTTATCCATCATAGCACTCAAATTTGCACACAGAAAGCGATCTATCACTAGAAACAGGCAACATTGTAGCCCCTCAAAGATTGATCCCAATAAATATGGCAGTTGGCAGAACAGCGTCATCAACGTTAATAAAGTACTACAAGTATTGACTCCACTTTGAGGCCATTAGCACCAACTTTGAATTAAAAATCAACCATAGTGTATCTATCTTCTTTGTTAGTTCAATTTTCAAAGAAGTGTTAGTTGGAATAAATCTATATTGATAACATACATCTGTAAAGGGAGAGAGAATGAAAAAGAAAAGATAAAATGCCAATTCTTCCCTCATTGTAATTCAATTCCTTACTTAAACAAAATACCAGTTGAAATTTGAAAGCAAAGAAAATCTCTAAATCAAAAACAAGAAAATAAATTAGCAGGGGAAGGGGAGGGTTACAGGATAATTTTGGATGAGAAAACGCTTTAGGACTATCTTAATACATCTATCCAGAGATATTAGCATAAGAGAGATCCTAATGTTCCCTCACTGTACAAGTTAATCTTAAAAGTTATAATATTCCATTTTCAAACATATTGTTCTGTTGCTGGAAAGTTTAATAAATTATTTTTTCTCAAAGGTTATAGTAATTACGAAATGAGATTGTTAAACTTACTCCCATTTCTGCTATCAGCTGTGCAATCTTCTTGTTATGCATGTTTAGTACTGACTGCTTATTTTGAATGGAAAGTACTCGTTTAGCAATTTCTTTCTCACTCAGTGAGACAACTTTGTTTTTCTCATTCAATTCATGGTGCTGTTCTTGTAGAGTTTTCTGTAAACTGATCAGTTCTGCTTTCTTCTCATTCGTTTCCAGGTTTATTTGAGCAAATTCATTTTCTGTCTTTGCATAATCAATTTCCTACAAAAAGTTAAGAAATGTTTTTAGTAGATATTCACAATGTAATTCAATAGTGGGAGCAAAAAACTTTATATTTGCACACCTATCTCAAACTCTATTTCAAGGTAGGTCAATATTAAGGTAAAATATCAGAAGCCATCAAAAGATGCCTTTAAATGATCCTGGCTGGCCACTTAAGTTGGCCTAAGGGCGTGCCACATAGATGGCCAAATGTCAACGGCAACAGGAAAGCAGGCAAAGATATTCCACCTGCTTTTAAGCCTACTCCAGTTGGCATATTCCCTGGTGCCTTATAAATCCCAACCAATACTACAGAGAGGAAGCTCTCACTGAAATGTCCCAGTGCAATGCTTAACCCCACTTTTAAACTTATCTGACAGTGTAGTTTGCCATTGTATGAATGTTTTTGACATAGTTCTCATGGTGTTAGCAATGTTGACATTTGAACCCCTTCTCCCATTACCCCAGACCACAACATTTCCCAAATCTCAGAACACTTGTGATACTGAATGTCTTGAGCCATGCATGTGTATGTACATTGGTAGTTTTAATGGTAATGTAATACTTAAAGAAAGTCAAATGCAGGACTTGTAACAAATATTATGAGAGCTATATAAGTTATGATTGTGCATCATCAGTTGTTGAATACTGATTAGCTGCACTGCTTTGTGGTACAATGGACAAGGCACTCTGGGACATAGAACTGGCTCCTCATATTTGACTGCAGCTTAACTTCTTAATTTATTGTGTAACCCTCATAGTGTAGGATGGTCTTCCTCTAAGCAAAACCATGAATGGTAACATTGTGCCAGTAGTTCAATATTTTAGTTTTAGTGTTGCATTTACAATCAGCGAGTGGGTATAACAAGTCGGAGAGGTAACAGCGTGAAAGGACAACTGATTAAATTAGGGAACTGGCGGCAGACAGTCAGTTAGAGAAAAAAGAATGAGCCTGAGGGGAAAAGTGCAAAAGGTCAAAGTTAGACCCTGAATCAGTCAGAGTTTGAGCTAAAAGGGAAAAACTGAGAAGGAAATTCAAAAGTGACGTCATTGCCATGGCTAGAGAAGTGGGGCACGAGGGAGTGTTTCAGACTCTTGGGGCATCAAATCCTATGCTGGAGCAAGGGGCACCTACACCATACGGACAGCGTGCACTTAAACAAATCCCTGCCCAAAATTCTTGCTGAGAGGTTAACTATATTATTGGGGAGGTCTTGGGGAACCAAAAAGTAATAGAAAGGCAGAGTATGTATTAACCTGTATATATGTCAATATCCATAGCGGAACATGAAAAGGTTGGTGAGCTGCAGGCAGAAATTGCTGCATGGGATAATTTCGTGACCATCTAAAGAAGCATAGTTCAAAGATTGAGAACATCCTCAGGGATCTGTTTTGGGGCCACTGTTGTTTGTAATTTTTATTAATGATCTGGATGAGGGTATAGTTGGGTGGATTAGTAAATTTGCTGATGACACCAAAGTTGGAGGTGTGGTAGATTGTGAGGAAGGGTGTCATAGTCTGCAGGGAGACTTAGATAGGTTGCAGAGCTGGGCCGAGAGGTGGCGGATGGAATTTAATGCGGAGAAGTGTGAGGTAATTCACTTTGGTAGGAGCAACAGATGTGTCGAGTATAGGGCTAACGGGAGGACTTTGAATAGTGTGGATGAACAGAGGGATCTAGGTGTGTGTGTACATAGATCCCTGAAAGTTGGGAATCAAGTAGATAAGGTTGTCAAGAAGGCGTACGGTGTCTTGGCGTTTATTGGTAGGGGGATTGAATTTAGGAGTCGCAGTGTAATGTTGCAACTGTACACTACTCTAGTGCGGCCGCACTTGGAGTACTGTGTGCAGTTCTGGTCCCCGCATTACAAGAAGGATGTGGAGGCGTTGGAGAGGGTGCAGAGGAGGTTTACTAGGTTGTTGCCTGGTATGGTGGGGAGGTCCTATGAGGAGAGACTGAGGGATCTAGGGTTGTTTTCGTTGGAAAGAAGGCGGCTAAGAGGGGATCTTATTGAAACATATAAGATGATTAGAGGTTTAGATAGGGTGGATAGTGATAGCCTTTTTCCTCGGATGGAGAAAGCTAGCACGAGGGGGCATGGCTTTAAATTAAGGGGGGGTAGCTACAGGACGGATGTCAGGGGTAGGTTCTTTACCCAGCGGGTGGTGAGGGATTGGAATGCCCTGCCTGCTGCAGTTGTAAATGCGTCTAGTTTGGGGGCGTTTAAGAGATCTCTGGATAGGTTTATGGACGAAAAGGGATTGGTATAGGCTAGTGGGTCATTGTTTTTGTAACTGGTCGGCGCAACATCGTGGGCCGAAGGGCCTGTTCTGCGCTGTAATGTTCTATGTTCTATGTTCTATATTCTTCATATTCCTGGTAACTAAGAATTGAGGAATAATAGAAAAATTAAAAGGAGGAAAAGGTGTGGTACTATTAATTACAGGTAATGCTACAATTCTGAGTAGTAGGATTTTTAAATGGTTCTAGGGCAAAATTTATTTGACTTGCATTGTTGTAAATTTAGCTTGAGATATGGTAAGTTTATATCAATGAGCATAATTCAATTTTGCAAGATTGTCCAAACAGTACTAAATAGTGGTGCTTTGTTACCAGGGTAAAAGGTTGGTGAGCTGCAGGCACAGATTGCTGCATGGGATAATAACGTGACTGTTTAAAGAAGCATGGTTCAAAGTTGGATGAGAATATGTTCTCAATATCCCTGGTAACTAAGTATTGAGGAATAATAGAGAAATTAAAAGGAGGAAAAGGTGTGGTATTATTAATTACGGGCAATGCTACAATTCTGAATTGTAGGATTTATTGCATTCACTGGTTCCTAAGATTAACACTTAGAATTTTGGAGCTATTAAAAAATAATTCCATCCTGAATAATCTTTTCAAATCAAGTTAAGACCATACAGAACACACATGTTGCTATTACTTGTATAAATAGATCAACTAGTCTCAGTCAAAACCCTGTGTATCCAATTGGAGGTTAGAAGGTTGTTTTACATATGTCCCAAAAAAGTGTTTTGTCTTCAATTTTTGTATTATCTGTTTAAAGAACTAAGAATCTTGCAAATCTAGTGCAGGGTACTTGCTAAAAGAATCAACTCAGTTATTATAAACCACTCATTGGAAAATTCAGTTGGTTTCATTTGAATACCATTGCAGTACAAAGCGGTTTGGATTGCATCTGTTAAAAACTACCTTGTTGTACTAGGTACAACAATACTAACTACGTATGAAATAAGCTTTATAGCCAAGGCTTGGCCTCATGTGTATGAACGAACTTGGAGAGTACAAACTATGCATGCACTGCAAGTAAGATTTTTTCCACAGTTTAATGATTCATGTGTACTGAAGGCTTTGAGAAATCAGTACAAGGGACATTTGCTGTGTGCCTCACCTTCAATTCTTTTTAAAGATCTGGTACTAATTGTGGCAATAACATGACATCAAGCAGAAATGTAAAAATACTCTCTATACTTTTAATGGACAGCTAGAATGCAGCCACAATTATTTCCTATTTGAGAATAATGTGTACAGACAGTTGCTTACCACTCAATTACCCCACATTTGGACTTCAAATCAAAATTTCTTAGAAGGTTTTTTTTAGAATCTCACTAACATTAAAAAGTACACAATTATATTTTGATAATGCAAAGATACACTGATAACACATAATTACATAGGTTAAAATTGTCTTCATAGGCAAGGTAAGATACTGTTCAAGAGTTGTTAGAGAAATAGGGATGAAAATACAATATTTATAGCAGATAAGCAGTACATGCAGTATGTATATTTAGCCCAAATTAAAACGAACAGAAGCTTTATAGTATTAAAGTATTTTTTAAATGTGGTTATTATTATAATGTAGGAAATATGGCAGCAATTTATATAGCAAAAATCCGACAAGCAATGAGATACATAATGAAATAATCTTATTAGTCATGTTGCTTGAGGAATAGCTACAAATGATGGCAGTGGGAGCATCCCCTTAAAAGATCCTAGGGTACTATCTGATGCACTCTTTGGAGCCTTGGTTTACCTTTGGCGTTATGTGCTCATGTACCTGAACTGAGATTTGAACCCACAATTTTCAGAATGCTCCAATTAAGTCAAGGCTGACCCCACGTTCATAAGTGGAGATGATTGAGGTTGAAAGAGAAAAACAACTGAATAACATGAATACACTGCATTAGATTAAGGAAAGTAATAGGTTTTCAAGATATGCAAGCCGTATTTAACAGTTACAGACTCCAGCCAACTGATAATTCAAAAGTCAGTTTGAAAAGACAGTATGATATTTCATTAAGTAATTTCATAAGCAGATAAGACCTTTTATGCAGCAATTTGAACACTGTGCATGTATAAAATATAACTATAAAGCTTTTGATAAATCAATATTTTGTGATTTTTACATGTTTATTTTGGGAATTGGCAATGCCATATTTGGAAAAATGTTAAATCGGCAGCATTTTATATACTTAGGAATATTTAATATACGTCTTTCCATACCAACTGTCGTTTTCGGATTCGAAGCTTGTCAGCCGAGCGTTTCAAGTAATCTGTTGCCTGGTTCATGGTCAAGTTACTCTCCAATTTTGCCGTAATTTCATCTTCCAGTTTAACCTTTGTTGCATATTCCTTTTCTATTTGTAACTGTAGTACTTTGATCTCACTTAGACGTGCGTTCTTGTCCTAGGTATGAAATACAGTGGGGGTCTTAAATTTGCTGTATTGAAAAATCAAAAGAACAAACATTGTAGGCTAAAAGAATACTTCATACGTGGTCTTTCCATACAGAGTTACCAATGTTACACTTTTTGAGGGAGGATATGTTTCTTTGTATTTTTAAGATTGTGTTGTCTCTTTCCTCTATCCTGAACCTCTCAGCAAACCTGGGTCCGGAAGCCAGCTTTCTGATAATACTGCTTTTAAGCGAGGAAGAGGAGGTATCAGTAACCAGCTTCTGATTATCCATGTCTTCTCCTCCAGGCACAAGTGGCCTTTGCTGGGCACTTCTTCAAGAGGGCTTGGCTGATATGGGAAACTCAACAGATTTTCTGTTCATCAAACCCTACCAGTGCAAAGGTGCAATGTAATTAATCTCAAAGCGCTAAACAGCTTGCATTAATAATATCACTAAATTAGCACTGAGTTTGAAGTTTTGCTGTTCATTTTTATTTGAAAATTCATTCAAAAATTAATTTGTAAGAGTTTTAGCTTTATAAAATTGTATTCAGTGTTAAATTATTTCAAAAACATGGCACTATGCCCTCTATTTTTGCAAAAAATTTTTCACCTGGCAGGTCCTCCTAATTACATGACTAAGGTCAGAAAAGGGGGCATTTTAATAACCCAGTATGGGAGGAGGGGTTCCTGGGAGAGGGTATTAAATACTTAAATGTGAAAAACCTTACCCCAAGTGCACTTACATCTGATTTAACCAGGTAGGTTGAATGGGTAGGCAAATAATCTTTTTGCAAAAGGCAGGTCAGTTGTTTTAATATGGTTAATCAGGAAATTCAGCAATAAAGGGAGATGAAGCTGGGAAGTGTTTTTCCAGCACTGCTTATGGGTCAGATGGAGCAGGAATGCTTTGCCCAGCAACCCTAAGCTAAGCTGGTGCAATTTCCCTTGCTTCCCATAATACTGATTCCTTTGTGATCCAATGCCAACCACCACCTGCCCCCAATGTGATCTCCACACACACCTGTGATCCCTTCTATCTATATTTCCAGTCCCTTGCTGCAGTCTTCTACTTCAGGCTTCCTGCCAAAGTCTGCCAGCATCTCATCTGCCCAGTAGCCGGGCAGGAAACAGAAAGAAAATTCAAATAAGGTCATGCAGCTAAATTCAGCAGGACCTGCATATGCGCCATTCCTCTGTGTCTTAATTTTAATGTTGTGCAAGATCAGTAGGTTTGCTGGTTGACTAAACGTTATTAGGTAAGAATACAAAAATAGCAGTTGAAAAATGTAATTGCACTTTACAGGTTGTTATGGTATAATGCTCTAGCTCTTGAAGACCCAACGGGGATGTTTGGAAATTGACAATGCTGTAACCAGAGGTAACTAGAGGGTGATTACTATTTAGTCTGGTTAAAAGCTTAACAGTGTTCATGACGTCAATATGCTTACTAATGAAGCTTTGTTGAGCAAACGTTCTGTTTCATGTAGTGTTCGAGTGTAGGTGCTATATTCATGCTTTAATCCTTCCTGCTTTGCCAGGTTTTGCATAATCATTTTTTGGGTCATATTAACATCATTCATCAATCTGTTCAGTGAAATTGTTAGAAATTCATTCTTCTCCTCTTGTTTCATAATAAAATTTTTATAAGCGTGCATTTCAGTCTTCAATGTATCCAACTGGTGCTTTGATTCGCTGCATAAAAAAAGGAGAATCATTAGCATCTCACATAAATTGACAGAAAACATAACTGTCAGCTATTAAATAATCTTTATAGCTCAGAGGCAGATATTTTAGGAAAAAAGTAGAACACTGGAAAGTTAAATAAGTTTTCAAAGATAGGAAACTGAAATTAGCTCATCAACAATAGGCACAAAACCAATTATAGAACTAATTATGAAATGATGTGTATGAGATTTAAAAATGCGTAAGTTAGAAGAATATGGTAAATTATTAAAAATATGGAAAAAAGTTAGTATACATGATGGAGGGACTATATAGATGGGGAACTCATATTTTAGATATCCTTTTCAAAATATTATGCACAGATTCAACAATGCTTTTTTGCCAAGCAAACACTATGACATGAATCAAATATCTATGTACTTGTTAGTAGAGATTACCAAATTCTTTGGTACCTTTGTGTACTCTGGTGAGTGGGAACTGAAACAGATCTATGAACAGTCAAAATGTACGCTATGTCTGACAACGTAAAAGCACATGAATTACACATGCCAAATTAGTACTGATAAGTTCTGTCTTTACGCATTTGTACATGCTTGACGTTAGTGCAAACAAACTTTGACATACAGGTCAGAAATTGAAAGCGAACACTATCTTGGAAGGAAGTACTTCTATTGCAACTTCTGTTTTTGGGGCTTAAATTTAGAAACAAGCCACTCAGTTGATGTCAGTTATCGTTCCATCAGCAAATTGTTCAAATGGAATTTATGACAAATGTCTGCCTTTTCAGTCAGATAGTTATCAGTCAAGAACTGTGAAAATCTTTGATGTGCTATATTGGATGAGGAGCAGAACCAAACATGAACAGTAACAAAACAAATTATTTAAATATATGGCAAATTAATTTAAAAATTCATAGTTATTCAGCAGAACTAATATCATCTTATTTAGACTCTGAACTGTACCTGACAGCTTCCTGCATTGCAGAGTATGCCTCATCACGTCGTTGCATCCCAATTAGGCTACTGTTCCACTCTTCTACTAGTTGTTTTTTCTCATAGCCAATTGCCTCAATCTCCGTGGTAGCCTGAGAAAGGATTTGAGAGATTTAATAAAAGTAAAAGAAAGCTGCAAATAATAATGAATGTACTAAAACAAACTAGTATACTCCAAAGTGCCAGGCCATGTGTGAAAGTGTCATCTTTTCTTCATACAACAGTAATTTGCATATGTGATAAACAGTGGTGCTAAGAATTTTCTCACCTCTGCTACTGTTTTTCGAGCCGCTTTTGTTTCTTCTGCTTGTGCGACATACTGGGCATCATACATTGCAATTTGTTCTCGTAGTGCATCTATTTGTGATACTAAACGGTCTACAAACATGTCCTGGAACACAAGAGAATTATTTATAGCTCACTGCGAAGACAGTATCAATAAGGAGCAATCATTATATTTTGCTTCTAAAAAGAGACTTGCATTTATATAGCATCTTCCATTTTTTCAGTATGTCCCAAAGGCATCTTAACAACCACTTCTGTATAATCAATGTGTGTTATTGGTAAATGTGGTAGCTAATTTATGCATAGGAAGATAAGGGTCTAGCACATATTGGACAGTACTGTGGCACAATGCTGCCTCACAGCGCCAGGGACTTGGGTTCAATTCCAGCCTTGGTGACTGTGTAGAGTTCACACGTTCTCCCCGTGTCTGTGTGTCTTTCCTCTGGGTGCTCTGGTTTCCTCCTCGCCCGTCCAAAGATGTGCAGGATAGATGGATTGGCCATGCTAAATTGCCCCTTCGTGCCCAAGATGTGTAGGTTAGGGGGAATAGCGGGGTAACTGTGCGGGATTACGAAGGGAGAGCCTGGGTGGGATGCTCTGTCTGAGAGTCAGTGCAGACATGATGAGCTGAATGCCCTCCTTCTGCACTGAAGGAATTCCATGATTGGGCTAATGTGGAACCGAGTACGGTACTATTCACAGTGAAGTGCCACATAGAGACCCAAGCATGGAGACAAGTGGTACCCTTCACTTTATTAGTAAACCATTCCAAGAGTCAACAAAGACTTGCAGTTAACCTCTTTCATCTTTGATGATTTCATTGAAACCGAACAAAACGTAACCAAAATGGAACAGTCTAACAAACAGTAATATTGACTATATTGTGGTGTTAGTTGAGAGAAAATGTTTGTTAGAATAAAAGAGAACTCCTCTGTCCTTCTTCTCCACAAAATCTTTCACATGTTGATCAGGCAGATGGCTATACTGTCTTTTTTAAAACATAACACCTTTAACACAGAATCCCTCCTCAGTACCAATGCCTCTGGAGCAGAACTTGCACCAACGACTCTAACTCAGAAGTCTGAATATGATCATTAAGCCAAGATTTGGATAACATGGAGATTATATTTTTAAATGCATATCAACCAGGGAGATGGCAAAATACCTTTGCTGTGCTGCCTTTTTATGGGCAAGTTGACATGTTTGATTCCCCAACTGGTGAGATTCTAATTATAATATTATTTTGACAAAGGAATTGTCCAGAGTTGTGGACATTTTTCAAAAAGAGGATGGTCAACTCCAGGCTGCAGTAGCCTAGTTCTCAGTGAGAGCTTAAAGACATCAGTGGAGATCCAAGGAGCAGACTGTCTGTCAGTTCCCTTGGCTGAAGGTGCTATAAGCAGAGGAGCAGATGCAGTTTAATGCAACTACCAAACAAATTTCAGTATCAAGACAATTTAATGTAAAACATATTATTTCTGATAACTCAACTTCCTTACAATATCATTGTTCTTCCATCTGTGACATGGGGTGGAACCTTAGTCTCTGGCCAGAGCAGTATCGGGTTGCATGTCTGGCTATCCAATTTATAGGCCGTCTGGTTGCTCTTTACCAGAGGAAATCTATTAAGCTCCACCTCCTGACTGCCCAATCAGTTGGGAGAGTGAGTGAGTGGGATGATTCATTCCTTCTGTCAAGGGGAGAATTTCTGTTTAGCAGGACCATAACATAATATTTTTCAGAAAAGCTAAGCAGCACTTGGACTGTTTACCCCGCCGCACCTACAGAAATGGAAAGGAGACCTGGGAAGCATGGCCAATCCTGCGGATCTCATTCTCACCTGGGTGTCCTGCTTAGAGGCTTCAGTGAGTTGAGTCCTCCCAAGGTTGGGAGGAATAGGGCAGCTTCTCCAACCAAGGACACAGGGATGGAAGTGAACAGCTGGAGTGTGCTCCCTTCAACCTGCAGACAACACACCAGGAGGATCAAGGACCTCAGGGGGACATGACAGGTGAGCAAATAACATTTCCAGGTGCTAATCTCCACACTGTGATTTGCCAAGTATTCTCCTACACAGCAAGCTTCAGGTCAATACATCTTGCAGCTCCATTGGTTACTCTCTCTGCAGACATCTCATATCTCCAACTGAGCAGCTAACTTCCTACTTATGCTCAGCTTATTGTCCTCCTGCATCCACCACGAATGATATCCTGTCTTCCTCTGCACACAAACCATTCCCACCAGTACAGGGTGCACAAATCATTGTATGGTGGAGTTTCTGGTGCAGATGGAGGAGGAGAAAGTGGGTTCCCAGACACGCGTCCTTTGTTTGAACAGAGGGGAGTACAGTAGGATGAGAGAAGAATTGGCGAATGTGGACTGGGGGAGCGTGTAGGAAGGTAGGTCCGCTGAGGAGCAGTGGAGGATCTTTAAGGAGATCTTTCTTGGTGCTCAGCAGAAATTTATTCCGATGGTCAAAAAGGACCACAGGAGGAGAGGTAATAAGCCGTGGATAACGAAGGAGGTGAAGGAAAGTGTTAAATTAAAAGCGGAGGCGTTTAGAGTAGTAAGAGTAGTGGGCGAGAAGAGGATTGGGAGAGGTTTAAATGTCAACAAAGATTGACAAAGAATTTGATAAAGAAGGGTAGGAGAAACTATGAAGCTGGGCTAGCGCTTAATATAAAAAAGGATAGCAAGAGTTTTTATAAATATATAAAAAGGAAGAGGCTGGCTAGGGTGAACGTTGGACCCTTAGAGGATGAGAAGGGGGACTTAGTGGTAGGGGATGGGGAAATGGCTAAGGTCTTGAATAACTTTTTTGTTTCAGTCTTCACGGAGGAGGATGTGAATAATTTGCCGGGTGTTAGAGATGGAAAGGTGGTAGGACTGGAGGGACTAGAGAGGCATGCTCGACAGACTGGAGGGACTGATTGTGGACAAGTCCCCAGGACCGGATGGAATGCATCCGAGGGTTCTGAAAGAAATGGCGGAGGTGATAGTGGATGCCTTGGTGGTTATTTTCCAAATGTCGCTGGATTCCAGGGAAGTGCCGGAAGATTGGAAAACGGCTAATGTTACGCCGCTGTTTAAGAAGGGTGCCAGGCAAAAGGCAAAATTATAGGCCGGTTAGTTTAACGTCTGTTGTAGGTAAAATGTTAGAATCCATCATCAAGGAGGAAATAGCGAGGCATCTTGAGGGAAATTGCTTGATAGAGCAGACGCAGCACGGTTTCGTTAAGGGGAAGTCGTGTCTGACAAATTTACTGGAGTTCTATGAGGATGTGTCTAGAGCGATGGATAGAGGAGAGCCGGTGGATGTGGTCTTTCTTGATTTTCAGAAGGCGTTTGACAAGGTGCCTCACAAGAGGTTATTGCAGAAGGTCAGGGGACATGGAGTTGGGGGTAGGGTGTTAGTGTGGATAGAGGATTGGTTATCAAATAGGAGGCAGAGAGTGGAGGTCAATGGGTGCTATTCGGATTGGCGGTTGGTGACTAGTGGAGTGCCCCAGGGGTCGGTGCTGGGGCCTCAGTTATTTACCATTTATATAGATGATCTGGAGGAGGGAACCGAGTGTATGGTGTCGAAATTTGCTGATGACACCAAGATTGGTGGAACGGCGAATTGCGCGGAGGGTGTGGAGAGTCTGCAGAAGGATCTAGATAGGCTGGGCGAATGGGCCAGGAACTGGCAAATGGAATTTAATGTTGGCAAGTGCGAGGTGGTCCACTTTGGTAGGAATAATGGTAGGAAGGATTATCATTTACGTGGCGAAAAACTGCAGCAAGCGATGGTGCAGAGGAACCTCGGGGTCCTTGTGCATGAGTCGCAAAAACCCAGCCTGCAGGTGCAGCAGGTGGTCAGGAAGGCGAATGGGATGCTGGCCTTCATAGCGAGGGGGATTGAATATAAAAGTAGGGAGGTCTTGCTGCGGCTGTATAGGGCATTGGTGAGGCTGCAGCTGGAGTACTGTGTGCAGTTTTGGGTGCCGTACTTACGCAAGGATATTTTGGCCTTGGAGGGAGTGCAGAGGAGGTTTACTAGGCTGATGCTGGAGTTGAAGGGGTTGAGCTATGAGGAGAGGCTGAATAAACTAGGCTTGTACTCGTTAGAGTTTAGAAGAATGAGGGGAGATCTCATTGAGACATATAAAGATGATGAATGGGATGGATAGGATAGAGGTGGAGAGACTCTTCCCGCTCAGAAAGGATAGTAGAACTAGGGGGCACAGCCTCAAGATAAAGGGGGGGCGGTTTAGAACGGAGTTGAGGAAGAACTTCTTCACTCAAAGGGTGGTGAATCTCTGGAATTCTCTGCCCGTTGAAGTGGTGGAGGCTACCTCACTAAATATTTTTAAGACGCGGGTTGATGGGTTTTTGATAAGAGAGGGAATGTGGAACTGAGCCACGACAGATCAGCCATGATCTTATTAAATGGCGGGGCAGGCTCGAAGGGCTAGATGGCCTACTCCTGCTCCTATTTCTTATGTTCTTATGTTCTTAAATGGTGGATGGGAGTAAACAGCAGATGGAGAAGAGGGAAGGGGATCACCAGTGTCAGGCATTTTGTTAGCCACTGGCACCTCATATCTACCTCTTCTACAAGGAAGAAGGTCTTGTTCCATGAAATTGCAGATGACAGCAGCAACCTGCTCCAAGAGCCGAAGATCCTGAAGCACTGGTACTTAGACATGTTGACAGAGCTGTTCATCAGCTTGTAGATGGTGCTGAAGGTCTCGCTATATTCCAGCTTTATCTCTGTGGCCTCTGCCTGACATAAGAGTATGTGACTGAGGCGAAAGTGCTGCTGTTGGAGTTGTTCCTGCTGTTGTTGGAACAGTTACTTCTCTGCTGCTTTGAAGGCTGGCAGCTGGGAAGTACAGCTGAAGGTGGGTGACATACTGAACAGGTGAAATTCCTTCCATGCAATTGATAATCACCTGTTAAGTAATGATAGTACCTCTGGGGGAAGTGCTTTGAACGGCAATCTCTGACCTAGTTATGATTGAAATTCTTCAATGTAATGGATCAAATAACTCACAGCTTCTCAGTTTTACTGAACAACATTTCCCACTGTGAATGTGCCTTCTCCAATCAGCCCAGCTAGTCACAGCATGGATCACCTGAGGCAATGCATTTGCATGTTACTCCTAATTGTCTTAAGTACTTTATTTTGCTTTGCGCTTCTGCCATTCACTTCCTCCACCACCCCTGACACTGCCACACTGCCAACCTATCCCTGGGAAAGTCAGAAGGAGATGGGGGATGGGGGAGTGATAGCAAATCCTCACCATGATCCAACTTCATCTTTTGCAATTCTTCCACCACGCATGCTACCAAATCTGTTTCCACTGGTCTGGGAAAATTTCACTCATTGTTAAGGAACTTGTAGTTAGCAATTAAGACAAGTTTATCATTCACCATACCTGCTTCTGTTTCAGCTTTGCTGCCTGTAATTTTTCAGTCTCTAATTTTTCCGTTGCACGTTTCATTACCATGATGTCAGAACACACATCATGTTTTAAGCTCTCCATGTAGAAATGTCTCAGCGCAATATTTTCAACTTCTGTTTGCAGCTGTGAAACTAGGATGAAATTACATGATAACATGAAATAACAATATTCAATATCATATCAATGTCAAAAGGAAGAGTCTTTGCTTGTGTTCTATAATCTCTTGATTGAGACCATATCTCATATATCCCCAACCACTGTGTCACCACGCTGTTTTGAAAGAGCAGTTGTGCTTAGTTCTATATCCCAGGGCCATTTTGTCTGCAACACCATAGTTCTTTACCTTCCTCAATTTTCTTTTTTCCACCAACCATGTACTGGTTTTATAACGAGGTTATGGCAACCTAATTACCATTTACTGATTAATATTGTTGTCTTTGTTCTTGGTCCCTTTCTTTCCCTCGTCTAAATAGTGCCCCATGTGGGCATCATTTGCAGACTTCGCGGTTGGCTTGACAATATCCAGCTTCACTTCTACACCATCTCTCTTGACACTATCACCACATCTGTTTTGTCAGAATCCTTATCTAAATGCAGTCTTGGATGTGCTACAATTTCCTTCAATTAATTGTCCTTAGTCTCTGCTACAACATCATACACTCATCATCCCCCATTCATTGGTCCCCAACAGTTACTGTCTCACTCTATTGTTCTAGTTAGTCAATCAAATGAACAACTGACCCTATATCTTATCCATTACAAAGATCACCTATCCATCTTTCCATAATAATACCTGTGTTTACTCCTGAGTCAACAATCTCTTGCAGAAACTGCCATCTCTTTTGTCACCTTTAGGAATGTCCATTACAGTGTTCTTCTGTCTGGCTTTTTATTCTCCACACTGTAAATTTTAGCTCATCCAAAACATTATGGCCCATATTCTATAATATAGCAAATCCCACTCACTCATCCTTCTTTATTCTTCTTGATTATATTTGCCCCTGATCCTCAAAAGCCTCCAAATCAAAATTCTTAACCCATTGTTTAAATGCCTTCACTGCCTCACCCCTTTCTGTTCATCTAACCTTCTTTGGCCTTGCAACTACTTCTGACCTCTTTTTTCCTCTGACTCTGCCTTTGTGAACTTCTGTTTATTATGCCTCAGTGCTGTGCAGATCCCATCCTGGACAGCTGTCTGCAGTTGTCATGCTTAATAGTTGCATGCAGAACATAACTTGATGTAACAGGTCTAATTGTGTGGTTTCATCTAACTTAGATACACCATGAACATTTTTCTTTCTATATAACCTGCAAACACTAATACATTTAAGCTACTACAATGGGGTTTTCTGTTACCTTAAAACTCTGTTTGAAGTCATTGACTTTGTTTCTTTTATTTAATCAGTATCAAATAGTTAACTAAATTCTATAGCTTACCTTTTGAGCGTTCACCATTTGTTGTGGCTTGTGACATTTGGTAAAGATTCCTAACATGTGCCAAATCTTCCTCTGCCTTTCTTCTTTTTGATGAAGCTAATGAGCAACGGTCATGTAATTTTTCAAGTTCCATTTGGATTTGGGCAAGAGACTGCTGTGTTCCATAAAGTATCACTCCTGTGTCTTCACGCTCAGTTGTCTGTTTTTTCATTCTCCATTCCTTGGAAAAAAGTAATTAACTACTGATGTCAATTTGTTTTTAATCTTTAAAGAAAATTATTTGGAGTACAGAATTGAGTGCACTAATATATGTAACTACCCTTTCACTTATGACCTATAGTGGTGAAAATATAACATGGTTTATTAAAAGATTCAGAAACCTGTTGAGGTTAGGAATAATCATTTGCCCACATACTAAAGCGGTCAGAAAGAGATGGCCCTATTTTCGAAGCAATTTGAAGAAAAGATAAATAATTTTAATCATGATTTTTCTTAAATTTTGAAATCATGCTTGCTGATATGTCTCTTTGTGGAAGATGTCAAGTGTTTGGATTGCAGCTAGCAGCTAAACCAAAAGACCTGATGGTATATACCCCAGAATATTGAGAGGCAAGGGAGGAAATTGCTGGGGCCTTGATAGAAATCTTTGTATCCTCACTGGCTACAGGGGAGGTTCCAGAAGATTGGAGAATAGCCAATACTGTTCCTTTGTTTAAAGGTGGCAAGAATAATCCAGGTAATTACAGGCTGGTGAGCCTTACATCAGTGGTAGGAAAATTATTGGACAGGGTTCTTCGAGACAGGATTTACTCCTGCTTGGAAATAAGTGGACATATTAGTGAAAGGCAACATGGTTTTGTGAAGGGGAGGCCGTGTCTCACAAAGTTGATTCGAGTTTTTCGAGGAAGTGACAAAGATGATCAATGAAGGTAGGGCAGTGGATGTTGTCTACATGGACTTCAGCAAGGCCTTTGACAAGGTCCCTCATGGTAGACTGGTGCAGTCGCATGGGATCAGAGGTAAGCTAGCATGGTAGATACAAAACTGGCTCGGTCAAAGAACTTACTGTGTTTATCCCAGTCCAATTCTGGCATCTCCACATCATGACTACCATCGGTCAAAGACAGAGGATAGCAGCGGAAGGGTGTGTTTCTGATTGGAGGGTTGTGACAAGTGGTATTCCTCAGAGATCAGGGCTGGGACCTTTGCTGTTTGTAATATATATATAAATGATTTGGAGGAAAATGTAACTGGTTTGATTAGTAAGTTTGTGGATGACACAAAGGTTGGTGGATTTGCGAGCAGAGATGAGGACCATCAGAGGATACAGATCAGTTGGAGACTTGGGCGGAGAGCTGGCAGATGGAGTTTAATCTGGACAAATAAGAGGTGTTGCATTTTGGAAGGTCTAATTCAGATAGGAAATATACAGTAAATGGCAGAACCCTTAACAGTATTGATAGACCAAGGGATCTGGATGTACAGGTACACAGGTCATTGAAAGTGGCAATGCAGATGGAGAAGGTAGTCAAGAAGGCAGATGGCAAGCTTGCCTTCATCGGCTGGAGTACTGAGTTTAAAAATTAGCAAGTCATGTTGCAGCTTTATAGAACCTTAGTTAGGCCGCACTTCGAATAATGTGTTCAATTCTGGTCGCCACACTACCAGAAGGATGTGGAGGCTGTGCAGAGGGTACAGAAAAGATTTATCAGGATGTTGCCTGATATGGAGGGTATTAGCTATGAGGAGACGTTGCAAAAACTTGGTTTGTTCTCACTGGGGAGACGGAGATTGAGGGGAGACCTGATAAAAGTCTACAAGATTATGAGAGGCAGGGACAGAGTGGATAGTCAGAAGCTTTTTCCCAGGATGGAAAAGTCAATTACTAGGGGGCATAGGTTTAAGGTGCAAGTGGCAAGGTTTAAAGCAGATGTACAAGGCAGATTTTTTTTTTTACACAGAAAATAGTGGGTGCCTGGAATTCGTTGCCGGGGGAGGTCGTGGAAGCGGATACAATAGTGACTTTTAAGGGGAGTCTTGACAAATACATGAATAGGATGGGAATAGAGGGATACAGTTCCCGGAAGGGAAGGGGTTTTAATTAAGTTGGGCAGCATGGTCGGTGCAGGTTTGGAGGGCCAAAGGGCCTGTTCCTGTGCTATAATTTTCTTTGTTCTACCTGTAAATAAGGGCTATAAATCTAACAAACAATTTTCTGCAAAATGAGTTCCCATTACTGCCATGCATAACTATTCTTGCTGAAGAGCTACAATTTAAATGTTGCTGAATGCCAAATCACTGCATTAAATGTTACATTATTTGATTATCCGGAATTCATTAATAGCAGTTACTGCACTTACCAAATCCCTGAGCTCCAGTGTTAACTTGTCTAATTGCTTTGAAAGATGGTTCTTCAGAGCTTCCTGGAAACGCTTCATTAGAGGCTATGTTATTAAAAAGAAAAATATTTAAAACATAGATAACTATCCTTATCAGTAGGATGAATGCATAATAAGAAATAATAATAATAATAAGGCTTTTCTCATCAGTAGGATGAATGCAGGGTCACCAAAATAAAAAAGAGAAAAGCCGAGAATTAAGCATTTTTCATGTTTCTGTGTGCAGAGTTCTGCTTGCTGACAGAGGGAGGGAAACCATTTCCTCCACAGAATCGTAAAGTGTAAGTATGTTGAATTGTTTATAATTGATCAGGTGCTCTTAGAATTACCTACACACAACTGTTATCCATGACTAAATGGTTAATGCTGAACAATTGCTGGTTGAAGATGGAGATTTTGTACATGAACCTCTTTCCTGGTGTGACATCACAAAGTAATTCTTTAAATGAGCACTGTATCCCATTATCTCATTTACCGTGTTTCTCCTTTACTATATTGCCAATTTTACTATTCAGGACATTGCTGGAGCAATATCTTAAGATTTCACATCTCTTGTCTTCAGCAAACACTTCAACATGATGAACAATGGCAACGAAGAGAACTAGTAACTATAAAGAAATTATATATGATGCAATTCAATGTAATATACTTCCTCTTTAACAGGTAAATCAAATTTACGTAGAGTAATGAACACTATAATCAAGTTAGTTTTAATTTGGGAATCCATAATTTGGCAAAGATTTTGCAAGAAATTAGTATTAAGTCTGCAATACTGATGTCGCAATCAATAATCTTCATTTTTACTCTTCTCAGGTGTAAAACATTCACAATGACAACTGCTGCTAGCAATAAAACAGAATAAATCCTCAACCACAAAAATTACCAACAACACTGATGATAGAGTGTAATTTAAAGCCCTAACCTTATTTCAGAATTCTAAACTGCTCACATATTTGTTTGGTATTGAAAATATTTGTTTAATGTATTGCTTTAGAATTATAGCTAATTATTTATTAGCTTGGAATTTATTGAAGTACCACCCTAATATGAACAATTGGCAACATTTTGTTTATAAAGCTCATAGTTTTGCTACTAAAATATATATTAGTATTGAAACTTAAAGTGCAAAATCTGTATTGATTTTGAAAATAATGACCTTACTAAAACATTTCTTACATGATCTGGGTCCAGCACAACCAATTCTGTCTGCTCATCATCCATATCTGATTCTTCATCTGAGTCATGCGCACTTTTAGGACATTCCAGTTGCAAGCCTAATGAAAGAGGGAAAGTTATTTTCATTTCTCCTGAAGAACAGAAATCAATGAAAACTATAAACATTTTCTAGCATAATAAGGAGTTTTTAAGTTAAAATGCCAAAAAACCCACAAGCTGTCTGATCACATATGTTCCTGATAACATGTTGAAGTAGTGCAAGTTACAAGTCTAGGGACATATTGGAAAGTCTTGAACAAGTGAACAAATCCATGAAGGGTGAACTCTGAAGTGAGACTCTGTCCACAAGGTCCAGACTTGAGGGCGTCAGCCACATGATACAAACAATGGCAGAACTCCAGGACTGGCAGCACCAGATTACGTTAAAGTTTCTGGTTTCACTCCACCTGTCCTCCTGTCCCACAAGTAATCCAGGGCCCATAGCATCCAGACAGAGGAGGAGCCACTGGAGCACATCCCAGGGCCTTCTCCCCAGGAGACCATATAAGTGACTAGCCAGAGTCTCCAATTCCTGAGACCAGCGCAGTTCAGGTACATTGGGCAGACAGAATGATGTGGCAACAACCTGTGCCACCCAAAAGTAGGCTGGGGCCCCTCCAAGTTCCAGCCCTCCAGAGGATGCCCACCAAGGGCATCTCAGGCAATAGGGTATGGAAGACAGCAAGCCACCTCCACCTCTGATGTGCATCCTGAGAACGCACCCAGACATAGTTGGAGGATACAGAAGTACAAGGAATTGTTAGGGCAGTGTTTAAATGAGCAAAGTTAGGCGCAGGTAATTGGAAGCCATAATCACTTGTAACATCTGCACATGGCACTGAATTAAACATTACTGTTCTTCACCACCTTAAACGCTTCACATTCTTCAACCCTCCTCCCAGCTGCATTTCGCTACTCCTCATCTGAACACAGTTGTTTTCACTAGCCCTCAATGTCAAGCAGATGGTTAGGTTCATTCATTGCAAATATTTCAAATCACAGTGGTAAGACTTAGGCATGATTCAGCGAACCATAGATCATCGCTCCTAAACCCCCTATAGTGCTAACGAACAAAGAAATGTAGCACTGAAACCTCGCTCGGCCATGAGCTGGGAAGTCACCATGCTGGCAGGAGACAGATAGGAGTCAGACATTAACAATTGTTGAGGAGCATCACAGGCCTTTCCTCATTGTGAGTTTTCATCACCCTCCTAAATCGACTGGGTAGCAGGCACTCAAGGACTCTGCAGCCCCAGCACACTGACGACTTTTGCAACCTTCACCCCACTGTGTACACACCCTGGATCCTCAGTGGCTTTTTCTTCAAGTCTCTCCTGAGTGTCCTCATCATCCGAGGTCATGTACTGCTCTTCCAGATCTCCTTCAAAAGGTCATCACCCGCTACAGAGCCAGGTAACGTAGAGCACGGCAGACCACCAAAATGCAGGAGACCTTCTGATGGCTGTACTGTCGAGGCAGCAGAAGCGCATCTTTAGGAGGTCGATACACACCTCTATCACAGATTGGGTGGCACTGTGAGCTTCACTGTACCATGCCTCTGGTGCGGTTGGGGGATTATGGATCCTCTTGGCAGGTATTGTGGTCTGGCACATAAGCAAGCCCAGTGCCTTGTGATCCCATAGACCCAAGTGTTTGGAACCTTGAGCTCTGAAAGAGAAAAAATGACTAGTTGTGGGGAAAGGGTGGGGACTGGCTTAGTGCTTCTTGTAGAGAGTCACCATGGATGTGACAGAGCCTCCTTTTGTGCTGTAACCGTTTTATGGATTTATTAAAACAGAATGAAGATTGACTTGGAGCGCAACAAACTGATATTTCTGCAAACAGTGATTAGAGCAAAATGCTGATTCATTCTATTCTGGTACTTAGATTTTGTAAAGTTCAGTCCTACTCTCCTGAAAAATTAAGAAACAGCTTGTAAGTTTAATCCCCAGGCAAAGGTTACAGGGTCTCACTACTGAATTTTACACATGAATTATCTAATTTTGTAGGTCCAACGTTCAGAACTCTTCTGGTAAATCAAATCATCAGTGGTATTGTTGAGGGATTTACCTAAATTCGGCAGTCCTGGTATAGGAATGTCTTGTACACTGCTTTGCGTGGATGCTCCTCTGCTCCTTTCAGTTTTCACTTCTTGAGCATCAACTGCCTCCGTTTTCAGTGGGGATCTTTTCGTCCCTGATGCAATCTCATCCATGATCATCTGTGATCAGCGTTACATGGTTAAAATAAATATAAATTGAGCTTCATTTCCAACAATCAAATGATTGGTAATTAAGAATACAGTTATAACTGATTGCCTTTAATGCCTGCAGTATTAATAATAAATAATTATTAATAAGTCAAAACACTTTAATGATCATCATTTGTAACCATTATTTTAACAGTAATGCTAATCCACAAGGAATGACTTGAAAAATAATTCTTCACTTTTCATAACACTTCCCTAACATTTAACATTACAAAGGATCATAAAATAACCCAGAGAATTTTTTTTAAAGACTGGAAAATATGATAAACTTGATTCATGTTTCCTCTGAAACAGGGTGAACACATTCTCAAGTGTGATTGTCGGCCCACGATCTATCTTTCCTTAACAGTGAATTTTGACACTTCTGTACACTCAATAGAATTTCAACCTTAGTCTACACTGACATTTATTGTCTGGCTTTCTCCAGGTGTGGCAATGCCAGCGTTGAGCTGGGCTAAGCATAGTAAGAAGTCTCAACACGAGGTTAAAGTCCAACAGGTTTATTTGGTAGCACAAACTTTCGGAGTCTCATTCCTTCTTCAACTGAAGAAGGAACAAGACTCCAAACGCTTGTGCTACCAAATAAACCTGTTGGACTTTAACCTGGTGTTGTGAGGCTTCTTACTGTGCTTTCTCCAGGTGAACAATTTTTCAGGACTCCAATGGGTTATCTCAAGAAGTGGAGATGCTGGCACTGGACTGGGGTAAAATCCCAGGGGGCACCTTAACCTCAACTGGGATCTTGGGTTCATGTCACACTATCTGTAACCCCCAGACTTACCTGGGCTTGCAAAATCTCACTAACTGTCCTGGCTGGAGACAATATACATCTCTTTAACCTGTGCTTAACCCTCTCTCCACTCACATTGTCTCTACCTTTAAGACTTGATTACTTGTAAAAACTCCATTCCGACCATTATTTTGTAAATTGGGTTTGTGTCTTTATATGCCTTGTTTGTGAACAGAATTCCCACTTACCTGAAGGGACAGCGCTCCGAAAGCCAATGGCTTGTGCTACCAAATAAATCTGTTGGACTTTAACCTAGAGTTGTGAGACTTCTTACTGTGTTTATCTCAAGAAGACAGGGAAACTACGCAAAGGTGAAAGAGGGGTCTGTAAGCAATTCTTTCTGGTGTACTTTATGCAATTAAAGTTGAGTGTGATCTTAATCTGAAATCCACAAACAGTATCTATGCAGGAATCAAGGACATATATTGTTGTTTGCTTTGGAGTATTAAGTGATAAATATTACAAATGACAAGAACTGTCCATTGAATAGATTAAAATATCACAGAGAAATCATTTCATTACTGCATCTGTGTTTACTGTAACTTTCAGTGGCTGCCTCCTTATTTGCATAAAAAATGCAACAAATATTAAATACTTTATTAGAGATACTATGTTACTAACTCACAATTAGTTCTTATGGCACAACGGTAAGGCCAATGCCAGGACTTGTTGGCCACAAAAAGAGCGTTCATAACATGGTTCGACAGATTGATATCGGCTTGAGAATCCTCCCAGTATTCCCAGGAAAAAACAAATGTATGTGTAAAGATGCACTTAAAAAAACACTCAGAATTGTGGACTTGTTGTAATTGTGATATTTTCGATCCTTTCTCTAGCATTTTTCTGAGCTATTTTGTATCATCCATGAATGAGATGAAAGACAACTTACTGCAAGTCCCTCACAAATGCAACATGCACTACTGGAGATTAACTTAATTGGATACAACAATCCCTACCATCAGAAAGTATTTAACATCAACTATGTGCAATATTTTATGATTACCTTTCTGAAACTAAGACTCCAGACCCAAATCAGCATCCTTCCAGTCCATGTTATGGAGTTTTAGCACTTAAGCTTGCTCTGCTATGTGCTAGCTATAACATCTATTTAGTTTATGCGATTGGTAACTGGAAAGGTGGAAGTGGATGTCCCACCCCCACTGCTCAAACATGTTTTTACTGCTTTGATTATAAAGCAGGATTCCAAAATCTCCACTCAGGTCTGCAGATACTGTTTACATTCATTGTGACAAAAATGAAGTATTTTGGTCAAATATTTAGCTCGGTATTAGCCACACCGAATAACAAACCACCACTGATCACAAAACCTGCCATGAAAATGACTCAGGATGTCTTCAGGCAGAGCACACAAATAGTACATTGTCACACTATACAAAAGAACAAGGAGCTGGTTGGTATGTTACAGTAAGTTTAGGCCATCAACTTTCTATACACACACACACACACAGACACACACACACACAGACACACACACACACAGACACACACACACACACAAGCATGCACACACACATGAATATAAGAATTAGGGGCAGGAGTAGGCAACTCAACCCCTCAAACCTATTCTGCCATTCAATACAATCATGGTTGATCTCATCTCATCCTCATCTCCAACTTCTTACCCAACAGCCATAACCATTCATCCCACTATTAATTGAAAACCCATCTATCTCCTGTTTAAATCTGTTTAGTGTTCCGGTGTCCACTCTGGGTTACAGAATTCCAGATTCACAACACCTTGAGTGATGTAATTCCTCCTCATTTCTGTTTTAAATTTGCTACCCCTTAGCCTAAAATTATGGCCTCTCATTCTCGACTGTATAACAAGAAACATCCATCTACATAAACCTGTCAATCCCCTTTAGTATCTTATATAACTTAATTAGATCTCTTCTCATTCTTCTAAACTCCACCAAGTAAAGGCCTAAACTGCTTAATCTCTCTACATAATACAAGTCTTACATCCCTGGAATCAATCTAGCAGACTTTCTCTGAACCACCTCTAATCCGTACTTAAATACGAAGACCAAAATTGTGCATAGTATTCCAGATGCATCTGGAATACTATGCAGTCGCAACAGTACCTTTAAGTCTTTGTGCCCAGTCCACTAGGGTGAAATCTGTCCTCATGCCGATTTAATTACCTTGGTTTTACAGCAGAACACAAGGGTAGGACTCCAGTTTATTGTCCTCAAACTCAATTTGAAATTCTAGCATGCAATGATCATTCTTCCCTAAAGGATCGTTAATGAATCCTATCTCATTACACAATAATAACTCCAAAATAGCCTGCTCCGTGGTTGGTTCAACAACATACTATTCTAAGCAACAATCTCTAATACACTCAATGAACTCTCCCCCAAGGCTACCCTTGTCAATTTGATTAATCCAATCTATGTGCATATTACAATCACCCATGATTATTGCTGTATCTTTCTTACAAGCCCTCCGTATTTATGGTTTATACTGTGTCCTACCGTGGAACTTCTATTAGGGGACGTATAGATTAATCCCACTAGGGGCTTTTTTGCCTTGCTCTTGTTTCTACGCAGACTGATTCCACCTCTCGATCTCCACTGCTTATATAATTTCCCACCCATTACTAGTACCGGTGTTCCACGAACTCAAGCCCAATTTTCCGACACCAATCTTTGTGCCACGCATTTACCTCTCTAATCTTTGTAACCCTAAACCAAAAAATTTGTGGCTGAGGTAGTAATCCAGAGATTATCTTTTGGTTCTGCTTTTAATTTAGCACCTAACTGCTGTATTCCCTAATCAGAACCTCTTTCCTTGTTCTGGTTATATTGTTGGTATCTATGTTGTCTGTGACAACCGGATCTTTCCCCTCACTCCATGTCGCCCTCCAGCCTGGATGAAATATCCTTGACCCCGCCACAAGGTAAGCAACACTGCCTTAGGCACATTTGATCCTGGTTAGAGAGAACAGTGTCTATTCCTCGAATTGTATTATCCCCGACTACATTTCTCTTTTCTCCCCCCCACCCCCGCCACTTGAATGACTCCCTGAACCACGACGTAATGGTCAGTTTGCTCATCTTTCCCTACTCTCATCCACACAGGAACAAGAATGCCTAACCTGTTGGTCAAAGGCAACAGCTGAGGCTCCTTTGTTGCTACCTCTTGGATTCCTCAACCTGCCTCATTTCATGGTCACACCTTCTGTCCCTAACCATTGGCTGAACTTAGGGTAGTTAATCTAAGCGGTGTGACTGCCTCCTGAAACACAACATCCAGGTAACTCTCTTCCTGTGTGATGTGTCACAGTGTCTGAAGCTCGGACTCCATCTCATTAACTCTGAGCTGAAGTTCCTTGAGCAACCAACACTTGCTATAAACGTGATCACAATGAACCACAATGGAGTCCACCAGCTCCCACATACTACAGCTACAATATAATCGCCTAGCCTTGCATCCCTACTTTATTTAATTATATTTTTAATTTTACTACTGATCTTTAGTTTTCACAATATTTTTTCCATCTAGTCTTTAATCTTAAAACAAGTCGGAAAAGGTAGGAGAGAGAAATACTCACTTACCAATCATAACCTGTGATATCACACAGTTGTATTCACTCATGATGCAGGACTGTTGTTGTTCTCAGGCAGTGTCTGACAGCTAATCTGTCAACAACCAAAAGCAAGAGCTGCAGAGTGCCTACAGTGCCTGATCCACCTTAAAAGCAACCATAGTCTGCAACTGCAAGGAAGCGTTTGGGCTTTTGGCCAAGAAACATCAAGACTGATTCAACAAGAATGATTAGGAGATCCAGCATCTCCTTGACTGCAAACACAAGACATTCCTGAACTGGCAATTCTACCAAAACTTGAATGAGAGGAAACAAACCTACAGACAAATGAAAGCTGAGGTACAATAAAGAACCCATGAAGAAAAGAATAGATGGTGGGTGGAAAGATTGCAGAAGACTGAGCAACTCACCGACAACCACAACATGCATGGCTTTTTCAGTACAGTCCGAGTACCAGGGACTCATCCCACTGATAGCCAAAAACAGAGAGGTAGTCAATGTCTGCTGGAGAAAGTGCTTCGAGGACCTCCTCAACCAAGATACAACCTTCAACACGTGCCCGCAACACCATCCCACGAGACTCTGCCTGCCACTGTCTCAGGGCAATCCCAGATCACTGTTGAAAAAGCCACCCAACAGCTGAAAAACAACAAGCTTCTGGCGCACATGGAATCCCCGCTGAAATATTAAAATGCAGTGGAGAGGCAAACGTGACAATAATCCTCATCATTCTTGTCTGGAAGGAAGGGAGCAAGCCAGGAGATCTCGGTGAAGCCTTAATTGTGACCATCTTCAAGAAAGGAAACAGGTCTGACTGTGGAAATTACGGAGGGATTTTCCTACTTTCTGCCATAGGAAAGGTCATCGCGAGAATCCTCCTCAATCTCCTCCTCCAAGAGGCAGAGAAGTTTCTCCCTGAGTCTCAGTTCAGTTTCCACCCATAAATAGACATGATCTTCAGTGCGTGACAAATTCAGGAAGTGCACAAAGTGGCATCAATCTCTGTAAATGGCCTTCTTCAATTTCACAAAGGCCTCTGACTCTGTCAACCATGAGAAATTGTTGAACAGCCTTAAATTCAGCTGCGCGCAGAAATTCATCATCAACCTCCCCCTGCTCCACGATGACATGCAAGTCTTGATCCTCAACAAGGGAATCACCACAGACCCAATACATTTGCAAACAGGGGTAAAATAGGGCTGCATCGTTGCACCAACACTCTTTGCCATCTTCCTCTCAGCAACACTCCACCCCATCACCTTGAAGTTCCTCGCTAGAGTGGAGCTAACTACCAGACAAGCGAGAAACTGTTCAACCTCTGATGTCTCCTTGGCCAGAATCAAGACCACCTCAACTTTTGTCACTGAGCTGCAGTATGCAAACAACACCTCTGTGCCCACACACAGTCGCACACACTCAGAGGTGAGCTACAAATCATCACTGACACATTCACAGAGGCATAAGAGAGAATGGGCCTCAGACTAAACATCCGAAAAACAAAGGGTCTCTACCAGTCCACTCCTGCCACACAATGCCCCTTGACCATCAGAATCCACAGTGAGCCCCTGGACAAAGTGGATCATTTCCCACATCTCAGGAATCTTCTCTTGGTGCAATCAAACATTGACAATAAAATCCAGCAATCGACTCCAATGCATCAGTGCAATCTTCGGACATCTGAGGGACAGAGTGTGCAAAGCCCAAGACCTCAAATCCAGCACCAAGCTCATGGTCTAAACAGCAGTCTCCTGAATGCACCAGAAACATGAACAACATAGAGCAGGCACCTCAAATCTCTGGACAGATCTCACGAAGGTTGCCTGCACAAAATCCTGAAAATTTACTCTTGGGATAGGCATGTATCGAAGTCACTGGTCATGCTCAACCAGCTGCAATGGGCAGGCCACACTGTCTGCACGCCCAACACAGGACTCCCAAAGCAAGTGCTCTACTCCAAGCTCCACAATGGCAAGTGATCACCAGGATGGCAGAGGAAACGCTACAAGAACACTCTATAGCTCCCGAAATAAGTGCAACATCCCCATCGACACCTATGAATTGCCTTGCCTTAGAAGGCACAAACTGGCGAAGAAGCATCTGTAAAGATGTCAAACACCTTGAGCATCATCAGGTGCAGCCTGTGGAGGCCAAGTGTAAATTGCAGAAATAGAATACAGAATCCAGAGTGGAATCTAGCTTGATAGATCTTAACTTTTATTTTTTATTTTGATAGGTGGAAGCAGCTACTGAACAGGATCACAGGATCTTATACCAAAACAAAAAAAAATTTATTAAACAAGACAAAATTAACTATTTTACACAACTCCTTCATCCCGCTATATCTTTGCAGATATATACCAATTCATAATGATAACACATAAGTTACAAAATCTATCTTCTACTTTAACGTAATAATAACTACACAGTCCATATAAACCAATAGACCAACTGTAGTCAGACACCCCCACGCCCAGAAACCAAGTGCCACCCAAAAAATTTCTATAGCTTTGTCATCAACTTCCCCCAGTGTTTCATACCATTAGCAAACACTTACCACATTTCCTTCTGGAACATCTTCAGCTAATAGTGGTGATACGGAAGGTTCTAAAATGCTTGTCTCATCTCCAGCAGCATCAGCTTCTCCCTGATTTGCATGAAATTGGAAACAATAGACAGATTCAACCTGAGCTGGTGAAACAAGTAAATCTTTGTAATGTAACTCCTACCACTGACCAGAAAGGTGTCAGGAACAGGAGAAAATTTGCTAAAGATGCACATAAAATAATTGGGGAATGATACATTTGTTGGGACTAAAGATTTTAAACAACTGAGTAAAAGGCAAGCAGAGAATCCATGATCCACATATAATCCTTCTATTAGAAGGTGTTGGTGATTTGTTGGTTCATTTCCTACAATTGTGATGACATGAGCTCCAGGTTCACGTCCCACCCCAGGACTTAATGGCCAAGGAAGGTGCATCCATAATGTGGCTAAACAGTTTGAGTATTAACCTGCAAAATCCTTCCAAATATCAATGGCATGTGGTAAGTGCAAGAGATACACCTGGCAGCCATGCTCGATGCAGAATGATGCCAGCTTAAAACTTCTGGAAATGGGCTAGCAATCTATTCCAGAAAAGATTTTGCTATGGGAAAAGATACAAGTCTGCCTTGTGCACTAATGGGCAAGGGAAGAAAAACAACAATAATTCCAAAGGGGTAAGTTACAATACACAAATTTGTAAAACATACTTTACAGAAACATAAAGCAGAGTTGCATTCAAAAGCATCTCCCACTTCAAACAAACAGTCAGAGGCTAACACTAACACGCATGTGCAGAAAGTACTCCCATAGTATTGTGGCAGAAATGAATGCAGCATGACTTTAATGCCAGATATTTTTGCAGTAAATGGGACTCCTTTATCTCTTTAAGTGAGGTTATTTTTCTAACATCTAGTCCCACTTTCAAAGCATCTTGAATAAAACAAATCATCAGAATTAAGGATAATTGAGCAAAAACAAGCAGTACTTGGTATGGTAACTGAAGGCAAAGTCCCAGAGGTGCGTTTTAAGCGTGTAACTGTAGGAAGGAAAAAAAATAGCAAAATATAAAGATTTAGAGAGGCTGTCTCCAGTCCCAGATTTCCAGGTTTTACGTCCGGTACACGAAAAGCAAGACAAATCCAATCTGACCAATTACTGCTCCCTTATTCTACTCTCAATCATCAGTAAAATGATGGAGGTGGTCAGCAATAGTGCTATCAAGCAGCAATAATTTGCTTAATGATGCTCAGTTTGGGTTACGCCAGGGTCACTCAGTTCATAGAACCGCATTACTACCTTAGTTCAAACATGGACAAAAGAGTTGGATGCCAAAGGTGTAGTGAGAGTAGTGACTGCCCTTGACATC
Organism: Carcharhinus amblyrhynchos; assembly: GCF_965287045.1. Classification (NCBI taxonomy): domain Eukaryota; kingdom Metazoa; phylum Chordata; class Chondrichthyes; order Carcharhiniformes; family Carcharhinidae; genus Carcharhinus; species Carcharhinus amblyrhynchos. The sequence goes on along the minus strand of NC_137344.1, from coordinate 19,547,649 downwards.
AAGGCAGCATTTGACCAAATGTGGCACAAGGAGCCCAAGCAAAACTGTAGTCAGTGGCAATGAGTGGGAAAACTCACCACTAGTTGGATTCATATCTAGCACAAAGGAGAATGGTTGTAGCCTTTGGAGGTTAATCATTTTAGTCCAGGAGTTCCTTAGGATAGTGTCCTTTGCCCAATCATCTTCAGTGCTTCATTAATGACCTTCCTTCCTTTATAAAGTCAGAAGTGGGGATGTTTGCTGATGATCATATTATGTTCAGCACCATTCACAGCTCCTCAAAAACTGAAGCAGTTCATGTCTAAATGCAAGACATGAACAAAATCCAGGCTTGGGTTAACATGTGGCAAGTCACATTCGCACCACACAAGCACTAGACAATGACCATCTCCAACAAGAGAGAATTTAACCATCACTCCTGACATCCAATGGCATTACCATCGCTGAATCCCCCAGTGGGGGTGACCACTAACCAAAAAGTGAACTGAACTAGCCATTATGGCTGCAGGATCAGGTCAAAAGCTAGGAATCTTGCGGCGAGTAACACACCTCCTGACTTCTCAAAGCCTAACCACCAGTTACAAGGCATAAGTCAGGAGCTGATGGGATACTCTCTACTTGCCTGGATGACTGCACCTCCAACAACACCCAAGAAGCTTTACACCATCCAGAACAAAACAGCCTGCTTGATTGGCACCCCATCCATAAACATTCACCACCAGTGCAGAATGGCAACAGTGCGTACCATCTACAAGATGCCCTGCAGAACTCACCATGGCTCCTTAAACAGCACCTTCCCATCCCACAATCACTGACATCTAAATGGGTATGGGCAGCAGACATAAAGAAACACCACTACTGCAAGTTCCATTCCAAGTCACTCACAAACTTAACTGTTCCTTCACTGTCACTGGGTCCATATCCTGGAATTCCTCCCTTGCAGCAATGTGGGTATATCTACATCACAAAGACTGCAGCAGTGCAAAGGTGGCTCACCATCACTTTCTCAAGGGCAATTTGGGAGGGCAATAAATGCTGGCCTAGCCAGCAACCTCCACATCCCATGAATAAAGAATAAACAAAGTTTGGGATCACAAAGATTAAAAAATTCTGCCTTTAATTGTTGATCAAAGGATGGAGGATGCATTTGAGGCTAAAACAGGTTGATCATTTTAATAAATCTAAGCTGCACTTCCTCTGGGGCCAACATACATTCCAACGGTGGGGTGTCTGGAATTGTACTCAGTACTCCAGATGTGATCTAACCAGGTCTTTGTATGCTTGTTCATAGCATTTTAATGATTTTTGGATCTGGATTCATAAAGCTCTTTGCTCCTCCACTGTTTCTAGCTTTCTCACCATTTAAAAAGTACACTGCTCTATCCTTTTCAGGTTCACTGAAATCCATTTTCCACAGTTTTGCCAATTCATTTTATCTATCAATATATCTTTATAATTTCCAGCTTCCATCCAAACTGTGTAAAATGCCTTAAATTAAATTTCACGTAAAAACAAAATATTAAAGGGACACATTTACCATCTTTATTTTTATATCCCCTACAACAGCGTCAAGTAATTCTGATGATGTGGGAAGTTCTAAAGTGGGTCTCTGACTTCCTTGCTCAGTCATATTGAGTTGCCCCTAATTGATGATTGTGCTGGAGATATTCAAACAAGTAAAACTTTAATGCAGGTTTTAGTTTAGTTGTAAGTGATATTCCACTTATCAAACAAACTTACCAAACACTTTCACAGCACCTCAAACAAAATAAAACTTTTCAAAAGAATTTACAAGGTGAAAATAACTGGAAAGCAAGGGTGTTAGGAATGGCGACCACAATAACTTTAAATATTTGGCTTTCTAAATCATTCATATAGTTGAGGCCCTAACACAGATCATCACAGGGCAGCACTGGTCACTGCCAATTACATGTCTGTCCTCTGCCTCCTGTCACACAGCCAAGTTCTTAATCAGATAAATAATTTGCTGTCAATTGCATGACCCTTTAAGGACAATACACAGAACAAAAAAAATTTTAAAAAAAACTTTTACCATGATTGTTTGTATATACCATGAAGTATCTCCAACAATACTGGGTGATGAAGGAGGTTCTGCAGTGGGTGTCTGATCTCTTTCCTCAGGATCACCTTGAGTAGTTTCTCCCTGATTTGCATGAAAATGTAACCAATTATAAGATGTTTTCACAAGAGGTGCCTTAATAATAAAAACTTTAATACTGGATAGTTGTGTTAAACTCTTTTGTGTTCACAATTCCCCAAGGCCAGGCAGTATCGTGAGCAGCTACTGCTGCACCCACCAATTTCATCCCCAGTTTTTCAAGCAACATGTTACACTTTGTGATATTTATATTATCAGCCATTTGTCAGCCCAAGCAAGAATGATTTCCAGGTCTTGCCGCTTGTGGATACAAATTGCTCAATTATCTAAGGAGTTACGAATAATACTTGAATACTGCACAAACATCAGTGAACACCCCATTTCTGGCCTTATGATGGAGGGAAAATCATTGATGAAGCAGTTGAAGATGACTAGATTTAGGATACTTCCGTGAAGAATTCCTGCAGCGTACTATGGACAATTCCAGTCACTCCATTCTTGGAATATGTATTGGCTTTGGAGGAAGTGCATTGTAGATTTACTAGAATGACACTCAGTTTACTTAAGGTAAAAGAACTATGGTGGTATATTCCTTGGCATTTAAAACAGTAAGGGCTGACCTGATCAAGATTTCTAATTTCTAAGGGAGAGCAGAGAGTAAGAAACTATTTCCACAGGTTGGGGACATGGTGTAAAATTTTGAGCCAGATCTTCCATGAGTGAAATTTGGAAACACTGCTGCACACAAAGGCTGGTATAAATTTGAAAAGCTCTTCCTCAAATAGAAGTCAATGCTTCATCAGTGGTTAATTTAATATTCCACCACCATGCATGATTGGAGTTAGCAGTGGTTGGCTCAAAATCTGCACTGTGGTTGGCTCAAAGTTTAAAACTTCCTCCCTAATATCACTGTGAACATACCACGCCTCATGCACCATAGTTCAAGAACACAACTCACCACAACTTCCCCAAGGACAACTGGGAATGTACAGCAAGTGGTATCTTTGATAGCTATGTCCATATCTCATAAATGATTAGAATCATAGAATCCCTACAATGCAGAAGGAGGCCATTCGGCAGAGTCTGCACTGACCAGAATCCCACCCAGGCCCTTTCCCCATAACTCCATGCATCATCCTGTCTAGTCCCCCTGACACTAATGGGCAATTTAGTATGGCCAATCCATCTAACCCATACATCTTTGGACTGTGGGAAGAAACCAGAGCACCCAGAGGAAACCCAAGCAGACACGAGGAGAATGGGCAAACTCCACACAAACAGTGATTCACGCTGGGAATCAATCCCAGGCCACTGGCGTTGTGAGGTAACAGTGCTAACCACTGTGCCACCATGCTGCCCTTAACAATAAATTAAACTTTTAATATTTTAAAAATAATAAATTCCACTAGTTTTCTCTCCTCCAGCAAAAGATGTTGATCCGTGCTAGAGTTAAGTTCCAGGGGAAAAAAAGCAACACTCTTAAGTTTATTTATTAATATCACAAGTAGGCTTACATTAACACTGCAATGAAGTGAAAATCCCCTAGTCACCACACTCTGGCGTCCGTTCGGGTACACTGAGGGAGAATTTAGCATGGCCAATGCACCTAACCAGCACGGCTTTTGGACTGTGGGAGGAAATCGGAGCACCCGGAGGAAACCCATGCAGACACAGGGAGAATTCCACACAGACAGTGACCCAAGCTGGGAGGCAGTGCTCACCACCCTGCCATCCTACTACATTGATTAAATGGTACATCTCTTGATATATGAGAAATCAGCCTAGAAATTACAACCCACAAAATAATAATAATTAGAGGTATAATAAAATATAGGTGTTTACTATATTTGTTTCTGTCTCTTCTGGAAGATCTCCAACAATATCTGATGCTGTAAGAAGTTCTGAAGTGGGTGCCTGATCTTGTTCCTCAGCAACATCTTCAGTAGTTTTTTCCTGATTTGCAAAAAAAAGTAAACAATTATCAAATGCACACAGAAGATGTGCCCTAACAGTTTAAACTTTAATCTTGAATACTATTTCCCATCAGTAAGACTCTATTTCGAACATGCTACATGTTTCAAACCTATTATTAGAAAGAATATTATTAAACTAGAAAGAGTGCAGAAATGATTTACTCGGACACTACCTGGACTTGATGGATTGAGTTATAATGAGAGGCTGGATGGATCGGGTCTGTTTTCTTTGGAGCGTAGGTGGCTGAGGGGTGATCTTATAGAGGTCCATAATATAATGAGCGGCACAGATCAGCGAGATAGTCAATACCTTTTCTCAAAGGTAGAGGAGTATAAAACTAGAGGGCATACGTTTAAGGTGAGAGGGGAGAGATACAAAAGTGTCCAGAGGGGCAATTCTTTCACAGAGAGCGGAGTGTCCGGAACAAGCTGTCTGAGGTAGTAGTAGAGGCGGGTACAATTTTGTCTTTTAAAAAGCATTTAAATAGTTATATGGGTACGTTGGATATAGTGGGATATGGGCCAAATGCGGGCAACTGGGATCAACTTAGGGGTTTAAAAAAAAAATGCATGGACAAGTTGAGCCTGAGGGTCTGATTCTATACTGTAAACCTCTATGAATCTACGTTGCATGTTTTACCTTTAACATCAGAAAACATCCTAAAGATCACAAAGATGAAAAATAATTGAATAGCAAGTCGTGCTAGCGAATGTGTTAGCGACAGGAATTGTAGACAAGATCCAGGAGATACATTTTAAGGAGCTTAATGAAAGAAGGGCTAAAATAATTTGTGATGGTATGGACTGGCAAAACCATGATGCAAATATGAAGCTGAACGGCTGTTAGTGTATTTTGAACGTGTGCCCTAATTGATATGTAGTTATTGGTTGGCAGATGGAAAACTAGCATGGTGGAAAGCCAATTCGCAGCACAAAGGAAGATGGTTGTGGTGTTGGAGATCAATCATTTCAGCCCCAGGACATCACTACAGGACTTCCTCAGGGTGGTGTCCTAGGTCCAACCACCTTTCATCAGTGTCCCTCCCTCCACCATAAGGTCAGAAGTGGAGATGTTCACAGAAGACTGCACAATGTTCAGCACCATCTATGGCTCCACAGATACTGAAGCAATCCACGTCCAAATGCAACAAGACTTGGACAATATTCAGGCTTGGATTGACTAGTAGCAAATAACATTTGCACCTCATAAGTGCTAGGCAATGACCATCTCCAACAAGAGAGAATCTAATCATCAGCCCTTGACATTAGGTGGTATTACCATTGCTGTTAAATCTCCCACTATCAACATGCAGGGGACTACCATTGAACAGAAACTGAACTGGACTAGCCATATAAATGTGGGTACGTAAGCAGTCAGAGGTTAAGAATTCCATGGCGAGTAACTCCCTCTTGACTCCCCAAAGCATGTCCATCATCTGCAAGGCACAGCAAGAATGTGATGCAATATTCTCCACTTGCCTGGATGAATGCAGCTCCAACAACACTTAAGAAGTTTGACATCATCCAAGACAAAGCACCCTACTTGATTGGTACTCCTTCCAGAAACATACACTCCCTCCACTATAACAAACTGTAGCGGCAGCATGTACCATCTACAAGGTGTACTGCAGGAACTCACCAAGGCTTCTTAGGCAGCACCTTCCAAACCTATTACCGCTACCATCTAGAAGGACAACAGCAAAAGCACTCTTGGTACAACACCACCCTGGAAATTCTTCTTCAAGTTATTCACCATTCTGACCTGGAAATATTTTGCCGCACCTCACTGTCGCTGGCTCAAAGTAGAATAGAATAGAATCCCTACAGTGAAGAAGGAAGCTATTTGGCGTACCGACAACAATTCCATCCAGGCCATATACCCTTAATCCCACATATTTGCCCCACTAATCCCCCTAATCTACACATCTTTGGACACTAAGGACAATTCAGTGTGGCCATTCCACCTAACCTGCACATCTTTGGACTGTGGGAGGAAACCGGACCACCCAGAGGCAACACGGGTAGAATGTGCAAACTCCACATAGATAGTGTCCTAAGGCTGGAATTGAATCCGAGCCCCTGGCGCTGTGAGGCAGCAGTGCTAATCACTGTGCCACCCCTATACTGGAACTCCATTTATGGTTGTACCCACACCTCAGGGACTGCAGTGGTTCAAGAAGGCAGCTTACTACAACCTTTTCAACGAGCAATGAACATTGAATGCTGGTTTACCCAGCAAAGCCCACATCCCGTAAATAAATGTTAAAAAACGGGCTCTGGACCACCATAACGTCAGGCTGGTTTTTAGACATGAAAAATTGTAGATCCACAGGGGGTGCATGGCAGGTATTCTCAGGCAGGCTAGCAAAGAAACCAGTTTGGTAGTGGCTGAGGTTTTTTTTATTGACACCGAGAATTTAGAGAGACTTTATGGTATCCAGTATCTGTGGCTATTTCTTGATATAAAGTGTAATGTATCAAACTGTCTGAAGGCTGTTATATATGACGGTGAGTGCCTGACACACTGGGCTTCCCCATGACTGACAATGTGGATGTTTTTGGAGCCTCCTTCTCCAGTTAAAATAGAGTCATCGAGGTTTACACCAATGGAAACAGGCCTTTCAGCCCAACTTGTCCACGCTGCACTTTTTTTTTAAAGACTGTAAGCTAATCCCAATTGTCCACATTTGGCCCATATCCCTGTATACCCATCGTACCTATGTAACTATCTAAATCCTTTTTAAGAAACAAAATTGTACCCGCCTCTACTCTATCTCTGGCAGCTTGTTCCAGACATTCACTACCCTCTGTACGAAAAAATTGTCCCTCTGTCCACTTTTGTATCTCTCCCCTCTCACCTTAAACCTATGCCCTCTGGTTTTAGATTCCCCTACCTTTGGGAATATATATTGACTTTCTATCTTGTCTACGCTCTTCATTATTTTATAGACCTCTGCAGAGGTCACCCTCAGCCTCCTACGCTCCAGAGGAAAAAGTCCCAGTCTATTCAGCCTCTCCATATAACTCAATCCATCAAGTCCTGGTAGCATCCTAGTAAATCTTTTCTTCACTCTTTCTAGTTTAATAATATCCTTTCTATAATAGGGTGACCAGAATTGCACACAGTATTCCAAGTGTGGCCTGATCAATGTCTTGTACAACTTCAACAAGATGTCCCAACTCCTGTATTCAATGTTCTGACTGATGAAACCAAGCATGCCAAATGCCTTCTTCACCACTCTATCCACCTGTGCCTCCACTTTCAAGGAACTATGAACATGCACTCCTAGATCTCTTTGTTCTGTAACTCTCTCCAACGCCCTACCATTAACTGAGTATTCCTGCCCCGGTTCAGTCTACTAAAATGCATTACCTCACACTTGTCTAAATTAAACTCCATCTGCCATTCGTCAGCCCACTGACCCAACTGATCAAGATCCTGTTGCAATTGGAGGTAACTTTCTTCACTGTCCACTATGCCACCAATCTTGGTCTCATCTGCAAACTTACTAACCATGCCCCCTATATTCTCATCCAAATCATTAATGTAAATGACAAATAACAGTGGGCCCAGCATTGATCCCTGAGACACACTGCTGGTTACAGACCTCCAGTTTGAAAAACAGCTCTCTACAACCACTCTCTTTTGTATCCATTTAGATACCTACCCTGGATCCTGTGAGATTTTACTATATGCAACAACTTAAAATGCGGTACCTTGTTAAAGGCCTTGCTAAAGTCCATGTAGACAACATCAGCTGCACTGTCCTCATCTACCTTCTTGGTTACCCCTTCAAAAAAACTTAAATAAATTTGAGAGACATGATTTTCCACTCACAAATGTTTAATTGTCCATCATCCTTTATGATTGAATGTGATATGACTCAATCTGTAGGACTGCAGAGTTTTGACCTGATCGTCTGTTTGCTTAACTCTGTCTATTGCATTCAAATTAGCATGCATGTAGTCCGAATTGGTAGCTTCACCAGGCTGGTACCCTGTTTTTAGGGATGCCTGTTGCTGTTCCTGGCATGGTTCAGTCCTCTCCTCATTGAACCAGGACTGGTCGCCTTATTTGGTGGTAATAGTGGAATGAGGGATTTGCTGGGTCATGAGATAACAGATAGTGGCTCAGTACAATTCTGCTCTTGTTGATGGCCAATAGCACATCATAGATGCCCAGCTTTGAGCTGCTAGCTGATCTTCAATAAAGGAAATTAACTCATGAAATTTTGGAATAATTTTACAGTAGTGAAATTTGCCTACTGAAGTACTTAGTTTGGCAGATATGCAATAAAAATCAAGTTGTCAAAAATCTTGTTTACCGTCTGTGTAATCTCTGGTGCATCTTCACCATGGTCTAAGGATTGAACAGTGTCAGACTTGGGGCTATGAAGAGATAAACAAATGAAATAAATAATCATAGAAAATAACTATTTAATACCAAAACTAGAAATTATTTCTATATTTAAAAAATGTACTTAAATGGCTATTACGATTCCTCTTAAACCAAAGTGTACTGTGGTTGGAAGCTTATGATCTGGTTCACTTTCCATTGCCTCAAGACTGCCCTCTCTGTCATTGTTTTTAATTTTCATAAGAACATAATATAAGAACATAAGAAATAGGAGCAGGTGTAGGCCATCTAGCCCTTCGAGCCTGCCCCGCCATTCAATAAGATCATGGCTGATCTGAAGTGAATCAGTTCCACTTTCCCGCTTTCTCCCCATAACCCTTAATTCCCTTGTCTATCAGAAATCTATCTACCCGTGACTTAAATATATTCAATGAGGTAGCCTCCACCACTTCAATGGGCAGAGAATTCCAGAGATTCACCACCCTTTGAGTGAAGAAGTTCCTCCTCAACTCTGTTCGAAACTGCACCCCCCCCCCCTTATTTTGAGGCTGTGCCCTCTAGTTCTGCTATCCTTTCTAAGCGGGAAGAATCTCTCTACCTCTACCCTACCTAGCCCCTACATTATCTTGTAGGTCTCTGTAAGATCCCCCTTCAGCCTTCTAAACGCTAACGAGTACAGACCCAGTCTATTCAATCTCTCTTCATAAGCTAACTCCCTCATCTCCGGTATCAGCCTGGTGAACCTTCTCTGTACTCTCTCCGAGACCAATATATCCTTTCACAAATACGGGGACCAAAACTGCACACAGTACTCCAGTTGCGGCCTCACCAGTGCCCTGTACAGTTGCAGCAAGACCTCCCTGCTTTTATATTCTATCCCCCTCGCTATAAAGGCCAACATTCCATTCGCCTTCTTGATCACTTGATTTATATTAATCATTTCCCTTATTCATTATTCAACTGTGTTTACTCATTTGCCAATAACTCCATTGTCAAGTTCACTCCAAAGACATACCTTCAGAGCACACAATCATGATCCTTCTCATTGTCCAACAAGCGAATTGCTATAACTGGGTCTCCTAAACTCTCTTTAATTAACATTATTCCTATCAATTCTTTAAAATCATATTGGGATGTGTTTTAGAACATAGAACACTACAGCACAAACAGGCCCTTCGGCCCACAAGTTGCGCCGATCACATCCATACCTACCAGGCCATAGAACTATCTGTAACTCCCAAACCCATTAAATCCCACGTACTCATCCAGAAGTCTCTTAAAAGACCCCAGAGAGTTCACCTCTACAACCACCGACGGCAGCCGATTCCACTCACTCACCACCCTCTGAGTGAAAAACTTACCCCTAACATCTCCTCTGTACTTCCTTCCCAGCACCTTAAACCTGTGCCCTCTCGTAGCGACCATTTCAGCCCTGGGAAATAGCCTCTGAGAATCCACCCTATCTATTCCTCTCAACATTTTATAAACTTCTATCAGGTCGCCTCTCAACCTTTGTCTCTCCAGGGAGAATAGACCTAGCTCCCTCAACCTATCTTCATAAGGCATGCCTCCCAACCCAGGCAACATCCTTGTAAATCTCCTCTGCACCCTCTCAATAGCTTCCACATCTTTCCTGTAGTGAGGCAACCAGAACTGCGCACAGTACTCCAAGTGTTTTTAACATGTCACCTGACTAGAAAACTGCCCTAAGGGCTGGGCCACCTATTGTAGACAGAAATCACATCATTTTCATGACATTGGAATGAAAATCAGGCTTTTTCTTTCAGATGGTCAACCCTCAATGGCAGATTCACAAACAGGTGGCAGATTCAAAATCTATGTCAGTTTCTTCATGTGTCAAGCAAGTCTAACCATGCTAGTCTTCACTTCTGATAATTCAACTTTTAACTGTTCTTCATCTATTAATATCCTTAGCCCCACTATCTCCCTTGACCTCAAATGTAACTTTCACAAACCACTTATTGTTCAAACTTCCTCTAAGAAGCATGGTTTTCTCTTTCATGTCAAAAATTCTTTTTAAAACATTCAATACTGTTCTTCAACAGGAGACTCTTTTAAAGTATCTCTAATACAGGATAAAATGTCTCAATTTTATTGGTGATCCCTTTCAATTCTAGTCTGCAGCTCTTTTTTTGTTCATTCGTGGGACATGGATGTCACCGGCTGGCCAGCACTTATTGCTGATGCATAGTTGCCCTTGAGTAAATGGTGGTGAGCTATCTTCTTAAAATGCTGCAGTCCATATGCTGTGAGTTGACCCACAATGTCTTTAGGGAGGGAATTCCAGGATCTTGACCCAGCAACTGCAAAGGAATGCAATATATTTCCAAGTCAGGGTGGTGAGACGTTCCCATGTATCTGCTGCCCGTGTCTTTCTAGGTGGAAGTGGTCATGGGTTCAGAAGGTGCTAAGGATCTTTGATGAATTTCTGCAGTGAATCTTATAGAGAGAACACACTGCTGCTACTGAGCATCACTGAGGTGGAGGAAGTGGATTTTTGAACTGCATCCTCTGTTGCAACCAAAATTCTATTTCTGACTCATCATTTCTACCAAATCAAGTAGATATTTCTTTTTTGCTGGGATTGGAAAAAAAATGAATTGTGCTGTCTTTTTTCAGACCCTCATAACCTGTAACTCCTTGTTTCCTTTTCGTTCCTCCTACTATTTTAAGATTTTAAAAAAACACAATGTCAATCTTCAATCATGATTTCCTGAGTTACACTGTCTTATTTTCACATTTTGTATATTTGTACTGAAGTAGGGAAAGGGTGAATGCATTTTGTACCTGAAGGGAAAGGGTTAATGGCACAAACATTACCCTTCATCATGACTGATCTTCTCAAGCTTATACTGCTCCTGGCATTAATATAAGTTATTTGTTCATGTGTTACATGCTTTAACTCACGTTTTTATAAAGACAGTTTAATGTGGCTGTTATTTTGTAGAGTTTGCAAATCTTACCTACTTGTGTTAGTTGGACATCATTACACAGATAGTAGTTTACAATACCAGCTTTTGACATCTGCTGATGGCAGATCGCAATACCGACTTTTAACAGGAAGAGTCCTGCTGGGACAGCCGCGATTGCACAAGTACCTTCAAAGACAGGGATGCCAGTACTGTTGCAGAGGGGTTTTGAATCGTGACCGGATTGAAGCCTGTGTCATGACTGCAGGACTGTGATTCCTGATTAAATCTGGGGCTGAATCATGACCAATGAAGGAAGACCTGGAGGTCTGGCAGGAATTGAAACTTTGAATTGTGGTTACTGCTAGAGCTCATGATGTATAAATGCCCACTTGTGTTTGTGTTTATGAGAAGTCTGGTAGTCCTGGTTGGAACCAGTTCTCCCAAAGCTATGGAATAAAGGCCAGAATTTTGAAATAAAAACCACTGCATTTTGACTCACTAACAGTCTCAGAGGTGCTATATTACCTACAACAGTACTATGTGCCTGATCCCTTCATTTTGATGCTTCAATAGTAAAAGCCAAGTGCTATTTTGCTTGAATATGACTCAGTAACAAGTAATACCAATGCTCTAAATACATGCACATGTATTTTGTTTTTATCAAATGAAATTGTAAAATTCCAAACCAACCTTCAGATTTTTCTTTTGTTTTATTCATTTTACGGGACATGGGTGTTGCTGGCTGGGCAGCATTTATTGCCTATCCTAGCTAACCTTAGAGGACAGTTGAAAATCAACCACATTGCTGTGGCTCTGGAGTCACATGTAGGCCAGACCAGGTAAGGACAGCAGATTTCTTTTCCTAAAGGACATTAGAGAACCAGATGGGTTTTTCCAACAATCCACAATGATTTCATGGTCATCATTAAAGTTTTAATTTTAGACTTTTACTGAACTCAAATTTCGTCATCTGCCAGTGGCAGGATTTGAACCCTGGATCTTGTCCTGGGTCTCTGGATTATGAGGCCAATGACAATACCACTACAACACTGCTTCCCCTGTATCTAACTAAATTTGTGACAGATTTCAGAAACAAAACCAGAATTCTACTGTTGCAGCGCTGTGTTTCTGTAAATTGATCTCTTAAACTGTTCTAATGAAGCGCTCCAGAAGCTCAAGGGACATCACATCATCTTTCAATTAGACACTTAACCCCATGCACCATCTTCATCTTTCACTCCATCCAACGCCAAAGCACCGTGGCAGCAGTGTTTATCATCAATAAGATGCACTGCAACAACTTACCAAGTACCTTCAGCAGAATTTCCCAAACCCACAATCTACTCCCTAGAAAAAAAAGGCATGTCATGAAATGTTAGGACACTATTAAAATGAATGTATCGTTTTGTGGAAAAGTAAAATCAAACTGCCATGTATTTTTTTCTGTCTGGGCAGAAATAAAGGCACAGGGCGTTCTCTGCAACTGATTATATTTGAGTAGTCAGAATGCTGTGTTTAGGAAGCAGTAAACAATTGCTGAATAGGTGCTGAAAAAGCAACAGTGAGAGAGAGAGACAGAGAGGGTCAGCCAGAAAAGAAGTATTGAAGGCAAAAGCCAGTTTGTGCAAGATTATTTTCTTTGCCGAACAGAAGACCATTCCCAAATCTTGGTCACTTAAGCTGTATGGTGTGGTCGTCATTGGCTAGATTTGACCAACAGATTTATGGGTGCTGTTTGGATTTTAGTAGAGTGCAGAATTACAGGGGAAATAGATACTTTTCGTTTTCCCATTCTATCCCTTCAGTGCAGAAGGAGATTGTTTGGCTGTAAGGGGCTAAGTGCTTACTGTTAATTTGTTGACTTATAAGATTGTTCTTTGTAGTGTCTTATTATCTTCAATTTTAAAAATCGTTTAAAGAGGTCCGAGTTCTCACTGTCTGCATGTTTCCCACTAATTTTAATTAAGCATTTCCTTCTAATAATCCATGCAAAACCAGTGTTTCAGGTTGGCACACTCATGCATCGAACATCAGTGGGATTTCATAACAGGCAGCAAATCTATGCAAATACAAACACCTTTAATTTCTCCTTCAAGCCAATCGTCATTCTGACTTGGAACAATTTTGCCATTCCTTTTCTGTCACTAGGTCAGAATTCTGGAACTCCCTAACAGCACTGTGAGTGTTCCCACGACACGAGAGTGTGGCAGTTCAAGACAACAACTTACTTCAAGGGCAATTCAGGGAATGGGCAATAATACTGATATAACCAGTGATACCCAGATCCATGAATGAATAAAAAAGGTTACACTCTTCAGTACTCAATACTGAATACAAAACTACAGATCATTACAACTGCTTCAATTTTTTTCAGAGTAGCTACTGACATTGGTTCCCTTGTTATCATATACAGTTAGTTCTTTTAGATCCTCTTTTTATTACTTTCACTGACCCATTACAACACACTTTTGCCCACTTAGCCTCATTTAATCTTTCTTGTCTTCCACCCTGCAAGAGATTTTCCTTTTATTTCTTATTCCTCTCCCACTCTTTGCCTCTTTACTTGCTTAAGTTGTTGCACCTCCAACTTTTGCCAGTTCTGCTGAAAATCAGATCACCTCAAACATGAATATAGAAACCCTCTCCACAGATACTGCCAAACCTGTTGAACTTTTCACTATTTTTGTTTTAGATCACAGAATTTCTCCAGAGGAGGAGGCCATTCAGCCCATCAAGTCTGCACTGACTGTCTGACAAAGTATCTTACACAGGCCCACCCCACTCCCATAACCTTCACATTTACCCCATCAATCCCCCTAACCCACACATCTTGAGACAGTTAAGGGGCAATTTAGCATGGCCAATCCACATAACCTGGAAACCTTTGGATTGTGGGAGGAAACCAAAGCACCTGGAGAAAACCTACACTGACACAGGAAGAACATACAAACTACAGGCACCCAAGGCTGGAATCAAACACAAATCCCTGGTGTTGTGAGGCAGCAGCGCTAACCACTGTGCCACCATGCCATTCAATATCCATAGTATATGTTTTTATATCAGTTTCTATATCAGAATCAATATTGTTTGATGACTGGAGGGTAAAAATAAACAAAAAGGACATTTTCAAAAATTGTGAAAATTCAGGAATGAAATTCACAATGATCAAGTGACGGTCAGGTGCGCCAAGTTCTGCCCTGCGTTTTGCCCTAATGAAACATTAAGTTTTCAAGCAAATCTTTTCAAGACGCGGTTCCATTTTCAAATGACCCCATCGAAGATCATCCACGACACTGAGCTGTGAAGGGTCTGGGAATCTTTAAACGCAAATGTTAAATGAAATTTCAAAATTACTTCGAATTTCCTGATATCGCGAACAACTGTGGGTGGCAAAATAATGATTGTTTAAGTGTGAGAGGAAAGCATTGTGTACAGATTGGGAACGCTCGTGTCCAGTTACCTCTCCTCATCCGCCATCTTCCCTGTTGCTAAGAAACAACAACAACAACCCGGGCCGCAGCCGGAGTCCGGTGCTGGGCTATACCACTGTCAAGGGAGGGGGGTTTTGAGCACGGACTGTTCGGGATGTTAATGCTGGGAGTGGAGAGGGGGAGTTACTGACTACGTCCCCCCCCCTCCCTTCCCGGGCTGTGAACCGGACCTGAGGGAGGTTGCCATTGACGTATTATTTTGCTCTTGACGACTAATTATTTATTTCGTTTCTAGTTCCCCGTTTGACTCGGCTTCTCTCTGTTGCACACGCACACACACGAAATGACTCGGAACTTGTTCCTGTTGTCTTAGTATTTTCGGTAGGGCGGGTCACTGTGTCCCGGAATAGCTGCAAAAGGTTGGGCGCAGTTCCACAGATGGGGACAGACCTGCAGCACTTCCCATTTTTCCCAAACCCCAGAATCAGCAGCACTGAGACTACACGGGAGCGAGCAGGAGGAGGCCATTTAGCCTCTCCAGCCTGTTCAGCAATTCGACACCTGACTCCGTTTCCCAGCCTTTAACCCATAACCTTTGGTCCCACTAACGAGAATCTATCCCGGCGTTCAGTTTTCAGAGGGTAAGCACTTCCATTTCTTGTTCAAAATTGATAGATTTTAACTTCGAAGATACTTAATAACTTATTAAGCTATTAGAAAGTGGTTCCTTTGCAGCACATATCAGAAGAGGGCACTTGGAGACACTGCTTTAAACAGTGAAAGCAATGGCAATGACTTCGTTGGCAGACTTAAGTTTGCTACTTTTTCTGCAATGAATATTAAACTAATTTTGTAACACCACTGTGCTGGAACATGCTTAATTCCAAACCTTATTGCACCTCAACAAGTTGGAACTTAATATGTGTGAGCTTACACAGTGGACGTAAACAATTATTTGACCTGAAAAGTCCCAGAGGTGGCTAGCAATCTGCAGCCAGCCTGGTTCCAGAGTGGCTGCTGCTATGCACATGAGTGAAACGTACATCGTGAAAGTGCAAATAGAATCACAGAATGGTTACAGCACAGAATGAGGTCATTTGGCCCATTGTGCCTCTCTGAAACAGTAATTCCCTCTGGGCAACTTGCCCTGTGAATTGTTCCTACATTCATCAAGGCCTAAGACAGTGGATACAGTCAGTCACTGAGGCCTGTGCCTTTAAGGGGGGACCCTGGTCTTACTGGCCAAGTAGCCTATCAATATCTGATTGCTCTCAGAGTCCTAGAGGTTTACAGCATGGAAACAGACCCTTCAGCCCAACTTGTCCATGCTGCCCAGTTTTTTTACACTAAGCTATTCCCAATTGCATATTTTGGCACATATCCCTCTATACCCATCTTACCCAGTAACTGTTTAAATGCTTTGGAAAAGACAAAATTGTACCTCTTCTACTGCTAGCTCTGGGAGTTTGTTCCAGACGCTCACCACCTTCTGTGTGAAAGAATCTCTGGACCCTTTTGTATTTTCCCTCTCTCACCTTAAATCTATGCTATCTAATTTTAGATTCCCCTCCCTTCAGGAAAATATGTTGACTATGTACCATATCTATATCCCTCTATAAGATCACCCCAACATCTCCTACATTCCAGGGGGGAAAAAATTCCCAGTCAATCCAGCCCCTCATAACTCAAGCTGTCAAGTCCTGGTAGCATTCTAGTAAATCTTTTCTACACTCTTTTTCTAGTTTAATAATTTCCTTTCTATAATAGGGTGACCAGTGCTGTACACAGTATTCCAAGTGTGGCCTTACTAATGTCTTGTACAACTTCAACAAGACATCACGATTCCTGTATTCAACGTTCTGGCCAATGAAACCAAGCACACTAATACTGCCTTCACCACCATGTCCACCTGTGTCTCCACTTTCAAGGAGCGATGAATCTGTACATCTAGCCATATCTATTCTATAACTTTCCCTAATGTTCTACCATTAACTGAGTAAGTCCTGCTGCTTTTTGCCCTCCTGACATCCTCTACTCTTCAAAAGTATGATCCCAGCTCCAATGCATGTCATATGTCTCTGATGAACAAAACGGTACAGCACAGGAATAGGTGCTATGGCCCACCAAATCTGTGCCTTTCTAATATTATCATGTGTCTGTGTGGTCCATATTCCTCTATGCCTTGCCTATTCATGTATCTATCCAGATGCCTCTGGAATGTTGTTATAGAATCTGCTTCCACCACCTCTCTGGCAGTACTTTCCAGGCATTCACCACCCTCTATGAAAAACTTACCCCTTCCATCTCTTAAACCTCCCCCTCTCACTCAACCTTCAAGCTTGGGAAAAAGTCTCTGACTATCCACTATATCTAAGCCTGTCATAATTTTGTAAATCTCTATCAGGTCTTCCCTCATCCTCCAATGCTCCAATGAAAACAATCCAAGTTTGTTCTACCTTTCTTCATAGTCCATATCCTCCAAACCTGGTAACTGTCTTCTGCACCCTTTGCAATGTGTTAACATCCTTCTGGTAGTCTGTCGACCAGAATTGTACGCAATACTCCACATGCGGCCTAACCAAAATCTCGTGCTGCAACACGATTTTCCAATTTCTATACTCAACGCCCCGACTGACGAAGGCCAACAAGCCACATGCTTCTTGACCACCTTCAGGGAACTGTGGATCTGCACACCTAGATCTCTCTGTATACAAGTAGTTCTAAGGCTCGACCATATACTGTATACTTGCCTTCTGCAGTTGAACTTCTAAATTGCATCACCTCACATTTGTCTGGATTAAATTCCATCTGCCATTTTTCGGCCCCGGTTTTGCATATCCTGTTAGATGAAGAGTCATCCAGACTCAACATTAGCTCTGTTCCCGCTTCACAGATGCTGTCAGACCCACTGAGATTTTCCAGCATTTTCTGTTTTTGTTTCAGATTCCAGCATCTGCAGTAATTTCCTTTTAGCCTATCAACCTCTATGATTAGTATCTAAAGGAGCTGATCTCGCATGTTGATCATCCCGATTGATAGGCTAATTGACAAATGACTTGTTTTTCTGAGCAACAGTGGTCATTAATGAAATAATATGATGCATCACATTCCCCTGTCCTCCTTGCCTTCACTGTGGATTCTGTTTGGACCTTGCTATGGAGTGCTACTTTGTTCATCTTCACTCTTCAGAACTGGCTGGAGGCTGCTGAAGTGCTGTGTACAAAGTAGAGCACCTCATCTGTCTCCTCTCCAGCCTGTATTTTTTATGTTAATAAAGAGCACCTTCTATCATGTATGCAAATCCTTTCAGCTCCATCTCAACCATATCCTAAGGCAAACTCCTGACCAGTGAAAGCTCTGAAGGAGAGTCATATAGACTCAAAACATTAGCTGTTTCTCTTTCCGCAGATGCTGCCAGACCTACTGAGTTTTTCCAGTTTTTATTTCAGAAATCCAGCATCTACAAAACTTTGTATTCTTAAATTCATTTATGGGGTGTGGACATCGCTCGCTAGGCCAGCATTTATTGCCCAGCCCTAATTGCCCTTGAGAAGTTGCTGATCTGCCCTGGCATTCCCCCCTCAGCACTGTGGGTGTGCCTACATCTCAAGGTCTGCAACAGTTCTTGACCCAGCAATAGTGAAAGAACAGCAAATGGAGAGTAGTGGTTGTGGGTTTGGAAGGTGCTGCCTATGGTACCTTGGTAAGTTTGTGCAGTACATCTTGCAGCTGGTGCCCATGCTGCCACTGTTCATCAGTGGTGGGGGGATTGAATGACACACTTTTCACAAACAATCAAGCGAGCTGCTTCGTCCTGGATGGTGTTGAGCTTCTTGAATGTTTTGGGAGCTCCACTCATCCGGGCAGGTGAAGAGTATTCCATTACATTCCTGACTTCTAGCCTTGTAGTTGGTGGACAGGCTTTGGTGTGTCAGGAGGTGAGTTTCTCAGCCACAGTTCAATGTCTAATCAATGGTAGCCCCCCCCCCCCCCCCCCCCCCCAGGAGAATTCATTGAAGGTAATGCTGTTGAATTTCAAGGGGTGATGGTTAGATTCTCTCTTGTTGGAGCTGGTAATTGCTTTGTACTTGCCTGACGTGAATGTTACTTGTCACTTTTCAAATCAAGCCTGGATATTGCCCTTGTCAGGAGCTGAGTGACCCTGCTGGAACCCAAACTAAGTGTCAAAAACCAGATTATTGCTGAGTAAGTGCCACAATAGCGCTTTTGATGACCCCTTCCATCACTTTTCTGATGATCAAGAGCAAACTGGGGTGGTAACTGGCTGGATTGGATTTGTCCTGTTTCTTGTGTACAGGACATACCTGGACATTTTTCCACATTACCAGGCAGATGCCAGTGTTGTAGCTGTACTGGAATGACTTGGCTAGGGGGAAAGACAAGTTCTGGAGCACAATATTGCTGGAATATTGTCAGGGCCCATGACCTTTACAGTATCCAGTGCCATCAGCAGTTTCTTAATATCACGTGGAGTGACTCAAATTGGCTAAAGACAGACCAAGTTGGCTGGGTCCCAAATGACATAGCTGCTTGACTTGGACTGCAGCATGTGTTGAGAGAAAAATATACTTGACCTCACCCTCACCAATCTGCCTGCTGCAGATGCAAAGGTCCATTGCAGTGTCAGTAGGAGTGACAACTGCACAGTTCTTTTAGCAACTATCTACCTTCAAATTGAGGATGTCTTCCATTATGGGCTGTGGCACTACCACCATGCTAAATAGGATAGACTTTGAACAGATCTAGCAGCTCAAGACTGGGCATCCATGAGGTGCTATAGGCCGTCAGCAGCAAAAGAATTTTACATAAACATAAAATGTAACCTCATGGCCTGACGTAACCCCCATTCTACCATTACCACCAAGCTACACGATTAATCCTGGTTCAATGAAGAGTGCAGGAGGGCATGCCAGGAGTAACACCAGGCGTACCTAAAAATGAGGTGCCAACCTGGTGAAGATACAACACAGGACCACTTGCGTGTCGAACCGTAAGCAATAAGTAATAAGAGTTAAGCAATTCCACAACCAACAGATCAGATCTGAACTTTGCAATCCTGCTGCATCAGCCGTCAATTAAACAACTCACCAGAGAAGGAGACTCCACAATTATCTCTTTTCTCACTGATAAAGGAACCCATCACAGCTGTGTAAAAGATAAGGCCAAAGCCTTTGCAACAATCTTCAGCCGGAAGTGTTAAGTGGATGATTTTTAAAAATGTATTTACAGGATGTGGGCATTGCTGGCTAGACCAACATTTATTGCCCATCCCTAGTTGCCCTTCAGAGCATCCTCCAGAGGTGCCCAGCTGTTGAGCCACTGTTAGTGATGGATATTGAAGTTTCCCTCCTGTTCACTCTGTGCATTGTCTTTCTGAGAAAGCAATAACATTTTTAAAAATCTGTTCAAAGCAATATTGCATTCACCTGGGATTACAGTTAATCACTTATAGGAAATTGACTGTACCCATTTCATTTTACAAACACATACAATCAGGCTCAACTGGTACATGAAAGTGTTGTACAAGTCTCCTGCCGCTCCAGTTACCTCTTTTCAGTCTACTTCATTTCCCTCTATTCCTTTCTATTTCACGTACACATCAAGCTGCCCTTTAAATTGCATCAATGCTAACCGTTTAAACCATTTCACGTGACATCAGCTTCCAAATTCTTATCACTGTCTGTATAGATATTCTTACCTTTATTTGATTGGGTAATAGCTATCTTGTACTTATTCCAATGAAGTTACATTTGACTTGAAACACTGGGTGGCCCTTAACAGTCCCATCACAGTGGGAGTGCAGCCATAAAATGTGGTGAGCCGTTCCAAAGTCCATTCCTTTGGTGTGGCTGTTAAGGTCTGTTGGTGTAAAGTTCTACCCATTAACTCTGTTTCTCTTTCTACAGATGCTGCCCAACCATCTGAGCTTTTCCAGCACTTTGTCTTTATTTCAGCTCCTTAGCACCTGCAGCATTTTGTTTTCTTTATATTTAGTCCCACTTGCTTTGAGTTAACATAGAAACGAGAAGCAGGAGTAGGCCATTCAGCCCTTCAAGCCTGCTCCATCATTCATTTTGAACATGGCTGATCATCAAATTCAACACCCTGATCCCCCCGTATCTCTTGATCCTTTTAGCCTCAAGAATTTCTTGAAATCACACAACGTTTTGTCCTCAACTACTTCCTACAGTCATGAATTCCACACATTCACCATACTCTGGATGAAGGAAGTTTTCCTCACCTCTGTCCTAAGTGACCCATAAGTGAAAACAATTTTTCCACATCCAAGTTTGAGGAATTGAATTGAACACAGCACTCCAGAATGTGCTCCAACCAAGGTCTACGTAGATTTAACAATACCTCCCAACCATTGCATTTTATTCCACCAGAAATGAATCTCCAATGTATGGCCTTACCAATTTGCACTGCTATTTTTTAACAACTTGTATATCTGTATTCTTAATTCTTGATGTTTCTCTATCTCATTCAGTTTCTGGAATCTCAAGGAACTGATAAATGGCCTCCTTATCCTTCCACCAAAGTTGACAACATCATGCTTTGCTATTGTCGTGTCCATAACACATGACAGAGATCATAAACTGTTTAAGCTGAACTCCTATGTGAAGGAGCCTTCATTGGACTCTGACATTCATGTGAATTAGTAGTCATATGTCTGTTCTTTTTTCAAAGTTATCACTGGTTGTAAAAGTTTCTTATTTCCTTCCTGTATGTTTGTGTGTCTGTATGTATTATGATGACTGTCTCCTGTTTTCTGAATGATTATTATGACTGTGTGAGTAAGCAATACTTCTGATTTAATCACTGAGAAAGTTACATCAAAATTAACTTCCCAAACATAGGGCTTGAAGAAACACATCATAGTCTATTTCAAAAATTAGAGCACCTCTGCTACAAATGGTGAGAAAGAAAGTTCAATATTCCTCCCTCCCCTGTCCATGTCACAATTTTGTATTTCATTTGTCATTTATCCACCCAATCTGCAAACCTGTTTTATGCCTTCCTGTATTCTGTAAGCATTCTGTTCTTTTACATTTTGATGCATTAATTGCACAAAACTGCCGTGATTTTTTTTTTCAACTGTATTTTTTTTCCCTGTCATCCAGGTGCAGAAACTAAACCAAACTTCAAGACCATCTGTCTTTTTGCCATGGTTTCACTACATTATGACGCAGACGAGTGGGCTCTTCTTTCAGGAAATGAAGGAACTAGACTTTCATTTGTGACTAAGCCAAGAGTAAATGCTATTGCTGCTTTCAAGTATGGGACCATTCTGCTTTCTATCACTCTAGCTGGTCTGATTACTTATCATAATTATTCTGCACCAGATTCCCTGGTAATATCTGGATCTATTAACATGGACAAAACTAAACTAGACCAATTGTGGAAATCTCCAAATTATACAAACAAAACAGAGACCTCTGAAACACCAAGCAAGCTATCATTCAGTAAGAGTTATCATAGTGCCTCTCAGTGTGATATTGATTCTAATGATAGATTTGATTGTGCTTTTAATGAATTTATTGATATGAAGAAATGTCTGGCTCGTGGCTGCTGCTGGAATCCTATGGTCAATGCATCTTTCCCACTTTGTTTTTTGCCATCCAATTATCCTTCCTACAACATGGATGACCTTTCACCAACCAGCACTGGTTTCACAGGTACTCTGAGCCGCTCTGAGAAGACATTGTTCCTAAACGACATAATGACTCTTCAGTTGAGTGTAATATATGAGACAGCAGGCAGACTTCATTTCACCGTAAGTAATTGCAATTGAAAAACTAATTTTAATAAAGTCATGAAGGAGGCTGTTGATTGACCATGTGATAAGATTATAGTCATGAAACCATAGAATAGGAATGGCACAGAAAGAGGCCATTCAGCCCATCATGTCTGCACTAGCAGAAAAATCTAGCTGTCCGTTTTAATCCCATTTCCTAGCGCCCGGTCTGTAGTTTTGCAAGTTTCAGCATTTCGGGTGTAGACCTTTTAAATTACAAAAACAGAAAATGCTGGAAAAACTTAACAGGCCTGGCATCTGTGGAGAGAGAAAATTAACTTAACATTTTGAGTCTGAGAACATAGAGTTAAGTTTCGAGTCTAGTTGCTTTGCTTTTACCTTTTAAATAAGTTGAGGGTTTCTGCTTCAATCACCAATCCTGGCAGTTAATTCTAGACAATTAACACCCTTTGCATTAATATTTCCTAATATCCTCTCTAATCCTTTTACCAAAGACCTTGAATCTGTGCCCTCTAGTAATTAACTCTCTGTTGGGAGAAACAAGTTTTCTCTGTCTGTCCAGGCCCCTTGCAATTTTATACACCTTTATTAACCTCTAAATTTCCATTTAATGTTGGAAGTAGTTATATTTGACCGCAGAAAGAAATTCTGGATATATTAACCCAATACAAATAAAATGGATTCAGATTTTTCTTGAAAGTCAAAACTATTGTTTAACATGTCTTCTAGGTTCCAGTTTTGTGCTATTAATTTTCCAGTTCTACATGAAGTGGGCCCAGAGTTCAAAATTTCTTAACATAGTATAGCCTTAGAGCCACCCATAATACAACTGTATTATTTGAATTTAACCTGGTGGATTTGATACGATTTGATTTGTTATTGTCACATGTATTAACATATGGCTATACACACAAAGCATACTGTTCATAGAAAAAATATAAGAGTGTCAAATGTAGTGTTACAGTCATAACTAAAGGTGTAGAGAAAGATCAAGTTAATACAAGATAAATCCATTCAAAAGTCTGATGGCAGCAGGGCAGAGACTGTTCTCGTGTCGGTTGGTACGTGACCTCAAACTTTCGTACCTTTTTCCCGATGGGAGAAGGTGGAAGAGAGAATGTCGGGGGTATGTGGAGTCCTTAAATGGGCTGGCTGCTTTGCTGACGCAGCAGTAAGTATAGACAGTGAATGGATGGGAGGCTGGTTTGAGTGATGGATTGGGCTGCATCCACAACCTTTTGTAGTTTCTTGCGGTCTTGGGCAGAGCAGAAGCCATACGAAGCCGTGATACAACCAGCAAGAATGCTCTCTATAGTGCGTCTGTAAAAGTTGATGAGAGTTGTAGCTTAAATGCCAAATTTCCTTAGTCTTCTGAGAAGGTAAAGGCGTTGGTGGGCTTTCTCAACTATAGTGTCAGCATGGGGGGGACCAGGACAGGTTGTTCATGGCCTGGAAAGCTTAAAACTTGAAGCTCTCAACCCTTTTTACTTCATCCCTGTTGATGTAACGGGGCATATTCTCCTCTGTTTCCTGAAGTTGATTAAGATACAGCTATATAGACAAAGCATACCGTTCATAGAGAAGGAAATGAGGGAGTGCAGAATGTAGTGTTTCAGTCATAGCTAGAGTGTAGAGAAAGATCAAGTTAATGCAAGGTAAGTCCTTTCAAAAGTCTGATGGCAGCAGGGAAGAAGCTGTTCTTGTGTCGGTTGGTATGTGACTTCAGACTTTTGTACCTTTTTTCCTGAGGGAAGACGGTGGAAGAGAGAATGTTAACTTTCATTTTGTTAACATTGAGGGAGAAATTATTGTCACTGCACCAGTTCACCGGATTCTCTATCTCATTCCTGTCTCGCCATCGTTTGAGATCTGACCTACTACAGTGGTGTCATCAGCAAACTTGAAAATCGGGTTGAAGCGGAAATTGGCCACAGAGTCATAGGTATATAAGGAGTATAGTAGGGGGCTGAAAACACAGCCTTTAGAGCGCCAGTGTTGAGAATGATAATGGTGGAGGGGGTGTTGTTGCCTATCCTTACTGATCATGATTTGTGGGTTAGGAAGTTCAGGATCCAGTCGCAGAGGGAAGAGCCAAGCCCCTGGCCACGGAATTTGGAAATGAGTTTTGTAGGAATAATGGTGTTGAAGGCTGAGCTATAGTCAATAAAGAGGAGCCTGATATAGGTGTCTTTGGTTGGGACTATGTTGCTTAAATTTATAGGTTTATGGAGGCAAATGTTTTTCAAAAATGCAGTTTAAGTTGCTATTCATCTCATTGGATGAGGAATATGACTCACTGAAGTCTTTCTCAGTATCTTTTGGGTATTTTCTGTTTAGAAGAGGAGAAACCATTGGTGCCATTTTGCAGACGTATGTGCCATAATTTTTCAGCAATTTATAATTAATAGAAAGCAGAGTTAATGTGATTGGGATTAGTTTCTTTTTGGAGGTTTTGGAATCTGTTTCTTGTAAGATACTGAGAAAGTGGTGATCCGTGTCAAGAATCAACAGAACCTGGATCTCTTGGGTTAACAAAGACTCCAGTCTGATGGTTTCCTTCAAAAAAGTTGCAGTAGTTTAATTTTATTCCCATGCACCTACCTTTTATCAAGCACCTAAATACCCTTCTGCATAGTTCTGAACACTGTTGTTATTCCCTTTATTTAAAATGGCATAACTGATAACTGCAGCGATGTTCATGACCTTCTCTTGAAATTTGTTTTTGTGTATTGCTCCCTAGTGTTTAATTTGCTGATGCATTAAATCCTTTTAAAATGTTCTGGTACCTGCACACCCACATGAGAGCGCAAACCAGTTTCAAACCATTCAACTTAACTTTGAAACCAGTCAGGATCCTACTTAGTTATGTGTGTGAAGTCTGTATTGCTGATGTTTGAGAATTCTAATTTCATTAATATTATTTGCTTTCAAATAAAATTAATTGGTAATTCACACTCAATTGATTTTGAAATAACTGTAAAACAGTGAATTTGCTGAAGTGATTGGTTTAAAGTGCACTGATTACTAACTTTGACTCCCTCCTCCAAATTTAAGATTTAATTCGGCTTCGATGTTCCCATGACCTTCACACGTTCCCTCTGTTTCCTTCACACGTTCTTCAAATTGCAGTTTATCCAAATACCGTTAATATCGTATCCCATACCATATCCTGCCCCTCCACCCGGTTTTCACAGAATTACATTGTCTCTAGTTCATCCTCTGGCTCTACAACTCCTCTGGAGACTGCATTTTTCTGATTTTGTTCTCTTAAGCATTTTCATTCTGTCCAGTGTTGAATATGACCAGCAGTCTAGATCCCATACTCTGGATTTGCTCACAAAATGTCTTCATTTCCCTCTTCTTGAACATCATCCTTAAAACTCACTTTATTAACCAAAGTTTTAGTCTCAATGTCTCTGTCTCCATATCCAATTTTGTATTATTATGAATTTACAAAACACTTGAGGTGGTTTTCTACCTTGAAGGCACTAAATAGCTGCTAGTAGTTTTGATTTAAAAATGCAACCTGCTCTTAATGTCAAATATATTTGCTTCAGCAGTATAGTATCAAAAGATGACAAAACTATGATGGGGGAGCCAAGCACATCAATGAAAATGGTAAGGCTTGAAGCATTTGCAGCAATCTTCATCCGGAAGGACCAAGCGGATGATTCATCTTGACAGCCTCCAGAGATGCCCAGTATCACAGATGTCAGTCTTCAACCAGTTTGATTCACTCCACATGTAGGGGAAATGGCTGAAAGCACTGGAAACTGCAAACGTTAGGCACTTCCAACATTCTGGCAATAATGCTGAAGGATTGTCTCTAGAACCTGTCACACCTCTTACCAAGCTGTTCCGATAGAGTTACAACACTGGCATCTACCCAGCATCATGGAAAATTGCCCAGATATGTCCTGTGCACAAAAAGCAGGACAAGTCCAGACTGGTCAAGTATCGTGCCATCAATCTACACTCAATCATCAGTAAAGTGATGGGAAGTGCCATGAATAGTGCTATCAACAGGCATATGCTTAGCAATAACTTGTTCACCAATGCTCAGTTTGGGTTCCACCATGGCCACTTAGTTCCTGATCTCATAACAGCTTTGCTTCAAACTTAGTCAAAAGAGCTAATCTCCAAAATGAAATGAGAATGACTGCCATTAACATCATGGCAGCATTTGACTGTGTTTGGTTTCGAGGAGCCCTGAAAAAAACAAGTCGGGGAAACTATCTGCTAGTTGGAGTCATATCAAGCACAAAGGAAAATGGTTGTGGTTGTTGAAGGTCAATCATCTCTGCTCCAGGACAACACTGTAGGGGTTCCTCAATATAGTGCCCTTAGCCCAACCACCTTCATCAATGACTTCGCTTCCATCGTAAAGTCAGAAATGTTGGCTGATGATTTTACAATGTTCAGCAGCATTCATGATTCCTTAGATACTGAAGCAATCCATCTTCAAATTTGCAAGATCTGGACAATATCCAGGCTTAGTTTGACAAGTGGCAAATAATAATCACCCCACTCAAATGTCAGGCAATGACTATCAACAACAGGAGAGAATCAAACCATCACCCCTTGACATTCAATGGGTTGACAAGGTGGCATTTGGTTAGCACTGTGCTTCATAGTGCCAGTGACCTGGGTTCAATTCCGGCCTTGGATATCTGTCTGTCTGTGTTAAGTTTGGACATTCTCCCCGTGTTTGCATGGGTTTCTTCTGAGTGGTCCGGTTTCTTTCCACAGTCCAAGGATATGCGGGTGAGGTTGTTTGGCTGTGCTAAATTGACCCTTTGTGTCAGGAGGATTTGCAGGGTAAATACATGGGTTAACTGGGAAAGGGCCTTGCTGGGATTGTTGTTGGTGCAAACTCGATGGGCCAAGTGGTCTCCTCTGCACTGTAGGGATTCTATGATTACTGTCAATGAATCTCCCACTATTAACATCCTGGACCATTGATCACAAACTGAAGGGTACAAAAACATGTCAGAGGCTAGGAGACTTGTGGTGAGTATAGAATCCCTACAGTGCAGAAGGAGGCCATGTGGCCCATCGAGTCTGCGCCAACCACAATCCCACCAGGCCCTATGCGCATAACCCCACTTGTATACCCTGTTAGTCCCCTTGACACTAAGGGCCAATTTACTATGGCCAGTGAACGTAACCTGCTCATCTTTGAACTGTGGGAGGAAACCCACATGGATATGGAGAAAATGTGCAAACTCCACACAGACTCCACATGAGGCCCAAATTGACCCCAGGTCCCTAATACTGTGAGGCAGCAATGCTAACTACTGTGCCGCCTGAGTAATTCAGCTCCTGACTTCCCAAAGCCTGTCCACCATGTACAAGGCACATTAGAAATGTATTGGAATACTCTCCACTTCCCTGAATGAGTGCAGCTACAACATTCCAGAGGCTTGACACCATCTAGGACAAAACAGTCCACTTGATCGGCACCCTTTCAACAAACATTCACTCTCCACCACTGACACAGTGGTAGCAGTGTGTACCATCTACAAAATGCTCTGCGGAAACTCGCCATACTCCTTCAACTGCACCTTTCCATTCCACGACTAGAAGGATAAGGGCAGAAGATACATGGGAACACCATTACCCTTCAAGCCACTCACCATTCTGACTTGGAAGCATATTACCATTCCTTAACTGTCGTTGGGTCAAATGCCTGGAACTTCCTCCCTAATAGTGCTATGGGTGTACCTGCATTGCATAGACTGCAGTCATTCGGGAAGGCAGCTCACCACCTTCCTGAGGGTAATTAGGGTTGGGCAATAAATGCTGGCCTAGCCGGTGATGAACACATCCTTGCATGAATTAAAAAAAAAATCAGCAGCAGGAGCCAAGATTGAACTTGACTGATACTGCCACTAAAACAACGTAAGGCAATGGCTTATTAGTGCCAAGATAATTTTTTTTCAGAAAGGTGGCGTTTGCTATGGGTCACCTCATATGCAAGATATGTACGATGATGTCGCTCATCCCTATTTCTTTCCGTGTGGTACGTGCTGTTGTTGGTTGAGAGTGGGACAGTTTACTGTCTGACACTGCTGTTTTAGAAAATGTGTGAGAATGGCTCATGATCATCCAGATGTGTAACCCTCCCCTTTGTCGGCATTTGCTTCCAATCACTGGATTAGAAAATAAACTCGTTAAATTCTAATGCTAGCAACAAAATTAATTTTCAATCAGTGTAGTTTTGCTCCTACCAACACTTAACTGTATATATAGTTTAAACATATCTATTAATAGGCAACAAAGAACTTTAAGCTTAATAGTCATTGAATGGACATGCTTAATAAACTTTCCTGTCTGTAAGATACATTTGGAAGTTATAATTTTTTTCTTCAGTATTGTAAATCTTTGTTTCTGCCGTCTAGCTTAAGGACCCAAAAAGCAAACGGTATGAAGTTCCTATTGATGTTCCAAAGGTCTCTAAGAAAGCTTCAACCCAACTCTACACAGTGAAGTTTTCACCCAGACCTTTTGGCATAATCGTACAGAGGAAATCAAATGGTCTTGTTCTGTAAGTGTGAGTCGTCTTGCTGTTTACATTGATGCTATATTTAACTTGGAGAATTTATCCTTCACTCTAAAAACATGTTGACAAGAGTGTGAGATAAAAGATCAATACTGACCCACACCTAAGTTGAATTAAAAATGAAAATCCTGAGAATACTTAGTAATTCAGGCAGGCAACATCTGTGGTGAGTGAAGCAAAATTAAATCTTTAGATCTCCAGATTGTCAGAGACATGAAATGTGACTGAAGGTGCATGTTGGGATTCTGTGGAAGTTCTGACCTGCAGATTCCTGTGGCAATTATCTGGGAAGTTACAACTTGTGATAGACAATTCCCTACTCTCTGGGATCCGCAGTGAATGTCTCTGAGAGCAAGTACTACAACTCCCTACCTAGCAGTTCCAGTACAGCTACAAACAACACTGGCATCCACCCAGCAATGAGGAAAATTGCCCAGTACGTTCTGATCATAAAATGGACAAACCCAACCTGGCCAATTATATCCCTATCAGTCTGCTCTTATTATCGGCAAAGTGACAGAAAGTAAAGTTTATTTATTGGTCACAGTTAACACTGCAATGAAGTTACTGTGAAATTCCCAATTGCCACAGTCTGGCACCTGTTCGGGTCAATGCACCCAAACAGCATGTCTTTCAGAATGTGGGAGAAAACCGGAGTTCCCTTAGGAAACCCATGCAGACACAGGGAGAACACGCAAACTCCACACTAACAGTGACCCAAGCCGGGAATCGAACCCGGGTACCCGGCGCTGAGAGGCAGCAATGCTAACCACTGTGCTACCATGCCACCCCAAGGAGTCATCGAGCGTGTTATCGAACAGCACCTACTCAGAAACAGCCTGCTACTGATGCATGTTTGGTCTCTGCCAGGGCCATTTAGCTTCTGACCTCATTATAGCCTCAGTTCAAACATGGACAAAAGAGTTGAATTCCAGAGGTGAGATGCGAGAGAATGCATTTGACATTATAGCAGCATTTGACCAAGTGTGGCAAAATGAAGTCAATGGGGATCAGGGTGATGGGGGATGCAGTGAGAAGTCCGCTGGTTGGAAACATAGCAAGCACAAATGAAGATGGTTATGGTTGTTGGGGATAGTTATGATCTGAAATTTTTGAGCTCGCTGAGTTTGGAAGGCTGTGAAGAGCCTAATCAAAAGATTTGAGAGCAGTTGAGCTTCATTAGAATAGTGTAGGGGCTAAAGGCAGATCAGTCAAAGTGGAAAGCAGTACAAGGTAATCTCTGTTTCACTGGGAAGAACGTTTGAGGCCCTGGACGGTATTAGGTAAAAAGATAGATGTTGCATTTCCTATGCTTACTGGGAAAGGTCGAGAGTATTGGGGTGATTGAAGCTTGGATTAGGGTGTCAGGAAGCAAACAGTCTCTTTGAAATGCTGAAAGGGGAAAGGTGAATTTGATGGTAGCATTTCTTTGCAGATGGTGGAATATTATCCATTGAACATAGAAGGTGGGAGTGCGGTAGAAGGTACTCTACCATGAATAGAGAGGAATTCTACCATGAATCTGAGAGGGAGAGGAATGAGTGAGACGAAGAGTGTGAGAAACAGGCTGGGCATGGTCAAGTTGTCCATAGTGAAAGAGAGTTGTCCGTTGAGGAAAAAGAAGATATTTCGGAAGGATTGCTATAGAAGATGGCGCGATCAGAACAGATGCAATAGAGACAGAGAAACTGAGGACAATGGAATAGAGTACTTACAGGAACACTTGGAGGAAAAGTAGTCAAGGGAAGTTGTAGAAGTCAGTGGGCTTATAGCATAACACGCAATCTGAGTTCTGTTGGACTGGGAATGTTACACTAGGTTTATGGTAATTGTTAGGGACCAAATCAGAAACCCCATGGTATAATTTGAAGACTCCAACTATTTCATTATTTTGCCATTATTGTGAGGATTGGATGTTTCACTTCAGGTGTGATTCTCTTGACCTACTGTATATTGACCCACCAGGAAGCTTTTATCAAAATAAATTTTATTTAACAATACAATTTAACTGTATTCTTAAAAATAATTCATGTACCTTTTACCAATTGTCATACATAAATATGGCAAGATATAATTCTTAACTGCTAGCCCATCTCTATTAGTTCCAATTTAAGCAATATTCCTCATAAACTCCTCTGCTGGTACGTGGTCTGCTGGTCCTCAAGCCTCCAGAACACCCCTCAAGAGAGGTACCTATTTTCTAGCAGATCTGACAGAAACTGCAGTCTTCAGAGAGAAAGAGAGAGAGAGCAAAAACATTTCTTGCTTTGTGCAGATCGAAGCACAAACTGCTGCTTGTCTGTGTAGCCCTAGCTCCTTCCATTGACAGGACTCTGCTCCTTGTCAATCAACTTAATTAAACCTTACTCTGAAACCCCAGGAAACAACCCAAAAGATGGTCAAAACTACATTAGCTCACATTAAAACAATATCGGGGATTTATAATGCATTCTCAGCATGTGGGCTGCCTGGAACAGACACATCAGCACCATTTTAACAGAATGGGCTTTTAAATATTCCCTTCACAAGAACCATGATATAAATGCATTTTTTAAAGGCACAGTATTGTCACATACTCATGTATTTAGGCCAAGAGGCCCAGAAAATAAGGGATTGGAAGTCACCTTAAGCTATTCAAAACCCTGGTTAGAACATTCCTGGGCTTATAAGCAGTAATGGGCATCTTAGAACAAATACATTGGCCTTGGGAGTGCAGTATAGATTTGCCAGAATGGACCTAGCTTCCATGGCTTAAACTACAGGGAGAGGTTACACTAGATAGTATTGTATCCTTTGTTAAGGGGTGATTTCATCAAAGATTTCAAACTGTTAATGGATGATATACTGTGGTCGTGATTTGTTTTTCACTTGGAGTGCTTCGACAACATGCGTTGAAGTTATGAACCATGATGAGAGAGGCTCCAATGTTGTTTCCATCACATGGAAGATCAGGAATCTCCTGCTGTTATCAGGAATATTAGATGGATTTGAAGGTTTATCGTCAACCTGTTTGGCTACATTCTGAACACTCTTTCTTTAGCTGTCAAGTGCTGGAGTGGGAGTCAAAACCCAGAGCTTCTGGCTCGGGTAGAAAGGCTATCAACTAGATGACAAGACCTCCAACAGGTAGTGTAGATAGAAACTACTTGCACCAGTTAGGGAATTTAGGACAATGGGGTTTAGTCAAAAAATTAGAACCAGATCTTTCAGGAATGAAAGTAGGAAACACTTCTACACATAAAATGGGGGGGAAGTTTGGAACAATTTTCCATAACCAGCTATAGAAGATCAATTAATTGTTAAAATCAATCATGCTCGATATTTGAAGTTGTTAGCCCAAAGGTATTATGGGGTCTAGGACAAAGGCAGATATATGAAGTTAGATTGCAAGTCAACCATGACCTAAGTAAATAACGGAACAAGTTGAAGTGACCCATTCTGAGTGGAATCTAATCTAAATACCACACTACTGGTGTATAAGTGTCATTTTCTTGCATTGTTGATGACTCATTGTTTTACTTTTCTGATGAGTTTGTTTGTTTGTTTTGTATCATCACAAACTTTTCCCCTTTGGGTTGATGCCAGTTTTGTAACTGCATTGGAATAGTTTGGCTAGAGCCTCATTGAGTCTGAGAGCATCACTCTTCAGCATTATAGTCAAAATTAATAACATAAGAATGTAAATAGGAGCAGGTATAGACTGTCAATTCTACTCTGCCACCCAGTAGACTTATGGTTGATCTTGATCTTCATCTCCACTTTTCTGTCTGCTCCCCACATCCTTTGGTTCTTTGCAAGACAAAATCTATCCCTCCCAGCCTTAAATGTATTCAGCGATGGGGCATCCACATCCCTCCGAGGTAGAGAATTCCAAAGATTCACCACCTTTTGAATGAAGTAATGTCTCTTAATCTTAGTCCGAAATGATCCTGAGATCATTTCTCCATGTTTTAGATTCTCTGATCAATGGAAATAATCTCTTTAGTCTATCAAGCCCCATTAGCATTTTGCACCTCTTATTTTTCTAAATTCTTGAGACCATAAGCTCAACCTCTCATCAGAGCCAACCCTCTCATCTCAGGTCAATTAAAAGAACCCTTGCGGTACCCCTTCCAGTGCAAATATATCCTTTCTCGAAAAGAACAAAGAAAATTGCAGCACAGAAACAGGTCCTGCAGCCCTTCAAACCTGCGGCAACCATGCTGTCCATCTGAACTAAAGCCCCTACCCTTCCAGCGTCCATATCCCCCTATTCCCACCCTGTTCTTGTATGTGTCTAGATGCCTCTCAAAGTAACTATCCTATCTGTTTCCACTACCTCCCCCAACAGCGAGTTTCAGGCACCCTCCACCCTCTGTGTAAAAAAACCTGCCCCATACATCTCCCTTAAACCTTACCTCTCGCACCTTAAACCTCTGCCCTCTAGTAATTGACTCTTCCACCCTGCGCAAAAGCTTCTGACTATCCACTCTGTCCATGCCCCTCATAATCTTGTAGACTTCTAGCAGCTCGCCCCTCAACCTCCATCGTTCCAGCGAGAACAAACCAAGTTTCTCTGCCCTCTCATAGCTAATGCACTCCTTACCAGGCAACGTCCTTGTAAACCTTTCCTGTACCCTCTCCAAACCTCCACATCCTTCTGGTAGTGTGGTGACCAGAATTGAACACTATATTCCAAGTGTGGCCTAACTAAGCTGCAACATGACTTGCCAATTCTTAAACTCAATGCCCCAGCCGATGAAGGCAAGCATGCCGTATGCCTTCTGACTACCTTCTCCACCTGCATTGCCACTTTGTGACCTGTACACCCAGATCGTCTGCATATCAATACTCTTAAGTGTTCTGCCATTTACTGTATATTTCCCATCTCTTATGGATCTTCTAAAATGCATTACCTCGCACAGCTGTACTATATTCCAGATGTGGTTCTCCAAAATTTTGTACAATTGTCGCAAAACTTCTTTAGTCTTGTACTCCAAATAAAGGCCAACATGCCATTTGCCTTCCTAGTTGCTTGCTGCATCTGAATATTATCTTTCTCCATTCCTTGTACATGCACACCCTCTTATTGAGGCCTGCAGCCTTTGCTGTCTAGTACGTGCAGCCATTTCTTTATCAAGTGGAGTAAATGGCTAAAGACCTGCTTGCTGGACCACAAGAGGGCAGCTAAGAGTCAAATGTAAGGATGGCAGATTTTCTTCCTGAAGAATGTTGGTGAACCAATTACTTTTTTATGCAGCTTCGTGAATTCTCAGTCTTAATTTCAGATATTATTTAATTTAACTCAGTTGAAATTCTTAAATTTTCTCGTGTGGCTTTGAATTCATGTCCTCTATTATAAGTCCAACACTTCATTATAATGTAGATCATAAACTTAAAATCCGTTTAAACCTGAAAGGCAGGATTGCAGTTTTTAAAATGTGTAAGTGCACATAAAGAGGTTGATGAAGAAAGGGAATGTTTAGTTGTCCAGTTGTTGCTGTTCAAACCTTTATTACAATTACGAACTTTACTTGAGCAGGCCTTGTTATTTCAGTATGTATTGTGCAAGTTGTTCATTTATCCAGCATGATGTATTTTGCTTTGCAACCAAAGTCTTTCGCCACAGGTGTAATAACATCAGAGAAAATCAGAATTTAAAACAAAACAGTGATAGATGCCATCACAACATAAAAGTGCACATCATTGGTTTATTTTACTGTTTCTTTTTAGATAAGTAACTTGGATAAGTTATTGGGATTGTTTTGGAAGTAAGCTAGAAGACTTTCTCAGCTTGTATGTTTTAAGATTGAGTTTGAAATATCAAATATAGGAAGTATTACAACTATGTTGACATGTTGCAAAACAAAATCCTTTTCCCAGATCTCCCTATGCCATCCTCAGCTGAAAGGAATACTAACCTAATTTGAGGTTTCTAAAATGGTGTGCTGGAACAATTCAGTTAGAGATAGCTCTACCTTCTGAGTTTTTTTTATCATTAAGATTTATAAAGAAATCCCAGGCATTTCCTCAGATAAATAGCTTGGGAATTTTCATTGCCAAATTCACAGATAAATATTAGCCAAAAGGCTAATAGAAAGGATCTGAGAAAGGATCTGATCTGCAGCAGCAACCATGTTACCGTTCCCGTTATGAGCTGTTCAAATCAAAGGAAAATTGGAAAGAAAGGAAACTTTCCACTCGATGCATACACGTGTATTTAAGAACTGAATTCAAGGATTCATGAACGAGTATTTCTAAAGCAATTTAATTAAAGTTTAGTTGGAATGAAGATAACCAAGCAATTTCATGATTCAATCTTGACTCAGTGAAAAGTATAGCACCCATTAAAAATTAAATAGGAAGGGACCTTTTCCTACCAAAAGCAGTAATATCCATTTTCTCATTTTTTTGGGATGCTGGCATGTATGACTAGCGTTTTCTGTTTTGACTTTTAATTGTTCTTGCAATTGGTAGCAAATGTTGCGAAGTTGAGTAGAAAAATAGTAGGTTGGGAGGTAGGAAGTTAGAATTTGCTAAAGGGGGGAAGCATTTGTGTGGTCCTGTTAAAAGGTGGTGTTTCTGTGCTTAGAGATTTAAAATGCAAGTACATTGAGAGCCAGACTGAAACACTGGTATTGAAATGCCAAGCAGCAGCTTTTACCAAGCAACAGGCTTTTGAATCTAGCCAAACAATTTGAATCAAGCTCTTCAATACCAAAAACCTATTAAATTTAATTCTAATGGTTTTGACAACCTAGGACCAATCTTATTGTGGGAAATATTGATATGTCATCACAGGTATAAAAGAAGGGGGCAATGGGACAAAGAGGGGAGAGCAACTGCCATCTGCCAGAGCTATCAGCTCTCAAGAGAGAGAGAATCATAGGCTCTCGTATCTTCATCTATGTCCTGGAGAAAGCACCATCTAGATACAAAGTACCAAAGACGAAAGAAATTCCAGACAGAAGAATCAACGGAGAAGGCCCAGAATATTCCGGAAGACACACAAAACTTGGTTGTAATTTAGAGAGTGACTAAATTGTATTTTGTTAAGGAGTATTTATTTGAATTCATACCATTAGAATTTTGTTTTATTCGGGAATAGTTAATAGTTAGAAGGGATTTATTCAGTTTGTTAATAGTTTAGTTAATTTAGTCACTTAGATAAATAAATTGCTACATGTTGATTTTAAAAAGAATATCAGGGATTTATTTTACTTTTAAGTTGCTGAAGAGCAGGTTATACCACTTCACACGCACTTTTTACTGATTATAGGGTGACTTATTCCTCTTTTGGTGTTAGTTCTCAGAAAGGGGATCAATCTCTCCTTTATTACACAAGTTTGAAAGAAAGAATTTTTTAAGACCAGATTTCAGCCCACTTAAATTAATATTTGAGCCCGCATGAAATGCAATAATCTAGCAGCTTAAATTGTTCAAAGCCAGGAGAAAAGCCTGGCTTTACCTTAAAGCTTGCATTACCTCATACAGACTTAATAATTGTATGAATGTTTAGAAAAAAGCAATTCTACACAACAATCTCATGGAATAGTATTTTCTATCTTTTATTGCATCAGTCATTTAGTTGTATAATATATCCTATTTATTTTTTTCTTAGCCTGAACACAACAGTGGGGCCGTTGTTTTATGCTGATCAATTTCTGCAGATTTCCACCTCCCTGGCCTCAAAGTACATTTCAGGTTTGGGAGAGCACATGACAAATCTGATCCTGAATGTAAACTGGACTAAATTAACTCACTGGAACCGAGATCAAGTGCCTCATGTAAGTTAATTAACTTGTTTGTTTCTTTCCCACTATTCAGACATTCAAATGCCAATTTCGGCCTGAGAAAAGACCACTCTTATAAAGCATATTCCTGACGAAATGTAAGCTATAAACACCTACCTATAAATAAGTAGGCATGCATGCATACCCATTGCTGGTTATATTTCTTCCCTTGTCCTTGGATTCTGTGGGAAGAAGTGTAGCTTTCAGTTTCTTTCTCTTTCTTTCAAAAATGTTTTATACCAATTTTATACCAGTGTTTGATTAGAGAAATTCCCATTCTGGAGCATTTCAAACTGTGAGAAAATTATGAATGCAGTCAGTATTGTGCCTAAGGTCAGTGGTATTTGAGGGCTATGTGAAGCTGACCCAGCTCAGTTTGTTCATGCTCTGAGAATCTCAAACCTAAATGTCCCTTAGTTTGTAGCATTGTCATTGTTATTCCATAAGTGAAGAAAATACAATCTTGCTGCAGTGAGGAATCATATGATCAATTCCATGTGCAACTAAGGAAATTTGGGGAACATGTGCTGAAGATCTAACGGCTGTCTTGGGAGCAGAAAACATTGTCAAGTTGGTACGGACATTCCTATTCATAACTATTCCCTATAATCCTCCATCCCACAGGGCACCTTTCTGTTCTGCAAACCTTATATCAGATTTGACAGTGCTGAGATTCAACACCATTCCTGTCATCACAACCATCTATTTCCATTCACTTCCTTCTATAACTCACCCTTTTAGCTGCTGAAACCTTCATCACTATTAAGCTGAACTTTTCCAATGTCCTCTTTGCCTGTCTTCACAACTTTGTCCTGAATACCAACGAATTTAAGGCTGTGCACATTTTTCCATAACAGACCCAGCTTTCCTTTCAGTCCGTTGCTCAGTGGCCTCCACAGGTTTCCCATTTTGATGAGTGATTTTAGAGTCCCTCTGGGCATTCTCCACCCGTCTCTATACCTTGAGTTTTGCTTACATCCACTGCGCTTCCAACTTTATACCATCTGTTTCTCCTTCCCTTCCGCTAATCATTGGTAGCAGAGCTTTCAGCCATCGTGGCTCTGTGCTTTGGGTTTATCTTCCCAAGCCTTTTCAAATTCCTACAAAGCATCCACAGTCTTTTGGGGCAGAAAACGTAAAAGATCCACCTTTAGTTTTGGAGCACAAGTCTTGAAGTGGGGTGTTGTTAGTGCCCATAGTTTTTGATGATTCTAGTGCACTCAGTCTTTTCCTGATGTCATGCAAATCAAATTTAAAACGAAGACGAGGAGAAATCTCTTCACTTAAAGAATTGTGGATCTTTTACATTTTCTGCCCCAAAAGACAGTGGATGCTTTGTAGGAATTTGAAAAGGCTTGTCTTGTAGATGCTACATTTTGATGAGTGATTTTAGAGTATAGCATCAAGGATCCCTAGCAAAATTGAAGTTAATAGGAATCAAAGGGAGATATTTTCACTCATTGGAATCATAGTGAGCACAATGGAAGATGGTAGTGGTTGTTGGAGGCCAGTCATTTCAGTCCCACACATTGAGTTCCTCAGGATAGTGCCCTAGGCCCAGCCTCATCAATTACCTGCTTTTCATTATTCAGCGTTCAGTCCTACTCGCAGCTCCTCAGATGCGGAAATAGTTTGTCCCTGTATGCAGCAAGGGCTGATGAAAGGCAAGCAATACGTGCAGCGTGGAAATACCAGGCATTGACCATCTCCAATAATAGGCAATCTAACCATCTCCAATGATAGGCAATCTAACATCCCCCCATGATGTTGAACGGCATTAGTGTCCTTGAATTCCCCCACCATCAACATCTTGGGTGTTACCATTGATTGGTATTTTAATTGGACAAGCTGTGTAAATAAATGTGATTGCAAGAACAGATCAAAGGATGAAAATTCTGCTGCAAGTAACTCACCGCCTGACTTTCTACAGCTGTCGGCCATCTATCAGGCACAAGTCAGGAGTGTGATGGAATACACCCCTCTTGTCCAATGATTGCAGCTCTCACAACACTAAAGGAGCTCAACACCTCAAAAAGAAAACAGCCTTCTTGATTAGCACCCCATCCATCAACTTGAATGTTGATTCACTCCATCACTGGTGCACACTGACAGCTGCGTGTAGCATCTACAAGACAAGCAGATGTGACCTTCCACCCGGAGTTATGGCCAACAAACTGAATGGTGCTTGAGAGCCAGACAGTCAGAGCACAACTTGTCAAAACTCCTTTGGCCACCTTCCCAAATCTGCATTTATTAACTAAAAGAACAAGAACAGGAGACACCATGGGAACATCTGCAAGTTTCCCTCCAAGTCACACACCATTCTAACCTGGGACTAAATCCTGTTTCTTTACTGAAGTCGGATCAGGGTCCTGGAACTCTTTCCCTTACACCCTGTACATAACTTCACCAGATGCACTGCAGCAGTTAAGAAGGCAGCACACCACTACATTCCAAGGTCAATTAGGGATGGACAATAAATGCTGGCCTAACCAATAATGTTCATATCCCATGGGTAAATAAAGAGAGATGGGCAGCCCATTACTATGATAATGTGATCTCTGATTTTGATTCAACAGCCAGAGGAGTCATTTTCCTAGCTTGTATCTACCCAGTCAAGCCCTTAAATATTTTCTTTGTTTCAGTGACATGTCCCTCTGCATTTAAGAAATATAATTTTTTGTTAATTGATTTGTTGTTCAGTACTTGATTATGGTGTTCTATCTTTCCCAATTATGTTGGCATCAAAAAACAGCATTTCAAATTTCTTGGTACAATCTTATTTCTATGTACAGTAAGAGATTAGTGGGATGGGCAGTGCAGAATGGGTCTGAATCCTAGCTGATACACCTTGAAATGTTTGGAGTGAAACCACGTCATGTTCCCACTTCTGATCATTATTCAACCTCCCTGCTCTAAAGTGCATTTGTTTGAAAATCAGGTGAAGAAAGGAACATGTCCAGTGTTAAAACCTCTTCTTTGAGTTGACTGATACCATTCACTTAGCAAAGGAATGCTATTGCTATTGCCTGCTGAAAAAAAACTCCCAACCTTCCAGATAGAGAGGAGAACTTTGGGAAGGGTTTACCTCTCATTAGGTGTGATGATACTGTGCCTTTAAGAAATGTATTTTAATCATGTTTCTTTACAGGCTTTTCAAGCAGTTCCTTTACAAAGTTTTATTGGCACAGTAATGTCTGTAGCTGATGTCCTTTAATTGTTGCTGAATCAATATCATGGGTCTCATGTTTATTTTTATCTGGACTAATGCAGTGGTCTGGGATTTTGTAAGCCTTCTGCAATTGCTGGGTGGAGCATGTTTGACAGGTCAGGTACTACCTGGGGACAGTTTTTTTTTCCCCACAGAAAGTTCCAAGGTTTTAGTTTCATTTTTCTCAGATGCTGTTGGGATGTGAGACAGGGAGCAGCGGCTCTGGGGTTGAAAATTCTGCTACCTGTGAGTTGCTAAGAAGATAGTGGAGGCAAGCAGTGTCTCTGTGTATCTCACTTTCTCTCTGGAGGCATGCTGAAAGTTCCAGGACTAGAAGCATTAGAGTTTTAATCCAACATTTAAGGACCAATTCGCAGCAGGTTTAAAAGCTGCAAAACCCAGCATACTTGTTTTTTGTGCCAAGTTGAGAAAGAGGCGCATGTTTGTTGGGTGTTTGACTTGGAACATCATAATTGGCTAGCTACTAAGGTTTATACTATATCATGGTTGATTATTGTAATTGGCAAAAGTTATGCTAATTTTTCTTCTTGTATGTTAACTGTATTCTTAAATAACCCTTTTTTGATAAAAGCTTCTTAGTGGGTCACTTGAATCATATCTGGAGTGAAACACCTTAAACTCACCCATGCCAAATTCAAAGGTAAAAACTAAGGGTCTAGGCTATCTTCACAAAATACCTTGGGAGTTTCTGACCTAGATAACATTAAGTCTACAAAAATATGTAGGGAATCAGCTGTGAATCTAAACGAGAATGTTACTCACGTACTTTCAATGACACAAGCCTTTTCATTGCAGCCGAAGGCCAATTTATATGGCTCACACCCTTTCTACTTGGTGATGGAAGAGGATGGAAAAGCTCATGGTGTTTTCCTGTTAAACAGTAATGCCAAGGGTAAGAAATTAACTAGTTTGTCTGGATATACAAATGTAACTCTGATTGGAATTGGAAGTCTGCTCACCCTATTTAATACTAAATCACCTCTGTTAGGCAATGCATTGCAATATATGTAGGCTTTTTGCCATGTTGATATGTGGTATGTTTGTTTCGGTCTTTCACCCTTTCTATTTTTCTATCAAAATTGCCTGGTCTTTCTTGTGCAATCATAATACTTAGCCTTTGCTGACCGTTTTACAATTCAGCTAGATAGGAAAATAATACTGGAAATACTCAGCAGGTCAGGTGGCACCTGTGGGGAGAGAGATAGCTTCGACATTTTAGGTTGATGACCTATCATCATCAGATCAGGCCTCTGCCATGTGTAGAAATTACAATCCTTATCCAAGTACTGCTACTTGTTTGTATTTTTCCCTGGGTCACTGAGTTAACAATTCCATTGATATTATCCATGTGATACTCATGTTTAAGAATATTCTGTTATGAAAATTAACACACTTTTGTTTTATCCAGACATATTACTTCAACCATCCCCTTCTCTAACCTGGAGGACCATTGGGGGAATCCTTGATTTTTATGTATTCTTGGGTCCAGAACCAAAAACAGTGATAAGACAGTACATGGATATTATCGGTAAGATTGAAACTATGACTTGCTAATTATCCAGCATTGAGTAGAATTAAGGCTGGGGACGACAGATGTTTGGTCTCTCAGGATGTTCCCTGAGAGAGGGATATGGAAATGGGTGGGAAACTGAAGTTGAAGCCTAAGATCAGCCACAATCATATCGAATGGTGGAGCAGGCTTGATGGACTGTACAGTCTTCTTTTGCTGCTATTTATTATGTCCTTGTGCGAAATGAACAATGGGAATTCACACACAACATAATTCTAGACTTTAATCTGTTATGGTGCATAGATGCTTGTATATTTTTAATATAGTAATTGAGAAATGGTCTGCGGTCATGTGCATCTTGTGCTATTTTTTAATAACTGTATAGGTTATCCAATAATGCCTCCATACTGGAGCCTAGGATTCCATCTGTGTAGGTGGGGTTACTGGAGCACCAACATTACCCGGCAGGTTGTGGAGAACATGACCAGAGTTAACATGCCACAGGTGAGAATGAGGTAAAAGGTCATTTTACTTTGAAAGAAAATCTGGTTTACTAAATAGAACAACCCCGTAAAGGGTATCCCATTAAATTTCTATAGGATCTAAGCAATGGACTTTAGCAACATATCAGACAGTATTTTCTTTTCTAATAAAATCTTAAATAATTGAGTTTGTAGAATTATACAGTATGTTGTGATCCTTTCTGAGGCCAATAACTTAATTTCCCAGCAACCAACAGAAATTACTGCAGGACAAGATTTCCAACTCTACATGGGGATCTCTTTTCCCACTCTATCTCTCTCAGCTTTTTGCAGTAACTAACAAACTAAAACCTACATGCAGTACATCCTCGCTTAAGGTTGTGCTGTATTCCTGAATATCACAACTTTAAACAATACAACTTTAAGTGAATTATGGAATTCCATTGGAATCAGAGAGAGCTTCTTTTAGAAATTTCTTGCCTGGAAAAAACATTTATGAATTGAAATCCCTGTGTAGACCTGTGCATTTCTAACTGGAATAACTTGCAAAATAAAACAAATCACTGAATATGGCAAATACTATATAAATTCAAATTGGATAACACAAAACCGCCCAAACAAAACCCAAGTAACATTGCTTCTCTGTCTTACACACACAACTTCTGAAACTCAGCTCAACTTTTACTTGCTTATCTTTCTCATACTTACTCTCTCCCTCTTTTCCTACCCTGTCTATTGCCTGGCTTTCTCACTCTTGTCTTTCTCTCTCTGAGGCTGCACCCTACACTCAGAGCCTGGATCCCTGATAGTCTGTAGGGGACTGAACACTTATCCTGGACTGTTGATTGAGTGGGTGATGGGGACCTACATGCTCCATTCCTCCTCTTCCCTGATGAATACAGCTCCAAAACATTCACTGACACCATCCAAGACAAAGCAGCCTGCTTGATTGGCACCCCATCCTTCACTTTAAACGGTCACTACTTCTACCATTAATGCACAGTGGCAGCAGTGTCTACCATCTACAAGATGCAGCAACTCACTAAGCCTCCTTTAACAGCACCTCAAAACCACCAAA
The DNA here is from genome assembly GCF_965287045.1 of Carcharhinus amblyrhynchos. NCBI lineage: Eukaryota > Metazoa > Chordata > Chondrichthyes > Carcharhiniformes > Carcharhinidae > Carcharhinus > Carcharhinus amblyrhynchos. The sequence continues at coordinate 19,504,420 of NC_137344.1, read as the reverse complement.
GGCATTAGAGGCATGGGAACACTTGCATCTGTAGGTCCCCTTCCAAGCCACACACCATCCTAACTTGGAACTATATTACTATTCCTTCTCTGTCAAAATCCCTCCCAGACAGTACTGTGGAGGTATCTATTTATCACATGGACTACAGTGGTTCAAGAGTAAGGTTTATTATCACCTTCTTGAGGGAAATTAGGAATAGGCAATAAATGCTACCCTTGTCAATGATCCCCACATCCTGTGAACAAATTGAATAGTGTTGTTCTATAAACAACAAATTTCCCAGATTGCAATCATTCTTTGACTGTCGATCTTTTAGTACTTCAATTTGGAAACTTGCATATCAGCATGGATAAGTGCACATACCCGGGAGTTTCTGGTGATAACAAAATGAATCTGTAAAAGTGACTGAAACAAAATCACTATTACCTGTATTATAGGTGGAAAAAATGGGTTAAAAACTGCAAAAATAATTATTTTTTCCCTGTGAGATGGATGCTTTTTAAATTGTATATATTAGACTGAACACCCAAGAATGGTGCGATTAAAAAGAAATGAAGTGCAAAATACCTGAATGATTCAAACTCTGAGTTACTGATGACTAGCAGGAATATTGTTTTGAATGATTTTCCCTTCTGCAGGATGTGCAGTGGAATGACTTAGATTACATGGACCAGAAAAAAGACTTCACTTATAACTTGAAGTACTTTGGAGACTATGCAATTATGGTGAAAGAGTTTCACCAAAAGGAGTTGAAATACATCATGATCGTGGTAAGACGAAAGGAACTACAAATTATTCAAGAACAATTAGTATTTTAACTATTACTTTGATTTCCATATTAAAAATGGAAAATTTTATGTTTGCCATAAAGGTCAACATTTAAGCTACTTTTCTATTTCCTTTCATGTTCCACATCTGTATAGTTCCTAAGTTTGTGCTGTAAATTTCTCTACAGTAAGAGGTTGTGAAGCAGTTGTGCAAAAACAGAGAATGAGTGTCATCTGGCTCGAAACGTTGGCTCTATTCTCGCTCCTTAGATGCTGTCAGAATGCTGAGATTTTCCAGCATTTTCTGTTTTTGTTTCAGATTCCAGCATTCATGATATTTTGCTTTTAACTCTGTTAAGCAGTGGTGGATTGATTACATTTTATGTCTCTGAAGGTAGTGCAGGGATTCCAATCCAGAGTCTAAGACGTGTTTCTTATGGTGTTGGGAGTGAATGGGGAAATTGCCATCCATGTCTACTTATGGAGTTGAAAATGGCATTTATGGAGCTCATTAATGTAATCAAGTATGTTTAGCACACACAAAATCATCAAGTGGCAGACAAGAAGTAGTGTGATAGTTCTGAACAGACTTAAACTACTTTGTCTACTGCTTAGCAAAAAATTCTCAATTTCTGGCTGAGTTGCGATGATGGTCTTGAACTAAATTCTGATTCTGTACTTGGGAAATTCCTGAAGGATGTCTCGCTACAAACAAAACACTTTGTTGTAACATTGTGCCAATTTTGGAATTTTTATTTAGCACGTAAAATATTACTGATTTACTTCAGGAGTACCAAAGACTTCGTGGTGCTACCTTTGTTATCCCTGAGCCCATATTGTGAACTTGAACTGTTAACATCAATGTGACACCAACCAAGTGGTCGATCTTGGTTTGTTAAGAGTTAACATGTTATTCAGACATATTGCAGACTATTTTCAATGAACTCTTAACAGGCCATGCTAAATTGTTTTGTCAACCTTGTTTTGAAGTCTGGTTATGCATTTCTCCAATTCAGTGGTCTTTAAGAATTCTTAGCACTGACAGCTTTTTGATTTCTCCTGTAGGATCCAGGTATCAGTAGTACACAGAAAGCAGGAAAATACAAACCATACGATGATGGTGTGAAGAGAGGTGTTTTTATTAAAAATGAAACCAGCCAACCATTGATAGGGAAGGTCAGTGCATCGATGGGAAGTTCAAATTTCATATTTAACTGGCTGATGCAACTTGTATAAATATCGGCTGCAAGCTCCTATGTTAAATTTCTTTCAGGCCTGCACCTTTATTGAAAACATTCATTCATTGTGAAAAAACTATTAAATGTCAAATCTGCTAATTTATTATATGTGCATTGGTGCAATTTTCCTAATTATGCAGGTTTTTTTTGTGATGTTATTTTTCACTACATTTCTACCTGATACTTAATTAGACTTAGTTCCTCTGATTCCATACAGGACAACGGACAACAAGACTTTGCGACTAGCCCAGTCTATCACAATCTCTTTCGCTGCAGCCCAGATGGTGCTCCGCTCTTGGGTGTCCTCCTTACATGTACTTCGCTAGGTATTCTTGAGCCAGTCCCATCTTCTTCCGTCTGGCCGTGTCCGTCTTGTTCCCACTTTGGCAGTCTGGACATTCAGGAGACAAAATATGTGACCTCCCCTTCATTCTTCTCACTGTCATGATGTCTTGTGGGTACCTCTGACCTGTTCTCTATAGCACGACTTCATTGATGATGCAGTCTCCCCTATGTGATGCCCAATATCATATAGCAGTGCTGGTGAAAGATGTCCAACATACATGACATCTTTGCTATTTTCTTCCATGTCTCATTGGCATAGATTGTGGTTGTTACTACTGTGGATATGTAGAGTCACAGCTTCATGGCCATGTTCAGGATGTAGGATGCCCAGACCATATTGAGCCTTTGGAAGATGGAAGACCAAAGTTACTTTGCCAATTCATGTGTAGATGTGATAGCAATGTTGCTTTCTTGGTAGGTGATGTGATCAACATCCTCAATGTGGCCTGATGACAATGAGTGGCCCTTGTTGCTGTTCAACCATCATTGTCTTGGTCCTCTCGCAGCTGATTTGTAGACCAACCTTGGCACTGCCACTCCAGACTGGTGGTCATGTCTAGGAGAGTGTGCGATTCTTCAGCCAGCAAGGCGATGTTGTCTGAGAAATCCATATCCATCATCTGGTGATGTTTCCACAGGATGCCAAAGTCTGTACCCATTGCTGCCTTATAGTTATACAATAACCAAAGGTAAAATGAATGGGAAGACTACGCAGCCTCCCCTGACTCTTATGATGAACATATAGAACATAGAACACTACAGCACAAACAGGCCCTTCGGCCCACAAGTTGCGCCGATCATATCCATACCTACTAGGCCTATCTATAACTCTCAATCCCATTAAATCCCATGTACTCATCCAGAAGTCTCTTAAAAGACCCAAGTGAGTTCGCCTCTACCACCACCGACGGCAGCCGATTCCACTCACTCACCACCTTCTGAGTGAAAAACTTACCCCTGACATCTCCTCTGTACCTGCTCCCCAGCACCTTAAACCTGTATCCTCTTGTAGCGACCATATCAGCCCTGGGAAATAGTCTCCAAGAATCCAAACTATCTATACCTCTCAACATTTTATAAACCTCTATCACGTCGCCTCTCAATCTTCGTCTCTCCAGGGAGAAGAGACCTAGCTCCCTCAATCTATCTTCATAAGGCATGCCTCCCAATCCAGGCAACATCCTTGTAGATCTCCTCTGCACCCTCTCAATAGCTTCCACATCCTTCTTGTAATGAGGCGATCAGAACTGCGTACATTACTCCAAGTGGGGTCTGAAATGATGAAGAGATCTGTTGTGTCCATACTAATGCAACAGCTGGGGTCACAGTACTCATCATTTGGGAGCAGAGACAGCCAGACCTCTGAGGAACACACTGTACAGAGGAAAGATAAAGAGAAAGCCAGGCTCAGGCCTTCACCCCTTGTGGGAGCGGAGACAGCTGGTCTTATGAGGGACACACTGTACTGAGGAGAGGGTAAATAGACATCAAGGCTCAGGGCCTCCACATCTTCCAGGAGACAGCCAGACCTGCAAAGGACAGAGAAGAGGATAAATAGAGAGCCAGGTTTGGAGCCTTCACTTGCCTTCCGGGAGCGGAGACAGCCAGACCTGTGAGGGATGCATTGTACTGAAAAAAGAAATTGAGAGCCAGGTTCGGGGCCTTCGCTCACCGTCCAAGAGTGGCAGGTGAGGGACACACTGTACTGAGGCAGCTGAATGTGTTTGAAAAACAATTGGGAATGACATCACAGGAAAACAGTAATCTCATTGACTGGTATGTAACTAATTTGAATGACCCATTCTAAATTCCTTTCAGATTAAAGGTAATAAGGAAAATATTTAACATATTAAAAAGATGTTGTGTTCTGTGTACAATGCTTTGAAGATGTTACCGCGCTGGGATGCCATTCTATCTTGCGATATACCAGAGTGACTGCCATTAGATTTATCAAAAGCATTCTTGAAACCAAACCAGTCAATTACAAACAAAAACAAAACAACTATAATAATGTGTAGCCCTAAACAAATAGGTCTAAAATGTTCAGCCAGAACCAATGACCTACCAACCAGTCTTCCTTCTAACAATGCAGAGTCATAAAAGGTGCCAAAGTAAAAATAAACAAATCGCATTTAAGCCACTTGAGGACCAATAAAAGGACTTCTCTGGTATAATTACTTCAAAATGATATTATGCAACAGATAACATCATAAAGCATCTCTCTGAGTTGATGTGTCTTAAAATCTCATCTTTTTAACTGTATTCGGAGACCTACAAATGAGCATCAGAGTTGCACAAAAACATCAATGTGTGCAACTTAATGTGAAGAATCAGTTCATTGTGAATCCCTGTGACGAGAGTCAGGAATAAGAAATCTGAATTTTATTTTCAGTTAAAATAGAATGATTGTAGAATAAAATGATCCTTTTGAGCATCTGGAGCTATCAAAAAGTTTGGTACAGTGTAACTCTGCTCTGTCACGGCAGTGTCAAGGCCAGCATTTGTCGGCCATTCTAATTTGCCTCGGTAGGTAACAGGTGAGCCACTTTCTTGAACCACTGTCGTCCAAGTGACATGACTTTTCTGTAAAAGTTTGGTAAAATTGAGTGGCAGATTGGTTAGTTCAGAGGGCAATTAAGAGTCAAGCATATTGTTGTGTGTCTGGAAACCAGGTTAGAACAGTAGCTTTCCTTCCTTAAAGGAAAGAACCAGATGGGTTTTTGCAATAATCGTTGTTAGTTTCATGGCCTTGTTATAATTCAGGTTAGAAACTCCAAAGTGTTTTATGAAGCCCACCTGATCATAAGTTTTGCACTTTTAATTTGGTTAGGGTAAGCATAAGATGCTTCAGTTCCAGAAAGTGGAACTGATCCACTACAGATCAGCCATGATCTTATTGAATGGCGGGGCAGGCTCGAAGGGCTAGATGGCCTACTCCTGCTCCTATTTCTTATGTTCTTATGTTCACTTCAAGTAAGATTCAAATGACCCACTAAGGAGCTTTTATCAGCCAAAGTTTATTTAAGAATATAGTTAACAAGTATGGAAAGAAAATTAGCAATAACTTTTATCAATTACAAACAAAAACAAAACAATTATAATAATGTATAGCCCTGAACAAATATGTCTAAAATGTTCAGCCGGAACCAATGACCTACCAACCAGTCTTCCTTTTAACAACACAGGGTCATAAAAGATCCTGAAGTAAAAATAAACAAACCCTATTTAAGCCACTTGAGGAGCAATAAAAGGACTTTTCCTGCCAACTTAGCAACAATGACATCAGCTGAGGCTGGGAGAGCTGCAGAGAATTTGATTTAACAAAAAACATTTCTTAAAGGTACACTAACATCACAGTCACCATTTCTAAGATTAGCTTTAAATTCCAGATTCATTAAATAATTAATTGAATTTAATTTCCCCCAGCTGTCCTGATGGAATTTGAATCTGAGACCCTAGATCACTTGTGAGGACTTGTGGATTTCTGGTTCAGTGTTAGATTCTCATCCTATTAGGCTAGACTGAATCCAAAAAGCATATTTAAATTTTGTTCTGCTCTATTTAGGTTTGGCCTGGCCCAACTGCTTTCCCAGATTTTACAAACCCAGAAACTCATGCTTGGTGGTATGAGAATATTAAGGAATTTCATGATAAAGTGCCTTTTGATGGGATGTGGATTGTAAGTACGTGATCTCAAAAATTCTGTCCTATGATGTGATTTGATTTAATTTATTATTGTCACATGTATTGGGATACAATGAAAAGTACTGTTTTTTGCATGCTATACAGAAAAAACATACCGTACATGGGAAAGAAAGAAAGGATTGGGTACAGATATGGCTGCAGATAGGGTGAAGAAAAGATCAGCTTAGTATACGATAGGCCCATTCAAAAGTCTGGCACCAGGGACCAGCTGTTCTGGTGAATGGAAAAGTAAATACGTTATGTATTAGATAACTACTTTATTTCTCCTATCAAAATACATCTTAATTTGAAGTTGCATTATTCAAGACCTATGGTGATTCAAATAATTTTTGAGCTAATTTTCCACTTTTGTTGTTTAACTTATGGTACATTAAATTATTGTTTAATAGATGTACTTTAACATATAAAAGAACTTTAAATTATTGGGCTGGACTACATGTATGCAGTAAAATCCAAGGGTTTAAATAAGCACGCTAGATGTTAGGACCCAAACCAGATACTCCAAATTGTTTTATGAAGTTAGCCTAGACCTTAATTTTTAAATTTGATTTTGGCATGGGTGAGTATAAAGTGTTTAACCCTGAGTATGATTCAAGTGACCCACTAGCAAGCTTTCATCAAATAAAGTTTATTTAGAACTCAGTTAAAATGTAACAAAAATAATTAGCATAACATTTACTAATTACAAGAGTTAAACACAAAATAGTATCATTCCTAACAGTTAGCTATCTCTGCTGTTCCACGTACACCCTTCTTCAGACTTCTCACAAAAAGCAAATACATTCAGCTTTTTAACACCTGCTGTGAATTGATCCTATGAATGTTGAATCAAATCTCTCTCAGGTTCCCTAGCCGTAGAACTTTCAGAAAGCCTCTGGGGAGAGAGAGAGAGACACAGAAAACTTTCTTCCACCAGCTCCTGGCAGCAACTGAAAAACAAAACTAAAAACTGGAATGCTCTGTGGTTCAAAAAGAACTGTCCCCAAGCATATCACCGGACCTGTCGATCAAGCTCCACTCAGCAATCCCACAGGACACATTAAAACCACAGAACACTGCATTAGTGCAGATTAAAAATAAACATGCTATAAATTATACTGCCTCAGCATCAGTAAAGGACACCGGCTACAGACAATACAGTGCCAACAAATTCCAGAGCCTGCTAGAAACGTCCTGCAGCGAAACATGATTAAATGCATTTCTTAAAGGCACAGTATTGTTGCATAGGGCACTGGGAATATATAACTGTTCCTGCCCCTTAGTTACCTGAGCACTGCCTTATTATCTGTTCAACTGCAGACCAGTTCGTGAATGCTGTTGAAATATACCATTGAAATATTGAAAAATCCTTTCTCTGAGAGAAGAAGTTATGCTTTTGTATTTAAAATGGCACTGCTTTCAACACTTGTACAGCATGAGTGTATTCCTTACTACAAGATCGTTCCAGGTGTTTTCAGCGGTGCATGGCTGAATCTGATGGAAAAGTGAGAAATCATTTGGAACCGGAGAGTATGCTGAACTGCATTATTTTATCTATTTAAAATGAAAAATCTTTAACACAGATGATCAGAATATATCATTAGTAGGTAATCAGTAGAGTTGGCTTAAAAAATGCAGAGGAAGATATGTCTGTCTGGCCTGACTTGAGATGAACAAATTTTTTTTAAGCTGCAATAATAAAGTAAGTTTTATTTCACAGGATATGAATGAACCATCTAACTTTGTTTCTGGAGCAATAAATGGCTGTCCAGACAACAATTTAGAAAATCCTCCATATGTACCAGGTAAAAATCTAATTAATTTGGAAAAGCAAGCAATGTCTTCCAACCTCGTCCTACCGAGTCCTTTGTACCATTTTTTGCCGTATTACTGAGGTTCTTTTGCTTTAGTATATGCTGATTTATTTGATTTTGTTCTGCATTTTCTTGGACATCCAAGTTTTGTGGGAAAGAATTTAGCTCATTATGAAAATTATTGTTTTGTGTTTGCAGGCGTGACTGGAGGAAATCTGAGCTCTTGTACAATATGTATGTCTGGTAAACAATATCTGTCATCACATTATAACCTACACAACCTTTATGGCTTGACTGAGGCCATTGCTTCCCACGAGTGAGTGACAATTGAAACAGCAGTGCGTTTTTACTGGATATGACGAAGTAGTCTGTGTAGCGGGTCAAGGCTTTTGAACACTGTGCTAAATATCTTCAAAGTATGGGTAGCACGCTGGCACAGTGGTTAGCACTGCTGCCTTGTAGCACTGAGACCCAGGCTCAATCCTGACCTTGGGTCACTGTCCATGCAGAATCTGCATGTTCTCCTCGTATCTGCGGGTGTTCTCGTTTCCTCCCACAGTCCAAACGACATGCTGGTTAAGCGCATTGGCCATGCTAAATTCTCCCTCAATGTACCTGAACAGGTGTCAGAGAGTGGCAATTGGGGGATTTTCACAGTAACTTCATTGCAGTGCTAATGTAAGTCGACTTGTGGCACTAATAAATAAAAATTTTAAAAACTTTTTAAAAAAACATATCTTTTGAATTCAGTTACTAGTTGCTCTCCAGTATTTTGAGCAAATGAACATTGTTAAAGTGTAAGCCTTAGATGAATGTTGTCATGACTATCCACTGAAGCTTGATCCTGCCTTCATTCGATGTGAACATCCAGTTTACATTACTGAATAGCAATCAGAAGAAATCTTGGCATGTGGTTTTCTCCCTAAACCAAAGCACTGATGTCAGTTGTACCTCTGGTTCAAACCAGCTGCCTCAACACAGACCAGTAACCAACTTTGAAACCTTCCTCATGCTTATGATTAAGGTATTCATTAAACACATTCAATGAGTCATTGTGGGGAGCTCATTATTTGAAATTAGCAGCATTCAGGCTGCCTTTTAAAAGCCACAGGGAATATCCTACCCGAGAAAACATTTTGGGTCGCAGATTCTATTGCTGTTCTACTTGCTTACAGGTGCATATCTGGCACCTCTGATTCTTATCAGATCCTAGTATAGTATGACCTGTGAGGGTCGAGGAATTCTGGAACAAAACACTAGCATGGATCAGTTGGGCCAAATGGCCTGTTTCTGTGCCAAAAATCCTATGCAACTAAACAGTGATATTGCTCTGAGAGTCAGTTTTTGAAGTCCCACAAGGAGTTCAAAAGAACCAACTGCAATTTTTGACAACAAGGTAAGGATAGTGGAGGGATGCTAACAAGAACAAAGGGTGTGTGTTTCTACTAATCTTAAAACCATTACTGAAATGGCTTATGCGACATCTTTTAAAATGAGGTCAGTACACCAATGAAGACAAAAGCGCATAAATAGTTTCAGTATAATCGTATTTAATTTGAAAATTTTGGATCGTTATTAGAGGTAATCTGGGTGAATATTTTCAGCCATCATTTGTTTCAGGATTGTCTCCTTTCTTACGTTCAGTGCTTTGATCAAGGTGATAGGAAAACGCCCATTTGTGATTTCACGGTCCACATTCCCCAGTCATGGTCATTACGCTGGACACTGGACTGGCGACATCCTGAGTGACTGGAATGACATGTATTATACCATCCCAGGTATGGAAATTAGAATGGAGTTTTGCCAGTAAACCTACTTGTTTTTCTTCAGGAAGGTTATCTGATGTGCTGAGTTTTTCCAAGGACTTTGGAAATTATTTTTCAAAATAAGTTACATTTTTATGTAACTAACTATACATTCCTGTGGTTGTGTGCACCTTGGCTCTATTGATAGTATGCAGTCTCACCTTGGTCAGAAGGCTATGGGCTCAAGTACCATTCCTGCTGTTGAGCTTAAAAGTCAGAACTGACACTCCAGTGCAGCAGTGAGGGAATCCTTCAGGTGCTATCAGAGGTGTTGGGCAACATCTTAGAAAAAATGGCAGTGCTGGCTCTGGCTAGAAAAACGGGGTATTGGCCACCAATGGCGCCAATGTGTTTTTGTTCTGAATCTTACGGCTCATTGGTATTAACTTTTATTCCCACATTTTTCATGCCATTCCAGCAGCGTGTTTTCTCTGATTCACCTGCTGTGTAAGGACTTAACTGCTGCAAGCACAGGGGAACTCCATATAAACGACTCCCAGGCATTTGTTCACAACTGCAGGGGATGGCGGCCAAAAATCCAGCACCATGCTTCACAGAGGGGCTCCTCACCAGACTACTTGATAGTGGTGCAGAGGAGGGAAGCCCTATACCCATGCTCCAGGTGACGGCCATCTAGCAGGTGACCACACCCTATCTGGGATGCACCTCTGATCAGTGCCAGAACACTGCAAAAGAGGACAGGGCAGCAGTGTTGAAAGAAGATGAATGATCCTGTTCACACAGCCGGGGCAAGTGAACCAGCCCAGTCTCCCACCGGACCCCTTTGCACCCCCAATCACTTCTACCTTGGCCTCTGCCCACGACAGGTACCAGATCCACCCCATTCCATTATCATCGTGCTCCTCCAGTAACTGCTATGCTCTGCACACTCCAGTTCCCACCCGAGCCCCACATCTGCCGCACCTCATCCCCATCTTAAATGTCCACACTGCCACCTGCACTATGTCATTGCAGGACAAACTATGCAGAGCAGGCGCAGCCATCTGGAGTCATGCCTGTGTTGCAAACCCTCACTCACTTCAAGGAATGGACCCTTGAGCTGGCCAGGGAGGAGGAAGACCATTCCTGCACTGCTAGTGAAGTGAGGGCAGCAAAGAAACATGAGAATCTTCAATACAAATGTTGTCAAGTCTCAAATGAGTAATCAATGTTCCCTGTGTATTCCCCCCGGAATCACCAGACTCCAGCAGTTCAGAGGGGCATTTTTCCAACTCCACTGTTGAAGAGGCTTCACAGCAGTCACCCACTCCCAGCAACAGCACATATACTCATATTTCAATGTGTTGAATACATAGACAATTGAACGAGAGGATCAGCCGTTAATTTATTGGCTGATGAAGCTGTCTTGAAAGGATGAATTTCTTGCTTCTGCTCTTTTTTTATGTTCTTAAGCTGCCATAACATGATTACTGACATGATTAATCAACCAAAATTTTCCTTTAACTCTAATAAATGAGAAGCTATGAAGCATTCGGAGGAGAATCACTTCGTCATTCTTAAAGGTTTTTGTTCTCTGACATTTGCAGGAATATTTGAATATATTTTCCAATGTCTAAGTATCAAAACATGTCACAGTAAAATTAACACAACTGTGAACCACAAAGATATTACAGCAATGAGAGAAATAGGAGACTGACTCTTGCTCGATGACTCTTGAGGTTTGTGGTCAGCCAGATGCAGGATATTTCTTTTATTTTTCATGATTTATATTTTTTCAATTTTCACTCTGGAATTTTTCTGTGGAATCTATGGGCCAAGTTACAATGGAGCAGGCAGTTGCTCATAACCTCTTGTTTTGACCCAGGATGAGATTGTCAAATGTTTGGTACAACCTGATTAGGGATCAATAACATTTTTTTTAAGTTGACAAAATTTGAGATTCAAGACACTTGCGAAGTGAATAAGATCACAGGATTCCACAGGTTGTGAACAAATACAAAAAACTTTACAAGGTCAGAAAAATGAAACAATTCATGGTATCTGTCATATTCAGGGATAAAATGAGGATCATGTGAATTAACAGGCAAACTGTGATTGGCCAGGACAGATTCCCTGGATTTCTCAATAACCCACCCAGATGTCAGGAACACTGTGTTAACCAATTTCATTGAAACTGTGACTCTCTTACCCACCTTCAAAGATCTTACTTTGGGAATAACATTTGGTGAGAATTCCAATCAGTCTGCTGCAATAACTGCCCACCTTGCAGGGTTAGACATCGTTCCCCTGGATTTCTGAGTATGCATGCAAGCACCAACTAACATGCACAACTTCAGCTTTTCAGATCTTCAAGCAGATTGATACCTTCACCCCAACAGCTCACAGCAGGGAGTCACCAACCTACTGCTGCCATCTTAAATCATTGGAGTTTCTCTTGAATCCTCTTTGATCGGCAGGACTTCTCTTAAGACATCACCGTTGAGACTCTGCCAACCACAGCCTTTTTCCTGCTTGGATTCTTTCTCTGCTCCCCTTTCTTCTCAAATGGGGCCTCACCCTATCTCTATCCCCATCTCATAGAAACTCTCCTTGGTTGCCTGCCTGGGGCATTTGTCTGCAATAGTTCTCTGTTCCTGGTCAGGTGTCCCAGGTTTTTGAACTCTTTTTGCAAGTGCGCTTTCGGCCCATCTTTGGACCAAAGAATGTAAGATGTTGAATTGCACATACACTGCCCACTTAGGGTCCACACAAATCTGAACTTGGAGTTCTCAACCTCTGCTGTCAACGAGAAGGTAAATTCGCTTTCATAACGCTCTGCCTATACATTGACCAACAGGATTGTATGACGGAAATGCAGGATAATTTACTTTATTTTTTCGTTTTAATTCCCACTGTCTGTTCATGTCCTCACTGTAGAGAAACTAAAAATACAAAACTTTGTGATTGAATATATTGTAAATCTGCAAGTATGATACCACCACAGAACAAAGTCTTAATATTAAAGCCTATCATTAGGACAGTCATACTAGCTTTCAGTAGTCTATTGTACAGTTGAAATATGAATTGTGAAAGATCAAAAATATAAAACTCTTTGTGCCTTATCTTATATATTTCACAGCAATAATGCTATTTAACATGTTTGGGGTTCCTCTTGTTGGAGCGGATGTGTGTGGTTTCCGGTCAAACACCACTGAAGAGCTTTGTGTGCGCTGGACACAACTTGGTTCATTCTATCCCTTTATGCGGAATCACAACGACTGGAAACAGCGGGTTAGTCCTTGAGACTAGTAAATATTGAAGTTGGCTTATTGAAATTGTCTATTTTAATTAATTTTCAGACATTAGAATGCATGGAGTAAAATTAAAAGATTAATTGTTGGACTTCTGTCTAATAACAGAGCATGAGCAAATGTTTTCAGATATTTATCTGTGACATTTCAAAATGGAAAAGGACATTAACTGTGAAGCAGAAGTTTACCTTGCATTGTATTGCAATTTATAGTATATTTGGTACAACATTAATTGTTTTTCCACGAATTGAGAACACTGTAATAACACCAGTACTTGTTTTGTTTGATATGTGGAAGTCGTTAGTGCTATCTGAGGGTGTGATGTTTTGCCACAAATCTACAATCTGGATTAAGGGCATCATGACTGGAGGCATTGCTTATGGCAAGAAAAGCAAAAACAACGCACAGCTTCCTCCTCTGAAATAAGGATGTGAGTGGCAGGATCCCATGATGCATGAGACAAGAAAAATGAATGCTAAGAGCTAAATTTTGGATGGAGTTATCTGCTTATTGTAAACCTCAAAAGATTTTAGTTCATTAAGGCAAATTTAGCATTTGTGATCTAAGTCATAGGTAATGATGAGTCTTGATGATCTCTGAAGGACCCAAGTGGGGAAGAGGGCTTGAGAAAGGAAACGAGTTTATGTTCTGACCAGAGAAGTAGTCTTGGAAATTTAACAGTGGCGTGCCCATTTTCGAAATGAGCACCCAAGCCTTCAGGAAGCACACTCTGCTTGCAAGCAAAAATTGCATCCAACATCTTCCATATTGGTATAAGCAAAAGATTTGTTTGAGTTTGACCTCCCTGTCCCTCCCTGTTTCCTGAGGTTTCCTGCAGCACCCCAAACTTAAAAGCCTTTTCCTTGATGCATTGTTTCTGGATGCCCATGATCCACATTGGTTTGATTATATTAAAGGTTGAAGCCCAGTGTGAATCCTGTTCATTTAAGATTTTGGTACCAGTCAATATTTTGCCCTTAGATGTGAATACCATTTGTAAAAGGAATGCGTTTTTGTCTTTCAGTCTCAGGAGCCATATGTCTTCAGCGAGTCAGCACAATCAGCTATGCGGAAAGCTCTCTTCACAAGATACATGCTGCTCCCTTTCCTTTACACACTTTTCCATAAAGCCCATTCTGCTGGAGAGATGGTTGTTCGACCATTGTCATTTGAGTATGTTACCTTTTTTTAGTACTATTTGAAACAAGATTTAAAAATCATAGCTGTACCTGAGGAACCAGAAACAAATTCCAATGTTATATTTTCCTTGTGAATGTGTTCCTGATAATCCAGTCATATTTGAATTGAAACTTCAAACTTTCTCTGTTGGTTGATTCTACAACTAAACCTTGTGTCATCAGAAATCTAGAGGGTTCATATTTTATCATTCACATTACTTCCAGTTGTTTGGCCACTGTCATTTGACTATGTAACCTTTTAGTACTGTGTGTAAAACAAAAGACCTGCTATCCAATGAGCTTGGAAATTAGTAATAGCCATATTCAAGCATAAGTAGAAACTAGTTCATGATTTGTTTTGCTTGTGTGTTAGTTTGAGATCAGATTTCTCCAGCCGCAGGCCACATTGTGACCTCAAAGGTCTCTGAATTTGGCTTCCAAGCTCATTGGACTTTCAACTGATGTACATTTGGAAAATGCTGTAAAACTATTTGTCCAATCATGCAGGATAAAAACCCTGTAATTGGACAAACAGGAAATAGTGGGGAAAGTAAGTTTTCAAGCTAAGTTCCAGGGCAAGAGGGAGGGAGAGGAGGAGCGGGTCTCGGAGGGAGAGGGGAATGTAATCAATGATGTGATGGAGAGGGGCATGTAATCAGTGTTTGTGTGAGAGAGATGGGGTTTGAGAGTGAGGATGTGTGTGTATGTGAGGGGAGGAGTGGGAAGAACATGTGCTCATGGGAGAGGGAGAGGGGAGTGTGTGTTTATATTACAAAGGGTAGTGTTAGAGACGCAAAAGTGAGAATAATCATCTTTATAACTCTCTTTTAAATTTTGAGTTTATTGTTTGATGTTGTTTTGCTCAATAAATTGTTTCTTTTCAAATGTCACCCGTTTTTAAAATTCACGATTAATGTGCCAAACCTGATCATTACAAAGTTTGCTTATTGGCCCCTTGAATGAGAAAAACATCAAAATCTGGCCTCCCCACGCAAAAAGTTTGGACTGTTTCAAATGATTCGGTCACTTTTTTACCCTAACTTCAAACTTTGACTGTTAGCTTATTTCAGAGCTAAAATTTGGATTATCAGAAATCTAATGTGTTCACATTTTACCATTTACCACTCAGGTTGCATATAAAGCACAATCCCTAAAAACTTCTCATGTCCTCATCTGGTAACGTTTCTCAATTGTGACAATTATTTTTTAATGTAATGACTCTTTTATTGGTCCAGCACTCTTCATCCAGATTTAAACTGAGTGACCAATATAACATTCCCATCTGCACAAGATGTTATTATCAAAAATTACAACTCTTGGAATCAGAGGTAACTTTGGGACTTGTGTTTGGGAGGTAAAAGACCAAAAGTAAGAATGGGGGGTTTTGTTAGACCACAGCTGGAGTGCTCTCAGCAGTTCTTGGGAACCAACATCACATCATGGGAAGACCATGTTGGTTATGAACGGACTGGAGCGAGAATTTACCAAAGTGTTGCCCATACTCCTAGAGACAAATTACCAGGAAAGATTACACAATTCCTTGGAATTCAACATAAGGAGGTGATTTGATTAAAGTTTTCATGATATTAAGGTGAATAGATAAAGAGAAACTATATGCTGCTTGAAGAGTCTTGGGCGAGGAGACGTTGTAAAATAAAATTGAAGGCAGACCTTTCAGGAATGGAATTGTGAAGTTCTTCTATTTAGAAAGAAAGGTAGAACTCTTCTGCAAATAGCAATTTATAAAGATGAATCCTTAATTTTAAATCTGAGGTTAATGGATTATTGTTAACAAATATATCAAGGGATTTTGGATCAAGGTGGGTATATGGAGTTAGATTAGCCATGTTCATATTGAATGGCAGAACAAAGTCGGAGGTTGATATGGCCTACTCCTGTTCATCTTTGTTATCTGATTGCAGGAAATGATAAGTGGTGTTGCTGTAGTTTTAGCTTTTCACTTGATTCAGATAAAGGAATAGACTTTTATATTTAAGTGTGCAGATAACATTAAGTTCGGAGGAACAGTAAGTAGTGTGATGGGAAGATGGCGAACAGAGGGACATAGATAAAATAAGTGAAAATCATGGCACAAAGATTTAGTTCCATATGGGAAAGCATGAATTTATTCACTTTGGATCTGTGTCCGACAAATTGGAATATATTCCCAATGATGGGAGGCAAGAAGTGTGGAGGAATACAGTGATTCAAATTTTAATGCACATAACTCATTAAAAGCTAATGTAAAAAATAATTTTAAAATATTCTAATAGATTTTTGACCTATTTTCAGGGGGCTGGCTTATGAGGGTTAAACTGTGCTTCTGTTATATAAAGCCTGAAATATTGAGTTTACTATTGGGGGACTGGATCTCAGGAACAATATAATGACCTTACAAGGTGTACCTTGTTGATTCATGAGAATGGTACCAGATCTTGGAGGGTTCATATTTCAGGACAAGTCACAAAAACTTGGCTGGAACTGCCTTGAGTTTAGAAAATTGGAGGGGATTTAACTGAGCTATTTAAAATATTACAGGGATTTTCTTTGGGTAGATAAAGAGAAATTATTCCTTCAGTGGAGGAATCCAGAACAATAGGGCATAATCTTAAATTAAAGCTAGGCTTTGTAGGAATGAAATCAGATTGCAATTTTTCCACAGAATGAATGGTGGAAATCGGGAACTTGCTTCCCCAAAAGATTGGATACTGAGTCAATCGAAATTTTCAATACTGATCAATAGATTTTTGTTGGTTCAGGATATTAAGGGATGTGAAATGAAGTTGTTTAAAAAGAGTTGAACTACAGATCATCAGTGATCAAGTTGAATGGCAGAACAGGCTTCCAGTAATAATGTTCCTACGTTCATTAGTCCAACTGCAAACAACAGTTATTTCTGGTGTAGCCTGGAAGTGTATATAATTTCAGCACTCCGTGTGTTTGAAATTGTAATTCAGTATATTGTGCAAATGCAAAAACCGAATGAGGCATCAAGTGGACCGACTGGTCTCCAAAACCTTAATTATGTTTTGTGCCAGATGGTTGGAGTAGCCATGGGCTGACTTTTGCAGGCAGATTTTCCAGTTAACTCTCCTTTAAGGAGAAATGTCTGGCCTTTGCTCAACCTACAATTTTTGATGTGCCAATTGAGAGATCCCTCAAATGTTTATAAATATGTATATGCCTGTTGTAGCTTTGGATGGCAAAAAAGCAATAGTTAATTAACTTCAGTCTGATCTTTTCTTTCATTGGAGTTGCTCCAGATATACAAATGCTGTTCTTTCTTGGCTTTAGATTCCCTCAAGATCCAAACACGCCAAGCATTGATCATCAGTTCATGTGGGGAGAAGCACTTCTCATCACTCCAGTATTGGAACCTAAAACAGTGGAGGTGTCTGGTTATTTTCCCCCAACAAAATGGTACAGTCTACATGATGTAAGTGTTATAAGATGTGAGATGATGTCATATGTTATATGATGTAAGGAGGACCAAGGGGTTGATTAAGAAGGGAAAAATAGAGTATGAAAATAAGCTAGCAGGGAACATAAAAACCTGACTCTAAAAGGTAAGTAGACAGAAAAAGATTGACAAATACGAATGTAGGCTCCTTACAGTCAGAAACGGGAGAATTCATAATGCGGAATAAAGAAATGCCAAGGAATTAAATGCATACTTTGCTTCAATCTTCACAAAGTAAGACATGAATAATGTACCAGAAGTTCTGACAGAAACAAGTTTTAATGAGGAGCTGAAGAAAATCAGCATTAGTAGAGAAATGGTTTTGGGGAAATCAATGGGATTGAAGATGAATAAATCTCCTTGATTATATCCTGATAATCTTCATCCCAGAGTACTTAAGGAAGTGGCCCTGGGAATAGTAGATCCATTGGTGGTTATTTTCCAAAATTCTTTGGATGATGGGCTGGTTCATACAGATTGGAGGGTAGCTAATGTAAGCCCACTATTCAGAAAGGGAGGTAGAGAGAAAACAGGGAACTATAGACCAATGAGCCTGATGTCTGTACGGGGAAGTTACTAGAGTCCATTATCAAGGATTTCACAACTCAACATTTGGAAGGCAATGGTATAATCAAACAAAATCAGCATGGATTTACAAAAGGGAAATCATGCTTTATGAATCTATTGGAATTCTATGAGGATGTAACTAGTAGAGTTGACTGAGGAGAACCAGTGAATATGGTTCATTTAGACCTTCAGAAGACTTTCGACAAGGTCTCGCATAACAAACTAGTATGTAAAGTTAAAGCACGTGGGATAGCAGGTAATGTCTTGAGATGGGTAGAAAGCTGGTTAGCAGATAGGAAGCAAAGAGAGCATAAATGGGTCTTTTTCTGATTGGCAGTCAGTGATAGTGGGATTCTGCAGGGGTTTGTGCGAAGACCTCAACTGTTCATATTATAAATTAATGATTTGGAAGCGGGAACTGAATGTATTATCTTCAAATTTGCAGATGATACAAAGTTGGGTAGGAAGGTGAGTTGTGAGGAGGATGCAGAGATGCTTCAGCATGATTTGGACAAGCTGTGTGTGGGCAACTGCTTGGCAGATGCAGTATAATGTAGATAAATCCACTTTGGTAGCAATAATAGGGAGACATTATTACTTGAATGGGTGTAAGTTGAGAGGGGTGGATACTCATAGAAACATAGAACGTTACAGCACCGTACAGGCCCTTCGACCCTCAATGTTGTGCCGAGCTATGTCCAATCCCAAGATCAAGCCATCCCCTCCCCTATAATTCTGGAGTGCTCCATGTGCCTATCCAATAACTGCTTGAAAGTTCCTAAAGTGTCCAACTCCGCTATCACAGCAGGTAGTCTATTCCACACCCCAACCACTCTCTGACTAAGGAATCTACCTTGGACATCCCTTCTGTATCTCCCACCATGAACCTTATAGTTATGCCCCCTAGTAACAGCTACATCCACCCGAGGAAATAGTCTGTGCACGTCCACTCTATCAATCCCTCTCATCATCTTACAAACCTCTATTAAGTCACTTCTCATCCTCCTCCACTCCAAAGAGAAAAGCCCCAGCTCCCTCAGCCTTTCTTCATAAGACCTACCCTCCAAATCAGGCAGCATCCTGGTAAATCTCCTCTGCATTCTCTCCAATGCTTCCACATCCTTCTTATAATGAGGTGACCAGAATTGAACACAATATTCCAAATGTGGTCTCACTAACGTCCAGTATAGTTGCAGCATAACCCCACGGCTCTTAAACTCAAACCCCCTGTTAATAAGCACTAACACACTATAAGCCATCTTCACAGCTCTATCCACTTGAATGGCAACCTTCAGAGATCTGTGGATGTGAACCCCAAGATCTCTCTGTTCCTCCACATTCCTTAGAACCCTGCCTTTGACCCTGTAATCTGCATTCAAGTTTGTCTTACCAAAATGAATCACCTCACACTTATCAGGGTTAAACTCCATCTGCCACTTTTTGGTCCAGCTCTGCATCCTATCAATCTGTCTTTGCAGCCTGCAAGAGCCCTCCACCTCATCTACTCCTCCGCCAATCTTGGTGTCATCTGCAAATTTACTAACCCACTCTTCAGCCCCTTCTTCCAAGCCATTGATAAAAATCACAAAAAGCAGAGGACCCAGCACTGACTCCTGTGGTACACTGCTGGTAACTGGCCTCCAGTCTGAAAATTTTCCCTCCACCACCACCACCCTCTGTCTTCTATGATACAGCCAGTTACTTATCCAATCGGCCAAATTTTCTTCTATCCCACACCTCCTTATCTTCTTCATGAGCCTACCATGGGGAACCTTATCAAACGCCTTACTAAAATCCATGTGTACGACATCAACAGCTCTACCTTCGTCCTCACACTTAGTTACCTCCTCAAAGAGTTCAATCAAATTTGTGAGGCAGGACTTACCCCTCACAAAACCATGCTGATTATCCCAGATTAAACTGAATCTTTCCAAATGGTCGTAAATCCTATCTCTCAGGACCTTTCCATTAACTTACCGACCACCGAAGTAAGACTAACTGGCCTATAATTACCAGGGTCATTCCTATTTCCTTTCTTGAAAAGAGGAACAACATTTGCAACTCTCCAGTTCTCTGGCACTATCCCTGTGGACAGTGAGGACCCAAAGATCAAAGCTAAAGGCTCTGCAATCTCATCCCTTGCCTCCCAAAGTATCCTAGGATGTATCCCATCTGGCCCAGGGGACTTATCCACCCTCAGGTTTTTCAAAATTGCGAATATATCTTCCCTCAGAACATCTACCTCCTCCATCCTATCAGCCTGTATCACGCACGCATTCCTCAAAAATATGGCCCCTCTCCTTAGTGAGCACTGAAGAAAAGTATTAATTCAGCGCCTCACCTATCTCTTCTGACTCCATGCACAAGTTCCCACTACTACCCTTGACTGGCCCTAACCTCACCCTCGTCATTCTTTTATTTCTCACATAAAAGTAAAAAGCCTTGGGGTTTTCCTTTCTGTGACCCGCCAAGGACTTGTCATGCCCCTCCTAGCTCTCCTAAGACCTTTCTTTAACTTATTCCTAGCTACCTTGTAACACTCAAGCGACCCAACTGAACCTTGTTTTTTCATCCTTACATATACTTCCTCTTTCCTCTTGTCAAGACATTCAACCTCATTTGTGAACCATGGTTCTCTCACTCAGCCATTTCCTCCCTGCCTGTCAGGGATGTACCTATCAAGGACACGTAGTATTTGTTCCTTGAAAAAGCTCCACTTTTCATTTGTGCCCATACCTGACAGTTTCTGCTCCCATCTTATGCTCCTTAATTCTTGCCTAATCGCATCATAATTACCCCTGCACCAATTATAAACCTTGCCCTGTCGTGTGACCCTATCCCCCCCCATTTCAATAATGAAGGGCACCGAATTGTGGTCACTATCTCCAAAGTGCTCTCCCACAAATAAATCTAACACTTGGCCCAGTTCATTACCCAGTCCCAAGTCCAATGTGGCCCCACCTCTTGTCGGCTTATCCACATACTGTGTCAGGAAACCCTCTTGCATACACTGTACAAAATCAGCAAGATTTTGTTGTCCTCGTGCATCAGTCACTGAAAGAAAGCGCGCTGGTAGAGCAGACAGTAAAGAAGGTATGTTGGTCTTCAAATCGAGAGGATTTGAGCACCGGGATGTTTTGCTGCAATTATATAGGGTGTTGGTGAGACCACACCTGGCGTATTGTGTGCAGTTTTGGTGTTCTTGCCTGGGGAAGGATGTCCTTGCTATAGAGGGTGTATGGCAATGGTTTACCAGGCTGATTCCTGGCATGGCAGTTCTGTGATGTGAGGAAAGACTAAGTTGGTTAGAATTACATTCACTGACATTTAGAAAGTGAGAGGGGATCTCATGGAAACTTACAAAATTCTAACAGGCGAGGGACTTCAATCAGGCCAAGCTCAAGAGCATCCTACAAAATACCATCAATGTCTCCTGATCCACCAGAGGCCCAAAACATCCTAGACCACTGCTACACAAATATCAAATATGCCTACTGCTCTATTGCCTGCCCACACTTGGACAAATCAGACCACAAGACTGTGCTCCTGCTCCCATCTTGCAAGCAAAAGCTGAAACAGGAGAATCGTTAAAGGAAGTTTGGTTTGAGGTATCAGATGATCTCCTATGAGACTACTTAGAGCCAGTGGACTGGTCAATATTTTAAAACTCAGCGACCAATCTGAAAGAGTACGCCACTACAGTAACTGACTTCATTAGTATGTGTATAGAAGAGTGTGCCAAAGATGCAAATCCGTACATTTCCCAACCAGAGACCATGGATGAACAGGGATATCCACTGCTTTCTGAAGCCTAAGTCTGAGGTGTTCAAATCAGGCAACCCCGACCTATACAAGAAAGCCAGGTATGATGTACGGGGATCCATCAAAAATGCCAAAATACAGTACCGGACTAAGCTAGAGTCCCAGGCTAGCCACACCGCCAACTATAGCAAGGTCTGCAAGATATTACAGGCTACTGAAGGCATGTAAAATTAGCACCAAAGCACCCCACTCTGCTGAGCTCAACGCATTTTATGCCTGTTTTGAGCAAGAGGTCAGCGAGAGCACACCCTCCAGCCCGGAAGCCTCAGACAAACCTGTATCTGAGGTTACCTTTGCAGATGTCAGAGCAGCCTTCGAAGGTCAACCCACAGAAAGTGACTGGCCCGGATAGGGCACCCGAATGAGCACTCAGATCCTTTGCAGACCAGCTGATGGGGGGTATTCACGGACAACTTCAACCTTTCTTTACACCAATTTGAGGTTTCTGCCTGCTTCAAGAAGATGACCATCATCCTGATACCAAAGAAAAACCAAGCAGCGTGCCTTAATGATTAATGTCTGGTGGCTCTGACATCCATCATTATGAAGTGCTTCAAAAATGTTAGTCATGGCATGAATCAGTTGAGACCTCCCAGCTTGCCTGAATCCACTACAGTTCGCTTAACAGTGCAGCAGCAGATGCCATCTCCCTGGCCCTGCGTTTAACCCTGGAACACCTAGATAAGATGTGGATATGCCGGCGTTGGACTGGGATAAACATAGTAAAAAGTCTGACAACACCAGGTTTAAGTCCAACTGATTTATTTGATCAAATAAATCGGTTGGACTTAAACCTGGTGTTGTCAGACTTTTTACACCTAGATAACAAAGACACCTATGTCGGACTCCTATTTATTGACTACAGCTCAGACTTAAATACCGTTATTCCTACAAAATTAATCCCCAAGCTCCGTGGCCTCGGGCTCAGCTCCACCCTCAGCAACTGGGTCCTGAACTTTTTTAAAAGAAGTTTTATTCGTGTCACAAGTAGGCTTACGTTAACACAACAAAGAGGATAACGTGAAAATCCCCTAGACATCCCACTCTGGCACCTGTTCAGGTGCATTGAGGGAGAATTAGCACCTAACCTGCATGTCCTTTGGATTGTGGGAGGAAACCAGAGCACCAAAAGGAAACCCACAAAGAAATGGGGAGAATGTGCAAACTCCACACACACAGTCGCCCAAGCTGAGAATTGCACTTGGATCCCTACTAAGCACTGTGCCACCATGCTGCCCTCTTCCTAACCCACAGACTACAATCAGTAAAGATAGTCAATGACACCGCCTTCACAATCATCCTCAACGCTGGTGCCCCGCAAGGCTGTCTTCAGCTCCTTACTATACTCCCTATTCATCTATGACTGTATGGACAACTTCCCTTTCAACTCAATTTTCAAGTTTGCTGATGATACCACTAGAGTGGGTCACATCTCAAACAATGACGAGACAGAGTACAGGAATGAGATAAAGGAATTGGCGTGACGACAATAATCTCTTCCTCAAAATCAACAAAATGAAGGAAATAGTCGTCAACTTCCAGAAGTGGAGAATGTGCACCTACCCACATCAGTGGGGACAAAGCAGAAATGGCCCGGAGCTTCAGGTTTTTCGGTGTCCCAATAACCAACAACCTGTCCTGGTCCCTCCATGCCGACACTATAGTTAAGAAAGCCCATCAATGCCTCTACTTTCTTTGAAGACAAAGAAGATTTTGTATATCAGCTATGACTCTCACCAACTTCTACAGATACGCCATAGAAAGCATTCTTTCTGGTTGTATCACAGCTTGGTATGGCTTCTGCTCTGCCAAAACCACAAGAAATTACAAAGGGCCAAGAATGAAGCCCAGTCCATCACTCAGACCAGCCTTTCATCCATTGACACTGTCTTCATTTTTCGGAAAAGCAGCCAGCATAATAAAAAAAAACCCATGCACCCCAGGCATACTGTCTTCCACCTTTTTCTGTCAGGAAAATGATACAAAAGTCTGAGGACATGTATCAACCAACTCAAGAGCAGTTTCTTCTCTGCTGCCATCAGACTTTTGAATGGACCTACTTTATATTAAGTTGATCTTTCTCTATACCCTAGCTATGACTGTAACACTACCCAACCCACAGACTGCAATTATTATTTATATGTGCATATGTAGTTACAAAATTTGTTATTATTTTAGTACCTCTTTCTCTGATTATGTGTATTTCAATTTTTAGGGTTCTGCTGTATATAGTAAAGGCCAGTACATTATACTGCACACTCTGTCCTTCTCTGCTTGATATGCTATGTCTGTGTCGCGCACAAAAAACAATATCTTTCAGTATACATCAATACAAGTGACAATAATAAATCAGATCAAATCAAATCAAAGGGTTAGACAGAATAGATTCAGAAAGAATGTTCCCAATGGTGGGGAAGTCCAGAACTAGAGGTTATAGTTTGAGGATACTGGGTAAACCTTCTTGCACTGTGCCACTGCCTGATCTGAGATACCATTCAAAACAGATCGAAAAGTCTGTGCGCCTGTCCAGCTCATCTTTTTGCTTCACTTCATTTTGTCTGCTTAGTAATATTAGTCTACAATAAGCAGTTTTATTTTATTTTGCTTGTACGAAATCTGAGGAGAGTCACAAAAATGTTTTACTCCAGTGTTGGTCCAGTGAAATACAAAACAGTTTAGGTGCAGTATCCAGTAAATTTTTTAACTCAACCCAAATTACCTACTCCATTCTAATCCAGCAATAATGAACTAGATTAACTAAAGTCAAGCTAGTTCTTCTCAGTGCATAATGTATTATTTATATGTGCATATGTAGTTATAAATTTGTTATTATTTTAGTACCTCTTTCTCTGATCATGTGTATTTCAATTTTTAGGGTTCTGCTGTATATAGTAAAGGCCAGTACATTATACTGCAAGCACCTTTGGATACAATAAATGTTCATTTACGAGGAGGCTGCATTTTGCCTACACAGGTAAGTGTCTGAGAAGGTGATTTGTGGAGGAATTTTAAGTTGGGAAGCAGTGCAAAACGAGTGTTGGAGCTCATTAGGTTTTCCTGTTCCACTTTCTCTTTTACCCTGATGATGTTGAACTTGAGCATAACAACAGTCACATTATAAAGCTATATGTCTGAAATTCTAACGTTTTGTAAATGCTGTTTGTTTGGATTTATTAGCCAAGCTTCCCATTTAGCTCATATGTCAGATTGTAATATGAAACTCACACTCACCCGCTGTCTGACATGTAGTATATTTTATCCTCTGAACTAACAGATTTTTAAGATTGCCTAACTAAAATGTTATGCTATTCACTTACTAAATGTACTGCATTGTTTAGTATAGAAATAGATTGGCAGCTGATATAAAAGAGAATCCCAAAGTCTTCTGTAGGTATGTTAACAGTAAATAAGTTGTCAGAGGAATGATGGCACCAATGAGGGGCCAAAATGAAAATTTATTAGTAAAGGAAGAAAACACATCTGAAGTATTTTGTGCCTGTGTTTGTTATGGGAGAGGATTTGACCAAAGCTACCATAAACAGGAAGATTGTTGCTATTGAATGAGTTAACGAAAAGGCTGGCAGTAATTGAATTGGATAAATCACCCAATGTGGATTGGATATATCACAGATTACTGAAGGAAATGAAGATGAAAACTGAAGAGGTGCTGATCCTGGCCACAACCTTCTAAACCTTCTCGAATACATGGATGGTGGCAGCAGTGTGCTGCAGATGCACATCTCATTCAAAACAATCAGTGCACATTTTCTTGGAATTTATGTTCCCAAATTTATTTCTTCTGAACCAGGATTCAACAGCCATCTGTTCAAAGCACTTTGATCTCAATATCTATTTGTATTGTACATTCGGATTCCAGGAAAGCAGCACTGGCATTGAGACCCTGTTGATCACCAAATGTTGCTCTGATTATTTTACTTTGTAACATGCTACAAGTGAGTGTGAGCTCATTTGGAAGGCCAATAGGAAAATGTGTTTATTTTCCGTACCTCATCCTGTCACCTGACAATATAGAAGATAGGCGGGATTTTTCGGCATTGTTCGCCCCAAAGCTGGAAAATCCCACCCGGAGTCAATGGACTTTTGCATGGCCTGTGTCCCGCCTGCTGTGATTCTCGTGGCGGGTGGGATGGGAAAATTCTGCCTGTAAAGCGTATATTTCCATATTTTCCAGGACGAGAGTTTTTCTCTGTTTTGAGAACAGCTGTCACTTGTGTCATCAAAGCACATTATCAGCATAAAATATTTTCAGAAGTGACAACTTAGCACTAATGTAAATCTATGTCCTTAATTCTCATAATATGGTTGCATACATTGATTATATGTAAATCTGCATTCAATCAAGGAGCCCAACACCACAACTGCTGCCTCTCGAGGAAACCCATTTGGTCTGATTGTCGCATTGTCTGATCAGGGAATTGCTAGAGGAGAACTCTTCTGGGATGATGGTGACAGCCTGCTGAGTTATGAAAATGGGGATTATACTGAAATTATCTTCCTAGCCAAAAATGTAAGTTTCAAACACTTCATTATTAATATTGATTGCACAGAATATAAACTTGAAACAGTCTTCTGAATAACATAAAATGACAACATATAAGTCTATGACCCAAGAGTTTTAATGCTTTTTTTTATTCCTGAAACTTCAAATCCATAAGAAGGGTTGTTAGTGTAAACCAAATGTAATGTGGCGACCAGTAGAAATGGGACTGAACTATGCCTAGCAATACCTCTGCACCTTGTGCAGTCATGTAAGAATATCAACAGCACCAGAACATCTACTTGATTTACAGCCAAGCCCCTCAGCTACAAGAGGAATGCTGATGATAGGAGATTATTGGTGGAATCCTAAGGTGGAAACTAGGTTTAAGTAAATGGAAAGCTTTATGTTAAAGGCAACCTTAGAGACTTAATTGACCCTAACTTATAATTAAATATGTAATTTCTCGATATTTCGTTTTAGGATTGTATATTTAAATTAATTTTGAATTAGAAATGTTACAGAATTATTAACTTTATTTTAAGATGCAAAACAGTCCCAAAGCGATGTTTTGTTTATGTACCTTTTTTGGATTGTAATGCATTCTATTTATACAGTAGCTTGAGAAATTGACATGTAATATGAGGACATTGGATTCTATGTGGCACCTATTCTGTTTGTCTTGACCCCTCACAGAACATGCTGTTCAGTGAGATAATCCATTTGAACAGTCAAATAGATGGCCTTAAACTAGGCAGCATCCTTATCTTCGGAGTTCCATTTGCCCCACAGAAAATTTCTGTGAATGGATTCTGGATCTCAGACTTCTCCTACAGGACAGACACAAAGGTGAGGATACGCGCTGTGTCTAAATAGCATTTTAAACATCTTGATAAACACAAATAAAGTACATTTTTAGTTATGGAAATGTTTTGGATAAATTCCTTATTCCTTTAAATTTGTTGTCTCATGAAGAAGTTGACCCTTGCTGGCTTGTATCGTGTCATAGACAGTAGAGTATCTTACACAAATTCCCATTCGTCAATGGTGAGCTGAGACAATAAACTTTGACGGGCAATCTGATGAGAACATCACTGTTGGGGTTGATTTCACCCTGCATGTGTGCTGGAATTACTGGATAATGGTCCAGAATGAGAATTGTTGTCAGTTTCTTCTTCCTAAAGTTGCATTGCAGCCCTGTTTCTGCATTGCCTGGAATAAGCAAACTTGGTGAAGAAAGGTGGTAGGTGGCAAGTTCAGGCTGTAAATCTGAGTTCTGTGTGATTAACATCATTCATCTTCTTCAATTCTTTAACTGAAAGGAGTTCAATTCAGTTTTATAGTGTTGTACACCAAATCTACAAAAAATATCTTTGTTTCAGAATCAAGATCACAAACAAATTTGGTGGTTTTGTTCATGTCATGTATCTGATTTTCCTTTTTTTTCTCTCAGGTGCTGACTTTGCAGAATCTGTCTATTTTAATGGGAGAACAGTTCACAATAACTTGGTTCTGAAAAAAGTGAAGCAGAACCTGTTCCTACCATGACAGTCTCCACAAAAGAACAGGCGATTATTGTTAACCAGTGATAAAGTCTGGGAAAAGTTTTAAAGAAAATGTTTATGACTGGATTGTGATTAATGCTTCAACAAAATTACTTGCATCATTTGAAATTGAATTTAATAAGAAGGAAACAGAATATTTTGTGTTTGAACGGAGTTCCAGTTAAGTCTTGTAATTTGAGTATTGGGGAGAAGTGGTTATCGGGGGGAATGATCCTCCTTTGAGATCTGTGGTGGTCATAAATCAAGAAAATTATCACAAATATGTGAAAACACCAACTCGAAGTTGACTCTTTTCAGCATTCTCATTGTTTCACCTATCCTGTGCCACAGAAGTTTTTACTTTTCCTAATGCACAGTTGAAAGGATTTTTTTTAATCTATTCGCCGATGTTTCCCAGAATGATTTAGTTTTTGGTATTTGATGGCTTTCTTTTGATATATTAATTTATAGCAATTTTATGAACTATTGCTGTGCATTTTATTTTTTCTGAACCTCAAAAGTATTGCATGACAGGAGGAGATGAAGATTAATGGGAATTTGTCTTCCACGTTTATTGACTTAATGTTTCTTAAAACAAGGAGATTGACAACAATGAATGATATTGCTTTCCTTATCTTCAGATGTGAAATATTTATTTTAAAAGTGTCTTCTGCCAATTGATAAGGGAATTATTTATTAAAATCCATGCTAGTGTCAGCAGAGAGAATGTTTTTTAGAAATGAATTATCTTATTTTTTTAAGAAATGAATTGCAACATGATTTAATTAAATAACTATCAGCTACAGAACCATAACGGTCACCGAAGCAATTGTACTAACTATTTTTCTAAGTAACTTACTTATGTGCTAAATTTGGGATATTTCTGGGTGACTGAATGAAGTGCTATTTAAATGTAATTCCTTTTACTTCAAAAATAAAGCATAATAAGTAACCAGAGATCACAGATTACATAATTAGCTAAGAAGCTATGGAAAAAATGAGAATTTTTTTTACCAAGCGAGTTACGATGTGAAATGTATTGCCTGGGAAGTAGGAGAAACTGTGTCAATGGAAATTTCAAAAGGGAATTGGACCAGTTAAATAAATGTGTGAGGGAATGGGTAAAGAACAAGGAAGGTGGAGAAATTGATAGTTTTTTCAGAGAAAGAAGCAGCACAGGACTTAAAGGTTCTCCCGCACTATCTGATTCTCTGTTGACAGTAAAATCTGCTAATTATTTTGACACAGACAAAACCACTTGTTTCGGTTCCGATTGAAAGAGCGATCTGTATCTCCTAATGTGCCTACTGTTGTGTCCAGTGAATTATTGTTAATTCTCTTCCCTTTGAGGGCAGAAGGTACTCATTTATTGCTCCATGCAGAAGAATGCATTAGCACATTTGGGACTGTTATGTTTTTACAGATCTGGGAACAGTACATTGTTTTGTGGGGGGGGGGTGAATAATTCAGTGAATTTCATGAATTTGGAAAAGCCAAGATGACATTTGCATCTCGGCCTAATTCATTGCACTAAACAAGACTTCAAAATAAAAGAATATCTCGCATATTTTACTTAAGAGAGAGAAAGAATTGCCATAGCTTTTGAAAATGGTCAGTGCCCGGGTTTGAAAAGAATAGTGGTCTATGTTTGTGTAATAATCTATTTCCTTCAAGACTTCATGTCGACAGAAAGGGGCTCCATGGTAGATTCCAAACTAAATAGCAGGTAACCATGAGGCAGATAACATTTTTCTTCAGTTGAAACTACATTGTAGGAGGGTGAGTATTTTACATTGAAAAAGCATTCCTTTCTTAGAATCACTATATATTTGAAAGTTGTTGCAAACATCAATAGCAAAGCAAAAAAACCCCATCATAGTTTTACATTGAAGTGCTTGTTAATATATTTGAGTAAATATAACTGGTGCCTGACTGGGTGCTAATTACTGTGAGTAGTTGTAGCTTGGATGTAGTTTAAAGTACTGTGTTAAAGTAAGCAGTATCTGCTGACACCATGTGGTTGCAGAACAGTGTCGAGTGCATTTTTTAATATCAACCATAAGCTAAGTTGATTGAATATAGACATTGAATGCAGTAAAAGTTGTAGGCTTATCAACATACCAGCAGTTTGTGCTGAAAGCTCATGCTCCAAAACTACCTGTACCCCCAGCCAAGTTGTTCCAGGAAAGCTAAAACACAGGCATTCATCAGACAATTGCTCAGGCATGTCCGGTTCACAAAAAGCAGGTCAAATCCAATCCAGTCAATTATTGCCCCATCAGTCTATCCTTGATCTTCAGCGAAGTGATGGAAGATGTTATCAACAGCAGTAATAACTTGCTTACCA
Organism: Carcharhinus amblyrhynchos; assembly: GCF_965287045.1. Lineage (NCBI taxonomy): Eukaryota > Metazoa > Chordata > Chondrichthyes > Carcharhiniformes > Carcharhinidae > Carcharhinus > Carcharhinus amblyrhynchos. The sequence continues at coordinate 19,474,100 of NC_137344.1, read as the reverse complement.
ATGCTCACTATGAATTCTGCCAAGGCTACTTGGCTCCAGACCTTACTGCAACCTTGATGCAAACATCGACAAGAGCTAAATTCACAAGACAAGAGTTACTGTCTTTGATATCATGGCACCACATAAAAGAAGACTGCATCAAATTGCCAAGCATTCTTTGACAGCATCTATCGAACCCTTGACCTCTACCCACTAGAAGGACAAGGCTAATAGATATATGGGAGCACTACCACCTGGAAGATCGAGGTACAGACATTGCAGGCAACAGAGAGGGGTACTGTGTTCTGGATACTTTGATCCAGGAAACAGGTCACAGTGCTCAGTCTCCTAAGATTAGAAAATGATATGAGCCTAGATAGTGGTCAGGGACAGGTGGGTGTACTGAGTTAGGCAGTTAAGGGGATCCCAGGTGCAGTGCTGGAACAATCTCAGCCTTTATTCATACAACAGGCATAAGATTACTGCATGCAGCTTGTGCTATTGATATCAAAGTTTGCATGGTGGATGAGTAAACAGAACATAGCACTGTGGAAAAGGAGAGCATTCAAATGGCACAAGTGAAAAGGAATGTAGTAGTGTAGTAGTAAGGACACTATGGAGTAATACTGTTTGCTAATCTCAACCAGGAGTCTCAGTAAGGGCTGTGACCCCTGCCAGGAACTAGGATGGGGACAGTAACCCTGACAAAAGATTTCACATGGACAGTCGTTAGAAAGATCAATCACTCTCATAAGAACATAAGAAATAGGAGCAGGAGTAGGCCATCTAGCCCTTCGAGCCTGCCCCGCCATTCAATAAGATCATGGCTGATCTGTTGTGGCTCAGTTCCACTTTCCCGCCCTCTCCCCATAACCCTTAATCCCCTCTCTTATCAAGAACCCATCAACCAGCTTCTTAAAAATATTTAGCGAGGCAGCCTCCACCACTTCAACGGGCAGAGAATTCCAGAGATTCACCACCCTTTGAGTGAAGAAGTTCCTCCTCAACTCCGTTCTAAACCGCCTCCCCTTTATCTTGAGGCTGTGCCCCCTAGTCCTACTGTCTTTTTTGAGCGGGAAGAGTCTCTCCACCTCTATCCTATCCATCCCACTGTAATCCTTTGAGATATGTGGGCTCCTCTAGTTCTGTGCTCTTGAGCATCTCCAATTTTAATCACAACCCCATTGATGAGTGTGCCTTCGGCTGCCTGGGCCTTAAAGCTTTCTCACAACCTCCAAGGACTACAATGGAAGTGACTGCAACAGTTAAATGAACTGGTTCACCACCTTTTCGGGAGCATTAGGAACAGACAATAAGTGCTGGCCTTGCCAGTGACATTCTCTTTCCATAGATAGGATAGCAATAAATTAAGATGGGTACAATGATGTCTGTTTTGTGGCACAGTGGGTAGTGTCCCTACCTCTGGACCTGAAGCTCAGATTCAAATCCTACATTGGATTTGATAGCCATGGAAGTTGTGTTTATAATGATGCCAAACAGGTTGATTACTAGCCTGTAAATATTTCCAATATGGCAGCAGAGAAAGTAAGAGAGTTTCCTGGTCAGCCATACTGCTCAAGGCAATAGTAAACTACTGCAGAACTTTGCTGTACATAATAACGGATCAATCCAATGGAAGTCCATGGTCATCCACCATGGTACCAGCGCATAGTACCGAAAGGAGGAGGAGATATCTGTTATACGTGTGGTAAGAATTCATATTATGTGTTCTATCCTTAGGTTCTTTGCCGTGGAATTATTGCATTGAGACTTTGTATGTCTGATAATGAGCTCCTAACCACATGCCATCCCTTCTGATTGTGGAATACATATTCACTGTATACTTCTTGTGAACATATTTTAAAAAGAACTGAAACATTTTTTTCCAATGATAGACAGAAGTTACCAATTCTCATACTTAGTAAGTTGGTAAAATTCTTAGCGGCCTTATTGAGCGTTTCACATTTCTACATGTTGATGGGTTAATAATGATAAAAATTACACTATAATCATAAAGTCAAATACAGTTGGAATTGGCATTGTAGTCCTCCAAAGGTTTCATTATTTTGTGGTTTCTTTGTGCAGCTTGGCTCCCAAGTAGACAAAGCGAATAGTTGAAGGTGATTGGAATGACTCATCTGGGAGCACAGAGATCAAAAAAGATTTATTTGCAGGTAGATTAGGAGAGAGTCATAATCACTTCACTTATATAAAGTGTGCGAATAGAAAACACAATAGCTTTCACTTACTACTGAGAGCAAATCTCAAAGCACCTTGATATTGGTAACAAGAGATAAGATAAGGAAGAGATTTTGATTACTACAAGCTGCAATGTATTCTGAATTAAAGGCATGGACAGGTCACATTTCAAATAGCCAGCTTGGGAACTATTTTGGAGAATTCATTAAACATATTTTTGGTAGCTGAAATTACTCTAAATATGAACTCTAACATGTATTGTTATCTATACAGCTTTTAAGTGCCAATTTTAAAATCAAATCTGAACCTATTAACCCTAAATTATTATCATTTTTTCCAATCATGTAATAATGTGTCTCAATAATTATTGCGGAAAACTAATATCTTCCATTCATACAAACATCCTGTAGAGTTCCTCGAATGTTTAAAAGGGGAGAGTTTCAATCCTGTTTCCCAGCAACTTAATCGACCTGCAACCATTGCAGTAGAGCATTTCAGCAGGATGTACAACCAAGTCCATTTCTGTGCAAATCTCTGCCGTATATGAGGTATTTTTGTGTTTTCAATTAGCTTTGCTTTGATACAAATCTATCATTTGAAAATGCTATTTGTATTGCAAACAATTCCCCTTTAAATCCTAAAGCATTGGTAAAACTTGTGCACAACGTCAACACATTGACCACATCATGATGAATACAAAGAACAAAGAAAAGTACAGCACAGGAACAGTCTCTTCCGCCATCCAAGCCTGTACCCATCATGATGCTCTAGCTTAAAAAAATTCTGTCCTCTCAGTCCATAATCTTCTATTTCCTCCCTATTCCTGCACCCATCCAGATGCCTCTTAAATGTTGCTAATGTGTCTGCTTCCACCACATCCCCTGGCACCGCGTTCCAGGCACCCACCACTCTGCGTGAAAAACTTACCCCACACTCCTCCCTTAAACTTTCCCCCTCTCACCTTGAATCTGTGCCCCCTTGTAATTGATACTTCCACCCTGTCTCTGCCTCTCATAGTCTTGTAGACCTCTATCAGGTCTCCCCTCAGCTACCGTCTTTCAAGTGAAAACAATCCTAGTTTATTCAACCTGTCCTCATAGTCAACATCTTCAAGACCAGACAGCATCCTGGTGAACTTTCTTTGCACTTTCAACAAAGCTGTCACGTCCTTTTGATAGTGTGGTGACCTTAAGTAAATACATTTTCAGAATAATGCTCTGCTTTCTTTTAAGAAGGCAACAGGAATATGATAATACAAATAGCATGTCAATAAGAAATTATCACAATTATAATGTCCATGAAACTGTAAGTGGAGGGGGTGATAATTTTGTTTCTTTTTCTGATCCTTGTCTGTAAGCTAAACTTGTACACATGGGGTGGGGTACAAATTTCTAGTCCCGCCCGCCACGGGGCGGGGGGGGGGGGACTATGGAAAGGTTCGTTGACCTCAGGCAGGATTTTCTAGTTTTAGAGCAACTGTGGACAGAAAATCCCACCAAGGAGTTTTATAGCAAGTGTATACCAAAACCTTGAGAAATTTCCATGCTTCTTTATTGGTGGCTATGTTTCCCATTTTTCACTTTTGTGGAATAAATCAGTCATTTTTTTTTATGAAGTCAGATTAAATTTGTATGTCTGCCATAGTCTATTGTATAAAATGAACAGGACCTGACTAGGTAAACAATCTAATTTTTATGTACTTCAATTCTTATTTTTCCAAGATTATAGGCCGGGATTTTCTGCTCCCATTCATGTTGGCAGTAGGAATGGAAAATAGCACTAGATGGCCAAAGTTGTGTTTCACGTAAGAGTATGAAGTGATCATCCTCTCCCACTGTCAGTGGCAGCACATGTTTGTCACCATTCGATGTCAGGAACTGAATGGTTATATATTTGCATATCATTTTTGGGCCAATATGCCAGAATCATACCCTACGTCAAAAAATGTGTGTGGTGTCAAAGCGGCAGGATACACAACTGGTATTAGAAGGCATATATCTGACGAACAGTGTGCTGAGGAGAGCAATGTGCACATAGTGCAGTTCCAGGGGCAGAGGGTGCTGCTATTGGGTGCACTTGGGTGAAGATTGTTCCCTAGTATGCATGTTGTGTGCTATGGGGGCCTTTAAAAATGGCACCCAGATCTTTGGAGTGCTGATGTGATTCAGAGGCCACCTGCCAGTGATATGTCATGAAAGCCCTGCCTGCTGCCTTTTTGCATGAAGTCCCGCCCTATATGATGTGAAAGGCCATCAATGCCGCAGTGGCCTTACTTTGCCGATATGAGAGAAAATTTTGCCTGTGGCGTTGTCATGAAACCTACTGATGGAATTAACACCAACACATCCGAGGAATAATGGCAATTATAAATAAAAAACTTGCATTTATACAATGCCTTTTGTGTCCTCATAACACCTAAAGCCAATACTTATGTATAGAAATTGTTTCAATCTAGGCAAACACAGTGGCCTGCGAAGGTCCCACAAATAACAATGAGATGGCCAGTGAATCTGTTTTGTTAATTCTGAAATGAAGATATGCTATGGATCTTTTACATTCCTGCTTCTATTTTCTATGGAGAGGAAAGGATCAGGCCATTGAGTTGGACTCAATAGCTGTGATCATAATGAATGGTGGAGCAGGCTCAAAGGGCCGAATGGTCTCCTGCTGTTATTTTCTGTGTCTCTTTGAGGCTTTAGTGCCATATCTTAAAGCTAGCACCTCTGGCAATGCAAGAGTCGCCCAGTACTGAAACATAATCTTAAATTAACCTTGTCTAACCGTTTTGTGCAAGGTGCCACACTTCAATTTTTTTTCTCACTCAAGGAGCCAATGAGCAAATTTCAGAAAGTTAAGGTTTGGCAAAACATTAAACATGTATTTCAATAAAGTGTGTAGGAATGAAGAAAAGAAGCAACTTGCTAAGCAAAAATAAAGCAATTTCAAAAAAATAGTCATTAGGAGTGTGAGAGGGGTCAAATTGTTTTGTCTGACTCATCATCAATCTTAAGGTGCTTAATCATCCTTACCCATTTACACTGTGTAAGTTGATGTGTATGTTGGTATGTGGGGGTGAAGGTGAGTGCAAACCCTGAAACTGGAAGTGAGCCAGACACAGACACACACACACACACACACAACTCGTTGACTCACACACACGCACACCTCTCTCACTCAGTCACACGAACACTCTCACTCATAAGCAGCAATGATCTGTCCCAGCAGCATTTATTCCCTCTCCCACATCAGCAGCCACTTTTGTGTCCCTGCACCAATAGCTGCTCTTCCCCACCACCACGTAATCAGGCCACTGTCTCACCAACCCACTGGCAGACGTTCTCTGCCCAGTCGGCAGCCGCACTCTTCCACCAACAAACAGACTCTTCTTCACCATTAAATACTTACTCCATCTGCTTACTAGTCACTCTCTTTAACCCTTCCCCACCACCACCACCACCCATGGTGGTCATTCTCCCTTCCATAGGCCAGGTTAGATGCTGCATGTTGGACAAGCCTGCTTTATAAGTTCAAGTTCATGCTGGTGCTTGAACTCTCAACTCTCTGCCTCAGCAATATGTGCTACTACTATGCTGATAGTTTCATTGTTATACAAAGGCATTAAGCTATCTCAAATTGCTCCCACTGCTACTTCTGGGTCAGTAACCACAATATATTTTAGTTTTATGCAACTTCTAATACTCTCTTCACATGTCACTTGAATTTGCAAGAGCAGGCTGAGGAGCTGATAGACCATCACTGGGGGGAGGGCGTTATTGTAGCATGATTCTAAATATAAACACTAATTTATAATGGACAAAAGTGTGACAAAAACACGATAAGTAAAAATAAGGTAGTGGATCGGAAGAGTACAAAACATTTTTTAAACAAATGTTCATATTAGGAAGTGATTAATCATATGATACTGCAATTGATTTTTTTCAATATATTCATGGTCTATGTTGGTGGCACTGTCCATCCCTAATTGCCCTTGAGACAGGTAGGTTTGCCAAACTGTGATTAAATGTATTCCGAGCGCTGTCATCACATACTTGTCCCTACATTCTGGCTATTCACCTGTCAACATATCCATCCCTGTGACACACCATCTCCCTACACTAATTTGATAACAAAAAGACGACCCAGTTGGATGATGCTTAACTGTTAGCCAATGAACCATTTTCCCTCAATTTTCAACATTCTTGTATTTAGTAAAGAGAAATGTCCAAAGAAAATGGCAAAAAAAATCATTTTTAATAACAAAGAACAAAATCAGCCTGGGAAACAGGCCCTTCGGCCCAATGAGCCCACGCCACCATCTCAACACCACCTCTCTACCCACGACCCCTGTCTAATGTTTTATGGCCATCCAGATTGAGGGAAACTGATTTAGGGACAATTTATTCCTGCCAATCAGCCTAACAGCACATCTTTGGAGCGTGGGAGGAAACCGGAGCACCCGGAGAAAACCCACGCAAGCACGGGGAGAATGCGCAAACTCCCACAGACACCGGCCCAAATCCATGTGTCTGCACAGCAATCAGCGATAGTCACTGAGCTGTCGTCTTGCCCAGTATCTTGTCCAGTTTAGGCACACACTAACGACATGAAGCACTAGGCCAATCTCGAACAACTAAGAGCAGCCCCAGTACGACCCATCGCGTATATGCCCCTCGTTGGACACGAGGTAAACCGACTTAAAACCTGTGAATGAAAAGAGAAAAAACATTATTATCATACTATACCGATTTACATTACCAGGGATGCCCCAATGCTAATGACCCTTATTTAAAAAGATCTCCTATATCCACCCATCTCCAACTCAGTCATGTGCCTGTCTAAGTTACTCTTAAAGGACTCTAGTGTGTTTGCCTCCACCACCTTACTTGGCAGAGCATTCCATACCCCCACTACCCTCTGTGTGAAAAACCTCCCTCTAATATCTGTGTTGTACCTCTCCCCCCTCACTTTAAGTCCATGGCCCCTTGTCCTACTTGTCTCTATTATAGGAAATAGCTTACCTCTGTTTACTCTATCTATACCCTTCATAATCTTATATACCTCTATTAGAGCCCCCCTCAGTCGCCATCTTTCAAGGGAAAAGAGCCCCAATTTCTTCAATCTTGCCTCATACCCCAGTCCTTCCATACCAGGCAACATCCTGGTAAACCTCCTCTGCGCTCTCTCCAGAGTCTCCACGTCCTTCCGGTAGTAAGGCGACCAGAACTGGACACAGTACTCCAAATGCAGCCTAACCAACGTTCTATACAACTGCAACATTAGACTCCAGCTCTTATATTCTATACCCCTTCCTATAAAGGCTAACATACCATAGGCTTTCTTCACCACACTCTCCACTTGCATTGCCACCTGCAAAGACTTGTGCACTTGCACCCCCAGGTCTTGCTGCGATTCTATACTCAATGATTCTTCTCAGAGTTGTGTCCTAGACTTTGATGTTCAGTTCCTGGAGACTCCAGCCTAATCTGGAGGGTTGGCTTTGAAATGTTGGTGGTGAGTTGCCTTCTTGAAACTTTCATGATGAAAGTACCCACGGCATTGTCAGGAAAGGAATTCCATGATTTTGACCATGCAATGATGAAGGAATGATAATATGCTTCCAAGTCAAGATAGTTGACGATTTAGAGGGAAATTGCAGATGCTGATGGTCTCTTCTTCTTCTAGATTTCTCTTAATAATCACTTCCTTATTTACGTTCAGTAACTTTTCAATTGTAGCTAATCCCACTAGCTTTTTAATTGTTCCTTTGATATAACAGTTACTGTAACTAATATAAAAAGTACAAAGAGGAAGAGAGGAAACAGAGAACTAGAGATCTATTTGTTAAATATCAGTCATAGGATAAAAGCCAGAATTTATAATAAAGAATTTGGTATCAGAACAGGTAGAAAATAATAGTAGGATTGAGTAGGTTCAATATAGATTTATGAAAGGTTAACATGTTTAACAAACCTGCTGGAGTCTTTTGAGGATCTTTTTGTCTATACTAGCAGAACAGAAAGAAGAGAACCAGAAGGCACATGATATATTTAGATTTTCAGAACACTGTTGATAAGGTCCCACACAAGAGGTTAGTGAACAAAAATAGAGTGCACGGAATTTGGGTAGTATACTGGCATGGATTGAGAACAGAATGGGCAGAAAACAGACAGTAAGAATAAATGACTCATTTTGGCAGACTGTGACTAGTGGGGTACAGTATTGGATCAGTACTTGGGCCCTAGCTATTCACAATCTACATCAATAATTTGGATGTTGAGGTAAAATATAATATTTCCAGGATGATTTAAAATTAGGTGGAAGTGAGAGTTGTGAGGAGGGTGCAAAAGCACCTCAAGGGGATTGGGAGAGGCTAAGTGAGTGGGCAAAACCTTGGCTAATGGAACATGATGTGGAGATACGTGAGGTTTGGTAGGAAAAACAGAAATAGAGTATTTCTTGAATGAGGAGAGACAGGGAGATGTCGAATTTCAAAGGGACTTGGGACAGCGTGGTAGCACATTGGTTAGCACTGCTGCTTCACAGCGCCAAGGGGCTGGGTTTGATTCCCGGCTTGGGTCACTGTCTGTGGGAGTTTGCAAGTTCTCCGAGCGCTCTGGTTTCCTCCTACATTCTGAAAGGTGTGCTGGTTAGGTGTATTGACCCAAATAGGTGCTGGATTGTGGATTGTGGCGACTAGGAGAATTTCACACTAACTTCATTAGTGTAACTGTAAGCTTTAATTGTGACAAATAAATAAACTTTTCCTTGTTCCTGAGTGTTCCATGAAAACTAACATGCAGAAACAGCAAGGAATTAAGAAGGCAAACGGTATGTTGGTCTTTATGATGAGGATTTGAGTATAGGAGTAAAAGACCCTTGATGAGATCACACCCAGAGCATTGTGTGCAGTTTTGGACTCCTTACTTAAGGAAAAATATGCTTGCCATAGAAGTACAATGAATGTTCACTAAACCAATTCCTGGGACAGAAAGGTTGTCCTACAAGGAAAGATTAAATAGACTGGGCATTATTCTCTAAAGTTTAGAAGAATGAGAGATTATCTCATTCAAACATACAAAATTCTTAAAGATCAACAGGAGGGAGTCTAGAACGAGGGGACACAGTCTGAGAATAAGGAGCAGGCCATTTAGGATTTCAATGAGGAGGAATTTCATCACTTAGAGAATGGTGAACCTTTGGAATTACCTGTGTCAGAAGGCTGTGGAAGTTAAATCATTGAATATGTTCAAGATGTTCCATAGATTTCTTTTTTAAAAATATCATGAAATATGGATATAGTTAAGGAAAGCTTGTGTTGAAGTAGAAGATCAGCCGTAAATTTATTGAATGACAGACCAGGCTCAAAGGGCTTAATTGCCTACTTCTGCTCCTGTTCCAGGTGGGTGGTATGTAACAATACAACTATTTATCTTTTAACTTCCCAAGGGGATCCAGGAGATCTGTGACATTTCAACGATTAGATGACTGCAAAGTGCCATATTGATCAGGCATAAACAGCTGCATGCAAAGGCAAGCTTGATAGGCTATATCTGACAGAGGAATATGGCCTTGGATGGTGGAAAGGTTGCATCCCACACAGATAATAAGTAATAAGGCCTTCAATATTTAATGAATTTATATAACTGTTTATCAGCTAAGGATCGATTAAAGGATAAATCAGGTGTGTACATGTTAAGTTATTGATAAAGAACATGAATGGAGAATTAGGTAATGCTGAAACATGATATGATTAAGTGTATGAAGAGTGCGTGCTGGTGGAGCTTTATCAGAATTCAGTGAGGCTTGATCAACCATCATAATGTTCAAGCTCAAAACTATTAATGGTAATGCTATATCCCAGCTTCCTTCATCCCACTGGCTGGGTTATCCTGCTCTGGAATTCCCTCCTTGAATGTTTCTGCCCTTCTACTTCTCTCTTCTCCTTTAAGGCATTCTTTAAAACTAACTTTTTTAACAAGGTTTTTAGTTACCTACCCTAATATTTCAATCTGCATCTTGGCTTCATTTTTGCCTGATTATGTCTGTAAATTATCTTGGAATGTTCTTCTCTGCTTACATGCTAATTATTGAAAGTGTTACTGTGTATGAAATAGAAGTGTTTCCTTCATTTCAATTGCATCATTTAGTATGTGCAGAGGAGAACTAGCTAGAACTGGTCCAATTATTTGTATTTGCCTAATTTGAATCCAGCATGGCATGTGAAACAAATATCAGGAGTCTGTCTCATCATTTGCATTCCTACATATGCGGCAAAAACAAATACATCTAAACATCTTGCAGGGAAATTTCTTTAACCGGTAAGCCACTGATTTCAATGAGAGTTTTGTTTTATGTAACTGTAGAAAATGATTAAATAAACCATTAACCTGACTGTTTCATGCTCCCTATTTGTTCTGGCTTGTGACATTTGATAAAGATTACTTATACTTGCCAAATAATCCTTTTTTTCTTTGCAGAAACTCATGAGCAAAGGTATTTTTCAAATTCCACTTGAATATGGGCAAGAGACTGTTGTAAAGAATCACTCCTGTGTCAAAACCCCACCAAGCAACTAGGGTCCATGTGTGCTTTTTCATTCTCCAAGTATTAGAGACAAAACAGCATGGTCACTAATTACTAACTTGAATTTGTTTTAATCTGTATAGAAAACGTTTTGGGGCACAGAATTAGTGTTTATGGAAATGTAGCTTCCCTTCATCACTTAAACACTGTGGGCACAATGGTAAACACAGCATGGTTACTGAAGGAAACAGAATTCTGTTGAAGTTGAAAATAATTGCATAATGCAATGCTAAAAAGAGATATGCCCATTTAAAACCAATATAAAATATATAATTAATTTTTAATAGTTTTTCCAGTTTTGGATGTCATGCTTGCTAATACTTCCTCTATATGGAAAATGCTTAGTGTTTGGATTGCAAATAATAGGCAGGCCAAAAAATCTGTAGTCAAGAGTTATATCTAACAAACAATTTTCTGATGAATAAGTTTCCATTACTGCTGTTTGTACATAACTAATATTGTTGGAGACCTGTAATTCAAATGTTGCTGAATGCTAAATCACTGCATTAAAATTTACATTATTTGATTACACATGTTGCATTAAAAGCGCTTTTTACTGCACTTATTTATTCCCTGAGCTCCAGGATTAGCTTCTCCAATAGCTTTGAAAGGTGGTTTTTCAGAGTTCCTAGAAGCACTTCATCGGAAGCCATGTTAATGAAAAAACATTTAAAGGGTAAATTGCTTTTTCATTTAAGTGAGCATGTACTTATCAAACGGCTGACAAAAGCTAAAAATGGAGATTTCTCAAGTTTCTACATGAAGTGCTCTGCCTGTTAACATCATGAGGGAAATGTGTTTTCTCTGCAGACTATTAAGATCTAAGTGCATTTTGTTAATTTTCCCATAATTGACCTGTTTAAAAGGTTTTTGAATGTACAATTATTATCCCTCAAATGTTTTATACAGTGCCGCTGCTAGTTAAAGACAGGCAGAGATCTTGTTCAGAAGCTCCCTCCCTTGATATGGCATTACCAAGTGTTTTCTTTCAATGAGAAGGGCAATCCACAGTCTCTGTTATTATTCATGATATTGTTAGAGCAAAATTTCATGATTTCACAGCTGGCAAAAGTGCAACTGGAAAGATATTCTTCCCACATAATGCAATTCAGTGGAATTATTTCTCTTCTGAGTCCATCATTTATATAGATTTTTCTAAAAATTAGTATTAAATCTGCAAAAAAATGGCACAATTGATAATCATTATGCATCTCAGATGTGGAGTGTGCTAACAGGAAACATTCAGAATAAAAATTGCTACTGTCACAAAAACAGCATAAATTCTCTCCTAAATACGTTACTAACAATAACTAAGGACAGAGAGTGATTAAAGGTTCTAATCGTATTTCAGAGATTAGATGACCATGACAAACTGCTTACTTATTCCTTCTGGGTTGGAACTCCTTGATTAATATACCACCTTGGAACAAAAGGCAAGACATAAAATAAAAAGATTTATTTGATTTTATTTATTATTGTCAGATGTATTGGGATGCACTGAAAAGTATTGTTTCTTGAGTGCTGTAGAGGCAAAACATACCATTCGTAGAGTACATAGGGGAGAAGAAAAGGATAGGATGTAGGATGTAATGCTGCAGTTACAGATTGGGTGAAGAGAAAGATCAGCTTAATATATGATAGGACCATTCAAAAGTCTAATGGCAACAGGGAAGAAGCTGTAGTTGAGTCAGTTAGTATGTGTTCTCAGACTTTTGTATCTTTCTGCCTGATCTCTTTTCATTGTTGGTGGTATCCTACCTACGGTGCCTTGGCTCTTCATCTTGGTTTCATTCAAAAAGTCTTATAAAACTCCTGGACTTTATTCTTAAATATTTTGTTGAGGTATTGTCATTGTTCTGGGACAAGTCCCAAAGGTTTTGAAGTGTCTGGCATTCTGCATTCTAAATAATTTATCATCACTCATGCCTAAGCCATGGCGATCAGGTTTATTCTGAAATAACTCCAAAAGATACAGTATGTGAAAGATTTCATTATCTTGGGAATGCCTTCTCAGTCAGTGTTCTCCTTTTTCATATTAATCTTTTACTCATTCATCATCCAGCTCTTTCTACATTAATTTATCGGAGGCTGCACTCTGATTAATTTCACTCCAATTACATATCCTCAGTACACACAACCATGATTCATCTCACCATCCGATTGGTGAATCACCTCTGCTGCGCTCGCTGGGGGAATATTGTTTTCATCTATTCTGTAAAGTTATGTTTGGGTAGACTTTTAATTACTGTCTGGGTTGAAACTGGTGTTGCCGATTGGTCACCTATTATAGAAAGCACCTGATTTTTATATGAGAGGTCACAATACCAAGTTATAGTCCAACAGGTTTATTTGAAAACACAAGCTTTCGAGGAACACTGCTCCTTCATCAGGTTGGACTATAGCCTGGTGTCATGTGACCTCACATCTTGCCCACCCCTGTCCAATACCGACATCTCCACATCATGATTTTGATATGCCAGTGTTGACTCAAGTTAAAATAGACATCAGACATTGTCAAATGATACTGAGTTTTGATGGGTCTGGGAATGTGAAGACAAATATGAAATAAAATCCCGAAATAATCCTGAAATCTCTGATTTGGCAAGCAGTGAAATTACAATGACATTTATTTATATATGTGAGAGGAAAGCGTTGTGTACAGATTGGGAATGCTCATGTCCAGTTACCTTTCCTCATCCGCCATCTTCCCTGTTGCTAAGAAACAACAACAACAACAACAACCCGGGCCGCAGCAGGCCTGGTGTTGGACCATACCACTGTCTGGGGAGGGGGGTTTTGAGCTCGGAGCGTTCGGGGCGTCAATGCTGTGAGTGGAGAGGGGGAGTCGCTGACCACCGACCCCCCCTCCCCCCCCCCAGCCCCCGGGGCTGTGAAACGGACCTGAGGGAGGCTACAGCCGCCATATTATTTAGGTTTTGGTGATTAATTATTTATTTTATTCCTGGTTGCCAATTAGGATTGGCTTCTTTCCTTTGCACACATGAAATGACTCGGAACTTGTTCCTGTTTTAATGTTTTCAAGGGGACGAGGGGTCACTGTGTCCCGGAATAGCTGCAAAAGATTGGAGTGGGCGCAGTTGCACAGATGGGGACAGACCTGCAGCACTTTCCATTCTTCCCAAACCCCAGAATCAGCAGCACCGAGACTACACGGGGGCGAGCAGGAGGAGGCCATTCAGCCCCTCCAGCGTGTTCAGCAATTCGATACCTGACTCCTTTGAACCCATAACCTTTAATTCCACTAACAAGAATCACATCTCAGCGTTTAGTTTTTGAGAGGGTAAGCGCTATCATTTCTTATTTCAAACTGATGAATTTTAATTTTGAAGGTACTTAATGTTGTGGACCAATCAGGTGATTATGAGGTGCTTCCCAGCAACAGGAATCAGAAGAGACTTTATAGTCCCGTTGATCTGGGGTGGGTGAGAGCAGTCAGGGAACAAACAAAAGCAATGGCAATTGACAGACAGAAAACTCAGCAGATTGACAGCGTCTGTGGAGAGAGAATAGAGTAAGAAGTCTCACCACACCAGGTTAAAATCCAACAAGTTTATTTGGTAGCACAAGCCATTAGCTTCCGGAGCGCTGCTCCTTCATCAGATGAGCGGGAGTTCTGTTCACAAACCAGGCATATAAAGACAAACTCAATTTACAAAATAAAGGTTGGAGTGTGAGTCTTCACACATAATTAAGTCTTAAAGTACAGACAATGTGAGTGGAGGGCGGGTTAAGCATGTGTATTATCTTCAGCCAGGACAGTTAGCAATTTTGCAAGCCCAGGCAAGTAGTGGGGGTTACAGGTAGTGTGACATGAACCCAAGATCCTGGTTGAAGCCTTAATGAATCAGAAAAATCAGCAAAATCTCACCAACCGTCCTGGCTGGAGACAACACACATCTCTTTAACCTGTGCTTAATCGTCTCTCCACTCACATTGTCTGTATTTTTAAGACTTGATTACCTGTAAAGACTTACATTCCAACCATTATTTTGTAAATTGAGTTTTGTCTTTATATGCTCTATTTGTAAAAAGAACTCCCATTTACCTGATGAAAGAGCAGCGCTCTGAAAGCTAGTGGCTTGTGCTAACAAATAAACCTGCTGGACTTTAACCTGGTGTTGTGAGACTTCTTACTGTGTTTACCCCAATCCAATATCGGCATCTCCACATCATGGAGAGAGAAAAGAGCCAATGTTTCGCATCTGCATGACTTCTCCACAGATGCTATCAGATCTGTTGAGTTTTCCAGCATTTTCAGTTTTTGTTTCAGATTCCAGCACGTGCAGTAATTTGCCCTAATGCAATTGACTGGCATGCTGGCAAACTAAATTTGGTAAATTTTCTCCCATGTATGTCTCTTGTATTTTTAAAAACCTAGTTTTATACCCTTGTGTTGGGGCATACCTCTGCCCTTAAGTTCAGTAACTTTGCAGAACCTCACCAAATGGGCATTTTATTATGTGTCATCCTGAAGTAGATGTTAGCAAAACCATTTGGTCTGAATTTGGAGCAGAAAGGCTGCATACTATGCAGTAGACAACTGGGTTCAGAGTGGGTACCTGTACAGACATGAGTGAACACAACATAAGGAAGATGCAAAGAAAATTAAATGTGCCAACACAATCCTTCAAAATTAAGCAAAAAGACTGACATTTAAATTGAGATTGTAGGAATGCCCCAGCATTCTTTTGAAATGTTATTGATAGGCAAGCTGTGGATCAGAACCTTTATACACCACAAGATCCCACAAACAGCAAATCAATAAACAATGATATTCTTTTTCTGATAGTAGTAGTAGTAGTTGGCAAAGTGTTGGTAAAGGTACCAAGGGAAACTACCTGTCCCTCTTGGTGCCGTGGGATCCTTTACATGTTATTTCAGCAAACAGAGTTCCTTCAATTTAACATCTAAACCAAAAGAGGCTCTGATAATATAGCATTTCTTAAATTCTGCACCGTCAATATGGATTATCTGCTCAGGCCACTGGTGGGATTTGAACCCAAAGCTGCTTATGTGGAGGTGATACGAAGTGAGTGATTTAGGAAGTGGCAAGTAAGAGTCTGTGGTGAAATACATGTAACTTTAATGAGAAGTTGATGATCTGTTCAAAATATTACAATAATTGTAAGATTGCACTTATTTTATATTGTAAGATTGCATCTGAAGAAAATTGACCACACTGTAGATTACATAAAATCCACATCACAGAAGCAGGCCATTTGGCTCATTTGGGCTGTGCGGGTGTCCACACTCAGCCAGTGTTCTCTCACTCTATATAAAATTACTGCAGGTGCTGAAATCTGAAATCAAAAGAGAAAATGCTGGAAAATCTCAGCAGGTCCGGCAGCATCTGTAAGGAGAAACAGGAGTTGATGTTTTGAGTTCAGATGACCCTTTGTCAAAGCTATAGCTTTGATCACACTATAGAAGCTTAAGGGTCATGTGGACTCAACATAAGCTGTTTTCTCCTTACAGAAGCTACCAGACCTGCTGAGATTTTCCAGCATTTTTTCTCTTGGTTTCTCTCACCTACTTACCTTTTCGCAGGTTACACATTTTTCTCTCTCTTCCTTTCTTCATGTACACTTCAAACTACCACGTAAGTACATCAAATATTTCAACGCTTCCAACATGACAGCAAGTTCTACATTTCTCATCACTCTCTGCAGATATTCTTCCTAACTTTGTTCGATTAGTTAGTGCCTGTCATAAATTTACACTCTCCAATTTAGACAGGCCCACAAATGACAGTGGATTTTCCCCATGTTAGAAACCTCTTGATGAGTTTAAAGGTTCTGCAGAGAAAAGAGCTGCAGCTTGCACAATCTTTCTTGATAGCTACCACTCTACATCACAATAACACCCTTGTAAATCTTTTATGCATTTTCCCTAATGTTTTAATAATATCTTAATTACTTAGAGCACTGCATGCGCAGTAGTTCCAATTGTGGCCTAATCAAAGTTCTATATAAATGTCACATTTCCTCACAACCTCTGTATTTTCTTCCCTGAGAAGTGAATCCTAAAAACTTATGGCCTTATCAACCTGCATTGCTACTTTTAGTGCTTTGTATTTCTGCACTCTCGGATCTCTTTGCTTTATTGAGTTTCTTATTTTCTGAGAAACAAATCAACAACTTCATGATTTGCTATATAGAATTTTATCTGTCATGTATACATCCAATTGCAAGTCTGATTATGTCTCCTTATATCCTGTAAGCATTCATTTTTATTGAAGTGGCTTGTTTGTTAACATTTTGATGCATTAGTAGTACAAATTATGCCCTCCATTTTTTAAGCAATATTTTTTCTCCTCTACCCTTTAGTTGGACAAATTAAACCACAGCTTCAAGATCATCTGCTTTTTCCACCACATTACGAAGCAAATAAATGAGCTTTTGCTTCAGGAAGTGAAGGAATGGAGTTCATGGGACTTTCATCTGTGGCTAAACCAAGGATACAGGCAATTACTGCTCTTAAATATGGAGCAATCCTTCTTGCTATTATTCTAGTTGGTGCGATCACTTACCAGAGTTATTCGACACCAGAGTTTCTAATCATTTCTACATCTGTTAATGTGGGGAAATCTAAATTTGACCTATTATGGCAATGTCCAAATTATAAAAACAGAACAGGGACCTCGAGAACATTGAGCAAGCTATCATTGAATAAGAATCGACTCCAGGCCTCTCAGTGTGATATTGATACTAATAGTAGGTTTGATTGTGCTTTCAATGAGCTGATTGACATGATGAAATGTCGGGCTCGTGGCTGCTGCTGGAATCCAATGGCCAATGCGTCTTCCCCGCTTTGTTTTTTACCATTAAATTATCCTTCTTACAACATAGATGATCTTTCTCCGACCAGTACTGGCTATACAGCTACACTAAGTCGCACTGAGAAGACACTGTTCCTGAATGACATAATGATGCTTCAGTTGAATGTAATATACGAGACAGCAGGCAGACTTCATTTTACCGTAAGTAACAGCAATTGAAAGCTAATTTTAGTGAAATCATAAAGAAGGTTGTAGACTGCCAAATGTGATGGTAACAGTGCTGTTACAGTCATTATTAATCTTTAAATTTCCAGTTAATATTTGAAATAGTTATATTTCACCTTCACAGTTAAAGTTTCTTGATACATTAAGGTAATATAAATAGATTCAATTTTTTTTTCAGAATAAATTTTAGCATTTCTGTTTATCTTGATGCCTTCCCTAAGTGCAATATTTTATTTCCAAAGGACCGGTACCTGGATCACCCACATTTCTGGTAGTATCCTTCCACAGCTGTCCATGAGAGTTAACACATTCCAGACATAGTGTGCCCAAAAGCTACCTGTTTTATTACTAAAACATTAGAATTTCTCATGGCCATGGCTAAATTGCTGAGATTTTGGAATTACATAGGTAAATGAAGAGGATATGTCTTTCAGATATGCAAAACATTTATGCTGCTATTCATCACAAAGGGTGAAGAATGTGGCTTAATAAATGAATCTTATCTATTAATATATTTTTGTTCTGTTCTCAAGAAACTGAAACTTTGACTGCAATTTTCAGGAGCACCTGTCCAAATTGCATGCAGTTGATAGAATGCACAGAATTAGTAGATGTTTCTTCCTTATCCTCTCGATCCAAGTGCAGGTTTGATACAGTTGATCACAGTGTCTTCCTCTAGACTCTCTATTGAGCAACAGTTCAGGATTAAGCCACTGTTCACAACCTTGGTGTCACATACAACTTCAAGATGAGTTCCAGCCTCATTCATGTCAATGCCTTTAGGCACTCAGTAACAGCAACTTCCTTCACCCCTGTCTTAGCTCATCTACCGCTAAAAGCTTCATTTATGCCTTTGATATCACCAGATTGACTACTGCTACACATACTGACTGGTCTCCCACATTCTACCCTATGTAAACTGAAGGTCCTCTAAAAGTCAGCTGTCAATGTCTTAACACATGCCCAGTTCCATTCCCTTATCACTCCAGGCCAAGCAATATCTTGATTTTCAAATTCTGATTCTTGTTTTCAAGGCCCTCCATGACATTGCCCCTTCCTATCTCTGTAACCGCCTCCACAACCCTGTGAAATATCTGCTCTCCTCTGTTTCTGGCCTCTTATGAATCCCTGATTTTTAATCTCCAACATTGATGACCATGCCTTCGGTTTCCTAGGCCTCTTACTCTGGAATAGCCTCCCTATCCCTCTCTATCTCACTTTCCTCTTTTAGAACACTTCTTAAAACCGATCTTTTTGTTCAAGCTTTTCTTCAACTCTCCTAATATCCCCTTTTTTGTGGATCCACGTCATACTTTGTTCTGTAATGCTCCTGTGAAGTACCTGAGGGAGTTTTATTATGTTAAAAGTGCAAAATAAATATAAATTGTTATTTCCTTCAGATGGTTGCAATGTCTCTTGATTACTTGTGCTGGATTGGAAAATTCAATCCTTAAATTCTGAAATTAGTCAACAGAATTGATCCCCAAATCTCATATATTTCTGCCGTTTCCAAGATTGATTATGTAATTGTATGTAGTTGATGATGTTAAGAAAACAAAGGTTGTTCTAAGAAGTTTATATTTGTCTTGGTAAATATTAGAATTAAGGAATAGTTTTAAGTGGGTTTAATTTAATGTTCCTGTGTCTACAGTTAAATTCATGCTGGACAGAGGTGTTTTTATATGTGGGGATTGGTGAAGTTCTAAATAGATTTCTGTTGTGCTTGGAGAGGGCTACGTCATGAAGAATGAATGGGCCAGCAGAGGCATGCACAGATTGCTTAGCAACTGGAGGCCCTTGTAACATTAAAAAAAACTTTCCTTTGTTCTTAGTTTTAACTGGAAGCCATAGTAGTTAGAGATGGGTCACTGAGGCATCAACAGCTCTCAATTCTGTCTGTAGAAGTTGTGATGTGGAGCTGCCGGCGTTGGACTGGGGTAAGCACAGTAAGAAGTTTCACAACACCAGGTTATTTGGTAGCACAAGCTTTCAGAGCACTGCTCCTTCATCAGGTGAGTGATGTGCCACAGCGAAAAACTGCACCAACCTTCTCAGAAGACAAACATGGGACAAGGTAGACAGAAGATGGACACTTTCGTCGTCTAGTACTTCCGCAGAGTGGAGAAGCTACGACATCTTCTCCGGAGCCTTCAACGTGTCATTGATGAAGATGAACATCACATCAAGGCCATCCCCACGCCCCCACTTCTTGCCTTCAAATGACCGCACAACCTCAAGCAGACCATTGTCCGCAGCAAATACCCAGCCTTCAGGAGAACAGTAGCCAGAACACCACACAACCCTGCCACAGCAACCTCTGCAAGACGTGCCGGATCATTGACACGGATGCCATCATCTCACGTGAGAAGATATCCACCAAGTACATGGTACATACTCTTGTAATTCGGCCAACTTTGTCTACCTGATATGCTGCAGGAAAGGATGTCCCGAGGCATGGTACATTGGGGAGACCATGCAGATGAATGAACACTGTTCAACAGTCACGAGGCAGGAGTGTTCTCTTTCTGTTGGAGAACACTTCAGCAGTCATGGGCATTCGGCCTCTGATCCTCGGGTAAGCGTTCTCCAAGGCAGCCATCACGACACACGACAATGCAGAATTGCTGAGCAGAAACTGATAGCCAAGTTCTGCACACAGCCTCAGTTTGAATCTTGGGTTCATGTCACACTATCTGTAACCCACACAACTTGCCCGGGCTTGCAAATTCTCACTAACTGTCCTGCCTGCAGACAATACACATCTCTTTAACCTATGCTTAACCCTCTCTCCATTCACATTGTCTGTATCTTAAGATTTGATTATCTGTAAAGACTGACATTCCAACAATTATGTTGTAAATTGAGTTTGTGTCTTTATATGCCCTGTTTGTGAACAGAACTCCCACTCACTTGATGAAGGGGCAGCCTCCTGACAGCTTGTGGCTTGTACTACCAAATAAACCTGTTGAACTTGTTGTGAGACTTCTTACTGTAGAAGCTGGACAGGACAAGGAAGTTGCAAGGATGCAAGCTTCCGAAGGAATAATGTATAATCCAGATCGCCAGGGAATTGGGGCAGAAAGACTGTTTAAGAAGAAATCCAAGGAAGAATAAACAAAGTGTTTTGAATTAAAGTGAAAATTACAGTAACTAGATTTAAAGTGGGACAGCAGGTTTCAAAGTTAGATCAAACATCATGTTGAGAAGAGCCTGGGAATTGAGCTTTAAAGCAATTATGAACCATTTGTACAGCAGCCAAGGCAAAAAAATCCTAAAGGGGTTGGTGTAAGAACCAACTGGACTGGATTTGTTAAAAGTGGAACAAAAGCTTTGTTTAAGAGTGTCATTTGAAAATCTTGAACTAAATTTCAGAATGCTAACCACTAAGGGAATGCATTATTATGAGAAAATTTTAGAGTGTTTTTGGAAGTGGAGTTTGGACACACTGATGACAATCACTTGGGGGGATTTTGAGGAGAAATCCACGGATACCAAAATGGGTTCAGAGTGGTGTGAGTATATTTGACCAAAGCCAATCTTGTGTACTTAAAAGGCACTATTGCTTAGTTTGCAGATGATACAAAGATATATAGTGCTTAAAAGGCACACAAGATTGGTTGTGTGTTAATGAGACCATTGTAGTTTAAGATGTACTTTGTAATCCATGTTAATCTTAAAATCTGTTGTTAAAATTAGTTGTTAAACTAAAGGGTGTGTAAAGGAGTATTGTTTCATAATCTAACTTGTCATGTTTAATAAATGTTATTTCTTTTGTTAAAATTAATTAGTGTTCCTGTGACTCTCTTCCTCCATGTTTTATAAAAAAAAGTAAAAGATACAGTCTTCTGAGTCAGCGTTCCATTCCGGGGTCTTCCTGACAATTTATAACATCAACTGGGATTGTACCAAAAGTTAAACAAATAAGGCCAAAGACACAGGAGCAGAATTAGGCCACTTGGCCCATTGAGCCTACTCTGCTATTCAATCATGGCTGATATTTTTCTCATCCCCATTTTTTTGCCTTTTCCCTATAACCCCGATCTCTTTATTATTTAAGAACCTATCAATCTCTGCCTTAAAGACACTCAATGACCTGGCCTTTACAGCCTTCGTGGCAGAGTTCCACAGATTCACCACTCCCTGGCTGAAGAAATTCCTCCTCATCTCTGTTTTAAAGAATCGTCCCTTTAGCCTGAAGTTGTGCCCTCTGGTTCTAATTTTTCCTATTAGGGGAAACATCCTCTCCACGTCCACTCTGTCCAAGACTTGCAGTATCCTGTAAGTTTCAATAAGACCCCCCCTCATCCTTCTAAACTCCAGTGAGTACAGACCCAGAGTCCTCAACCGTTCCTCATATGACAAGCTCTTCATTCCAGGGATCGTTCTTGTGAACCTCCTCTGGACCTTAGGTTTGGAGCCCAAAACTGCTCACGATACTCCAAATGGGGTCTGATCAGAACCTTATACGGCCTCAGAAGTACAACTCTGCTCTTGTATTCTAGTCTTCTCGACCATGAATTTGAACACTGCAGTTGCCTTCCTAACTGCTGACGGAACCTACACGTTAACCTTAAGGGAACCTTGAACAAGGACTGCCAAGTCCCTTTGTGTTCCTGATTTCCTAAGCATTTTCCCATTTAGAAAATAGACTATGCCTCCGTTCCTCCTTCCAAAGTGCATAACCTCACACTTTTCCACGTTGTATTCCATCCGCCACTTCTTTGTCCACTCTCCTAACCTGTCCAAGTCCTTCTGCAGCCCCGCTGCTTCCTCAATACTATCTATCCCTCTATATATCTTTGTATCATCTGCAAACTTAGCAACAGTGCCTTCAGTTCCTTCTTCCAAATTGTTAAGAAATCAATGGTCACAGGAAAGACTAGGGACTCAACAAAACCTTGGCTGCAACGCTGAAGACCTGTCAAATAACTGTACCTCTGGTCAAGCTGTCCCAATGCAGCTATAACATTAGCATTTACCTGGCAATGTGGAAAACTGCCCACATATTGTCCTACATATGACCATCAGCAAAATTATATTATGAAAAGTTGTGGTCCCAGTGCCAACTTCTCAGGCACACCACTAGTCACCAGCTGCCATCCGGAAAAAGACCCCTTTATCCCCACTCTCTGCCTTCTGCCAGTCAGCCAATCCTTTATCCATGCCAGGATCTTACCCGTAACACCATGGGCTCTTAACTTTGTTACCTGTCTCCTATGTGGCATCTTGCTAAAGGCCTTCTGGAAATCTAAATAAATCATGTGCACTGGGTCTCCTTTATCTAACTTGTTACCTCCTCAAAGAACACTAACAGATTTGTCAGACGTGACCTCCCCTTGACAAAGCTGTGCTGATTCAGTCCTATTTCATCATACACTTCCAAGTACTCTGCAATCTCACCTTTAATAATGGACTCTATGACTGAAGTCAGGCTCACTGGCCTATAATTTCCTGTCTGCTGCCTCCTTCCCTTCGTAAACAAATTATTGAAAACCAGAGGAATTCAGGGTCAATAATAACACCTGTGAATATGTTTAATGTAAGATTCATTTGGCAGATATCTTTTTCTCACTTTAGTAAATCTTATTTTTCTGTCTTTCAGCTTAAGGATCCAAGGATCAAACGATATGAGGTTCCTGTTGATGTTCCTAAGGTCACTGAGAAAGCTTCAACTCAACTCTACACTGTTAAATTTTCATCCAGACCCTTTGGCATAATTATACAGAGGAAATCAAATGGCCTTGTTCTGTAAGTGTGATTAGTCTTGGTATCTCCTTTATGGTAATCTTCACTCACAGAATTTACATTTCACTCAAAAAACATAGAATATAGCAAAGCAGAAGCTAAATGGTCCTGGCAGAATTAGGCATTGATGCACAGATTAGTGGTAAATGTTGCTGAAGAGTAAGTTTGCCGATGGTTATATGTAGGACAATATGTGGGCCGTTTTCCACATTGCCAGGTAAATGCTAATGTTGTAGCTGCATTAGGACAGCTTGACCAGAGGTACAGTTATTTGACAGGTCTTCAGCGTTGCAGCCAAGGTTTTGTTGAGTCCCTAGTCTTCCCTGTGACCATTAGTTTGTTGATGTCTTGTGGAATAAATCAAATGAGTTGATTAGCTAGGCGCTTCACAGGGGAGAAATAAGAACAGCAAGTTCCGTTCCCTGAAGGACATTTGTGAACCAGTTTGTTTTTCATGACAATCCAACCAGCTATTCTAGATTTAATAATTTTACCTGAATCCCAATTCTGAAACTTGCTGTGGGATTTAAACTTGCTTTCTTTAGATTATTAGTCCAACAGTCTGGATTACTAATCCAGTAATTTGCCACTATGTCGGAACTTCTTCTTGAACCGTTGGTACCCTAATTGCAATAAAAATATCAGATTATTTTATGAGTCGGGGCAATGGAGGACATGAACTGTGATAATTTTACATGTGACATAAATCCTTAGAAATAAACCTATAGAATAATAAAAGTTGATTGATATAAACTATGTTATAATCTGTTTTTTTTTTCAAAATCCATTCATACTTGACAAACTAGTTATTTTGTGGAGGAAAAGAAAGATTACAATTTTAAAACATGTAAGTGCATGTAAAAAAGTTGATGAGGGACGGTAATTTTTAGCTGTTCAGTTGTTGCTGTCATTCAAACCTTACTGTATTTACAAACTTACTTTAAAAAGACTTTGAGGGCCTGAACTTTGCAAGAATACTTACCGCTGACCTCGAAGAAAGGTGCTCACAAAGATCTAGTGATCTCTGTGGCAGGAATTTCCCTTGCCCTGTGACATTTTAAATCAAGACAATGTCTTGGCATGAAACAACACTGATATCAACAAGCAGGTAGGCAACCAATCAATCAAATTGAAGTATTCACACAATAAACCATGAAGTTAAAAGCAATTAAAATCTTTCACTTTTAATTTCAATTTTCAATAGGCTCATGACAGTAGCTGACCAGTCTGCAGTCACTTCCTTCTTGTCTGGAGACCTGACATTGTCTTGACGTCTTCTTCTCAGTTTTCCTCTCTTTTGTGTGAGGAAGTCAGCTTAAATAGGGTTTTTGTTACATTATTATCTCATTTTTTAAATCTTGTTTTTTCTATCATCTCAGCAATTTGTTGTTTCAATTTTAACAGGATTAGATAGGCTAGATACAGTTGTGTGACCAGTAACACAATTAATTGTGCCAGGATTCAGTAACACAGTCAGTTGTCTGCCATTGTTTGGCCAGATCCAGCAATTTAACAATGTCTGTCTGTTTATGTGTCAAAGTCCCACCTACAATCTGCTGAGAGCAGTTTATTTGTGATCAGTTTTGAACAATCCATAAATTTGCTGAACTCCGTGGCCTGCTATAAGGCCCTTTAGTTTTGAAAATCTGAGTTTACAACTTGTAACTAACTGAAATTTTGCAACTTGAACTGAAAAAGTGCAAACTACTTAAAATACAAGGCCACATTCTAAAATGCAGATGAAAAGCAAACAATCACTCTCAGGAATGTGAAGAAAGAGGCATTTCCTATAACCCAGACACCCAGCAAAGTTCATAACTGCGTAAGGAAGAGATATTAAAATACATAGACGAGATATTGACACAATAATTACCACAGACTTACACACTTAAAATCCCTTGGAAATAGACAGTGTGAAGGATTGTAAAACAAGACTGCCAGCTGCTAAAGAGATTGCAAGTGACACAGGCTGTGTCAAGAAAGTCTTCAGCAGAAGAAATAAGGTGAGGGCTGCTCCTTTCTCCCTCTCTTCCTTGTGGAATTGGCATGTCGCTTGATTCAAGAAGCCAACTCTACCAGAAACCGACCAGTGAACCAAAATCTCTTAATAATTGCAACATCTACATCTGACTGCATTCAAGAAACTAGCTGATCTGAATTGGCCACAGCCTTAAAAATCTATGCTTCAAGGGCAATCAAAGTGCACTTAACCATATATTCCTTTACCTTTTTATATTTTATTGACTCTCCACATTTCTGATACCTGTATGTGTGTTTGCGTGTGTAATGACAACATGCTTGATGTTGCAGTTTTGTTATTTTGCTCAGGTAGCGATTGATGAATTTGCTCATCCTTTGACTCAACAAAACCTTGTTTGATTGGCTCTTTATTGCTCACAGCTTAAATAGTTAAATAATTCTGGTATGAAAAAGGGCACATCCTTGTGAGAAAGAAACTTTAAACTTTGTTGTAACCAACTAAGAGATTGAATGAGGGAAGCCAATTCATTCCTTCTCACCTGGTGATAACATAAGATAGAGGCTAAAATAGTGATAAACATATTATATAAACAAGTTTTTTGGTTTTAAAAATGTGGAATTCCTAATCATTATAGAGAAACTTAACATTGCACAAAAATAGAATTAACTTTTCAGGGCCAGTAAGAGTGTTTAGAAGTTGATATACAGTTCATTTGCTGTGTTAAAACTCAATTACATATCATTCAACAAGGTATAGCTACTCCCAGAGTTCTTGCCAAGAGATTAAGAACATTAGAGTAGAAGTTTTCATTAGAGCATAATTGGAAGAGTGATAGAAATCTATGTTGGAGTGTCTACAGAGCACCCTACGAAGGAATGCAGACTCACTAACAGCACCTTTTGGGTTTCTGTGCATATCCAAATACCCAAGATTGCTCTCAGTTTTAATGGAATAATGGCAGTGAATGCTGACTATTCCATCATCATTACCACAGCAAAATCCAGGCTGATATTTCAGTATATTTTAGAATCATAGGATCTCTATTGTGCAGAAGGAGGCCATTTGCCCATTAAGTCTCCTCCACCTCTCAAACCACACCCCTGTACTATCCCTGTAATCCCACATATTTACCTCACTATTCCCTCGAACCATCTTTGGACACTAAGGGGCAATTAAGCATGGCCAATCCACCTAACCTGCACATCTTTGGACATGTGCAAGTTGATCTTCATTAACCTATTTACTGTGTTGCATATATACGGCATGATCATTGAACTTTTTGACTAATCCATTGAATGCTACAAGGATGGTTAAAAAAAATCTAAGGATAAAATCAGAATTAAAAAAAATCAAAATCATATGTTACCACAACACAAAAATAAGGGTGTATTTTACTAGCTCACCTTAAGGAGTAAACTATTAACATGGGCAAATTATTCAATTTCCTTTTGAAATTAAACAAGATCTTCTCAGGTTTTTTTTTAATAGTCTGCTAACGGTACTGAACAGACATTTTCCACTATGTTTATAATGTTGGAAATACACAACATAAGGAAAATTCCCCCAATTTCTGTAATTGACAAAATCTTTTTCCCAGTTGGCCCTGTGCAATATCTCTAACTGACAGGGTAATGGACCTAATACCTGGTTTCTAAAATGCAGTGCTGAAATCATCCAGTTGGAAGTAGCTCTACTGAGGTTTTCTTCTCATGAGATAAAAGAAACAAGATCAACTGAGAAGTGTTCCTCCTTTATACAGAGGGCAGTGGATGACTGGAGCTGCCGGCGGAGGTAGTGGAAGCAGATACGAATATGACTTTTAAGGGACGTCTTGACAAATATGTGAACAGGATGGGAATAGAGGGAAGAGTAAGGGGTTTTACTTCAATTGGGCAGCATGCCAGTGCAGGCTTGGAGGGCCAAAGGGTCTATACTTGTGCTGTAATTTTTTTTTTTCTTTTTGTTTTTTAAATTAATAATCTTTGAATTTTCAATGCCAAAATTCGCAGAAGGAAAACAGCCACTCTGAGAAAGTAGAAAAGTAATTTCAGCCACGGAGATGTTCCCGTTAAGAGCCATTCAGTTTAAGAGAAAATCGGAAAGAAAGAATATCTTTTCACTAAATGAATACATATATATTTAAGGACTGAATTCAAGAATTGGTGGAAAGACTTTCCTGAACTAATTTAAACCCAAAATAGCTTGTGGAATTCAAATTAAATTAATTAATCTAGAATTGAAAACTAGTCTCAGTAATGGTGATTACGACAACTATCATCAGTTGTGTAAAAATCTGTCTGGTTCACTAATGTCCTTTAGGGAAAGAAATCTGCCATCTTTACCCAAATGCTCTACATGAATCCAGATCCGTAGCAATGTGGTTGACTCTTAATGGTCCTCTGAAATAGCCTAACTTGCCACTCAGTTCAAGGACAGCTAGAGATGGACAACAGAAGCTGGTCTTAGAGCAACACGCACATCCCATTGAAGAATAAATTTTTAAAATGTTTACTTAGGATGAAGATAACCAATTAATACAGTGTATGGTATCCATTAAAAAGGAAATTAACAAGGGATCTTTCTCCGTAGTACTGGGTCCCTAACCACACGATAACAGAAATGTTTTTGGCTTTTTTTGAGACCTTGGCAGACTTGGGGGTGTGTGATTTATATTTTCAGTTTTGACTTTTCTTTCTGAAAGAATTTGTGGCAATTTTGGAAGGATTAAGTTCGTTTTAGTTCTGGCATGAAGAAATTTTAAAATCTAACATTCAGTTTATTTAGTTGTTGTTAATAAAATTTGAATTTTGAGAAAGAGTAGAAATGCAATTCTCTAGCAGCTTAGAGCCAGGCTGGAAGCCTGGGTTGTTTCATAATTATTGAATCATAGAAGCCCTACAGTGCAGAAAGAGGCCATTTGGCCCATTGAGTCAGCACTGACCACAATCCCACCCAGGCCCTACCCCCATATCCCTACCTATTTACCAGCTAATCCCTCTAACCTATGCATCTCAGGATACTAAGGGACAATTTAGCATGGCCAATCAACCTAACCCACACATCTTTGGACTGTGGGAGGAAACTGGAGCACTCAGAGGAAACCCACGCAGACACGAGGAGAATGTGCAAACTCCACACAGACAGTGACCTAAGCCGGGAATCGAACCCAGGTCCCTGGAGCTGCGAAGCAGCAGTGCTAACCACTGTGCTACTGTGCCATCATGCTAAATGATTGTCAGAAAATGTGAACTATGAAACTTTGTACAAAAGCAGCTCTGTACAACAATCCCATGAGTCAGTATTTTAAAATGTTTTAGCTGTTTTTCAGTAATTTCATTGTATAAGATGTATCCTATTTATTTTGTTACTTAGCTTGAACACAACAGTGGGGCCGTTGTTTTATGCTGATCAGTTTCTACAGATCTCCACCTCTGTGGCCTCTAAATACATTTCAGGTTTGGGAGAACACATGACAAATTTGATCCTCAGTGTCAATTGGACTCAATTAACTCATTGGAACAGAGATCAAGCACCTCATGTAAGTTGGTTGGCTTGTTTGTTTCTTTTGTGGTGTTGAGATATTCAAAATGCCATTCTGTCTGAGAAACAAACGGCAAACTCTTTCCAAGATAGCAGATGCTGCATGAGCCAAACGTTAAAAAAAACCTATCTAGAAAGAAGTGGCTGATTATATTTTTCTTGTCCTTGGGTACTGTGGAGAAGAGTGTAATTTTGACTTTGTCTTCTCTCAGAATAGTTTTGTATTGGTGTTTGATTATATCATGGGAATTTCTATTCTGGAACATTTCATAGAACAGTGAAAAAATATTGAACACAGTAATTGCTGTTCTTAAGGCTGTTCCAGACTGACCAAAACAGTCCATTAATGCATGAGGAACCTCAAACTGATGCCCTTATGTCTCTTACCTTATAGTATTTGTAAGTGTCTTGCATAAGTTGTTCCATATATAAAGAAAAATCATTCTCACTATAGTGAATGGAATATGATCAATTCTATTTTTGCCACTGAAGAAACTGGGGAGTAAGTGCTGAATACCTAGTGGTTGTGTGCGATGATACACCAGGATTGCAACTTATAACTAGTGGAGTCATAGAATCCCTACAGTGCAGAAGAGTCTGCACCAGACTCTCCACAGTGATCAATGCTCGGGCCATAATTATTTACAATATATATTACTGACTTGGCTAAGGGAACTGAATGTACTATTGCTAAGTTTGCGGATGACATAAAAATAGAAGGGAAGGCAAGTGGTGAGAATAACACAAAGGGCCTACAGAGGGAATTAGACAGGTCAAGTGAGTGGGCAAAAACTTGGTAGGAACATTTGAAGTTATGCACTTTGTTAGAAAGAATGAATGAATATTACTTAAATGGAGGCTGACTGAGAAAAGCTGCAGCAGGGATTTGGGGGTCCTCGTGCATTTATCACAAAGACTATCATACAAGTTCAGCAGATAATAGGGAAGGCATTGGAATATTGGCCTTTATTTAAAATAGAAAAGTCTTGCTAAAACTATACAAAGCACTAGTTAGACCACACCTGGAATGCTGTGGATAGTTTTGGTCCCCTTATCTGAGGAAAAATATACTGGCATTGGAGGAAGTCCAGAGAAGGTATGGATCAATCTAGTTAACTTTCTTATGAGGAGAGGTTGAGTAGGTTGGACATGTACCCATTGAAGTTTAGAAGAATGAGAGCAACCTGATTGAGACATTTAGTATATCTGGGGGCTTGACAGGGCAAATGATGAAAGGTTTCTCCCCCCTTGTTGAAGACTCTAGTGCCTGAGGGTATAATCACAGAGTAAGGGGTTGCCCATTTAAGACAGATGAGGAGGAATTTCTTCTCTGACGGTAACGAATCTATGGAATTCTTTATTGCTGGGTCATTAAGTATATTCACGGCTGAGGATTATACATCAGATCAGTCATGATTGCATTGAATGGTGGAGCAGACTTGATGGGCCGGATGGCCTACTTCTGCTCCTACACTTTATGGTCTTAAATTAAGTCATGTTGTCTCATTTTAATCTTGCAACATAACCTTCATTCCACAGTCCCCTTTTGTCACTAGGCTCAATTTTTCCAATATTTCTTTTGCCATCCCACCCACCACCATCACTATCAAATGCCTTGCCCATGTTCCAATTCATCAAAGACTCTGCATTTTCACCATACCAAATCCTTCTCAGCTATCAGTCCTGTCCTTATTGGCCTCCACTGATTTCCCATTTCTCCAAATCTGTGATTTCAAAATCCCTCTTGGGCATGCTCCACCCTGCCTCTGCAACTTTTTTCAAGTTTTGCTTACACGTACTGCTCTTCTACCTTTGCCTCTCAGTTAGTGGTGACAGAGCTTTCCTGCACTCTGGATTTCTCTTCTTCAACTTCCTACATCTCTCTCTGTTTTCAAAAGCCTCCTTAAAACCTGGCCTTAAACCAAGATTGGTGGAACGGCAAATTGTGCGGAGGGTGTGGAGAGTCTGCAGAAGGATCTACATAGGTTGGGCGAATGGGCCAGGAACTGGCAAATGGAATTTAATGTTGGCAAGTGTGAGGTGGTCCACTTTGGTAGGAATAATGGTAGGAAGGATTATTACTTACGTGGTGAAAAACTGCAGCAGGCGACGGTGCAGAGGCACCTCGGGGTCCTTGTGCATGAGTCGCAAAAACCCAGCTTGCAGGTGCAGCAGGTGGTCAGGAAGGCTAATGGGATGCTGGCCTTCATAGCAAGGGGGATTGAATATAAAAGTAGGGAGGTCTTGCTGCAGCTGTATAGGGCATTGGTGAGGCCGCAGCTGGGTACTGTGTGCAGTTTTGGTCGCCGTACTTACGCAAGGATATTTTGGCCTTGGAGGGAGTGCAGAGGAGGTTTACTAGGCTGATGCCGGAGTTGAGGGGGTTGAGCTATGAGGAGAGGCTGAATAAACTAGGCTTGTACTCGTTAGACTTTAGAAGAATGAGGGGAGATCTCATTGAGACGTATAAGATGATGAATGGGATGGATAGGATAGAGGTGGAGAGACTATTCCCGCTCAGAAAGAATAGTAGGACTAGGGGGCACAGCCTCAAGATAAAGGGGGGGCGCTTTAGAACGGAGTTGAGGAGGAACTTCTTCACTCAAAGGGTGGTGAATCTCTGGAATTCTCTGCCCGTTGAAGTGGTGGAGGCTACCTCGCTAAATATTTTTAAGATGCGGGTTGATGGGTTTTTGATAAGAGAGGGGATTAAGGGTTATGGGGAGAGGGCGGGAATGTGGAACTGAGCCACGACAGATCAGCCATGATCTTATTGAATGGCGGGGCAGGCTCGAAGGGCTAGATGGCCTACTCCTGCTCCTATTTCTTATGTTCTTATGTTCTTATTTGAAATTATTCTAAATTTAAGGTCTCATGCAGTTGTGCTCTGGAACTGTTAAGCACTGCATTGGTTTCTTTATTTTCTCTCTACCTTCTCATCTACTCTGTTGTTTCTCTTTTACCATCCTAGGCATATGATAAATGATAAACCTAAGAGATCATTGTGTACAAAATTGCAGGAAAAATACGTTCTAAGTCGATTTGAACCTGTTCTATTGGATCTCTGCCATGTCATTTAATAAATATAGCTTTCAGTTAACTATTTTGTTTTTCAATACTTTATTATGATTTGTTGTATTTCCCAATGATATCAGTACCTAGAAAGTGGCATGTTAAATTTATCAGTATGAATCTTGTATCCAGGTACTAGTATAGAGAATATTAGAATGGCCAGAGTAGAAGAAAACTTGGATTCTCACTGATCTGCTCTGAAACTAAACTGTTGGAGTGAAACCAAATCAAGTTCCCACTTGTGATTATTATTCAGTCAGCCTGCAGGAAAGTGCAGTGGTGATAGCCTATTCCTTGAATTGACTGATGCCTTTCACTTGGCGAAAGTACAAGTGGAGTCCTGATGCCTTTTGAACAAAATCTAGCATGTCCTATCTCCCAGAGAAGCGGAGAGAATAGTGGGAAAGAGGTACCTGAAAGTTTATGCCTCAGTAAGTCTACAAAAATATTTAAGGAATCAGTTGTGAACTCAAGACAAGTCTGTACACAATGAACTTTACCCTCACTGACACTAGCCTGTTCATTGCAGCCAAATGCTAATTTATATGGCTCACACCCTTTCTATTTGGTGATGGAAGAGGATGGATCAGCTCATGGTGTTTTCCTGTTAAACAGTAATGCCAAGGGTAAGAAATTAACTCACTTGGAAAGACAAATCCAATTAAAATTGAAGATCTACTAAACCTGTTTAATATTAAACTACCAGATGACGAACTGCAATGTAAGTAAGCGTTTTTGCCATGTTACTATGTTGACTTTGGTTTCCATTTTGTCTTTCACATTTTCTGCTTTTCTACCTGCCTGCTTTTTGCCTTAGTTGGCCTTTTTGCAAATCAAATATAGAATATATACATAATTTTTGTTCATAAATTATATTCAAAATTGCAACCCCACACTCCATGAGATTATATGAGCTATTGCCTGCTATTTCTTCCAGCTTGGCTAGATCGAGACTGTTGACTTCTGTGCAGGTCACAGACCCTATCTATGTATGATGACTTGCTTCTCTGTATCGCTCCAGAGGTGGCCGAGTTAACAGTACTGTTTGTATTATCTTGTGGTACTGATATTTAAGAATATGCTGCTGAGGAAATTAACGCAATTTTATTTAATCCAGACATATTACTTCAGCCAGCCCCTGCCCTAACCTGGAGGACCATTGGGGGGATCCTTGATTTTTATGTGTTCTTGGGTCCTGATCCAAAAACAGTGATAAGACAGTACATGGATATTACCGGTAAGATTGAAACCATACTTGTTATTTAAGTTGAACAAAGACTAGAATTTACACACGGAAGAATAATTCTTGACTTCTAATCTTCTGATTATGCTGCCTAGATGTTCATATTTTTATTTTTAAAAATATGTGATTGAAAAAGGGCCCTGGGCTGTGAACAAAACTCTTTTCCATTTTACTAGTTCTGGAAACTCCAGGAAATTGCTTTCTTGATAAAAAAAAAATTCAAAACAAATGTTGCTCGAAAGCTATAAAATACAGTTATTATAAACAGCTAAGCGAACATTTGATAAAGAACAGAAGTTGCTTTGCTGACCTGAATCTTTGAAATCCTCCCACCACCCAAAACCTGCCAATGAATTTAAATCAAAAATTGTACCAATTCTGTTGAGGGATTTGTTTTTGTGCTGGAACGATAGGTACTTGAAATTTCTTCACTGTTGTCTAGAAATAGTAACCTTTGTGTTTACCTTTCCAAGAATACTTAAACAGCTGGTCAATCTTCAGAAGACTGAACAGTTTCCACACAGCTATACTCATACCCTTCTGTGCACGCTTCAGAGTTTAGTGGCATTTTTGTGTTAACAGCATATGCACAAAAGGAATTGGTTTAAAATTGTGTAAACGTGATTCATGTGCATAGCCAGCTGCTAACAAACAAGACTTCAGACTCCTCAGTCTGAACAATATTCATGCCAGGTTCCGGAACAGACGTGCCAATGTTCATCTCAGTCTTAATGTGGAGATGCCGGCGTTGGACTGGGGTAAATAAAGTAAAAAGTCTCACAACACCAGGTTAAAGTCTAGAATTCCCACTCACCTGACGAAGAGGCAGCCGGCGCTCCAAAAGCTAGTGGCTTTTGCTCCAAATAAACCTGTTGGACTTTAACCTGGCATTGTGAAGCTTCTTTCCATCTCGGTTTTATCCAGTTTCCTCTCTTCCCTTGCCCCACATGTTTCATTTTTCAAATGAGATGTTAAACCATGGTCCTGTCTTCCTCTCAGGTTGGATGTAAAATGACCCCCAGTGAACCTGCCAATATTTACCACAAAAACAGATTATCAAGTAATTGTTACATTGCCACTGTGCAGAAATTGGTTTCTGCATTTCCAACAATACAACAATGACTGCACTTCAAAGAAGTATTTCAAAGACTGTAAAGATGTCATGAAATGCGCTATATAAATACAATTTTTTGTTTCTTGTGCTACTTGGCACAATATCTTAATGTACATTTTTATGACTGTAGGTTATCCAATAATGCCTCCATACTGGAGTTTGGGATTCCACCTGTGTCGGTGGGGTTACTGGAGCACCAATATTACACGGCAGGTTGTAGCAAATATGACAAAAGCCAACATGCCTCAGGTGAGCATACAAAGCAAAAGGCCATTTCCCAAAATAAAACTTGTTTTCCAAATGAAACAATCTCCTAAAGGATACGCCACAAAACTTCTGTGGGATCTAAGTACTTGACTTCAGCAAATGTCAGACAATATTTTCTTTGGATTAACATCTTCAATAATTGAGTTTTTTTTGTTTAATAATCTAAACAAAGAAATCATTTGGCCCGCTGTTTGTGTGCAGACTCTCTGGAAGAACTATCCAAATAGTTCCACCATCCAGCTGCTTTTTATATTCCCTATAAATTCCTCTTTTTCAAGTATGTGCATTTCTGTTTCTGAAAGTCAGTTGATTCCACCACCTTTTCCTGATTGATTTGATTTATCATTGTCACATGCATTGGGACATAGTGAAATGTATTGTTTCTTGCGCATTATACAGACAAAATGTAGTGTT
This sequence comes from Carcharhinus amblyrhynchos, assembly GCF_965287045.1. Taxonomy (NCBI): domain Eukaryota; kingdom Metazoa; phylum Chordata; class Chondrichthyes; order Carcharhiniformes; family Carcharhinidae; genus Carcharhinus; species Carcharhinus amblyrhynchos. The sequence goes on along the minus strand of NC_137344.1, from coordinate 19,438,939 downwards.
CATAGGGTACGTAGGGGAGAAGGAAAAGATAGGGTGCGGAATATAGTGTTGCAGTTACAGATTGGGTGAAGAGAAAGATGAGCTTGATATATGATAGGACCATTCAAAAGTCTGATGGCAGCAGGGAAGGAGCTGTTCTTCAGCCAGTTGGTACGTGTTATCAGACTTGCATCTTTTTCCCGATAGAAGAAGGTGGAAGAGAGTATGTTCAGGGTGCGTGGGATGCTTGATAATGCTGCCTGCTTTGTCGAAGCAGCAAGAAGTATAGACTGAGTCAGTGGATGAGAGGCTGGTTTGCATGATGGACTAGGCTATGTTCACAATCCTTTCTAGTTTCTTGTGATCTTGGTCAGAACAGGAGCCACACTAAGCTGTAATATATCTAGAAAGGATGCCTTTTATGGTGCATCTTGGTGGACACAGCAAATTTCCTTCGCGTTCTGAGAAAGTAGAAGCGTTGGTGGGCTTTCTTCACTATAGAGTCAACGTGAAGGAACCAAGACAAATTGTTGATGATCTGAACATCGGTAAACCTGAAGCTCTCGACCATCACCACTTCATCGCCATTGATGTTGATAAGGGCGTGTTCTCCACTGCGTTTCCTGAAGTTGATGACTAGCTCCTTCATTGAGCGAGAGATTATTGACATCTCTCTCTTTCCTATACTCTGATTTGTCATTGTTTGAGATCCGACCCACTATGGTGGTGTCATCATTTAATATGAAAATGGAGTGGAATTTGGCCACACAGTTGTAAGTGCGTAAGGAGTACAGTAAGGGGCTGAGGAAAGCCTTGAGGGACATCGGTGTTAAGGATAATCATGAAGGAGGTGTCATTACCTATCTTTATTGATGCCAGTCTGTGGAATAGGAAGTCTAGATCCAGCCACAAAGGGAGGAGCTGAGCCCTAGGCCCTGGAATTTGGAGATGAGTTTTGTTGGGATAATGGAGTTGAAGGGTGAGCTGTCATTGTTCTTTTTACTTTTGATTTTCTTCCTGCAGGATGTGCAATGGAATGATATAGATTACGCGGACCAGAAAAAGGACTTCACTTATAATTTGCGGTACTTTGGAGACTATGCACAAATGGTGAAAGAGTTTCATCAGAAGGGCTTGAAATACGTCATGATTGTGGTGAGAAGAAACACAAATTATTCGAGTCAAAAGTATTCCGACCATTGATTTGATCCTAGTATTAAGAATAGAAATGTTCATGTTTAACATAAAAGCTCATTAATTTTTTAAAATATATATAGATGTTAAATTTTCTCCAGGGACACACTTTTATTTCTATCATATAATTCTTAGGCTGTATGTACTGTGGACTCTTCCGTATTATGAAGTTGTGAGGCAGTGAGGGATTAATTTGGATTGCATTTCATCAGCTGGCTGTAGTTCAAGGATTGAAATATTATTATTCAGAGTTTAATGTGTGTGTTTCTTGTGGGATTGTGGAAGGGACTGGAATCATCCATATGTACAGAAAGTTAAAAAATAGAACAAGGATTTTGTGAACATGGCATGTGATTTAAGAAGCTCAGTAGACTTAGCTCTCTCAAACCATCAAGTGGCAGTAAAAACTGCAATCGTTCTGAGTAAATCTGAACAGCATTGCGTGTCTTTTGGCAAAAGATTGAGTTTGTCTCTCTGGGGTGGTGGTTTCAACAGTGCGTATACAGCTGATGTGTTCAATATATTCCCTTAGGATGCCTCTCCACAAACAGAAAATTCAGTTGTGACATGTTTTCAATTTTAGATTTCTCCTATTAATGATATAATGCATAAGTGTAAGAAATTCAGAATGTAAAATGTTTTTGATTCTTCAGGAAAGACAAAGACTGCATAGAAGCACTTTTATGATTTCTCGGCCTATGTGTTGGGAACTTGAGCTGTCAGTATCAGGTAAATGCTAGATATCAAATTTATGAGCAAAAATGTGACAAATTGCAAATTGATGTTAAAAATGTGGATTCTGTTGGACCTATTAAATATTTCCAGAATTCCTGTTACAATTATTTTTAAAAATGGGGGTTTTGTTTTCAAAATAAAATTCAGATGGCATTCTATAATGCAGTATGTTAGTACAGTACTCATTTTTCTCCCCAGTACAAAATATTTCTGCTCTTGAAGATACCAACTCTTGTTGGAGTACAGTTCAATGGGTGCCAACTGCTCTCCAACACGCTGACTAAATGACAGTTCCTGCAGTGTGAATTGAGACATGTTATGCATTGATTATTATCAAATCACATTGTAGGCAATCTTGCTTTTGCCTAATATTGACACATGTTCAAGTGACCTCAATGTGCTATGATACTTCTTTGTCACCTTCTTTTGAAGTTGGGATATGCATCTGTGGTGAGTCTTTCCAACTTTATTTTTCTTAAGGATTCTTAACACCACATTTTTGCTTTGTATTGCAGGATCCTGGTATCAGCAGTAAACAGACAGCAGGGAAATACAAACCATATGATGATGGTGTGAAGAGAGGTGTTTTTATCAAAAATGAAACTGACCAACCATTGATAGGAAAGGTCAGTGCAACAATGAGAAATTTGGATTTTACATTTAAATTTTCCATTTGTTGAACTGCAAGTGGCACTGACGTTATTATCTTATAAAACCTCCTTCGCATGAAGAAATGAAAAAGATCTATAAATCTTCCAGGGAACATAAGAAATAGGAGCAGGAGTAGGCCATCCAGCCCTTCGAGCCTGTCCCACCATTCAATAAGATCATGGCTGATCTGTCGTGGCTCAGTTCCACATTCCCACCCTCTCCCCATAACCCTTAATCCCCTCACTCATCAAAAACCCATCAACCCGCGTCTTAAAAATATTTAGCGAGGCAGCCTCCACCACCTCAACGGGCAGAGAATTCCAGAGATTCACCACCCTTTGAGTGAAGAAGTTCTTCCTCAACTCCGTTCTAAACCGCCCCCCCTTTATCTTGAGGCTGTGCCCCCTAGTCCTACTGTCCTTTCTGAGCGGGAAGAGTCTCTCCACCTCTATCCTATCCATCCCATTCATCGTCTTATATGTCTCAATGAGATCTCCCCTCATTCTTCTAAACTCTAACGAGTACAAGCCCAGTTTATTCAGCCTCTCATAGCTCAACCCCCTCAACTCCGGTATCAGCCTAGTAAACCTCCTCTGCACTCCCTCCAAGGCCAAAATATCCTTGCGTAAGTACGGCGACCAAAACTGCACACAGTACTCCAGCTGCGGCCTCACCAATGCCCTATACAGCCACAGCAAGACCTCCCTACTTTTATATTCAATCCCCCGGTGCTATGAAGGCCAGCATCCCATTCGCCTTCCTGACCACCTGCTGCATCTGCAAGCTGGATTTTTGCGACTCATGCACAAGGACCCCGAGGTCCCTCTGCACCGTCGCCTGCTGCAGTTTTTCTCCACGTAAGTAATAATCCTTCCTACCATTATTCCTACCAAAGTGGACCACCTCGCACTTGCCAACATTAAATTCCATTTGCCAGTTCCTGGCCCATTCGCCCAGCCTATCTAGATCCTTCTGCAGACTCTCCACACCCTCCGCACAATTTGCCGATCCTCCAATCTTGGTGTCATCCACAAATTTCGACACCATACACTCGGTTCCCTCCTCCAGATCATCTATATAAATGGTAAATAGCTGAGGTCCCAGCACCGACCCCTGAGGCACTCCACTAGTCACCAACCGCCAATCCGAATAGTACCCATTGACCCCCACTCTCTGCCTCCTATTTGATAACCAATCCTCTATCCACGCTAACACCCTACCCCCAACTCCATGCCCCCTGACTTTCTGCAATAACCTCTTGTGAGGTACCTTGTCAAACGCCTTCTGAAAATCCAGAAAGACCACATCCACCGGCTCTCCTCTATCCACTGCCCTAGACACATCCTCATAGAACTCCAGTAAATTCGTCAGACACGACTTCCCCTTAACGAAACCGTGCTGCGCCTGCTCTATCAAGCAATTCCCCTCAAGATGCCTTGCTATTTCCTCCTTGATGACGGATTCTAACATTTTACCTACAACAGACGTTAAACTAACCGGCCTATAATTCCCTGCCTTTTGCCTGCCACCCTTCTTAAACAACGGCGTAACATTAGCCGCTTTCCAATCTTCCGGCACTTCCCCGGAATCCAGCGACGTCTGGAAAATAACCACCAAGGCATCCACTATCACCCCCGCCATTTCTTTCAGAACCCTCGCATGCATTCCATCCGGTGCTGGTGACTTGTCCACAATCAGCCCCTCCAGTCTGTCGAGCACCGCCTCTCTAGTAACAGTAATGTTATCGAGACCCTCCAGTCCTACCACCTTTCCATCTCTAACACCCAGCAAATTAGTCACGTCCTCCTCCGTGAAGACCGAAACAAAAAAGTTATTCAAGACCTCAGCCATTCCCCCATCCCCTACCACTAAGTCCCCCTTCTCATCCTGTAAGGGACCAACGTTCACCGTAGCCAGCCTCTTCCTTTTTATATACTTATGAAAACTCTTGCTATGCTTTTTTATATTAAGCGCTAGCCCAGCTTCATAGTTTCTCCTACCCTTCTTTATCAATTTCTTTGTCAATCTTTGTTGACATTTAAACCTCTCCCAATCCTCTTCTTGCCCACTACTCTTAGCTACTCTAAACGCCTCCGCTTTTAATTTAACACTTTCCTTCACCTCCTTCGTTATCCACGGCTTATTACCTCTCCTCCTACGGTCCTTTTTGACCATCGGAATAAATTTCTGTTGAGCAGCAAGAAAGATCTCCTTAAAGATCCTCCACTGCTCCTCAGCAGACCTACCTTCCAACGCGCTCCCCCAGTCCACATTCGCCAATTCCTCTCTCATCCTACCGTACTCCCCTCTGTTCAAACAAAGGACACGTGTCCGGGAACCCACTTTGTCCTCTTCCATCTGCACCAGAAACTCCACCATACAATGATCACTCTCCCCAAGAGGATCCTTCACCGCAAGGTCCCTGATTCTACCCGCCTCATTACATAGCACCAGATCCAAGATAGCTCGCTCCCTTGTCGGCTCCAACACACACTGTTCAAGGAAACTATCCCAGCAGCATTCCAAGAACAACTCCTCGAGCCCACCGCGTCCAACATGAGTCGACCAATCAATATGCAGATTGAAATCCCCCATAACTACGGCCGTCCCATTCCTGCACGCCGCACTTATTTGCGCGTTAACAGCCTGCCCCACCTCCAGATCATTATTCGGGGGCCTATAGACGACACCCACCAGCGTCTTCCTCCCTTTGCTGTTCCTAATCTCTACCCACAACAATTCCACTTTCTGCTCTTTGGCTCCAATATCATCCCTTGCTACCACCCTGATGCTATCCTTAATCAGCAGAGCTACGCCCCCCCCCCCCCCCCCCCTTTCCATCCTGCCTATCCTTCCTAAACACTTGATACCCCTGGACATTCAGCTCCCAGTCCCTGTCACCTTGCAGCCACGTCTCTGTAATGGCCACCAGATCATATCCATTTGTGCTGATCTGCGCCACCAGCTCATCCACTTTATTCCGAATGCTTCGCGCATTCAGATAAAGTGCCTTCATCCCAGCCTTCACCTGGACCCTATTTGCCGGAACGCCACCAACCATACTCACGCCCCCCACTCCCTTTATTATTGGGACATCCTCAGCCTCTACCCTTACCTGTACCCTCTCCTTAACTTCAGGCCTCTTAATGTCACCTACCCTCGCACCCTCCCCCCCGTAATTAGTTTAAAGCCCTGTCTACAGTCCTCTTTACACGATTTGCCAGGACTCTGGTCCCAGCACAGTTTAGACCCACCCCATCCCGCCCGAACAGGTCCCACCTACCCCAATACTGATGCCAATGCCCCATAAATAGAACATAGAAAAACTACAGCACCAAAAGGCCCTTCGGCCCACAAGTTGCACCTATGATATCACTACCTACTTGGCTAACCTATAACCCTCAATTCTATTAAGTCCCATGTACTCATCCAGAAGCCTCTTAAAAGACCCTATCGAATTTGCCTCCACCACCACCGATGGCAGATTTTGATTGATTGGAACATTGTAGATATCTTTGTTTAGGGTTAATAAGGGATATCTTTCTTCAAGGTTGTTTAGTTTTTGTTTATAATTGGTGAAAGTTCTTGCCAATTTTCTTACTATACGTGTTAACTATATTCTTAAGTAAACTTTGTTTGAGAAAAGTTCCCTAGTTGGTCACTCAAGTCATACCTGAAGTGAAACATCTCATGCTTACCCTAGCCAAATTCAAGATGCAAAACATGATACAGGCAGGCTTCATAAAATACTTTGGAGATGCCATTGTTGTAAAGTACCTCTGCAAAAGATTTATAGCTTAACATATAAATTGTATAAGAAAACATATAAATAAGCATTGGAGTTGCATAAAGACAGCAATGAGTAAAACTAATTATTCTGAATTCCTTTCATGAAGATCAGGAACAAGAAACCTGAAGTTTAATTTTACTAGAGATAAAATGAGAGTTAGTCATCCAGTGTTAGCATTAAGCTCGCAAGTATCAAAAGGTTTGTTGCAGTGTAAATCTCCCCTGTATACTCTCAGCAATGTGCCTCAGCCATGATCTCAGTTGAGCACACCTTTAACAGTACACATACCCTTTGAGCTTTCTGTAAGTAAAATTGCAAATGATGCTGCACTGAGGTCAATTAACATAACAAGTTGAGCACAAGACAAACCAAACTCACTGCACTTTGGGGCCAGTAGATAGATTCTTATCCCATGAGACAAAACTGGACCTGAACATACCACCCAGTCTCTAAAAGCATATTTGTGTTCTGGTCTATTTCATTTAGGTTTGGCCTGGTCCAACTGCTTTCCCAGATTTTACAAATCCAGAAACCCATGCCTGGTGGTATGAGAACATTAAGGAGTTTCATGATGAAGTGCCTTTTGATGGAATGTGGATTGTAAGTATGCAAGCTGAACACAACAATTTTGTCTTGTGATGAATTGATTGGCAAAGCTGTGCAAAGTAAATGCTCTGTCCATTATATTTATCATTTAAAATGCATTCTTCATTTAAAGTTGCATTATTTAAAATATTTGGTAATTCAGTTCTAGTAATTTTTTACTTAACTTTTGGAAATTTGTTAACTTACAATATGACTTTGAATTATTGGGCTGGATTGCCTGACACTGGATTGCAGTAAAACGCAAGAGGATGAGCATTACTGGAAAACTAGTCTCATCTGTCAGTTAGCCAGGCTCTGCCCTATTGTCTGTACAGCCACATACAGGTTTGTTATTGCCTTTGAAGGGTAACATTGAAATACTGACAGTATTTTTCTTTGAGAAACAAGCCATGCTTTTGTATTTTAAATAGTACTGCTTTCATTACTTGTAGTATGAATGTAGCCCTTTTTACAAGATCTGTTCATTTGTGCACAGTTGAGTCTGATCAGCTGGTGAAAAAATAGTAAGAACAAGTGAGTATTCTGAACTGCATTATTTTATGTATTTAAAATGAGAAGGCTTCCAAGAGTAGATGATCATGAACCTCTGTTTTATTACCTCGAGAACTGAACGCAATTGAAATGTTCAACATTAGGATTTATTCAGGACAAGGCAGTGTTTTGTAGTTAGTTTGTCTTTATTTGTGAAAAGGTACATATAAAAACTGGCACAAACTGTGGATTTAGACAGGGAATAGGCACATTTCAAGTATGGAGCCGGAGAATGCAACATGGAAGGAATGCCAGAAGCTAGCAGTCAATTGGGGATGATCTAAGAAACGCAAAGGAAAGATGCATCTGTCTGGCCTGACTGAAATGAACATTTTTATTTAAGCTTGCAACGTTGGATTAGTAGAATAAAAATAAACTGTTTGTTTCACAGGATATGAATGAACCATCCAATTTTGTTACTGGAGCAATAAATGGCTGCCCAAACAACAGTTTAGAAAACCCTCCTTATGTGCCAGGTAAAAGCCAATTCACCAGCAACAGCAAGAAATATTTTTCAACTGCCTCCTACCAAACCTTTCCGTACCATTTCTTTGCCGTAATGGCTCAAGTTTTATTTGCATTTTGTACATGATTGCTTAGGAGGGAGACAGTGGAGTAGTGGCAGTGTCACTGTACCGGGTAATCCAGAGGCTCAAGCTAATGTTCTGAGGACATGGGTTCAAATCCCTCTATGGCTGCAGATAGAAATTAAATTCACTTAATAAATCTAGAATTAACAGCTCATCTCAGTAATGGTGACCATAAAACCCATCTGGTTTACTAATGTCTTTCAAGGAAGGAAATCTGCCATCCTTGCCTGATCTGGCCTACATGTGACTCTAAACCCATAGCATTGTGTTTGACTTGTGCCCTCAGAGAAGGCCTAGCAGACCACTCAGTTACATAGAAACACAGAAACATTAAAAATAGGAGCAGGAGAAGGCCATTTGGCCCTTGTGAGCCTGCTCTGCTCTTCATTTTGATCATGGATGATCAACAAATTCAATGTCCTGATCCCGCCTTCCCTCCATATCCCTTTAGCCCCAAGAACTATATCTATTTTCTAATTGAAATCATACAATGTTTTGGCCTCAATTACTTTCTGTGATAGTGAATTCCACAGATTCACTACTCTGAAGAAATTTCTTCCCATCTCAGTCCTAAAAAGTTGTCCTCTTATCCTCAAATTATGACCCCTAGTTCTGGGCTCTCTCCCATCATCAGGAACATTCTTTCTATATCTACCCTGTCTAATTAGAGTTTTTATAAGCTTTTATGAGTCTATGAGATCCCCTCTCACTTTTCTAAATTCAATGAATACAATCCTAATCGACTTAGTCTCTCCTCATATGACAGACTTGCCATCCCAGGAATCAGCATGTTGAACCTTCGCTGCACTACCTCTCTAGCAAGGACCTCTTCAGATAAGGAGCCCAAAACCACACACAATACTCCAGGTGTGGCCTCACCAACGCCCTCACAACTGGAGTAAAACATCCTATATATTCCTATACTCAAATCCTCTCGCTATGAAGGCCAACATACCATTTGCTTTCTTTACTACTTGCTGTAACTGCGCACTTACTTTTGGTGACTGATACACGAGGACACCAAGGTCTCACTGAGTATCCACCTCTCTCAATTTTCACCCAATCAAATAATAATGTGCTTTTCTATTTTTCCTACGTCACATTTATCCACATCGTACTGCATTTACTTGTATCAAAGTGCTACAGAGTCTGCAAGGAATGAAAACAGATGAACCACTGTGCAACAACCTAGGCACCAAAAATGATATCAGTAAACCCAACCCGGTAAAAGTCCTCCTCATTAATTTTGGGGCTTATGTTGAAGTTAGGAGAGTGGTGCCACAGACTAGTCAAGCAATAGCTTGACGTTGTCTGTCATGTTATGATTAGGTGAATATGACTCTGTCCCAGTCACCATCATCACACCCTGCGTGTATCCTATCCCATTGGCAGCTGAAACCTACGAGAGATGGCAGCACAGTTAGGAGGGTGTTTCGCTGGGAGTCCTCAGTATTGACTATAGACAACTGAAGTCTCATGACATCGTGCCAACCATGGGTGAGGAAACCTGTTGATTACCACCTACTCATTCAGTGCTCTTCCATGTAATTTAATTTGATTTGATTTATTATTGTCACATGTATCCAGTGAAAAGTATTGTTTCTTGCACACTATACAGACAAAACACACTGTTGATAGAGAAGGAAACGAGAGAGTGCAGAATGTAGTGTTACTGTCATAGCTACAATCTCTGAAATGCACTGCAGAAATCTCACTATGGCTTCTTGGACAGCCGTTTCTAAACTCTCAACCTCTACTACCAGGAGGACAAGGGTAGCAGCATCATAGGAATGCCAACACCTGCAAATTTCCCTCCAAGTCATCATCCTGACTTGGAACCATATAGCCATTCCTTCACTCTCCCTGAGTCAAAATCCTGGAACTCACTACGAGCACTTTGCTCACACCAAATCCTGCAACGATTTAAGAAGGCAGCTCATCACTTTAAGGGGAATTAGGGATCAGCAATAAATGTTGGCCTCACCACTGATCCCCACACCCTATGAACAATTGGAGGAAAGGTGTTTTATTCTCTGTTTTGCTTCATTGTGCTTGGATCTCTGATATTTGTGACAAAGAATTTAATCATCCCATTATGAAAATTACTGTTTTCTGTTCGTCCGTTATAGGTGTGACTGGAGGAAATTTGAGGTCTCGCACACTTTGTATGTCTGGAAAACAGTATCTATCATCACATTATAACCTGCACAACATGTATGGGTTGACTGAGGCCATTGCTTCCCATGAGTGAGTGACAATTGAAACATCAGTGCAACATGGAAATCATAGAAGAATCATAGAAACCCTACAGTACAGAAAGAGGCCATTTGGCCATCGAGTCTGCACCTACCACAATCCCACCCAGGACCTACTCCCATATCCCTACATATTTACCCGCTGATCCCTCTAGCCTACACATCTCAGAACACTAAGGGGCAATTTTAGCATGGCCACTCAACCTAACCTGCTCATCTTTGGACTGTGGGAGGAAACTGGAGCATGCAGAGGAAACCCACACAGATACGAGGAGAATGTGTAAACTCCACACAGACAGTGACCCAAGCCGGGAATCGAACCCAGGTCCCTGGAGCTATGAAGCAGCAGTGCTAACCACTACTACCGTGCCGCCCCAAAGTAAAGTTTATTTATCTGTTGGAAGTAGACTTATATAGAAACGTGGGGAAACCCACACAGACACAGGGAGAACTACGCACAGACAGTAACCCAAGCCAGGAATCTAACCCAGGTCCTTGGCGCAGTGAGGCAGCAGTGCTAACTACTGTGCCAATGTGCCGCCTAAATTTTACAAGGCACAGGTGTGGCTTTCTGTATGGCAAGCCAATACTTTTTGAACACTGTGCAGAATATATTTAAACATTTCAAATCATGGTTTAAATCCAGTTCCATGTTGTTGATTGATTTTCACTATATTAAGCAAATGACTGTTCTTTATGTGTGAGCTTTCAAAATGCATGTTTTCAAGCTGTCCACTGCAAAAGGCTTGCTCCTGCCCTCGCATGATGTGTACAAGTGTGTACACCCAGCATTAATCACTGAAGAGCAGGAGGAAACAAACACCTGACAATATTTTTAACCCAGGCACCAATTTCAATTGTAGCACGTGTACCATTGCTTTAGCTCAGATCAGCTGGCTCAACACAAACCAGAAACCAAATAAGGATGACCTTAGTCTCAGAGATTCAGTTACTCATTTAACAAAGTCACCGCGTCATTGGGAAGGGGGGTTGGTGGAGAGATTTCTTGCTTGTGAATTAGCCACCGTAAAGGCTAGAGCCAGCACACTGCCCCAGAATCCATTTTGGATTGCAGCATCTATCATTTCTTTACTTGATGCATGATGCCTCTGATTGACTCTGATCCTGGTATCCAGTAATCCCTGGCTGCTTCAAGTTTCTCCAACATCAGTATCCTCATAGCAGGAATACAATAATATTGTTATGCTTGTGATGATTACAGGTGTGGCATTTGCATGTTCTCCCTATGTTTGTGTGGGTTTCCTCCAGATGCTCCAGTTTCCTCCCACAGTCCAAAGATGTGCAGGTTAGCTGGATTGACCATGCTGATTTGCCCCTTAGTGTCCAAAGATGTGTAGGTTAGGTGGATTAGCCATAGTAAATGCAATGGATTATGGGGTAGGGCGGAGGGATGGACCTGGATGGGATGCTCTTTCAGAAAGTTGGTGGAGACTTGATGAACCAAATAGCGTCTTTCTGTACTGTAGGGATTCTGTGCTCCATTGGTGTAGCAGTAATGTTCTAAAATTAAGGTTAAGAAGGCGCCAGAAGGAATATAAAAGCATTGGTGCTAATAAGACTCAATGACCAGTTTCTGTCTTTTTAACAGCAGTATAAATATAACAGAGAGATGCCAGAGCAACCATGGGTGCTATGTGTTGCTTGTAAGTCTATTACTTAACTGGCTTGTGCAACTTTTTTAAAATTGGGATTGATGCATTGTTGACAAGAGAAAAGTACAAAAGTGGTTTCAGGAGAAACCAAGTATCATGTGAAAAAATAAAAATGGGTTGCATCTTGGTAATAAGCAGTTGATGCATACTTTCAGACATCCTTTGTTTAACATTGCTTGTTTGCTTATGTCTAGTGCTTTGATCAAGGTGACAGGAAAACGTCCATTTGTGATTTCACGGTCTACCTTCCCCAGTCACGGTCATTATGCTGGGCACTGGACTGGGGACATCTCGAGCAGCTGGAATGACATGTATTATACCATCCCAGGTAAGGAAATAAACATAGCTTTTCAACACCAACCTAACACATTAGCCTGAATTGCTGAGTGTTTCTGGTGTAAAACTCCAGTGGCTAGCTGGTAAGAAAAAAAAAATAAGCCTTACTTCTCCCGGGCAAAGTTTTATTCCAAATCACATGAAATTTTCACCAGGTCATCATTTTCATATATTCATAAATCCGTAAGTTATATGAGCAAAATTAGGCCATTCGGCTCATCGCATCCGCTCTGCCATTCGATCACAGCTGATATGCTCCTCATCCCCATTTTCCTGCCTTCTGTCCATAACCCTTCAACCATTACCAATTAAAAGTCTCTTTCCCCTTTATATGCATCCAGTGATACGCTTAACCTATTAACCTCTAACTACTAACTTATTCTCTTATTGACTCTTAACTATTTCCTGTCCTAATATTCAGAACTTAAACTTTATAGATTTGCTTCCTTTGCAAAATGTATAATTGCTACGCTGAAATTTTACATCCCAATAGTTATGTTGTGACCAACAGTGTGGCTCAAGTAATAGCACCAGCACTTTTGGGTCAAAACGGTATGGGTTGAAGTTCCACTTGCAGAGTTGAGCCTAAATATCAAGGCTGACTCTTTAATCTGATACTCAAATTGTGCCACATTGTCTTTTGGATGAATCATTACACCAAAACAAGGTCTGCACTCTCCATATAAAAGATCCCTTGCTAACATTTTGAAGAACAACAGTGGAACTAGCTTCAGTGTCCTAGCCAATATTTATTACTCAACATGACAAAAACGTTATCTAGTCAGAGACAGAAAGCATTGTAATGCAGAATGAGGAAATGGCAGATATTCCCTAGATTTTAGAAGGGTCATGTGGAATGGGAGGTAACAAATGTAATCCTGTTGTTCAAAAAGTTAGGAAGAGGGAAAAAAGGAAATTATAGTTCAGTTGATCTGAAATCACATAAAAAGAAAATTCTATCATCAATAATTAGAGATCTGGCACTGATAACTTAGAAAATCATATGGTTGGGAAGAGTCGAACAGATTTGCGGCAGAAAAATTGTTTTACAAACTATTGATGAGTTTTTCTATGCCGTTTTCTTTACTCAGAGGGTAGTAAGGTCGTGGAATGCCCTGCCTGCAGCAGTTGTGTACTCGCCAACTTTAAGGGCATTCAAATGGTCAGTGGATAGGCATATGGATAACATTGGAATAGTTTAGGTTAGAGGGTCATTAGATTGATTCCACTGGTTGGTGCAACATCGAGGGCCGAAGGACCTCTACTGCACTGTAATGTTCTGTGTTCTATGCAACTAGCAGGATTGTTGAGGATGCAGTATATAGGGGTAGTACAGTGGTTAGCACTGCTGCCTCACAACTTCAGGGACCTGGGTTCGATTCCTGGCTTGGGTCACTGTCTGTGTGGGGTTTGCACATTTTTCCTGTGTCTGTGTGGGTTTCCTCCTGGTGCTCCAGTTGAGTGGTTATTAAACAATGACTTTATGCTTCTCACAGCTTGTTTACTTTTCACTCTGAGCACAATAGAAACACAGTTATATCTGAACCAAAACCCTCCAGATGCAAACACCTTTGTCTAATGCAAATCTGACTATAAGTTTATCCTTTCTTACACAGAAACAGTATATTAAACCCACTTAAAACTGCATCTTATTTCTAATTTGGAGTTTAATGCGGAAAAGTGTGAGGTAATTCACTTTGGCAGGAATAACAGATGTGTAGAGTATAGGGCTAACGGTAGGACTCTGAATAGTGTTGATGAACAGAGGGATCTAGGTGTATGTGTGCATATAGATCCCTGAAAGTTGGGAATCAAGTAGATAAGGTAGTTAGGAAGGCATACGGTGTCTTGGCGTTTATTGGTAGGGGGATTGAATTTAGGAGCTGCAACGTCATGTTGCAACTGTACAAAACTCTGGTGCGTCCGCACTTGGAGTATTGTGTGCAGTTCTGGTCCCCACATTATAGGAAGGATGTGGAGGCATTGGAGAGGGTGCAGAGGAGGTTTACCAGGATGTTGCCTGGTATGGAGGGAAGGTCCTATGAGGAGAGACTGAGGGATTTGGGGTTGTTTTCGTTCGAAAGAAGGCAGCTAAGAGGGGACCTTATTGAAACATATAAGATGATTAGAGGTTTAGATAGGGTGGACAGTGATAGCCTTTTTCCTCGGATGGAGAAAGCTAGCACGAGGGGGCATAGCTTTAAATTAAGGGGTGGTAGATATAGGACAGATGTCAGAGGTAGGTTCTTTACCCAGAGGGTGGTGAGGGATTGGAATGCCCTGCCTGCTGCAGTTGTAAATGTGCCTAGTTTGGGGGCGTTTCCGTGGATAGGTTTATGGATGGAAAGGGATTGGTTTAGGTTAGAGGGTCATTGCTTTTTTAATTGGTCAGCGCAACATCGTGGGCCGAAGGGCCTGTTCTGCGCTGTAATGTTCTATGTTCTAATATTTAAAAATACAAAGATAGATCCCTTAAAACTACTTCTATTTTCCTGGCATCTCAACTATGTACAATATATGCAATCTTTCTAATGGCCCAGATAAGTGTAATGAGGTAAAGAAGCTGAAAAGAGATATAGACAGGTAATGTAACTGGACAAGAAAGTAGCAGATGAATTATAGAGAAGTATGAAGTTTGGTAGAAAGAATAAAAAAAGCAGAATAGTTTTAGTTAGAGACTGAAAATTTTTGATACTCGGAGGGATCTGTACATGAATTAAGTTAACTTGAAACGTCAGTGGACAATTAGGAAAACAAATGGAGCTTTAGCCTTTGTTACAAAGTGAAAGAAGTTTACTGCAACTATGGTGATGCACCACCTTGAACCACTGCAGTCCATGTGTAGGTACGCCCACAGTGTTGTTTGGAAGGGAATTCCAGGATTTTGAACCACTGACAGTGAAGGAACAATGATATAGTTCCAAGTCAGGACGCTGTGTGGCTTGAAAGGAATCTTGCATGTGTGGTGTTCCCATGCATTTGCTTTCTTTGTCTTTGGTGGTAGAGATTGCAGATTTAGAAGGTGCTGTTAAAGGAACCTTGTTGAGTTGCTGCAGTGTATCTTGTAGATGGCAGATACTACCGCCACTGTGTCCTTGTCTTACAATGAGGCAGACAACTGCTCAGAGCCTGTGCCTGATCATGAGTAGATCAGTGACTGAAGTATATGGTGATTCTCATTATTTTTTCTTTAATTATGTGCTTCATCATGTATCCACTTGTGGACACTAAAAATACAAACCTATGTGGGGGTTGAATACATTATAAAGTAACACCCTGTGGGTATAATGCCAGCACAGCACAAATCCTTTATATGTAAACCTATTCACCTATAAACATGATTTTAATGTTTTTCATGAGGGTAATCATACTATTTATTGGTAGTCATTTGTCCAATTTAAATGCCAAATGGCATTATGAAAGATCATATAAAAACATATAAAACTCCTTGTGCATTGTCTTGTCTATTTCACAGCAATAATGCTGTTTAACATGTTTGGGGTTCCTCTTGTCGGAGCGGATATCTGTGGTTTCCGGTGTAGCACCACTGAAGAACTCTGTGTGCGCTGGACACAACTTGGGTCGTTCTACCCATTTATGCGGAATCACAATGGCCTGAAACAGCCGGTTAGTCCTTGTGAGATGAGTAAATATTAAAGTTGGCTTAAGGAATTCAATTTTAGTTCATTATTTTAAAGCATTGAATATATGAAATTGTGAAATTCAAAGATTGAATGTTGAATTACTATTTATCATTAGACTATCTGAAAACATTATCAGATGGTTATTTGTGCCCTTTTTAATGGAAAAGAACATTACCTGAAAAGGAGAAGTTTACCATATGCTGTCCTTCAATTTGGAATATATTTGTGCACTTCTATACCTTTTTGTGCATGTCTATGCATATTTGTACACTGTTGTGCAACTATTTTGCACGAAAACTCCAAACATCAGCAAAACACTTTTTTTAATATTTGTAAAAACAAAAAATGCTGGAAAAACTCAGCATGTCATGCAGTATCTGGAGGGAGAGAAAGCAAGTTAATATTTTGAGTCGATATGACTCTTCTTGCTCCTTTTGTAAAAAAAGCGTTTGATTGTGGGACTGTCTTAGGAGAGATTGTGGAAACTGGGCTGGTATTCTCTAGAGTTTCAAAGGATAAGAGTGATCTCATGAAGTTACAGGATGTGACAGGGTAGATAAGAACATAAGAACATAAGAAATAGGAGCAGGAGTAGGCCAACTAGCCTTTCGAGCCTGCCCCGCCATTCAATAAGATCGTGGCTGATCTGTCGTGGCTCAGTTCCACATTCCCGCCCTCTCCCCATAACCCTTAATCCCCTCTCTCATCAAAAACCCATCAACCCGCGTCTTAAAAATATTTAGCGAGGCAGCCTCCGCCACTTCAGCGGGCAGAGAATTCCAGAGATTCACCACCCTTTGAGTGAAGAAGTTCCTCCTCAACTCTGTTCTAAACCGCCCCCCCTTTATCTTGAGGCTATGCCCCCTAGTCCTACTATCCTTTCTGAGCAGGAAGAGTCTCTCCACCTCTATCCTATCCATCCCATTCATCATCTTATACGTCTCAATGAGATCTCCCCTCATTCTTCTAAACTCTAACGAGTACAAGCCTAGTTTATTCAGCCTCTCCTCATAGCTCAACCCCCTCAACTCCGGAATCAGCCTAGTAAACCTCCTCTGCACTCCCTCCAAGGCTACGGCGCCCAAAACTGCACACAGTACTCCAGCTGCGGCCTCACCAACGCCCCATACAGCCGCAGCAAGACCTCCCTACTTTTATATTCAATCCCCCTCGCGATGAAAACCAGCATCCCATTCGCCTTCCTGACCACCTGCTGCACCTGCAAGCTGGGTTTTTGCGACTCATGCACAAGGACCCCGAGGTCCCTCTGCACCGTCGCCTGCTGCAGTTTTTCTCCATGTAAGTAATAATCCTTCCTACCATTATTCCTACCAAAGTGGACCACCTCGCACTTGCCAACATTAAATTCCATTTGCCAGTTCCTGGCCCATTCACCCAGCCTGTCTAGATCCTTCTGTAGACTCTCCCCACCCTCCGCACAATTTGCCTTTCCACCAATTTTGGTGTTGCCCATGGCTGCTGTGTCTAGGTTCCACACACATGAAGGTAGTTTTAACGGGGATCTTGAGTTCATGTCACACTACCTATAACCCCCACAACTTGCCTGGACTTGCAAAATCTTACTTACTGTCCTGGCTTGAGACAATTCACACCTCTTTAACCTGTGCTTAACCCTCTCTCCATTCGTGTTGTCTGTGCCTGTCAAGACTTGATTACCTGTTAAGACTCGCATTCCAACCGTTATGTTGCAAATGAGTCTGTCTATGTACTCCCTATTTGTGAACACAGCTGATGAAGGAGCAGTGCTCCGAAAGCTTGTGCTACCAAATAATCCTTTTGGACTTTAACCTGGTGTTGTGAGACTTCTAACTGTGCTTACCTCAGTTTAACGCCAGCACCTCCACATTGAGTCTAAAACTACGAGAATACAGCCTCAGAGTAAGGGGACAAGCCATTTAAGACTGAGACAAGGAGAAATTTCTTCATTGAGGGTGGTGAATATTTGAAATTCTCTTACCTCAGAGGGCTGTGAAAGTTCATTCATTGAGCATGTTCAAGACAGAAATCAATAGATTTCGATATACCAATGATAGAACATAGAACATAGAACATTACAGCGCAGAACAGGCCCTTCGGCCCACGATGTTGCGCCGTCCAGTAAAAAAAAACAACAACAATGACCCACTAACCTAAACCAATCCCTTTTCGTCCATAAACCTGTCCACAGACCTCTTAAACGCCCCCAAACTAGGCGATTTCAAGGGATGTTGGGATAGTCGGGTAAAAATGACATAGAGGTTGATGATGATCAGCCATGCTCTGCTTGAATGGTAGACCAGACTTGATTGGCTGAATGGCTTCTTCTTGCTCCTGTGTTGATGTATACAATTAATTAGTGCTATTTGAGATTGAGCAGCTCTTGCTTCTGGAATATTGTTCACTAAAAGCCATCATTATCTTGAACATTTTCTCAGCCATCAGTGGCAGCATCATGCCTGGCAACATTTCTCATCACAAATTATGAAAAACAAGTTCAAGACTACTCCTCACTGAGGTAGTGCTTTCAATATCCTTGTCCATCTTGACCTGTCTGCAATCATTGACACAGTTGACTACACCATTCTTCTCCATTGCTTCTCCACTATCATCTAGGATTGCACTCTTCTGTTTCCATTCTTACGTCTCTAAATATAGCTACAGTATCACTTAAAATGACTTCGATCCCTGCTCTTGCATTATTAACTTTGGTGACCCACAAGAATCTATCCTCGCCCCTCTCCTATTTTTCATCTATGTGCTGCCCCTCTGTGATACCATCCAAAAGCAATGTGTTAGTTTTCACATCTACACTGATGACACCCAGCTCTACCTCACCATCACCTCTCTTGGTTCCTCCACTGTTGCTAATTTATCTGACATCCACTATTAAATGCGTAGAAATTTTCTCTAAATTAATATCTAGAAGACTGGAGCCATTGTTTCCAAGCTCCCTTCCCTATGTATCAACTTCATGCCCTCCGTGGCAACTGTCTGGATCTGAAAAGATTCTTTACAATCCCTGAAATAGGCTGTGACCACATATCTGTGCCATCAGTAATACTACCCATTTCCTGTCTGTGAAATGTCCCGACTCTGCCCGTGCCATGGGTTATCTGCTGAAATTCTCATTCATGGCTTTATTAACTGTAAACATGACTATTACCATAGAATCCCTACAGTACAGAAGGAAGCCATTCAACCCATCAAGTCCAAACTGAATCTCCAAAAAGAGCATCCCACCCCACTGCCCTATCATCGTAAGTCCACAGATTTAACATGGCCAATCCACTTGCCATGCACTCCTGGATGCTTCCCACATTCCTTCTCCATAAACTGATGTTACCTATGTCCTTACTTGCATCAAGTTCCATTCACTTAACACCCATGTTCGCCAACCTGACTCCCAGTCAAGCAAAGCCTCAATTTTAAAATTCTCATTGTTTTCAAATTCCCCCATGCCCTCACCTCTTTATAACTCTGTAATCTGTTTCAATCACATCGACCTCCACAATATTTGGGTTCATCTAATTCTGATGCCGTGGCACAGTGGTTAACACTGCTGCCTCACTCTTTCAAAGAACAGTACAGCACAGGAACAGATCTTTTGGCCTACCAAGTCTGTGCCGACACAGATACCTCTTTAATGTCTTATTTTCTTGCTTTTATGTGGTCCATATCCCTCTATTCCCTACCTATTCATGTATCTATCCGGATGCCTCTTGAACGTTTTGTAGACTCTGCTTCCATCATATCTCCTTCAGCAGCGCATTCCAGCATTCACCACTCTCTGTAGGAAAAACTTGCCCCTAATACCACTTCTAAACTTCCTCTCTCTCATTTTCAACCTATGGCCCTGAGGGTAATTGACCCTTCCACCCTGGGAAAAAGATCCTGCCTATCCAAGCCTATCAGGTCTGCCCCCGCCCCCAATCTTCCACTCCAATCTTCCACTCCAATGAAAACAATCTTCGTAGTCCATATTCTCCAAACTAGGCAATGTCCTAGTAAATCTGTTCTGCATCCTTTCCAATGCATCAACATCCTTCCGATAGTGTGGCCACCAGAAATGTACATAATCCTCCAAATACGGCCTAACCAATGTCTTATACAGCTGCAACATGATTTTCCAATCCTTATACTCAATACCCTGACTGATGAAGGCCAGCATGCTGTCTTGATCACCATGTCGACTTGAGTTACCACCTTCAGGGAACTGGGGATCTGCAAGCCTAGATCCCTCCGTATGCTAATATTTCTAAGAGTTCTACCATTTACTGTATACTTTCCTTCTGCAGTAGACCTTCCAAATTGCATCACCCCACTTTTATCTGGGTTATATTTCATCTGCCATCTATTGGCGCATGTCTCCAGCTGATTTATAACCTGCTGTATCCTCTGACAAATCTCCTCACTATCTGCTACTCTTCCAATTTTTGTATCACCTGCAAATTGATGCAGACCTGATGGGCTTCTTCTGCACAATAGGATTTCTGTAGTTCTATGGCTGCTTGAGCAGCTGATTTTAATTGCTTTACCACTGTTGACCATACTTCAGCTGCCAGGCCTTAGGCTTTGGAATTCCTTTTATAAACCTTGCTACATCTCTTTCTGCTTTTAAAGTTGCTTCTTAAAATCTACTTATTTGGTCGACCTTTGGCCATCTGCCTGAACATTACATTGCATGGCTCAGTATCAATTTGTGTTTAATCACATTCCTGTGAGGCACCTTGATCTGTTTTATTAAGTTAAAGACATTATATGAATACAAGTTGTTGGTAGAAGTTCAGATGCATGAGAAAAGAAGAATTGGTGCTTGGAGTTAAATTTTAGATGAGTGTTTGGATTTTTAAATATAACTTGTTTTCAACCTAATTATTCCATCTTGTTAAAGTATTTGTGTTGGAAATCACGGCTAACTTGATGCCTCATGGACCCACTATTCCGTAAGTTTAAATATAAAGAAAGGTAAGGCTATTAGAAGGAAACAAGACAAAGTGTCTTGATCCAAATCAAGTGCCTAGGTATTTAATGGCACCATGTTAGTTTCTCAGGGGATTGAATACATGCATACTTGTGCAATAATGGGATAGGAAGCAGACACTTTGCCACTATATTGGTATATGGTAAAACGTACATCTCGGTTAACTCACCCTCCTGACTGACATTAAGGACTTGTCTGAGAGTTTCTGCTCATGCCCAGTAACCGAAACATCAAGGCCTCTTCTATGACGACCTTATGTGAATGCCCTTTGGGTATTTCCCTGGCCCATTGGTTTGATGGTATTGAGACCCAAGGTCCAATATTAGGCCTGTTCGTTCAGGCTCAGGGATCATTCCCAGCGTGTCCATTTTTGGCACAAGTGAATATCTACCACTCCATGCGTTTACAAATTGTAAAGGAAAAACTCTATATTTTGTCTTTCAGTCTCAGGAACCATATGTCTTCAGTGAGTCAGCACAATCAGCAATGCGGAAAGCTCTTTTTACGAGATACATGCTGCTCCCTTTCCTTTACATGCTCTTTCACAAAGCCCATTCTGCTGGAGAGATGGTTGTTCGGCCACTGTCATTTGAGTATGTTACTTTAGTACTATTTGAAACAAAGTTTAAAAATAATGGCTGTACTTGAGGAACTGGAAACTAAATCCAATCTTTTCTTCCCTTGTGAATTTGTTTCAGAAAGTCCAGTCATATTTTAATTGAAACTTCAAATTCTCTTTGTTAGCTGATTCTACAACTAAATGTTGGGTCATTAGTTGCCTGATGTGTTCATATTTTATCATTCAAATTACTTCTGAAGCAAAACTTCCCTTTTTAATCATTTTCAAATCCTTGTCTGGTCACGTCTGGAATTGGACAATGTTTACTTTTTTTTAGTGTAATGAGGCTGCATTTGTCCAGGCCTGTCCACCCAGACTTAGACTGATTGACTAATCTGATATTCCAATCTGCACAAGAGATTATAAGTGAGAACACATGAAATCAGAGGTAACTTTGTGATTTGCATTGGTACTTTGTTGGAAAGTAGGAAAAGTCAAGTAAGAATAAAGGGTTTTCTGATGGCAGTGATCTTAGGGCTCCAGCTTTTCATCACATGTGCTATTGACTTGGATAAAGGAATGGATGTTTATATGCAAGTTTGAAGATGACACTAAGTTAGGAGGCAAAATAAGTAGCGTGATGGGGGGATGAAGAATAAAGCACAACAGACGGAGTAAGTAAGTGGGCAAATTTATAATAAACTCAGTTCAAAGTGAAGAAGTGTGAACTTTGATCTGAGACAGACAAATTGGAGTATATTCTCAACGGTAAGAACCGTGGAGGCGATAGGGTTTTAGGTACCCGTACATCACTAAATGTTAATGCAAAAACCTAATCAGAAAATCAAATGCATTGTTTGCCTTTTTTCAAGGGACAGAGTGGATGGATTACAAAGGGGAGAAAACTGTGCTTCAGTCATACAGACCTTTGGTCAGGCTCCAACTGGAGTACTATTGGGAGCAGGACCTTGGGAGGTGTACACTGCAGATTCACAAGAATAATTTCAGGTCTTAAAGGTTTCTTACTTAAAGATGGGCTACACAAACTTGGCTTGTGCTACAGAGTATTTAAAATATTACAGAAGATTGGTAGGATAGATTTTTAAAAAAACTATTCCCTGCAGTGGTGAAATGCAGAACAAGAGGGAATAATCTTAAAATTTAGGAATGAAGTCAGGTTAAATTTCTTTCACAAAATGGTTAGAGAAATCTGGAAATTGCTCCCTTAAAATAGAATTTTGTTGTTAGGGTATTAAGGCATACAAAACAAAGGTGCACAAAAGGACTTGAAGAACAACAAACCATAACTGAACTATAAGGTGAAACAGGCTTCAGGTGCTGAATGGGTTTACTCCAGTTCCTATGATCCAACTACAAACAGCAGTGATTTCTTTGTAGCCTGAGTGTATATTGTATTTCAGCACTTTGTAATTCAGTGTATTTCGCCCACGCTGATGAGAGGGCAGATAGAAAGCCTACTCTGAAACATTAATCATGTTTCTCAGAGCCAGCTGACTGGAGTGCCGAGAGCTGACTTTTCCATGATATTTTTCTTGCTTATCTCCTCTTTAAGGAGAAGCCTTTGTTTGACATCACCCCACAACAGCAGAACTAACTTGAGTTTAGGAACCCAACAGTGAGATATTGAAACTCTTGAGGCACCAATTACTAGAGAATATCAAATGTTTGTAAATGTAGATATGGCTATCATTGCAATTTCTTTTTATTGGAAGGTATCAACACTTCCATTTTAACATTTTTAAAAATAGCAATATTCAAATAGCTTAATCTGACCTCTTCGGTCAGCTATGTTAGAGTTGCACCAGGTAGGTAAATGTTGCCTTCTTGTTGCCTTTTCTTGACTTTAGATTCCCTCAAGATCCAAACACACTAAACATTGATCGCCAGTTCATGTGGGGGGAGGCACTTCTCATCACTCCAGTATTAGAACCTAAAACAGTGGAGGTCTCTGGCTATTTTCCTGCCACAACCTGGTACAACCTGTACAATGTAAGTGTTATATCATTCTCATTCTTGAACATGATCCTGCATTTACTATAGTTGAATACTACATCTGTACTTCATTTGGTCACTGAATCTACATTTGTTGCCGCTGCTTTATGGAACATCCCATTTAGATCAGCTCATTGTCTGTGTGGTGGTCACATTTCTCCCTGTGTTCCAGTTCCATTTGCATGCTCTACAATATTGCCGTTTCAGTTTAGCTGTTATGCAAAATGATTTGTTTATGTGGAATCTGAGATGATTCTGAAAAAGGCTTTACTCCAGTGTTGATCTTGTGAAGCACAGAACAGTTGAAATGATAATTCAGCGACAGGAGCTTTTAACTTCACCACAGGTCCAAGTAAATATCTACTCCAATTCAATGTGAAAATCATATATAGATCATTAAAGCTGACAAAGTTATTCCTCATGTACAATATGTATGTGTGCGTAAGGCTGTGAATTTGTCATCATCTTAGTACCTCTCTGATCTTGTATGTTTCAATGTCTAGGGTTCTTCTATTTATAGTAAGGGTCAGTACGTTGTACTACAGGCACCCTTGGATACAATAAATGTTCACGTACAAGGAGGCTGCATTTTACCTATACAGGTAAGAGTATTATATAGGTAACTTCAATGGAGATGAAGCTTAAATTTGTATGGGAGTACAAAACAGGTGGTAGTACCTCAGTAACCATTAGACATCCCATCCGATTTCCTACCTCATTTTGTTTGTCTGTCAATGTTGAATTTTACCCTGAACTTATTTGCAAGGTGTGTATTGGAACTTATTCAAAGATTAACATTTTCACTGCAAAAAGCAGGCACAGTTTTGTCACAAGACATCATGACACTACCATTCTGACCACACAAAAAAATTGAACAATTCCTTTGTAGAATAGTGGCTGGCTGAAAACCTAACTGGTCAAGGTAAAGAAAAGGTAAATGGTTCACAGGACCAAAACATTTGATATCTGTTGCTGCTATAGAATCACAGAATTCTAAGTTCAGAAGGTTATTTGACCCGTCACACCTTTTCTGGCTCTTTGAAAGGGCTGTCAAATGTAGTCCCACAGCCAATGTATTTCCTAACTTTAAAAATTACTCCTCTTCAATTGCATGTCTAGTTGCCTTTTAAACAGTGTCAGGTTCCCAGGTACATTCCAGTCTTGGGTGACTGTCGAGTTTGCATGTTCTTCCCAACACTGTGTGGGTTTCTTCTGGGTGCTCTGGTTTCCTACCACAATCCAAAGATGAACAGGTTAGATTGATTGGCTATGCTAAATTGTCCCTTAGTGTCCCAGTGTGTAAAGGTTGGGGAAATTAATGTGGTAAACAGTGGGGTTGTGGAGGTAGAGTCAGGACAAGATGCTCTGTCGGAGAGTTGGTGCAGACTCGATAGGCCAAATGGCCTCTTTCTGCACTGTGGGGATTCTGATTCCACCACTCTTTTGGGTAGCACAGACCGCAACTTAATCTTCTATGTGAAAAAGAATTTCTAATTTCCCCTCTAGTTCTCCTGTCAATTATTTTAAATCTGTGACTTTTGGTACTTTTTAATTTCATCATTCATAGCATGTAGGTACCATAACAAGGCCAATACTCATTGCCACCTGCTGTGAGCATGTTGTTCACAATGTATTTATTTGTATTGTGCATTAGGATTCCAGGGAAGCAGGATTGGTGGTGAGATCCAGTTGATCTCTTAAGTGCTAGATTTTTTTTTCGCTTTGCAACATATCACAAGTGATGGAAGACATAAAGAAAAAAAAGTGTTTGTTTTCCCACACTTCATCCTGTTAGTCAACAACATGAAAGAGCAAAGCCCATATTTTGTAGACTTTTTAGGACCAGATTCTCCTTAGCCCTAAGAGCATCTGTAAAAGTAATTCACTTTTGTCATTATCAGTATAAGAATACCTTCGGAAGTGACAGCTTAGTATTATTTGCGTGTTTTCCCAATTCTCATATATGCTGTTTCCCAATGATATTTGTACCTCAATCTGCATTCAATCAAGGAGCCCAACACCACAACTGCTGCCTCTCGAGGAAACCCATTTGGTCTGATTGTCGCACTGTCTGATCAGGGAATTGCTAGAGGCGAATTCTTCTGGGATGATGGTGTCAGCCTGCTGAGTTATGAAAGTGGGGATTACACTGAAATTATCTTCCTTGCAAAAAGTGTAAGTATGACTGATTTCAAACACTTCATTATTTTTGTTGATTAGATTTCATAAAATGGCAGCTGTGATCACTTTGAATGAATGAGTTTTTATTGCTTTGTTTGTGCATGAAACCTTAAACCCATAAGGAAGTAAGTTTGAGTTACCAGTGTAAGCCACATGCAGCCAGTACAAAAGCTGACTGAATTATTACCTAACATAACACTGTGGATGATGGACATGTGAAATAAAACAGAAAATGCTTGAAATATTAGTTCTGGGTCTTAGAAAGAATCTGTAAACTTTTCAGATTGATGTCCTTTCATCAAAATGAAATGGACAAATCCTGCAGTAGCCTTGCAGCTTGCATTGTGTTGTGTGATCACAAAGCAAAATCAGCATTAGCACCAAAAAAGAATGACTTAATGTCCATCCCTCAGCTGAAAAAGGAACATGCAATAAAGATTCCTTGGGGAATCCTGAGGGGGAAATAAACTTTAAGTTAATGCAAATTTCCCAAGTTAAAGCTAACCCTTCAGATTTCCCTGATCCTAACTTGTAATTAAACAGGCATTTTCTGGATATTTTCTTTTGCAATATTTAAGTTCATTTTGGATTTTTTAAATGGGAAGGGCACAGATTGGTTGTAATTATAATAATGGCAACTTTTTCCCAAGTAGTAATATTCTATTATTGTCACACTTTTACTGGGTTGCAATGCTCCCTCCATTCCATATCTTGAGAAATCGACAAATTATGAGGATATTTGATTGTATAGGGTAATTGTTGAGCTGTAGTTTTTCCTCTCTCAGAATGTGCTGATCAGTGAGATAGTCCATTTGAACAGTCAGATCGATGGCCTTAGACTGGGCAGCATCTTTGTGTTTGGAGTTCCATCTGCTCCGCAGAAAGTTTCAGTTAATGGATTCTGGATCTCAGACTTCTCCTACAGGATGGACACAAAGGTGAGGACATGTGCTGTGTCTAGAACATAGAACATAGAACACTACAGCACAAACAGGCCCTTCGACCCACTAGTTGCGCCGATCACTTCTATACCTACTAAGCCATAGACCTATCTATAACCCCCAATCCCATTAGATCCCATATACTCATCCAGAAGTCTTTTAGAAGACCCCAGTGAGTTTGCCTCCACCACCACTGACGGCAGCCGATTCCATTCACTCACCACCCTCTGAGTGAAAAACTTACCCCTAACATCTCCTCCGTACTTGCTTCCCTGCACCTTAAATCTGTGTCCTCGCGTAGCGACCATTTCAGCCCTGGGAAATAGCCTCTGAGAATCCACCCTATCTATTCCTCTCAACATCTTATAAACCTCTATCAGGCCACCTCTCAACCTTCGTCTCTCCAGGGAGAAGAGTCCCAGCTCCCTCAACCTGTCTTCATAAGGCATGCCTCCCAATCCAGGCAACATCCTTGTAAATCTCCTCTGCACCCCTTCAATAGCTTCCACGTCCTTCCTATAGTGAGGCGACCAGAACTGCGCACAGTACTCCAAGTGGCGTCTGACAAGGGTCTTAAAGAACAGTAAAATATATTTTTAGATTTGAAAAATGTTTGCATGTATTCCTCATCCTAATAAATTTACTTTCTCATGAAAATGAACTCCTTGCTGAGATACAGTGTCATGGGTTCTGGAACTTCATGATGTATTATCCAAGTTCCCATCTTCCAATGCATGGCCTAAGATTGTGAATTTTGGCAGCCCATATGCTCATGGGGAAAATCACTATTAGGCTTGAGTTCACCCTACACTGGAATCATGACACAATGATCCAGAGTGAGAATCATGGTAAATTTCAGTTTGCGAACCTTGGGTTGCAGCCCTACCCTGCTGTGGCTGAGATAAGATAACATGGCTAAGGAAGAAGATGATGGTAAATCTGAGATCTGCATGGATTGAATGACTTATCTGCTTCAGTGTCTTCAAAAGAGTTAAATTCAATTCAATATTGTTAAGTCTATAAAAAGTATTCTTTTCAAATTTTCCATAGTAAACAAGAACACAGAAACAGATCAGGTGACTCTGTTCATGTCATGTATCTGATTTCCCATTTTCCCCTCAGGTGCTGACTTTGCAGAATTTGTCTATTTTAGTGGGAGAAGAATTTACAGTTACTTGGTTCTGAAGAAAGTGAAACAAAATCTACTTCTACCAGGAAAGTCTCCACAACTGAATAGACAATGATTGCAAACCAGTGGTTAAAGTCTAGCAGAAGGTGAAAGAATGAATATTTATTATTGGATTCTGATCACTTGTTTGGCAGAAAAATGATGTACATCGTTTGAAATAGAATTGATGAGAATGATATAGACAGAATCCTTTGCACTTGGACAAAATTCTGATTGAATCTGTTGGAATATTTTTGGAGATGGAGGGGAGCTGAAAGGCCAGGCTTCCTTTTGAGATCTGTAACAACCATAACTTACACTGAACTATTACAAAAATGTGGCCAGGCTCACTCTGTTTCCTGTCTTCAACAAACTCATAGTTTGATCTCTGTTGTGGCTCAACTGTTTTCTCTGTGGCCTGTTGCAGTCAGAAGGATAATTCCTGAAATGACTTGGGAAAATGTCAATAGATCTGTGGTATTCAATTTTTGATTTAATTTATTGCAGCATTGTAATTTTGCTAATTACTGCCGCGAATTTGTCGTTTTTGGATTTTTGTACCTCAAGAATATTCCACAACAGTGTTTCTGCAAAAGAATTGACAGCAGTCGAACTTGCATTTTAATTGGATGGATTTTGTTTTGAAAGCAGGGAATTTGGTGACAGCTTTACTTTCATATTTAACAATGTTTTTTGCTCGGTATTTTAGAGTCCCTATTTATTAAAATCAATGGTATTTTCATTTCAAATTGTGCTGTTAATAGTACACTGTATTGAGCTTCTTATATTCTCTAATGACTGGAGGAAGTATTTCATTTTTAATTATTTACCTTTTTAAGAAATGGTGTTTTTAGGTTAATTATAACCAGTCATAACCCACAAACCAAATTGTTCTACGTAAATTATTTACAAGAGTGGTCACTGTTGTTATGTGCTAATATGGGATATTTCTGAGAAATGGTATGGCATGTTATAGAACTGAAAATTCCTTCTACATGGTATTTTTAGAGAAATAAATCAGAGTTGATAAACAGAAGTCACAGATTTAAAATAATTAGCAAAAAACCATGAAGGAAATGAGAATTATTTTACTTAGTAAATCTGTGATGATCTGGAATGTATTGCCTGAAAGGGTGGTGGAAGCCATTTCAAATTTTAGAAGGAAATTGGATCTCTGTTTATACAGGATAAATTTTCAAGGGGAGGGACTAATTGGTGGCTCTTTTAGAAATCCAACACAGCTGTGATGGTCTGAAGGGCCTCGTTTGTTATATGATTCTGTGCAGTAATGTTTTGACACAGACGCAACCACTCAATTTGGTTCCAAATGATGGCAATATCCCGTAATGCATTTCTACTGAATTATTGTTATCTTTGACAGCAGAATGCATACATTTATTGTTCCATATAGATGAAATCCTCAATGCATGTAGGGCTGTTTATGTTTGTGCACACTTAGGAGCCAAACGTAATTTGGAGGATTCAGATAATTCAGCAAGTTCCATAGGTTTGGTAGAGCCAGGGTGATTGCATCTCAGCACCATTCACTGCATGAAACATGGCTTCAAAGGAGAAGGAAGAGCACCTCCCTTATGTTGCAGGGGGAGGTAGGAAGCTTGATAACAGCTTTTGAAACCTCTTGACAATATGGAGCACTTTTCTGACTGAGTTCATGGCTTTTATTTACAGAAAGGGGCTCCATGGTGAGTTCCAAACTAGAATAGCAGCAGGGCATGAGGTGAATAGCAAAGCAGCATTTTTCCTTCTCCAACCTATATTGTGGAAAGGAAAGGAAAGTATTTTACATTGAAAAAACTTATCATACGATTCTTTCCCATAAATTGCTAAATGAACGCAGTTGCTTATTAAGTACTTTTACCATAAGTATTTGTTTACATACTTCATATAAATACAATGGACCTTGAAAGACTTGTTTTTTGCTGAATTCTGAGCATTACACTTTGAAAATAGATAGGTACTTTAATATTGGAGCAGGTGTTCAAGATTACATAATTTTTTTATATTTTGTTTTTAAATAAATTTAAATACTAGGCTAACTCTGTTCTTTCATTCAGCAAAATTCCACAAATCAGTCAATGTTAGAAGCTGAGATACTTTTATTAGCAACTGTTTGGCTGCATCGTCTCATTCTACAATCCAACTATCCCTCCTAACTTTGCTTGACCCATTTCCAGCCTTTGACACTATTGATCATAACATTATCCTCTAAACATCTCCATCATCAACTAGATGGGTGTCACCCCATTCACCTGGTTCTGTTATTTTCAGTCTTAAGCAGAGCATCACCTGCAGTAGTATCTCTTCTTGCTCCCAAAAACTTAACTCTAGTGGTTCCCCCAAAGATCTATCCTTGGCTCCCTACTATTTTTCATCTCCAGGCTACTCCTCAGTGACATCATCTAGAACTACAGTATTTGTTTCCACATATATCCTGACATCACCTAGCTCTCCCTGACCACCACCTCTCTCAACCCCTGAATCTGATGACTGCCTGTCCAACATCCAGTATTGGGTGAGCAGAAAGTTCCTCCAGTTAATTATAGGGAAGACCAAAACTATTGGCTTGCATCTCTAAAACAAGCTCCAGTCGCTGGCCACTTGGTCAATCCCTCTCCCTCGCAATCCTCTCAGGCTGAAGAACCAGATCATTCACAACCTTGTTATCATCACCAAGATTACCTACTTCCACCTGCATAACATTGTCAGGGGAATTTCCTAACTTCATTGCAGTGTTAATGTAAGCCTTACTTGTGACTACTAAATAAACTTTAACTTTAACTTTGTTCAAATTTGTTGCTGTTTCAGCTCATCTGCCAATTAAGCCCTCATCTATGTCATTATTCTCACTCGGTTTTTACTGTTTCAATGCACAATTGGCCGCCCTCCCATATACTACTCTTTGTAAACTTCAAGTCATCTAAAACTCTGCTACCCATGTTCACCTGTCACCTGGGAGCTCCATACTTGATTATGGGACTTGGTGTCAAATTTTATTTTTCAGTGTTGCTGCGAGGCACCTCGGAATGTTATATTCCATTAAATATTCAATTTCAATATAAGTTGTTGCTATCAATCCTTGTTCCTTAAAAGAATATATAGAGATCTGTTATTGAATTGTAGAGCTTTTGAAATACGAGAAGGATTTTTATTGTGATTTGGCATTATACAGTCTTTTCACTGTTTCCATTTAATGCCCAACTGAATGATAATATCAGTCAATTTTATGTATAGTGAATCTTCAATTTAGTTTATTTTTCTCAAACACTGATATCATCTAAATAGGCTTTGTGTCATGTTCTGCTGGGAGAATGGCTGGACCATTTTTTCATAGACCTTTAGCAATAATGGTCTTTGACTAGATAATGAAAAATGCAAGAGTAAGCTTGTGACAACTCAACTTTGTATAAATTATTCTTACCATCACAAGTAGACACCCACAAGTCTGAGAAGGAACTCAGCAGGGTGGAGGATGACTACTCCATGGTTTTTGTGCTTGCTGTTAGAAGGCTTGCCCCTTAATGCTGCCTGTTAGCACTTACATTTTGAACTAGTGTTCAACTGATCAGAATACCATATTTCTCTTAACCACAGTGGAATATCTTACAAAGTTCTATTTTCCTTTGTGGTAGATTTAAATGCTCACAGCATCATGAGCGTATTGCTGCCAGGCTTTTGCTCGAATAGCAATAATTCGTATTAGTACAATACTCAGTACACAATAAGTGCCTGAGAAATTTACAACCAGTCGGTAAACAGGAATATCTCCCTAAACTGGTGAGTTGGAGGAGGTGAAGAATAAGAAGAAATGCAGCAAGAGGAGCAGAGAAAAATCACCTCCATGGAACAGAGCAAAATCATGATGGGATTTGAAAGTAACTTAAGAAAGCTACACTTCTGTATCCTACCAAATGCATGCTTAAGAACAATATGAATTTATAATTCCCTCCTTAAATGGTAATAAATCATTAATGGATAGAGTTACTTAACCCAACAAACAGACAATTCTATGCACTAATGCTGTCAATGCTGAATATTAATAGTAACAGTGATCAAATAAGTTGATAACTTTCAATAGTCAATCTGCATCTTGCATGACCTCATCCACACGAGCTGGCTATTTAGTATCATTTCTTCCTTCTGCCTCAGGTATTAGATTCTGGAGTGTTGATTCAATCAACTCTTTTACAGCCAAGTTATGTGTTTCACTTGAACCTGATGTTCTTCCTGAACCTACCTTACACAGGATAATATCCAAGCTGGTTTTTCCTCTCACCTTTTGGACTACTTGCAATTAAGTGATACTCTTAGATTGCATATCATGGTTAATGTGACCATAATTTAGCTTTGAACACCCTATCCTTCAAATGTTTCACTGTTAATATTCTCCTATGTGTGCTGATGAAAGTTCTTCCAGAAAAAGAAAAAAAATTAAAGTGTTCTGATTTATGCAGAGATTAAGAAAGACTGATGCTCCCTAAAAGGAGGGAAACAGCCTAAAACAAAAAAACAAAGCAGAAAGAACATTTAAAACATCAAATTAAAATGTGATTAAAGAGGTCAATAATCACCCCAGTCCCTGCAGTGCCTGGTGGGCACAGAAGGCATCAACTGTGCCCTCAGACACCCGGCCGTGAATATAGATGCGGTAGAGGGGCAGGCAGTTGGGATGGATGACCTCTTTGATTGCCCATTGCCTGGACCTGCAGATGGAACACCTTGCCAGGCCCAGGAGCAGGATCACGAGGAGGTCCTCCTCCTTTCCCATTCCCCTCTGCACCCGGTGCCCATAGATCAGGAGCATGGGGCTGGAATGCAAACAAAACATCGGTAAAAGGTTTTTGAGAAAACTGAAAAGGTTGTGCAATCTATAACATAAACAATGGCTTGGGAGCCTGTGAACTGGTACAACTTACAATTGTACGGTACTGCTGCGTGCAGCACCGTTCACCCCAGGTCCCCAAGATAGCTGGGGGAGATCCCTCTGCAGAGGGACCTCCACTGGGGACCTCCGCCATCCAGTGGCAACAAAGCCTACGAAGATGTGTCTGGGCGATGGGCGAGGAAGCCGTAAGAGCCCATACAGGAAAGGTTTTGTGGGGATAGAAGCTGATCATGCACTACCCAGACCAATTGCAAATTGATCACATACCCCGTAAGCTATTTAGGAGATTGGTCTAAATGAGGTGAGGCAATCAGAATTCAGTAACATAATTGATCACGGTGTGGTTTGTGGTTTGAAAAGGTAATAAGCAGCAGCTTTCACTGATAAAGGTGTAAATCAAGTTTGAAACTGAAGCTTGCAAAGCCTGCTGTCCACAGGGAAGCAGAAATAACAGGGAGAGATCGGACCCCAACCTAAGGCTAAATCGACAAGCATGAACCGCAGCATGCTTGTAAAGTCCTGCCCTTTTTTTGAATAGTATTAATTTTCCACTTATTCAAATTTCCTGAGTTACTTCACCAAACTGTCTTCTTTTGTCTATATGTTTACAGTCTCAAAGAACAAAATTGGAACTTAAGTTTAAATAGTACCACCACCGTCTTCCCCAAACCCTTATTTTTACCAGGATATAACTGTAGGTTATATCCTCATAACTGTGGATGATTATGCTCTTATTAGAATCCTAACGTGCTGCTTTCTTACATCTGAACCAGAAATGACTTCACGATTTATTTGGTTATAGGCCTGTGTTAACTGTTCACTTCCGAGTTGTTATTTCAAAACTACTGCTTTATATTCTTATTTGGTATTTTTCACATGAATCTCAAAGGAACCTTGATTTGTCAAGGCATTGTTCCTGAAATAAAGATAATGATTTTGAAGTTCATTCCCAGGAGTATTGGAAGCTAGTACAGCTTGGCCAAGTTGTGTATGGGATTTCATGGAGGCAAAGTCTAAAGCTTCAGATGTGAAAAGAGGTGAAGAAAAAATATCACCAATGATGATATGTGGTTTATTGATTGGGTAGTTGCGAAAGGAGCTTGTAGTGTAAGAGTGCAGTGATCCAAGAATCAAAGAACACACAATTTTGACAATGACCCAGTTGGCAGGAAATAGTTCAACACAAATCTAAATAGTGTGCAGATCAATGGATTCATCCAAAGTAAGTAATGGAGAGATTGATGGAGCCAGAGACACCATAGAAACAAATGAAAATTGACAAGTTGACTTTGGCTTGTGTTGAGCTGAGGGAAGTTTTAGCTTATCCAGAGCAGGCAAAATCATCCCTGGAGTAGTGTTAACTGTCATTAGATAGATAAAAACTGTCTCTTGAATGTGCCTGTGGATAATATTGTTGATGGGTAGCATGTAACATTGAAGTGAGGGGGACAAGGATGAAAATTCCAATGCATGGCAAAGTGAGCTATCTGAGTAAACGTGATGGCTACATGGGATGGATGGAAATGAACCCCCCATAAAAGCAGTGCAGGCGAGCAGAGTTCTCAAATGGGAGAGTGGAGGAAAAACAACAAACAGCCGCAGTGAAGCAGAAATGTCTTTGACAATGAATACGGCTAAGAAATAAGAAGCCGGTTTTGAAGATGTGAATACGTAGTTGGCTGTTAGGAAAGATAGGTTGGAAATATGGCAGTCATTTAATAAAGCCTGGAAGATACGTGAGTGCTAAGGTTTGTGAGCAATTCGGTATGCTCACATCAGGAAGCTGCACTCTCACGATGCAAGCCAGAGAATCAATTTAAGAATGTGGTAACCTTATCTCCACCCACACTCCTTTCAAGCACTGCTTCTGTGCTGAGTGTGGGATTTAATTATTGAACTTTTCTCAGATTGTATGGTTAAACCATGGAAAGTCCAAGCACCACTAACATTCAAGGTTCAGGAAGCGTGAGAGAGGAAACAATGTGATACTTTTTCTGAAAAACGATAGGGTTGGTTTGAATCAAAGGGAGCTTTTGTAACTGGCATATGAGAAGGGATTGAAGAATGTGAAAGAGTGACAGGAGAAGGAATAAGTCTATAATTCAGATTTCAAATAGCTAGAACCAACCTGTCAGAAATGTGGGAGACAAATTCAATATTATTTGCATGAACAACTGAGAATGTTTTTCTCAATATGCATACATTTTTTCAAGAACATTGAAAAGTTGGCCAATCTGGTGTTTGGCCTTTCTTAATAACGTATACTTTAAGGACCATCTTAAAGAAGGAAAGGCACAAGTGCTGTGGGAGGGCGTTTCAAAGAGGCTTAGATAGCTGAAGGACTGGCTACCGGTAGTGTGGTAAAGAAACATTGTGTAAGACTGTCACTAAATCACATCCTAATATGGTTCAGGTCAGAATTCCGCAGTGCTTTATGAAGTCCACTTGGATCATAGGTTTTGCACCTTGAACTTAGCTGGGATAAGCATAATATGGTTCACTTCAGGTATAATTCAAATGACCCACTAGGGAGCTTTTATCAAACAAAGTTTATTTAAGAGTATAAGAAATAGGAGCAGGAGTAGGCCATCTGGCCCTTCGAGCCTGCCCCGCCATTCAATAAGATCATGGCTGATCTGTCGTGGCTCAGTTCCACTTTCCGGCCCTCTCCCCATAACCCTTAATCCCCTCTCTTATCAAAAACCCATCAACCCGCTTCTTGAAAATATTTAGCGAGGCAGCCTCCACCACTTCAACGGGTAGAGAATTCCAGAGATTCACCACCCTTTGAGTGAAGAAGTTCCTCCTCAACTCCGTTCTAAAACGCCCCCCCTTTATCTTGAGGCTGTGCCCCCTAGTCCTACTGTCTTTTTTCAGTGGGAAGAGTCTCTCCACCTCTATCCTATCCATCCCATTCATCATCTTATACGTCTCAATGAGATCTCCCCTCATTCTTCTAAACTCCAACGAGTACAAGCCTAGTTTATTCAGCCTCTCCTCATAGTTCAACCCCCTCAACTCCGGTATCAGCCTAGTAAACCTCCTCTGCACTCCCTCCAAGGCCAAAATATCTTTGCGCAGGTGCGGCACCCAAAACTGCACACAGTACTCCAGCTGCGGCCTCACCAATGCCCTATACAGCTGCAGCAAGACCTCCCTACTTTTATATTCAATCCCCCTCGCTATGAAGGCCAGCATCCCATTCGCCTTCCTGACCACCTGCTGCACCTGCAAGCTGGGTTTTTGCGACTCATGCACAAGCACCCCGAGGTCCCTCTGCACCGTCGCCTGCTGCAGTTTTTCGCCCCGTAAGTAATAGTCCTTCCTACCATTCTTCCTACCAAAGTGGACCACCTCACACTTGCCAACATTAAATTCCATTTGCCATTTCCTGGCCCATTCGCCCAGCCTATCTAGATCCTTCTGCAGACTCTCCACACCCTCCGCACAATTTGCCGTTCCCCCAATCTTGGTGTCATCCACAAATTTCGACACCCTACACTCGGTTCCCTCCTCCAGATCATCTATATAAATGGTAAAAAGCTGAGGCCCCAGCACCGACCCCTGGGGCACTCCACTAGTCACCATCCGCCAATCCGAATAGCACCCGTTGACCCCCACTCTCTGCCTCCTATTTGACAACCAATCCTCTATCCACGCTAACACCCTACCCCCCACTCCAAGTCCCCTGACCTTCTGCAATAACCTCTTATGAGGTACTTTGTCAAACGCCTTCTGAAAATCCAGAAAGACCACATCCACCGGCTCTCCTCTATCGACCGCCCTAGACACATCCTCATAGAACTCCAGTAAATTTGTCAGACACGACTTCCCTTTAATGAAACAGTGCTGCGTCTGCTCTATCAAGCAATTGCCTTCAAGATGCCTCGCAATTTCCTCCTTAATGACGGATTCTAGCATTTTACCTACCACAGACGTTAAACTAACTGGCCTATAATTCCCTGCCTTTTGCCTGGCACCCTTCTATAGTTAACATGTATGGAAAGAAAATTAGTGATAACTTTTATCAATTACAAGCAAAAACGAAACAGTCACTATAAAGTATAACCCTTAACAAATACATCCAAGATGTTCTAATCAAAACCAAATCTTTCTTTAGATCAAATGTTTTTCACAGATTTAACACAGCAAAGACTAATGCTTGCATGATATCAGAACTGAGTCATTTGGGTGAATGCAGTTCTATTGAAACACTGGGAACAGTTTGGAGTCAGAACAGCTTCCCAGATCGGGGAGACTATCTGGTCAAACCACCCGCAGCAGACTTTCTACTCCAGAAAGGCTTTCAGCTAAACCAGCAAAATCTCTCAAAACCAGCTTGATGTCCCTAAAACCAGCAGCACAGATCTGAAAATGAAAGGGTTCCTGTCACTTGACCTGCAAGCCAGTTTTCCTCCTGACAATGCAGGTCATAAAACTAATCTCAGAAAATACCTGAGGCCCCCATTTAAGCCACTTACGGAGCAATAAAAGGACATCTGGCAGACAGCTCAGTAACAATGAGAAACAATAAAACTGAGAACTCCAGAGATCATGATTTTTAATAAAATTATCTTAAAGGTACAGTAAATCACACCAAAAATATCGCTACATACTTCCACAATACTTTGGATGAAAACATAATTTCACATTAAGATATAAAGATTTTAGTATCCATGGAATAAAACTATTCTCCAGGTCATTCAGAGCAATACCATAAGAAGTCTGTTGGTATTTTACAATATATTTGCAAATATGGGAGTATTAGATTTTCTTTAATTTTCATTTTCCAACTCTTTTTTATTTCAAGAATTGGTTGTTGCTTCAGAAATGATATTATCATTTGCTGTGCTTGTGATTTATATCTCTGTTTCCATATCTATTTGACATTCTTCTCCTTATTTTCCAATGCTGGTAAAAATGTGTTGATCAGATTAATGCTACAGCTTCACAGAAGGAGGGCCATGCTGGATTTTCCATGGAATTACCTTGTCCAACTTGAATAAACTGTTAGAACCTGAAGTATTTGTCCTGCAGTACATTTCAGCAAGAAGTGTGAAGTCACAGATGCTATGTTTGAAGGGCTGCAGTAATCTGCTAAACAGAAATTTGCTGTGGCAGGAAGGCTGGCCAGTTGCTCACATGTTGTCAGCATTTCTTTTTGATGCTGAACAGCTGAATGTCCTCCCCAGAAGGTATGTCAAATGAGACTATGCCTATTTGTTGCTAAATGCCAATTTGCAATAAAAAGCGAGGGTAGAGCTGCCAGGGAGGTTGTCCAACAGCAACTATGCATCACCCAAATTGTTCATGTCTGAGTCCAATACAGGAAAAAATATGCTGGCATCAAGAAGAGGGCAACACTAATAACTATGTCTGCATGTGTTATGAGACCTGTTAACCATAACACAAGCTAAGTGTTGATTCAGCATGATGATGCCAGGAATGTGGAACTATATGTGAGAGACTCTGAGACTATTTCCATTGCCACAACAAAGATGAAAAGAAGACATAAATTTTTATTGCTAAAATTTTATTGCAAATTAGCATTTAGCACCTATTTGTTGCTAAGTGCCAACTTGCAATAAAAAGCGAGAGTAGAGCAGGCAGGGAGGTTGTCCAGCAGAGACTGTGCATCACCCAAATTGCTTATGTCTGAGTCCAATACGAGAAAAAATATGCTGGCATCAAGAAGAGGGCAACATTAATAACTCAACTATGTCTGCATGTGTTGTGAGACCTGTTAACCATAACACAAACTAAGTGTTGATTCAGCGTGATGACGCCAGGAATGTGAAACTATATTTGAGAGATTCTGAGACTATTTCCATTGCCAGAATAAAGACGAAAAGAAAACATAAATTTTTATTGCTAAAGCTTTAAAGTTAATTTACTGGTGTGACAAGTAGGCTTACATTAACACTGCAATTAAGTCATTGTGAAAATTCCCTCGTCGCCACACTCCGGTGCCTGTTCAGGTACACCGAAGGGGAATTTAGGATGGCCAATGCACCTAGCCAGCACTTCTTTCAGATCATGGAAGGAAATCGGAACACCTGGAGGAACCCATGCAGACATGGGGAGGATGTGCAGACTCCACACAAAGTAACCCAAGCCAGCAATTGAACCTGGGTCCCTGATGCTGTGAGACAGCAGTGCTAACCGCTGTGCCACTGGAAATAATTTTAGGTGGGGGGTGGGGGGTGGGTAGGTGGAATAAGTGAAGACATTTTTTTCTGGCTGGGGAGTCAATGAGCAGACATCACCAGTTTAAAATTGTAAAAGAACACGGAGAAAGATTAAAGAATATCTTTAATAACCATATCTCTGATACAGACCTTCACATCCCAGAAATTTCAACATTTAACCAATAGTCTCTGCTTCTTAGTTAAATCTTGAGAAAATACTCTTGCTTACTTTTTGATGGCTATGTAATTTATTACCAAATTTACATTTCTCTATTTTTAAAGAATATCTCAGTCACACCTGTTTAATGAAGTCAGATTAAGTGTGTCTTTTACCCATCACCAAAGTTGTGCAGATTTGAATTTCACATAAAGATATGACATATTAATGTACTTGTATACAAAATGACAATTAATAAAATATTGGTCCAAGATATCTGTATTTTTTTTCTTCAGCATCTGGCAAGAATGTGGGGCATGTATTGGGCTCTGCCATAGAATTGTGGCATTCAGGCTTTCTACATCTGATCACAGATGCAGTTTGTTAAGAATAAGTATTCAAAGCATAATTGGTGAACACTTTAAAAAGAACTAAAACACAATTTTTCGCTCTTGGGCAGATGCTATCTATCATCTCTTTTGATTTAAAAACAAAATTCTTAATATTTCTTCACGTTTATGTTACGTTTAACAATGGCAATGATTGAATTAATCATATGGATTGAGATTTCATTATCCAGTAGCTTTTGAAAGTATGAAAAGATCTGTCTGGTAATGTAATAAATGGAACTAATTGGGAATGAGTCAGCTGATAGCACAGATCAGAAAATGTTTTGAGGTAGTTGGAAAAAGTCACTTTCACATGGACAAAGGAATACAGCTGGGAAACACAGTAGGTTTGATTTACTACAGAGATCAGTTCTCAAAGCGTCTTCGTGATTGTTAACAAGAGATATAAGCCTGGAAGTGAAAAGATGATCCAGCGAAAGAGACCTTGGTTACAACAAGGGGTCATTTATATTGCATTAAGTACATGTTCTGGTCTGTGAATTAGCTAACTGTATTTTTGGTGACCGGAAGTAGCTCCAAATATGAACCTTTGTAACATACATGTGTTACAAAATCTGCAAAGTGAGTATATTCTGTGTAATTTTGAATTCAAATCTGCTTCTATTAATCCAGCATAATTTATTTTTCAATCATGTTATGTAATATTTTGACACCTTGATAATAATTGCTGCACAAAATTAATATCCTCCACTCATATTAACATCCTGCAGAGCTATCTTAGAAAGTTTTAAAATGAGACAGCTTCAACCCTGTTTCCTAGCAACCTAATCAATCTGAAACCATAGCAATGGAACATTTCAGCAGGATGTACAGCCAAGCCCAATCCGATGCAAATCCCTGCTGTATATATTGTTTCTCTGTATTTTTCTTCCTTTACTTTTGCTTTGGTGCAAATCTGATCATTGCAAATGCAATTAGTATACAAGTAATTTCCATTTAAATCCTAAAACATCAGCAAGACCTGTATGGCATCTTCAATGCATTGCGTTTAAGGTATTGATCATGATACTGTCATTTTCAGAATTATGCTCTGCCTTCTTTTAGGGCTGCAACCAAGTAACATGTCCTTGAGAAATCATGATGGCTATAATGTCCTAAGACTGTGAAAGGGCGGTGGGTAGGGGGGGTGGTGGTGGTGTAGTTCTGGGGTCCGGTGTGGGAAAAGTGGGTAACTATGTTTCTTTATCTAAAGACCTTGTCCTGTACAATTGCATAAATGAACAATGTTCTTCAAAAACTATTGCTTCATTAGGTTTTCTAGTTAAACTTATACATATGGTGTCCAGTAGTGAGTTTGGGGTGGCATGGTGGTGCAGTGATTAGCTCTGCTGCCTCACAGTGCCAGGGATCCAGGTTCAATTCTGGCCACAGGTGGCCGTCTTTGTGGAGAACTACACATTCTCCCTATGTCTGCATGGGTTTCCTTCCACAATCCAAAGATGTGCAGGTTAGGTTGACTGGCCATGAGAAATTGCCCCTTAATGTCAGGGGGATCAGGAGGGTAAGTATGTGGAATTACAGGGATAGGACAGTTCCTGGGTGGGATTGTTGTCGGCACAGACTCAATGGGCCACATGGCCTCCTTCTGCACTCTAGATTCTATGATAAATCTTGAGAAATAGCCATGCTTACCTTTTGATGGATACGTATTCTGTTACCAAATTCATTTTTTTATCTTTGAAATTCTCAGTCACATCTGCGTTATGAAGTCAGATTAAATGTAACTTGCATGTGTGCCATAGTCTATTGAATAAAACTAGCACTACTAGATAAACCTTCATAAATGTACTGTAATG